>NC_051310.1:51859030-52565030 GCF_015220235.1 Choloepus didactylus | reverse complement strand
ATAAAAGTTTAAATAAAAATACAACACTTACTTGGAGGGAAAATCCTCTAAGCAATTTTTGGGTCAAAGTTAGCCAAAACTACATATAAATCATTTATAATAAAGAATAGGGTTGCCAGATAAAATATAGGACACCCATCTAAGTTTTAATTTCAGATAAACAATGAAATTTTTTTTACTAAAAGCATGCCCCACACAATATTTGAGACATATTTATACAACAGATTATCTCTTGTTTATCTGAAATTAAAATCTAATTGGGTGGAGATCTAACGTGGTGGCATAAAGAGAAGTGGAAGCTACTTAGACCCCCTGGAACAACCAATAAACAACCAGAAACAACTAGTAAATAATCCAGAATAACTGCAGGGAGACAAACATGACTGTCCACTTATCATACACCAACCTGAATTGGGAGAAATGCCCAAGATTGCAGCATAAAATCTGTAAGTGAAAACTTCAGATCCAAGCCTGGAGCCCCCTCCCCCTACAATCTGAACTGCAAAGCCTCATGGAGCTAGAGAGCCGCTCTTTCCGAGCAAGAAAGTAAATATAGCTCAGCTGAGCTCCAACTAGGGTTTTAATTAACAAGCATGGACTGCTCGATATGAATCCCCAACAAGCTGACAGAGGCTTTGGGTGAAGACTGACCTTGGAGAGCCAGAGGGTGGCCATGGACTGGCCCAGAAGGGGGCTTTCTGTCCCTGTTTTGGCTCAGTGGAGAAAGCCTCAGCCATTTTCAGTTCCCAGTGCTCTGACCCAGACAAGGATGGAGATAGCTCAGGCAGAGAGAGACTATTGAAATGCTAATGACCTCTCCCTAGGGGGTTTATCTTCCCTAACAGGAAAGGGGTGGGGCCTAGCTCTACTACCCACCTTCCATTCAGAACCAGACCCCAGAGCCCGGAGGAAAACAGCCATAGGCCACACCTCCTTACACCAGTTTGGAGTTACAGGCTGACAGGCACCACCTGCTGGGCAGAAAAGCACAGTGACTTGAGGCTTCACAGGGTGTACCAATCTTCTAAGACACACCCTCAGGGAACTCAGATACTGAATAGTTCTTCCTTCTGGTACCAGAGCCTGTTTGGTCTGGGAAAACCTGATTGGGGTAACAAAGGAAACCATGACTAGACAACAGAAAACTGCAACCTACACTAAGAAAAATGAAGTTCTGGCCCAGTCAAAGTAACAAACTCACACTTCAACTGAGACACAGGAATTTAAACAACTAATGCTAAGTCAATTCAAAAAGTTTAGGGAAGATATGGCGAAAGAGATGAAGGCTATAAAGAAAACACTGGACATACATAACGTAGAAATTGAAAGTTCGAAAAACCAACTGGCACAATCTATGGAAATGAAAGGTACAACACAAGAGATGACAGACACAATGGAAAGATATAACAGCAGATCTCAAGAGGCAGAAGAAAACACTCAGGAACTGGAGAACAAGGCAACTGAAAGCCTATACACAAAAGAACAGATAGGGAAAAGAATGGAAAAATATGAGCAACATCTCTGGGAAGTTAAGGACAAAACAAAAATCATGAATGTACGTGTCATTGGTGTCCCAGAAAGAGAAGAGAATAGAAAAGCAATGATAGAGGAGATAATCAATGAAAATTTCCTATCTCTTATGAAAGACATAAAATTACAGATCCAAGAAGTGCAGCATACTCCAAACAGAATAGATCTGAGTAGGCCTATGCCAAGACACTTAATAATCAGATTATCAAATGTCAAAGATAAACAGAGAATCCTGAAAGCAGCAAGAGAAAAGCTATCCGTCACATACAAAGGAAACTTGATAAGACCATGTGCAGATTTCTCAATAGAAACCACGGAGGCAAGAAGGAAGTGGGGTGATATATTTAAGATACTGAAAGAGAAAAACCACCAACCAAGAATCCTATATCTGTCAAAACTGTCCTTCAAATATGAGGGAAAGCTTAAAATATTCTCAGACAAACAGACAATGACAGAGTTTGTGAACAAGATACCTGCTCTACAGGAAACACTAAGGGAAGCACTGAAGACAGAAAGGAAAAGACAGGAGTGAGAGGTTTGGAAAACAATTTGGGGAGATAGAAGCACAGCAATGCATTTACACTGAACAAAGATCACTGTCAGTATGATTGAAAGAGGAAGGTTGCCACCATGTGGGACCCTAGAACAAAAGATGAATGATAAAGACTGGGACTGTGTAACTCAGGGAAACCTAGGGTGCTCAACAATTGTAACAAAAGGTACAAATATGCTTTTACATGAGGTAGAACAAATGAATGTCAACATTGCAAGATGTTAAAAATAGGGTGGGATTGGGGGGAAAATACAATCAATGCAAACTAGAGACTATAATTAATGGAAACCTTGTATTATGCTTCTTTTAATATAACAAAGGCAATATACCAAAACTAAATGCACATGGGATGGGGGGGAATAGGGGAAGGATATGGGACTCCTGGCATTGGTCATATTGTCTGATTCTTTATTCTACTTTAGGTTAATGCTCTCTTTCCTTTTGTTGCTTTCTAGCTGTCATGTTGTTGTTGTTGTTGTTGTTCTCTCTCTTTCTCTTTTCTTTTTCTTTGGTGTTTCTGCCTGACTCTTCCTCCTTCTTTATGGAAGATATGGAGATGTCCTTATATAGATAGTAGCAATGTTGCTTAATACATAAATACATGACTATACAGGGAACCAATGATTGTTTACTTAGGATGGAATGTATGGTGTGTGAACAAAATCAACTTAAAAGAAAGGGGTTGATGAAGAAAACTTGAGGGCACTAAATTGAGTGAAATAAGACAGACACATAAAAGCAAATATTGCAGGGTCTCACTGATATGAACTAATTATAATATGTAAACTCATAGACATGAAATATAAGTTACCAGGATATAGAACGAAGCTAAAGAATGGGGAGTGGTTGCTTAGTATGAGCAAAATGTTCAACTAGGGTGAACTTAAAAGTTTGGAAATGGACAGGGGTGATGGTAGCATTTTTTGAGAATAGCTAATAGTGCTGAAAGGTGTGTGAAGGTGGTGGAAAGGGTAAGCTCAGAGTCACTCATGTCACCAGAAGGAAAGTTGGAGGTTAAAAGATGGTAATGTAGAAAACAGTGAATCTTGTGGTGGACAATGTCTGTGACTAACTATACAAATATTAGAAATCCCTCTCATGAACTAGAACAAATGTATGACTATAACTAGAAGTTAATAATAGAGGGGCATATAGGAAAAATATATATACCTATTGCAAACTGTATACTACAGTTAGTGGTATTTTAACATTCTTTCATCAACAGTAACAAATGTACTATACCAAAACTATGAATCAAAAATGGAGGGGGGTGGTTAGGGATATGGGAGGATTTGAGTTTCCTGTTTTTTTGTCTTTATTTCTTTTCTGTAATAATGAAAATGTTCTAAAAATTGAAAAAAAAATTAATTGTGGTGATGGATGCACAGCTGTAAGATGGTATCATGGGCAATTGATTGTACACTTTGGATCTTTGGGTAGTTGTATGGTATGTGAACAATCTCAATAAAAAATATACATATAAAAATCTAATTGGGCAGTTTATATTGTTATTTGCTAAATATAGTGACTCCAATTTATAAAAAAGATTTTATAAATTTTGAAAAAAAGATCACCAGATCAAAAGTTACAGTCACTATATCCAGAATACAGTCAAAGCTGTACTCAGAGGCAAAAGTATATTTGTTAATGCCTTCGCTATTTGAAAGAGAAATGACTAGAAATTAACTAAAAGTTTAATTCAAAATTAGAAAACAACACAATAAGCCTAAGGAAAACAGACTTAAGTAACCCAAAGAAAAGTTTCATCCTTACGTTAATTTGAAGAAAGAACCCTTGACTCTAGTAATAGCCTTGCCAGTGGGATTGTAAAACTGAAACTCCTTTGCTCCTTGAACAGTGCTGGATATCTATGAATGGAGTTCTCCATCTGCTCGCCCTTTTCCCAGGTGCTCTATCACCTGTCTTCTGTTGATATCTTTTCCTTTAGATATTTTAGCGCACATCCTTGTCATCCTGTGTAATGTCAGCCAGCTTTTGTCCAAAGTCTTTGATCTTTTGACTACAGGAAGCTCTTTAGTCATCTGTATAGACACTATTCTTAGGCTGGTGATTTTAGAAAGAGCATATTTCATGCCCATTTAGTTGATTTATATTGATTAACTGAGACTTAGGGGGTCTCAGGGTCCCTCATATATCCAGTGCCTTTAAAGTTGAATCCAGTAGTTTCAAGGTATTTCTCTGACATGTCCTTTTAGACATTTTCAGAGAAATGGCCTTGCCTCTTAGAGGCATTAGTGCTTGAGACACAGGCTTAGGAAGAACCTGAGTGACTGGACTCCTTGAAGGAAGCAATTGAATCAACTAACTTTGAGAACCAGAATGGGAACAAAGTAAGGCCCATTGTGCATGATCAACTATCACTATATTGTCATTTCCTAAGCAATGTTCTTCTTAACAGCAGTGACTTTGTTGCCAAATTTCAGTTTGAAAGAACATCACAAGAGGAAAATATCCAAATCTTTATGTAGTATTTCCCGAGTAATAAACACAGGATTTCCTGCATCCGAAATGACTTCAACAAATTGCCTGTTCCTTCAAACATGGCCTGATGACATGTTGGCCACTGTTCCATTAGGTGCAGATAAGCTCACGATTGAAGTCTTCTCCAGCTAAGCCAGGGATTTTGCCAAGTGCACAGCCAAGCTCACAAAGCCGTCAAGCCCTACCAGACTCATGAGCTGAAGAAATGAGTTTTAATTTCACGCTCTTTTCCATTTGGCCACAGTGTTTCATGTTTTTACATCTTGTCTTCCCACAGAGAGTATAAAACCTATGTGTTGTAATTACCCCTTTCTTCTGTGAGCTTGAGAGGGCAGCACTGTAGTGAGGAAAAGATGGGTAAGTGGTTAACAAAGCTTTTGGACCATTGGTTTTAGAAATAAGATGGGAGAATTCTGAAGGGTTGGCTCTGAGTTTTTGAATACTGGAATTTGTTTCTGGGAATTAAGAGTGAACTTTCCAAGTCACAATCTCGACAGGAAGGAAGTGTGTTCTGTCAATAAAAGGATAGGAATCTTTTCTGCTCAGACATAACTCTGGTCACACTGGGATAATTTGTAAATCTGCATTAGAAACAGGTCCTTTCCCCTTTCCTCATTTCTAATAAAGTGCTTGTGATGAACTAAGTGGGTAGAATTCTCTCTTCAGACTTCAGTCACTCTTTGTTTTAAGATCCTTCTTCACTGAGTTGCTTCCGGAAGCATGTGGTTTCATAATCCCCAGTAAACATTGTTGGCTTGAAATTCATTTGTACTTTAGTCATCACAATGATGTATCAAAGAGTCATAGCAACCACTGCAGTTTGTCCAAGGATAAAGGATATACCAGATAAAATCAAAATTTTACAGAAATATGGTATCCAGGCCATTACATGAAAGTCATTAGGGAGAAAACCATTTCAGAAAAGCCAGGGTAAATCTTTGTAATGTGCATTTGTAATGTTCTTTCTACAATGTTGTCCCCATTCCTGTCAAATATAAATACCAACTATGTGCCTGGCCACAATCCCTCTAAAATGTCTTTGGGTTCAGGGAACACAAATCTGCAGCTTCAGTGAATTGCCACCACTCATTCTGTTAGTCCCCTAATTTTGTGACTTCTCCTCCTGGGTTTGGTTATTGCAAATCTAAGAACATCTGTTCACCATGTCTCCAAGCTTTAATGAATTTACGAAAACAACTCATTAAAATATGATCATATAAATTTCCATGATTAACATTTGAAAGAAAATTCCATTTTAGAAAAAAAAAAGCAATAACTACCATTTATTAAGACTAGGCACTGAATAATCGCGTCCCATACAACACCCTAATAAAAACCCAAAGTGGTATATTTGCTCACATTTTACAGATCAGGGAACTGAGGATCAAGAAAATTAAGTAATTTACTCACAAGTCACACGAAATTCAACCATGATCTGACTGACAAGTCTGAGCCCTTAACAAAATTCATTAAAAAAGAAACCTCAAAAAGCACTGCCATTCTTTCCAAATCTTCTGTCTTCTACATTAACACTGTTTTTTTCCCAAGCTTACAATTTGAAATTAGAACAAAGCCTCTAGCTAGCTATTTGGGGCAAAGGCCTTGCTTTGGTTCACTTTTACAAGTGGGAGATTTCTAATGCAGAACCGTAACCACAGAATCCTGGGATTAGAGGGAACCTCATGGCACTGTAGTGAACACATCTTGTTTTGAGTTCTTAACTTCCATTCGCCTTCCTTCTGCCTACCATTCCCTCCACACCAGTTGGTTAAGCAAAATGTCCCTCCCCCAGATCAGGAGTATGGGCAGGTGTCCCAAACAAGGCCATCAAGTCCTGGTTACAATGACAATTCCTAGAGACTTCCCTTTAGTTCTTGCTACCCAGAACCAGTGAGCCTCCCTGGCTCTGGTCTTCTCTGAAGCTTAGTTCTTCAGCTTTCCTAGCCATTCTGAAAACTGGCCAAAGTCAGATTCTGTTGCTTGCAATTGAAGAACATGACTCCTGTGAATGTCTAATCTGGGGGTCTCCAAGGGCCTGAGGGACCAGGCAAGCCAGGTCTCCATTCCTGTTTCAGCAAAAGGGCTGTGTTTGAACCCTTTTTTTAATTTAAGAAAAGTTTGAAATATTGCTAGCCTATTCCTACTATCCCCAGTTCTGGGAGCCTTTAATTTTGGCTTTTATACTCATTTATTTTCTTAAATCAATTACAAAATCTGAGTTGAGGGTGGCACCAAAGAAGTCCCTCTAATCTCGTGACTATTTGCCCTCATTCAAGACACACTAGAAAACAACTGCCATCTAAACTCATGTCCCATTGGCAACTTTTCCAAGCCTGGTTCCAAATCACATCACAGCTTTCTTGTAAACAATTTATTATCATCACCGTGTAAAAGATATACAATGATACATTTGCTTGTGTACAAATTCAGCATTAGTGGTTATTATTTTCTACTCCATGCCTGTCAAAAGAAAATCGTTCAATAATTTATTCTTACAGCTACTGAATTTGTAATTTATAAAATTTGGAAGGACCAGTCCACATTCAAAACTAAATGTAAAGAAACTAACCATAACTCCTGAACTACATAACTCCCTTATCCCTCATACCAACCCTCTCCAAAAAGCTAGAATCCCAAGATCTTTATGGAAAGAAGTAGAGGCTCAAATACAACTTGTAGTTTTTTGGCTTGAGATTAAATATAATCTTATATAAAAAAGCTGACACTTTTCCTCTTTTCTCATAAATAGGTTTATCATTTTTCTTTCCATTTTAATAAATGAGATAAAGTCAATGTGAAAATTGAAGGTCATCCCAATAGAGCCACTTACATTAGGGCTGAGTGTTTTTCTGAATTCCTATTGGGAGCCTTATGACGTGGTGTTCATCGCTGATAGTTGCCAGTTTAGGAACAAGTAGAATTACAAAAGCTCAGAGGGGATTTAGTTGTTTAAAACTTGAAACACATTTTTGCTTGGAAACCATGTTAGTCATGATTAGCCTACAAAAAGCTTTCAAGCTATAACCGTACTGTTCTCATAGCCTTAGCAGAGGTTTATGTGGGAAAGAAACACATTATTTTAATTTGGCAGCACTTTCTTTGCTCTTCAACCTAGTTTCTCAGGGACCTTTCCCCTAGGTCTCCTCTGGGTTCTCTCTTAGATTGTGGTTCCCCCAGGAAATAGCCTAGAGCAAAATTAACTCAGGTGCTTATTAAAATGTAGGTTACTAAGCCCCATCCCAGACGTCTTGGATAGAAATTTCGAGAATTGGGGCTAAGGAATCTACACTTTAACCAGTTTCCCAGGATGATTCTTCTATACATTGAGGTTTGAGAGCTGCTGCTATAAGTGTTTTGGTTTTTAATCGACCACTCCCACCTCCACCCCAAATCCAAATTTCATTTACTCAAGCTGGCTGATTGCAGCTCCATTGAAGATGAAGGCAATGGGTAAATGTGTCTTTACTGAAATTTGGGTGGTGGCTTCCCCTGGGTTCCTGCCCTTTTCTCTTTCTGTGGAAATCCATGACCTAACAGTAGCCATTTTTCACAACTATTTCCGTTTCTGTTCAGTTAGAGAACTTTTTTTTTTGAAAAATTGAAATTAGTTTATAGAGAGATTTTTCATGTTCTTTTTTCTTTTTTAACTTAGTGAAATGTGTTTTTCCACCTGTTAGGTATTTTGTGACAAACGAATCTTAAATGACCTCCTCACATTTTCATTTTATGAATTTCATAAGTTCCCTATCTGTTGACCATTGATAACTATTATAAATAAGGCTCTGGTGAATATTCTTAGATATAAGTCCTTGACAGAATGTCTCATTTTTCCCTTGAGGTTCATTTCTGGAAATAGAATTCACAGGTGTTCACCACAGATTGCCAAAATGCCCCTGGAAGGGATCTACCAGTTTACACTCCCAGCAGCTGGCTGTGAGAGTTCCTTTCTACTAACCACAACGTCATCAACATTGAGTGATATCAGGATTAAAGACTTGATTTTAAGAATTAAGAACAATCCAAACTGTGACTTCAAAGAACAAAGGGATAGGGAAGAGAGATAGAATGGAATTGCAGGCAGAGCCCCAGACTATGAATCAGGAGCTGAGTTGATGGAACCTACCATTTGGGCAATGGATTTGGTGACTGTCTCAGTGTCTGAGGCTTGGAGAACCACACCCCTGGGAAAGCTGAGTGGATCATGAGACTCAGTCCAGGCTGAACTATACACCTGGTGGTGCCTCTCCCAAATTTCAGGCAGAGTTACTTCATCTTTGATTCTCACATGTCAGTGTGGATTAGAATTACCCAAGGCAAGAATTAAAACTCAGATTCCTAGATCCAGCCAGAGATGTTTGATTGTCAGCATAAACTTGGGCACATGAACTTATACTTTGAATAAAAGCCCCAAGCCATCCAACACTGGTGGCTTAGGACCTTCCTTGGAGAAATTGTGAACTAAGGAAGGGGAAGAACCTCTCTGGGGTGTCAACCTATATACCCAAATTTTTTTCATATCCTCAATTTGTCTTTAGGAAATTATTCCAGAATTGCTCTTTCTATGAGAAATCCACTGTGAACAGCTTTATGGTACTTTTTTTTTTCTATTTTGAAGTGGAACCTGAACTCAGTGAGAAAGCTCCTTGAATGGTATGTGGCTGTGACTAGCCTACCTTCCCATTCAGCGCTGGGGAGCAGGTGCTCTTTGGCTGCACATGATTCTAGTTTATAAAGGCAGTCTTATGGGTTGCAGTATGGTCCCCAAAAAGACATGTTCAAGTTCTAACTCCCAGTCCCCTAAATATGACCTTATTTGGAAACAGGATCTTTGAAGACACCATCAGTTAGGATGAGGCCCAACTGGATTAGGTTGGGCCCCAGTCCAATATGACAACTGAGGCAGAGAATACCATGAATTGCCGTAGAGCCACTGCCAGAGACCTGGAGAGAAGCATGGAACAGATTCTTCCCTTCAGACTTCAGAGGAAGCATGGTCCTTCCAACACCTCGATTTTAGACTTCCAGCCTCCAGAACTGTGAGACAATAAACTTCTCTTGTTTTAAGCCACCCAGTTTGTGGCACTTTGTTATGGCAGCCTTAGCAAACTAAAGCAAGTGGTAATTTCACTCCCCAAAGACCAAGACCTTAACTGTTCACCTTTGCTCTCCAGCCTCATTCATGAGCTCCAGTGTGGTGTGGCAAGGACAGCAAATGCTGACATAGCACTTTCAGTGGCACAGTTGTTTGTGGTACAAAAGGAGTTGTGAAATGCAGGCTGCAGTTTGTAGAATCAGGGACAAGGTACCTTTTGACATCCTGTGAAAGGCTCCCCATCACTGTGCAGTAATGAAAGAGTGAGAGTCTGGGTTAGCATTCAGGCTCCACTTTCTCCAGTTCCAATTACCATCTAACTGTGTGCCTAAAGGGAAGCTGTCAACATTGCTTAGATCTAAAGATCAAGTTCAAGGAACGTAAAAGAGTTTGCAGAATTGATGTACAAGGCAAGCCTCAATCTCAGGCAAAGTAGGTAGTTACCCACTACCAATGATTTGAACAAATTGCTCTCCCCTGGGTGCCTGGAATATTCCCATTAGAGAGAGTTAGTCCTTTGGCCTTGGCTACTGTTCAGTTTAAGTCTCTTACATAATAGCTTACATGCATTCACATGCACACACACATATCCTTGTTTGCTCCTTCCTTGGTTGGGGCAACTAGCTTACTCATCTTTGTACTCTCAGCCTGCTTATCAGGACCTTAATCTAGTGAAGTTCAACAAACATTTATGTAAGTACTTACCATATGCCAGACATGCTAAGTGATAGAGATTTTTAAATGTAAGATATAATCTTTAAACTCACAGTCTGGGGAGGGAGAATGCACAATTTAAGGACTCTGATGGAGATAGCTTTAGGATGGAGGTGGGAATGACTAAGTTTGCCTGAGGGCGTTGGGGAAGCTTCACAAAAAAGGTGAGTTTGAAAGGATGAGTAGGAGTTTACCAGACCAGACAAAGAAGAGAGAAGTTCTGACTAGAAGGAATAGTATGTGCCCAAACACGGAAGTATTAAATGAAGTGTGTTTGGAAATGATGAGAACGTTGGTGGGGCTGGAGCATGAGGTTGTTGGGAGAAATTTAAACGGCCACAGGCACCATCCTTGGGATTTCCCAGAAGCAGGCAGGCAAAAACTGCCCTGCGTAGAGCAAGTTGGGTATGAGGACTCTCCAGTTCCCCCAGACTTCTTCCAACATCCCAGGGACCAGGCTTGCAAACCAGGACCAACTAATCCCACTCCTGTGTGCTGCTTTTAGGAGAGCACAGGGAGCCGAGCTTGAGGGTCAGGGTCTCTTCACTCACTGCCTTGCAATCAACATTCCCAGGCCCAACCTTTCCTCTTCTGGAGAGTTGAGAAGTAACCAAGTTAGGAGAGGAGGTGTAAGCGAGTCACTGACATACTCTCAGGAGAACGTCATAACTTTAATGTTGAGTTGGTGCCAAGGTTCATCCAGCTTGTCAGAAATCCTGATGGCCTTCCTACTCCTTTCTGTGTGGTCACACAGCATCTGTGTGTTTTGGCATGTAATTGATGTTCTTCCTATTTATAGACTCTTTTCCCATGTTATTCACTCATGTGTTTCTGTGGTCCAACGTTCTGTCAAGTCCCAGCTGGCCGGGAGTACGTAACAGTGATTAACACCACAGCTGCTTATTTTATAGTCTCCATGTACAGCCCAGTTGTTAAAAGCTCTTAGATAAGTTTTAAATTGTTTGTGTTAAAAAAATATATATATATCTAACTGGGGGAAAATGCTCATCTGTGTTAAGTGCTTTTCAAAATTAATACCAGTAAAGCTAAAAATAAAAGTTCTCCATTATCCAAATGATAAAATAATCATTTTGCCTTATCAAGATAAAGAAGAGTAAAAAATATTTTCGAAAAAGTATTTCCTGACTGTTCCAAACCAAAGAATAATCTTTGATAGAAGTAAAATATTGCAGGGGACTGAGCAAAGAACTAAATTTCTTGTTTCTTTCAACTTCTGCTCTTTCTTGTTTCTTTCTTGTTTCTTTCAACTTCTGTTCTTGTTTCTTTCAACTTCTGTTTTGAGGAGAACGTTTGGTAGACTCCTACTTGTGGTAGGTTGAATCCTGTACCCCCCCAAAAAACATTCTTAATCCATTCCTGTGGGTCCCATTGTGAATAGGACCTTTTGAGGATATTATTTTTAGTTAAGGTGTGGGCCAACTGAATGAGGTTGGGCCTTAATCCTTTTCCTGGAGGTTTTGTGAAGAAAAAGCAACATGGAGGAGCAGCTGGAAGTCAGCAGAACTTGGAAGACAAAGGAGATGACATCATCATGCGACAGGAAAGCCAAGGAATCCCAAGGATTGTCAGACAGCCAGAATGATACAACCCGAGAGAAAGCAAGCCTTCTAGCCTCTGAAGCCATAAGCCAATAAATTCCTGTTGTTAAGCCAACTTATTGTATGATATTTGTCTTAGCAATCAGGAAACTAAGACACTATTCAAATGCTGAATTTCCTTTGCAAACAGGATTTTTAGCAGCTTATGTAATCATTGACTAGTATATCTCCTCATCCCATAATAATCTTCAATATTATTTTTATTTTGACTGCTCTTTAAAAAAATAACTTTATTGAGCTGCAATTCATACAACAGATAATTCACCCACTTAAAGTGTACAATTCAATGGTTCTTAATACATCTACAGAGTTGGGCAACTATCACCACAATAATTTTAGAACATTTTCATCACCGTCAAAAAAACCCTGTATCCATTAGCAATTATTTTCCATTCTTCCCAAACAACCCACTCCCCAGCCTTAGACAACCACTAATCTACTTTCTGTCTCTATAGATTTGCCTATTCTAGACATTTTCTATAAATGGAATCATATATTATGTGGCTTCTTTCCCTTAACATAGTGTTTTCAAGGTTTATCCATGTTGTGGCATGTATTAGTGCTTCATTTATTTTCACTGACAAATAATATTCTATTTTATGGATATACCACATTTAATTTATCTATTCATCAATTGATGGGCATTTGGATTGTTTCCACTTTTGGCTATTATGAAAAGTTATAGCAATGACATTCATGAATATGCTCTTTTATGGATGTCTGTTTGATTTATCTTGGATATATATATCTTGAAGTGGAATTTCTGGGTCATATAATTTTTTTTATGGAATTACAGAGACACATTTTAATTCTTGAATTTTACAGTTCAGCATTAATATCACCACACATATACAAATGGTGTAAAACAAGTACAGTGGTATTTTTAATACAAAATAAACATCTGTGTTATGGAAAAACTAGACTTCATATCTGCACAGACAGCCCATCTTTTCCAAACAATAGCCAAAATGAAAATTTAACTACAGAATCTCCAAAACAGGGGAAACTGCTTCAGTTTAAGCTATTGCAGGAAAAATGGACCCATTAATACATTACAAGGGTAATCTAAGGATTGTAGCTGGAATTACTGTTTTTAGCTTTTCTTTTTCCCAATACATTAAATTGTAGTTTGGAGACATTTTTCTTACTTCAGCATGATCTCAGGTCATAGATGAACAAAACTAACATTAAGATATTTGCAATTAACTTGCTGCTCTAAAAATAAAACCTCAACTGTTTGCCTCGGTTTATTATTTTAAATTCATTTATGTACATGGAACGTGCTTTTACTCTTCAAAAAGCAACTTTCATATTACACCCTCATTTGCTTATTGAAAAGCTTCATGTGCTGCGTGCTGACTGTTGGTCATATAATTTTGACTGCTTTTCATTGTCAGATGAAACACCCTAGGTTTCATAACTGATGTACACAGGGGAAGGTATTGTTAATGTTGCCCTCATGGACTTAAAAAGGAGTTCATTTCGTCACCAACATCACCACATAATTCTCTTGCATGAATAAGAACTGGGTAATAATTCACCTTTGACTTACAGAAGAGGAATAAATTGGTTAGCGACTGTGTCTCCTAATTATCTAAGGAAACTTCTAACAGATATTTAATATCAAATGTTAACCTTTCAGTAGATACCCTCTCTTCCTTTGTGTCATATTCAATGATTTAATTGCTAAATAGAACTACATGATTTTCGAGGAAGACACAGGAGTTAATGTTTCATCTTATCTGTTTATCACAGGCCAATTCACTTCGACACTGGGCAACAGAATGTGCCAGACTTTGTGCTCCATATAAAGGGTAAAAATGTGACTAAGACACGGTCATTGCCCTCACAAAGCCCACAGCCCAGTGACAAGAATTAGACAACACAAGTTCTCAGATCACGAATGACAAGCCTGTATTAGTATGTGACCATTCGGATGAAGGAAAAGGAAAAAGCACAAGCAGTTGGGGACATAGGAGAGCGTGAACCCAGGTAAGAAGTGGTATTTGACATGTATCTTGGAGGCATGAATAAGATTTTGATATGTAAATATAAGTGGAGAGGGCAATGTAGAATTGTACATGAAATAAAATACATGAATACAAGCAGATAAGCAAGAAATCATACAGTGTGTTTGGAGTTCACATTTAAATTTCCTTGCAGCTATTTACTAATCATAATCTTTGTACAAGTTACCTGCTTTCTCCAAATCTCAGTTTCCTCATTTGTAAACAGGTAAAAATAATGTCCATCTAATATTATGAGGATTAAATCAGATACTGTATTTAAAATATTCATTACAGTGTCTAAAACATACTAAGTGTTCAATAAAAAGCTGGTTTCAAGCAGTTTGGTTAGAATATAGGTAGATTTGAGGGGACAGAAAGTAGGTGGCACCCCTAACGCAGAGGACCTTGATGTGAGTTGAGAAGTTGCAATTTAGTTTTGTAAATAATAAGGAATCACAAAGATTTTTGAGTAAGGAAGCAACACTAAAGCTGTGGTTGAGCAGGGATGGTGGGATGGGATGAAATTAGGTTACTATTTAGAAGTCCACTGCAGTAGTCCCAGGGAAAGATAATGAGGATCTGAGAGAAGGCAAAAAGTGTAGAGATTAAAATGAGGAGTCAGTTTGAGAGGATTTACTAAGGCAGTCTATATAGAACATAGCAATCATTTGAATTTTGAAGGTAAAAGAGAAGCCAAAGATTTCTGAGGAAATAATGGTAGCATTAACCAGGAAGAATGAATTAAGAGGAAAGATGATGAGTTCATCATTGGCTCTGAGGAGTCTGGGGTACCTATGAGACATCCATTGTGAAGGTGTTGAGTAGATAGAAATGGGACTAGAGAGTGGAAGGAGGTCCAAGCAAAAGATTCTGGAGTCATCTGCCAAGAACCATTGGTGAAAGCAAGAGATGGGTGACACAGGTCTTCGAAGGAGAGAGTCGAGACTGAGAGTGCGATAAAGAAGAAGAGAAATGAGAACTGAGGTTGATGAGACCAGTACCATGGTCCTAGCAAGGTTACCAATAAGAAAATCTTTTACAAACTCTCAAGAACTGCAAAGATTCAAATTGATGAGAAACAGGAATGAATAGCTGCTGTGGAGAAGGCCACGGGGGCCCTTTTCTAATCCAACAGTACAACTGCGATTTTTGGATGGTTCTGAGAAACAGTTAAATGAAATAATCACACTGCTAGTTTTTAGGTAGAATTATAATAGCAAAGGAGGTCACGAAGCAAGCTTTTTTGACAAGAGACTTTGTCCCTAATGCTTCAAGTAATTGCCTGGTCATTCCAACTTCTTTTTTTTTTTTTTTTTTCAGGACCTTGTAATAGGCAATGGATTTTTTTTTTTTAATTGAGATATATTCACATACCACGCAGTCATACAAAACAAATCGTACTTTCAATTGTTCACAGTACCATTACATAGTTGTACATTCATCACCTAAATCAATCCCTGACACCTTCATTAGCACACACACAAAAATAATAAGAATAATAATTAGAGTGAAAAAGAGCAATTGAAGTAAAAAAGAACACTGGGTACCTTTGTCTGTTGTTTCCTTCCCCTATTTTTCTACTCATCCATCCATAAACTAGACAAAGTGCAGTGTGGTCCTTATGGCTTTCCCAATCCCATTGTCACCCCCTCATAAGCTACATTTTTATACAACTGTCTTCAAGATTCATGGGTTCTGGGTTGTAGTTTGATAGTTTCAGGTATCCACCACCAGCTACCCCAATTCTTTAGAACCTAAAAAGGGTTGTCTAAAGTGTGCATAAGAGTGCCCACCAGAGTGACCTCTTGGCTCCTTTTGGAATCTCTCTGCTACTGAAGCTTATTTCATTTCCTTTCACATCCCCCTTTTGGTCAAGAAGATGTTCTCCGTCCCACGATGCCAGGTCTACATTCCTCCCCTGGAGTCATATTCCACGTTGCCAGGGATATTCACTCCCCTGGGTGTTTGATCCCACGTAGTGGGGAGGGCACCAACTTTCTTGATTATTCTAACTGCTTCTTAAGTCTGCACTTCCAGCCATTTTTCCAAATTAAGTAATAATCCTTGGGGGTTTCTATGGAAGGCATTGATATAGAAATCAGTGGTGCCATCTACTGTCCCCTTCTTTGATGGAAACAATTTCAGGAACAAACTTATTTTCTCTCATCACAAATTTTGCATCAGGCCTTCAGAATATAAACAGTTGCACACTTTAAAGACAGTATTCAGTCAAGCGATGTTGGCCTGTTAGTGACACCTGTCCCTTAAGTTCTAACAACATCTTCCTTGATGTCTTTGTAGATGGTCATTCCGGAGGTTAGAACCCAAGGCCCGAGGAAGTCAGAGACTTTAAGGGAAGGAGGCCACGATGCACTGAGGTCCCAATCTGTAATTCCACCTGCTTCTCGCAAACACCTTGAGAGGTCATTACCGGTATGTCCAATTTTCAGACAAGGAAATTGTGATTAAGAGGAGTTAAAATGACCAAGGTCAAAAGCTAGTAAGTAGCTGAAACTAGGAGCTAAACCTATATTTGTCTGACTCCGATGTTTTTTCTAAGTAACTTCTTTTTGCAGGATTTGTGTAGAATACTAATTATTTACCACCAGGGTGTCCTGATACAGAGATTTACAGACTTTTTAGGTGACGGAGTACATGAGTGCCTGCAATTCATGGCATTGAATCTTTTTTCCCCTTAAACCATTTAGCACATCACCATTTAATGCTTAATTTGCCATCTCGGATGTTCTTCTGGATAAATTTTATTTTCAAATGCCTCTGTGATTGATTTAAAGAAAAACACACCTATTTCAGCTTAACTGTTTTTCTTACACACTTCTGAGACAAATCTGTGACTAGAGAAGAGTTAAAATAAAATCCATGTCAATGAAACAATAAGTCTTTATTGGTACATTTTAAATTCTTAGATATAACTTACACAAATGCCTTTTCATAATTAGGATTACAGAAGTGAAAAAGATTAATTTTAAAATATTGAGCAAATATAAAGCTCTATTCTAAAAATGTAGAAATTACTAATAATTGTATATGTTATTTAGCTAATCATGTAATGCAAATATTACAGCCATTTTGAGCAAAATATGTGATAAATCAGAGTAAAATAAGAATTTACATGCACTTTTTTATTTATTTTATTTTATACTTATTAAATTATTTGCTAATTTAATAGCTTTCATGCTTCCCCCAAATGGTATGCTGAAAAAGTTTCACTTGCCCTAGGGAAGTACATACACAGTACAGCATGCCTAATGAGGGCTGCAATTTTACTAAAATAAATCACTTCTTGCAGACATTAAGGGGAAGCAGTAATTTATAGGGCAGCAGTGAATACAGATTTTTAAACTTATGATCTTTCCTAGGGGAAACTATCCGCGTACAAATGCTTTTACAAGGAAACAGAAAAGTTCAGAAGCCCAGGCATTGAGTTTATTTTGCAGTGGCATGATATTTTATTGCTGTTATCATTTGCCTATGTTAAGGTACTTTATCAGACTTGATCTAAACCCTAAGAAAATGTAAAGTAGCAAAATAGCATTCACAGCAGACCTGCATCATTACAACAATATCCCTGATTCTTCACCTCAAGGAGCTTAAAGTTTTGTACACTCTTTGTCACACTGCTCAAAGATGGTTCCTTACCTTGGATAAATAAGAGATTAAAATATACAAATTTATAAGTCATTTTACAAGGGTAATTCATGAATTTAGGTTGAACCTAAAGATGAATCACTGTGGTTTTACTGAGAAGATTAAAACTAGGATCCAGTCCAGTTTCTTCTCTCTGGACAACGCTTGTTTGAAAACTTTCCCTTTTAGGGCTTCATTTAAAGTAGAAAAGAATTACCCCTTACAGACCCTCATGAGCAGACACACAGCTGTGTGTTTTTGTATATCACTTCATCTTCTAGCCAACACAGGCC
The DNA here is from genome assembly GCF_015220235.1 of Choloepus didactylus. Classification (NCBI taxonomy): domain Eukaryota; kingdom Metazoa; phylum Chordata; class Mammalia; order Pilosa; family Megalonychidae; genus Choloepus; species Choloepus didactylus. Next base: position 52,547,070 of record NC_051310.1, on the reverse strand, counting down.
CTGTGATCGTCCATCTCAGTCCCTTTCTTGCCGATACCCATATCTCTTTTGCGCACTTGGCAACTCCCTTCTTTGAATTAATCTCATTGTCTGACTTTTCCATGCCCCACAAAGGCTGCTAAGCCCTAAAGGTAAAAAAAAAAAAAAAAAAAAATTTTAATTCTTTTTTCAAAATCACCTAGTCATGTGGGTTGGCGTCATTTCATTTCATGTTCTCTGATTCCCCAGGGCTCTCAGTGCTGTCTACGAGATGCCCTTGGCCACTTTCTCTTCCAACCTCTTCAGTGGCTTTCTATCTCCATTTCCCTCAGACCCCACCACCTCCAAACATCCCACAGTCTGGGGAGAGGACCTTCTCATGTACAAGCTTATTTCCTCCTCACCCATCTTCATTCCTTTCCTTCCATTTCAGAGAACGTGTCTGCTCCCACCACCTCCCTCAGGAATCTTGCTCCATTATTATTACTTCTGTTCTGAATATTCTAGTTCTCCTTCTTGATTGATTCTTTCCCTTTAGCAGGCACAGTCTCTTCTGGATTTCCCACCACCTGCCTGGTCTGCACTGTGGAGTGACAGCCCTGAAATGTTGGTGGTTCCCTAGGTGCTTTTGAAAACCCTCCTCTTTCCTTACTCTTTATTCTCTCCTTGGGTGCTCTCATATTCACCATATAACAGAGTCTGGTCAGGACAAAGAAACACACCAGTTATTTTAACAAAGAGAAATTAATATCAAGGATTGTTAACTAGGCAACTGAAAGGATGAAACGAGAACTCAAAGGCATGGCAGAGACATCCCCTCAGGAAGCAGCTACCACCCTTAGGGCTGAAGGGACAAAGGAAGAGGTTGGAATTATTAAAACTGGAAACTTAAAGAGGCCCCAGGAGGATGTTTCCCAGACCTAGGAGGAGGGGGCCCAGCTGCCCGCTGCTAGTGTCTGTGTAAGGGGGGCTGTGAGGAAGCTGGGCAGTCTCCTCCTACTGGCAGAGCCTTAGGAGGGGCCAACTGGAAAAGCAGGAATGTTGGTTTGTAGAGCTCCAGCACCAGCATCACAAGGCAAGACCACTGAGATGAGAACGGGCGCGCCCCATAGCCTCAGAAAAACCTGAGGATTCAAAACCCTGTTTTCTTAGCACATCTTCTTGAGTCCCAGACTCATTTAACTCCCTGTCCAAATATTGATTTGGATGCTTTACAGTTTTTTCAAACTCAATATTTCAAGTTGCTCTCATTACCCTTCTCCTTCTCCTTCCCAACCCTGCCTGTGTGTATGAGATGCATCAATGTTATTTCATCATTGTCACCCCTCTCTTTTACTCTCCACATTGAATCAGTCAGCAGAGTCCTTTCACTTCCCTTAATATTTCTCACATTGATTCCCTCCTCTCCCTCTCCACTGCCGCTATTTTGTACCCTCATCATTTCTCACTGGATTGAGGCATTGTCTCCTAGCTTATCATCACTGTCTCAGATTTTACTCTGTTGTCTTACCCTGGCCCTAAATTCCTACCAGCCATTCCCAACACAGAGCAATATTTCTAAAATGCAAATTGTGTTGCTCTTATCTCCGCTTAAAATCATTTACTGGCTTCCCTTAGCCTTCAAAATTAAATTCTCTTTGGCATGGCTTCGAAAACTCTCCAGACTTAATTTTTCTACTTCTGCCCTAACCCCAAACCCCTGTCTACCTCAGTTCAACCAAAATTCAATAATCCAAACATACTACACCACTTATCTTTCCTCAACCTTGTCACATTCTTCCTTGCTTTTGTATATTTGTACATCCATTGCCCTTTCTGGGTTAGTCTTCCCATTTCCCACCTCTGACCCTTCTCCCAGCTTTCTAGCCTCTTTCCTTCAAGATTGGGCACAAGTTTTAACTCCTAGGAAATCAACACCACCCCCTCCCTCAGTCCCCTCCCCAACCCCTAGTCTGTTAGTGTCTCCTGTGAGCGCCTGTAACCCCTGCCAACCTCCCTAATGGTGCTGCTGGGCACTTAAGAGTGAGCGCTCTTGAGTCAAACTCTGTGTTCAATTCCCAAGCACTTCATCTTGCTGTCTGTGTAAACTTGGGGAAATTAGTTAGCATTGCCAAGCCTCAGTTCCCACATATGTAAACTAGGGTTTATAATTGTACCTTCCTGATACCATGGCTGTGAAGATTAAATGAGATAATATTTGTAAAAGCCCAATCCCAGTTTTTAATCATTCTTTTCAAAGTGTCTCACTTCTCTGGCTAGTAGTATATGTAGATTATTTTGAAATGAGGGTGGAGATTGATAGCGTACTGCTTTAGAATAACACTGCTCTCCTACTAAAACTCACAGCCATATTTATTTTGGCAGGGCCAGGACCAGATGGATGCTATAATTGTCTTCAGTCCATAATCGTTTGGGGATGGGCTCCAGTCTCACATTTTCTTAGGCACTAGGGCCTTCTACTACCTCTAGGAAAAAGTGTGAATGTTTTTGCCAGCCCTGGATCCTCTGACTGATGTTAAAATGAGTTTGGTGGGAATGCCATTAACTTTTTCATGGGAAAGATGGAATTGGCCGGCACCCTGTTTCTGCCTTCCAGTTTTCTGGGGTCCTGGCTGTGCCTGGGGAAGGGAGGCCAACGAAGCATGAGCTGAAGTAGCACAAGCTCTTCCACAGGATCCTGTCAGCCAACACACCTCAGTTCTGATGCAAACCCACCTCCTAAACATTTGCTTATGCATTTGAGCCCAAAGTCCAATGGAAACATTAAAGTATTATTCCAAAAGTGATTACCAGCCCCCAGCCCCCAACTAACTCCTTCAACCACACACAGAGAAAAAGAAAACCACGCACAAGCCAATAGCATGGAACATCTCCAGAGAGCCTTCCGACCACCATGTAGGAAGCCCTCACATATAGCTGTGGGGATAGCAATATCTGAGACAGTACATATGTAAAATGAAGGCAAAAGAATGTTTTTTGTTTTGATATTCTTTTTTCATGAGCTCCATCCTTGACTTTTCACAGATTTCCCAGCAGAGGAATCAAGATGGATGATAACATGGGAGAAAAATGTCCCACTGTGGCCAACTCATGTTCCTCCACTTACATGCATGTGGATGGGTAGCTGAGAACCCCAGTTGGTTCACGAAGCCGGTGGGGAGGTCATGCTGCTCCTGGGAGCTGGGATGGAGTGACCTCTGTCTTTCAGTCCTTTGGGAGGATGCTGCTCACACTGGCTTACATCCTGGCATGGGCTGTCGCCTAAGATGGACTCACTGAGGCAAAATGAGTTGCTGGCAAGTTAGTGTCAACCTAGCAACATAAAGTCTCTTCTGACCCTATCTAGGAGCACTAGTTCTGATATGTTCCCACTTAGACTGTGAGAATTACTAGGAAAGGTGTGGTAGGGATATAATTTTTTTTTTTTTTTGACATGACAAACATTTTTGCTTTGCTCAATATTTTTACTTAGTGAAAGAGCAAGAAGTCTGAGCATGGGGGAAGGATAAAATTAAAGTTTCTCTAGGAATCTTTTTTCAAAGGGATACAAAATTGCAGTGTGACTCATGTTCCCTTGAAGTGGTTTATCTTCTAATACCTAATCTATAGAATAAAAAAATCAGAATGTGTGTGAGCATTTTGCACAAATTCATGATCATTATTGTATGTTACAAGTGTATTCATTTATATATAAGGTATTAAAATGAAATTTTTAATATCTTTTCTTTTTACTCTTTCACACTGTTGTCTCTCCTGCCTTATATGTCAAAGTAATTGATATGCTTGTCCTGCATAAAAGGAAACTGTATTATAAACTATTGATGAGAGATGTCTTGGCCATTTTTAAATTAGTGAAAGATACAATTTTAATTTTTAAAATTAGTCACCTTGTAGTCATTCACTGTAAAGAAACAGCAAAGGATAAAAGAAGTACATATATTGGTTTGAATTGTTGACTTCAATAATTTTTATGTAAATGTATTTGAATATATTTATTCCTAATTCTGAATATAGTTTTTCTATAGGATGGTGCAAAGTCGAGTCATTTCCAACAAAATAATCTGTAATATAGAAAAAGTAAGTGGATTTCAGACTTCTTTTTTCAGCAAAGATTTAAATGAAATCTTGCTCAGGATCCCAATGTGTAAAATGGTTATGAATAAAACAACTTTGGCTGAAGCAGATGTTATAGGCCCTGCATCTAGTTCTCTTGGTGGCCACAGTGGCTTTAAGGGACCTCTAGAGACTGCAATTTAAGTAACCAAATGAGCAAAGGAAGAGATGTTGATCATCCTTGGCCATTCGGGAAATGCAAATTAAAACCACAATGAGATAACACTACACACCTTTCAGAATAGCTAACATAAAAGAGTGACGACACCAAAGACTGGCAAAGATGGGAAGAAACTGGATCGTACCTATGTTGCTGGTGGGAATGTAAGATGGTACAGCCACTCTGGAAAATGATCTGACAGTTTCCTAAAAACCTAAATATGCAACTACTATACAATTTGGCAGTTGTACTCTTGGACATTTATTCCCGAGAAATGACAACTTGTGTTCACATAGATATCTATTACATGAACATTCATATCAGCTCTATTTCTAAAAAGCCCAAACTGGAAATAACCCAGTTGTCCTTCAACAGATGAATGGTTAAAATGTATAGCCATAGCATGCAGTACTACTCAGTAATAAAAAGGAACAGATTTATTGACACACACAATAACCTAGATGAATCACCAGAGAATTATGCTGAATAATAATTTAAAAACAATCCCAAGAGTTTACATGTTGTATGATTCTATTTATATAATGTTCTTGGCATGACAAAATTATAGAGTTGGAGAGCGGATCAGTGGTTGCTAGGAGTTAAGAAAAGGTGGGGGGAACCGTGAGAAGGAAGTGAGTGTGGTTATAAAAGGTCAACATGAGGGATTCTGGTGGTGATGGGAAATGTTCTATATCTTGACTGTGAAATTATGCCTTTAGCTTTGCAAGATGTTACTAAGGGGAAACTGGGTAAAGGATACATGGGATCTCACTGTATGTGCCAGTTTGAAACTGTTATGGACCCCAGAAGCGTCATGATCTTTTAATCCAATCTTGTTGGGTGGAGTTCTTTGATTGTTTCCATGGAGATGTGACTCACCCAACTGTGAGTGAGAACGTTGATTAAATTACTTCCATGGAGGTGTGACCCTGCCCATTTTGGGTGGGTCTTAATTAGATATTGGAGTCCTTTAAGAGAGCTCATGGACAGAAGGAGCTCAGAGAAGGTGAGAGAGACATTTTGGAGAGAAGCTAAGATGTAATCCAGAGTTTGCCCCTGGGAGAAGCTAAGAGGTGACATAGACCCAGACACTTGGAGATGTAGACAGAAGGACATTTGGAGATGCTAAGCTAAGAGATGAAGCCCAGAGTTTCCATGGAGAAACTAAGAGAGGACTCTCAGATGTTTAGAGAGAAATGCCCCAGGAGAACCAAGCAGAGAGTTGAGAGAAGCTAAGAGAGACAGAAACCCAGAGACATTTTGGAGAAAGCCAATTTGAAACACAACCCAGGAGCAAGAGACCAGCGGATGCAAGCCATGTGCCTTCCCAGCTGACAGAGGGGTTCTGGATGCCACTGGCCTTTCTTCAGTGAAGGTATCCTCTTGTTGATGCCTTAGTTTGGAACTTTATGGCCTTCGAACTGTAAATTTGTAACCCAAGAAATCCCCTTTAAAAAAATCAATCTATTTCTGATATTTTGCATATCGGCAGCTCTATCAAAACTGGAACACTTTTATTTCTTACAACTTCATGTGAATCTAAAATTATATTAAAATTGAAAGTTTAATAATAATAAAGCATCAAAGAAGATGATGTTTCTGAATCCTGTGTCTATGATACTGAGTAACCCCATAAAGCTATTGTTTGGATATCACTTGACCCTGATTTTACCATGTTCAGAACTGATCCACACAACACTCTAGAGGTAGCCCAGTGCCCTATCAGACAAATGCCCTCTTTTTCAATCTAGTCAAAAGTGCTCCCTGAATAGATATCATGAATCAACACAGGATTTGGTGTTGGAAATAAATTTGCTGTTTTTAAAGTCCATGCCTTCTCTTAACTGGGTATTTAGGTGTTAAGGCAGTGAAAGTAAGCAAGAGATAAATAATATCAGCAAGAGATGGTGGGTTGTTTGGTTGGTAGGTGGCATGTATCTACCTTACTCCAGAAAAATGACTTAGGATATATTAATTACGTATTATATACTTTGGTGGACTGAATAATGGCAGCCAAAGAAGTCAATATCCTAATCCCTGGGGCCTGTGAAAAAATTATCTTATATGGTAAAAAAGGACTATGCAGATGTGAATAAATTAAAAATTTTGACACGGGGAGATTATCCTGGATTATCCCAGTGGGACTGATATAATCACAAAGGTCAGTACAAGAGGAAGGCAAGAGGTCAGAGACAGGAGAAGCCAATGTGATGAAAAAAGCAGACATTGGAGTGATGCAGCCACAAGCCAAGAAATGTCAGTAGCCTCTAGAAGCAAGAAGCAAGGAATGGATTCTCCTCTAGAGCCTCTGGAAGGAACCAGCTCTGTAAATTTCAGAGTTCTGACCTGAAAAATGGTGAGAAAATAAATGTGTTGTTTTCAGCAATCAAGTTTGCAATAAATTGGTACAGCAGCCATAAGAAACTAGTGTATTTACCATGATAAATATGAAGCGAATAAATGAAAAGAGAAAATGAAGAGAGAAAATATAATGAAGCAAGAGTTTGTTCTTTCTTCATTTTAATTTTATTGAAATATGGATATGAATGCAAGATTTACTTCTTATAAACTTTATGTAAACTGTAGACTTGAAAGCTTACCAAAACAGTCAGCTTCCATAGCAAAACATTGGGTAATCGCTATTAACTCACTTTTTTTTTAAAACTATTCTGGTAAACAAGCTCATATTAGAAATTATTTCCAAAATTTTATTAAGTATTTCTGTCATTTGCCTTAGCCTCAGTCAGAGTTGAACTCAATATTCTCCCCTTTCTATATTCCATTTTTGGAAAATCAGGAGTCAAATAAATTACAGTGAAATACTTCAGAGCTGTGCATACATTCCTCAATTCTTTCTCTGCTTCATATTTTGGAAGCAGCTTTATTTTGATAACCTCTCCCTTTACCATTAAATCACCACAATTCATTCATTCAACAGGTAATTACTGAGCAATATATATACATGCACATACATATACATTATACATGCATATATATTTATATATAATAGGAATTGAATTATTATTCTTGTTTATTTTAGATGTGGCAGGATAGCAAAGACCCCAATTTTCAAAATGGTAAATCCCAAAACATGATATCATACCTAGAAAAATTCCTTAGGGCACTATTAAATAGGTGGTTTGAGAGCATTTAGAAAAGATGTTGTGATCATCAGGAGTCAGCAAAGTGGTTTCTGGTGGCTTCTAGCATGACTAATCCAAGAGGAGTAGGCATTCACCTAATACAAGGAATTCCGGAGAGTTCTCTCATGCCAATTTACTCCTCACCCCACTTGCTCCAATTGGCGTAGACTGTTTTTGGAGAGTAACTATTAAAATGTGAATGTCTTGATTAGAAACAGTGTGCTTGCCAAGTTTATATATACATGTCTTAAAAAATTACCATGTTGCACTTTTTAATTTGCCACACAGATTTATAAACCATAGCATATCAGAGTAGCCCTCTCAAGCCATCTGGTTCAGCCCTATAGAATCCCCTCAATAGCGTATGCTTAGATATCACGAGTGAATGAGGACTCACTCCCTCCATGATCAACCTATTCATTAGACATTTTCTTTATATAGAGTTAACTTGGCCTCTATTTAACATCAATTCTATTCAGCTATAAATAACAAACAAAATTTGATCCCTCTCTTCTAATACTTGAAGACAGCTCTCAGATGCTCCTGCCTAAATCTTTGGGGTTTTTGCCCCCAAACGAAACTTCTACATTTTCTTCACCATTCTTCTGCTGCAGTTTCTCTAAACCACTATAATGTAGTACTAAGAATAGGACAAATACTCTAAATGTCATATGGGTACAACAGGTTGCAATAGTTACGAAGTTAATACTCTGTTTCTACCCACATGGTATGAGATTTCACTAGCTTCTTTGAGATAGTTGATTAAAAAACCTTCATATGTCTTTACCCAAGCCATTCATAAAAAATGTATTACATTAAAAAATTAAGAATTGAATTCTGTGACACCCTAAAAGAGATATCCTTCCAGGTAAGCATTTAGGATGTTGTGTTGATTCAGCCAGCTATGACTCCACCTAATAATTCAATAAAAAGCCAGTATTTTCCACCCTTTTCAAAAAGCTATGATGGGAGACATGTCATGATCTCTTATAGCTATGACATTCTCAGGTGTAAAAAATTAATAATCATCACTTATAGCTATGACATTCTCAGGTGTAAAAAATTAATAATCCTTAGGGTGGGGGAGGGGGAAGGAATGAAGATAATTTGGCCTGATTTTTAATTATTGAACTATTTTTCTGACTCCTGGTGTTAACATTTTTCTCCTAAATGCTCACCAATCATCTGTTTAAAAACATGCTCTTGAATTTTTCTAGGTCATGATATCATGTTACAAGAAGATTTCCCTTTTATAAAAATCTGGACAATGCATGGGTATCTCCATCTCCTAACACATATACTAACTTTCAATATTTTTGAAGATTATATACAGTAGTTCTCAAAACATCTGCATATTTGTTCATCACCCTGGGGTGTAATTCATCTGGTTTTAGGACTTTACACTGAATGAAAATGGCTGGAGTCCGAGAAGACTTCCCTGCTTCCCAGTAACTCCATTTTTATATGATTGGTGGGGCAGAGGGGGATAGCAGCTTGTGGAATCTTCTCAGATATACTAGGGGCAGGTTGTGGCTTGCTCTTGGCTCCTTCCCATTTCATGAAGCTGCCTCTGTGTTCAGCTGCTTGGTGGTACAAAGGGCTTGTAGCAGAAGACAAATTTGTAGTTATTGCACCTGATTTTTTAAAAATAATTAACTTTATTGTGGTTTTTATGCTGAAGAATAATCCTATTTCTGAATTCCATGAGATCTGTCTACCTTCCTATTACCACTCAAATGGAATGTCAGTATGGCAATTGCTTGGATTTGTCTAACAGTGAAACCAATTGCCAGCTTCTAAAATGTTAGGCCTTAAATCTGGGGAAGAATTTAGAAGACATTGTGGTGTCTCCCCAACACTAATTTCACCCCTTCCCCTTTGTATAGCAAAGGTTTGGGTGCATTTAACTCTGTCTGGCTCCCAGGATAGGCCCTGATTGGTCTAAGTTCCATTTGCAATATAGATTGATGAGGAATGGACGTATGGCTTAATTTTGATCATCAAAATAGGATTCAGGGCACTTGTTTAATGATTGTAAGGGAAAAAGCCTCTCTTCCCTGACTGTTACTGGCACCCATCTATCAATCAAGAAGAAAACCAGTTTGAAGATAAAGTTTACACTTGGGAAAAGCCATAGTCAAGAAACACACACACACACACACACACACACACACACACACACACACAGAAACACACACAAATGGAACAGAATACTTAATTAAACTGAATCTGAAGATCATTCTACTTCAAGACAAATCTTTCTCAATGGAAGTCCCATAAGAAAATTAAACCCTAAAAGCTCTAAGACACACAGTGCATGTAATGAATTAACTTCTTTCCATTGCATCTAGAATGGTACTAATTATATACCATCCTTAGTATAATTGAGAAAAGAGTTACTTAAATAACTGTCTGTGTTGTCATTCAGATGAGAAATTTTGGTTGCAAAAGGCAGTTTGACTTTCTACTTGGGTTAACTAAATCCTCTTTGTTGTTTAGGCCAGTTTGAGATGGTATTTCTTTTCTTGCAGCTGAAAGCTTCACAACTGATATGGAAGCTAATACCCTTTTGGAGACATGTTTCTTGCTTATACCCCATCTATTGCTTGGATTGTAATTCCAACAGCTTTACTGGGAAATCCAGCTCAACAGATACAGACTCCTTTATAGTATTCTGTTGTATCCTCACCTAATTTCTCAGGCACTCAAAAGATGCTGAACAATGATAAAAAATGTCACTCTATCAGGAAGACATAATGATAATAAACACCTATGCATCTAATAAAAGAAACTGAAAATACACAAAGGAAAGAACTAACAAATGAAGGGAGAAATAGACAATTCAATGGTAAGAGTTGCAGACTATAATACATTATTTTCAATAATGAATAGAACAACTAAACAGAAGATCAACAAGGAAATAAAAGATTGGACAACAATGTAAACCAATTAGACCCAGCAAGTGTTTACTGAACACACTAAACAATAGTAGCAGAAGGCACATTCTTCTCAAGCATAATGAAAAATTCTCTAGGATAGACCATATGTTAAGCTATAAAACAAATGTCAATAAATGTCAAAGGAGTGATATCATGCAAATTGTTTTCTCTTACCACAATGGAATGAAATAAGAAGTCAATAACAAAAAAAATTTTGTAAATTCACAATATGAAGAAATTAAACAATACACTCCTAAATAACCGGTGTGTCAAAGATATCACACGGGAAATTAGAAAATTCTTTGAAATAAATGAAAACAAATACACAGCAAACCAAAATTTATAGGATGCTGTCTAAGCAGAGCCTAGAAGGAAACTTATACCTGTAAAAGATTAAATTTTTTTTTAAAAAAGATTTCAAATCAATAACCCAATCTTCCACCTTAATGAAGTAGAAAAAGAACAGATTAAACTAAAGTAAGTGGCAGGAAGGAAATAATAAGGATTTAGAGTGGAAATAAATGAAATAAAGGATAGCAAAGCAATAGAAGAAATCAACAAAAACAAACATTGGTTCTTTTAAAAGATCAACAAGTTTGGCAAGCCTTTAGCCAGTCTGATGAAGAAAAAAGGAATTACTAAAATCATGAGTGAGAGAGGAAATATCACTATCAATGTTACATAAATTAAGGGAATACTGTGAACAACTGTATGCTAACAATTTAGATAACCTAGATGAAATGGAAATAATTCTAGAAAAACACAAACCGCCAAAACTGACTAAAGAAGAAATAGAATATATAAATAGCTCTATACCAAGTACAGAGATTAAATTAGTAATTTTAAAACCTCACAGAAAGAAAAGCCCAGGACCAGATGGCTTCACTGGTAAATTCTACCAAATGTTTAAAGAAGAATTAATACTAATCCTTCATAAACTCTTCCAAAAAGAAGAAGGGGAAAATATCTCAACTAATCCAACAATGCCAGTACTACCCTGGTACCAAAACCAGACAAAGAACTCAAAGAAAAAGAAAATGATCAATACTTCTTATTAACACAGATTTAAAAATAATCAACAAAATATTAGCAAGCCAAATTTAACAACCTATAAAAAGTATTATTCACCATGACCAAGTGGGATTTATATCGTGTATGCAAGTTTGGATTAACATCTGAAAATCCATTAATGTAATACACCACATGGTAGATTGAGTTATGTATTCCAGAAAAAACCCATGCTCTTAATCTTAATCCATTCTTGTGTATGTGAACCCATTGTAAATAGGACATTTTGAATACATTATTTTTAGTTACAGTGTGACCAACTGAATCAGGATGAGTATTAATCCTATTACTGGAGGCCTTATAAAAAAAGGCTGCAAGGAGAAGCTGGAAGCTAGAAGTTAGTGGAACCTGGAAGAGAATGGAGAGGACAACACAATGCAAAGGGAAAGCCAAGAAAACCAAGGATTGCCAGTCATACAGAAAGCTATAAAACCTGGGAGAAAGCAAGCCTTCTAGTCTCTGAAAGCATGAGCCAATAACTTCCTATTGTTAAGCCAGCCTATTGTGTGGTATTTGTCATAGCAACATGGAAAACTAAGACAATCATGTAACGGAATAAAGTCACATAATCACCTCAATCAATGAAGAAAAAGCATTTGACAGATTCCTATGAACTTCCATGATAAAAATATGCAACAAACTTGGAATAGAAAAGAACTTCCTCAACATAATAAAAGGGTTTTGTAAAAAAAACTCACAGCTAACATTACACTTAATGGTGAAAGACCAAACACTTTCTCCCAAAGACCAGGAGCAGGTAAGGGTGTCTGCCCTTATCACTTCTATTCAACATTGTACTGGAGGTTTTAGTCAGGGCCATTAGGCAAGAAAATGAAATAAAAGTCATCCAGATTAGAAAAGAAGAAAAATTATTTTTATTTTCAGATAATGTAATCTTGTACATAGAAAATTTTAAGGCATCCACTAAAATATTAGGACTAACAAGTTAAGCAATTTTGCAGGATAAAAGATAAATATACAGAAAGTAATTGTACTTCTATATACTAGCAATGAGCAATCCCAAAATGAAATTAATTAAACAATTTCACTTACAATAGCATCAAAAGGAATAAAAATTCTTAGGGATAAATTTAACAAAAGAAGTGCAAAACGTCTACTCTGAAAACTACAAAACATTGTTGAATGAAAGTAAAGTACATCTAAATAAATGGGAAATTTACTGTGTTTATGGATCAGAAGACTTAATATTGTTAAGATGGCAATACTCCTCACATTGATCTACAGAGTCAATGAAATCCCTAAAAAAATTACAGTTGGCTTCTTGCAGAAAATGTAAAACTGATTCTAAAATGTATACAGAAATGCAAGGAAGTCAAATAGCCCAATCTGGATAAAGAACAAAGTTAGAGAACTCATACTTCTCAATTTTGAACTTTATCATAAAGCTACAGTAAACAATCAGTGCAGTATTGGCATGGGATAAACCTAAAAATCATAGATAAATTGAACATCAAAATTAAAATTTGGGAAACATCAAAAAACACCATCAGGAAAGTGAAAAGATAACCCACAGAATGGGGGAAAATATTTGCAATTCAGATATCTGATAAGGAACTTGAATCCAGAATATATAAAGAACTCTTACAACTCAATAGTAAAATGACTAATAACTCAATTTTAAAATGGGCAATGGTTTGAACAGACATTTCTCCAATGAAGGTATACAAATGTGCAATAAGCACTTGAAAAGATGCTCAACAGTGTTAGTGATTAAGGAGATGCAAATGAAAACCACAATGAGATATCACTTCACACCCACCAGGATGATGAAAACTAAAAAACAAAAACCAAACAGTGACCGAAAAACAGACAAGCGCTGACAAGGAAATGGAGAAATTAGAACCCTTACTATATTGATAGTGGGAATATGCAATGGTGCAGCAACTTTGGAAAACAATTTGGCAATTCCTCAAAATGTTAAACATAGAGTTGCGACCTAGCAATTCCACTCCTAGGTATTTACTCAACAAAAATGAAATGTCCACACAAAAACTTATTCGTGAATGTTAATAGGAGCATTATTCATAATAGCCCAAAAGTGGAAACAACCCAAATGCCCACCAACTGACGAATGAATAAATACAAGTGGTATACTATTCAGCAACAAAGAGAATGAGGTACTGGTACATACTTCAACGTGGATGAACCTTGAAGACATTATGCTAAGCAGAAGAAGCTAGTCACAAAGAACCACATATAGTATGCTCCCATTTATATGAAATGCTCAGAACAGGCAAATCCATATAGACTGAATATACTCTAGTAGTTACCAGTGGCTGGGAGAAGAGAGGGATAGACAGCAACTGCTGGTGTGTACAGGGTTGCTTTTTAGGGTGTTGAAAGTGTTCTAAAGCTAGATAGTGGTGATGGTTGCACAAGTATGTGAACAAACCAAAAACCACTTCAAAAGAATGAGTTTTATGGTATGTGATTATGTCTCAATAAAGCTGTTATGAAAAACAAAGATGCTGAACTCCTTTTAAATTTTGCTTTATCCTTTACGATCTCTCAGGCCTACTTAACACTAATATGGTTGTGAAATGAACTTTTAAAGAAGTCTAATGTAGAGCCTCCCTTTTAGAAAATGAAATTCCAACAAAATAATTTTTAATGAGGTCTGGAACTTGTCAAAATAAATCAAACTTTTGAAGGCATGAGTTTGAAAAATAATAAACTTCGGGCTTAAAGTGTTTGGTGACTACAAATCTCAGTCAAAAGAAAAATTTTGATAAATTGAAACACGGAAAAGCTAAAGCATATCATCATTGGTGTTTATTTTTATTAACCATAATGTTATGAAAAAAACTAAATTAGCTTATTTGATTTGGCTGAACACACATTACTTAAAAATAATGCCTAACCTTAAAAATTACATGTTTAGAATGCCAGTATAGTGATTTAGAACCAATTACCAAATATTATTCCACTGTTAATCTCTTTACATTTATTTTACTGAGGCTGCTCAATTAGTTAACATAAACCCAAGCATAGCATATTTCTAGCATATTTTTTATAAAACATGCCACAAACATACACATTTCCACATATTATGAAAACAGTTTATAGGAAACTGTTAGGTTGGATTCCCCAGGAAAAAGACACAGAAATAGAGATCTGTGTGCAAGAATTGTATTGTGGAGTGGTCTCAGGAATAAAAATTGTGAGAATGAAGTAAGAAGTATTGGACAACAGGAGAAGTTGAACTGTGATGAAATTATAAGAAAGGCCTCTGCTCATCCCACAGGGAGCTTTGGAGCTAGGATGGCCCTTCGGAGTTGTCTCAAAGTGAGACAAGAGGGATTTTTGTACTCCCACATTCATCAGTCATCAGATGTGGGTGGCCTTTGTGGAGCCAGCATACCCTTTACTAAGCAATTCCCTTCATTGGAGGGCCATTCCTGGGGAGGGATTAGCTATGAACCATCAACAGGTAATACTTCTGGGAGCTGGGGAAATGAGTGATTTAGTTCTGAAGGGGTTATCTAGGTAGGACATCACTCATCTACTACAGTCTACCCCTTGCTCTGCCTGAATCCACTTAACATTTGCACCATCTGGGTACAGCTTCTCCAGGATTTGGGTTGCTCTCTTGTCATAGTGAAACCTACTGTAGCTGATCTCAGGGCTGCAACCAATATTAAACATCTCCCTTCTCTATTTCCCATTCTAAATTCTCTCTGCCCTTGGCTAGAACCTCTGCTGGTCTAGATAGCTTATGCTTTGGGATGACCCAATCCCTCATTGCCTTGACACCTGAACCCCTGGTCACTTGCTCTCCTCAAGGCTAAAGCGTTGTCCTTGTTCATTTACTGTCAAAATTAGGCAAGAGGATACTAAGAGATGCACCAGTGGATCTTGTGGATGACAAACTTATTCTTTCCTACCCCATTGTGTAACAGCAGTCCTACCTCCTAAAGACCCTTGGTTCTTTGAAACGCAGCCCGAAAGCATACCTAGTTTCTCACATCTGGGGAGCATTTTAAACAGCCAGCACTCAAAAGTGTCTCCACCCTTTGGTCTCCTTCTCTATGTGTTTCATAGTAGTGCTATTGATGTTCCATTTACTTTCAAACTGCACTTTTTACATCTTGTCCGCATAGTATTAACAATCAGAAAGCCAACATACTATTTTAGAAACATTGAGAAATTCTTCAAAAACAGAGAATGTATTCAGGACGAATGTCCGTCCACTTTTTCCCATATTAGTTATGCTATTTAAGGGCAAAGTTGGTCATGCTAACTCTGGTGGTTTGAGTTGGCAGGTACCCCAGAAAAACATGTTCTTAAACTTAATCCGTTCCTGTGGGTGTGAATCCATTGTAAGTAGGAACTTTTGATGAGATTACTTAGTTAAGGTGTGGCCCAACTCAAACAGGATAGGTTTTAATCCATTACTAGAGTCCTTTATAAGGGGAATGAAAATCAGACAGATGGAGAGAAAACCACAGAGGGAGCAGCAAGAAGATGAACATAAATAGAATCTGGAAGAGAGGGGAGAGGTTTGGGAAAGGCTGCCATGTGATAGAGGAGCCAAGGACTAGGGATCAACAACAGCCAGCTCCAGAATGGCAGTTTTTGGGAAAAAAAGCATTGCCTTGATGACACCTTGATTTGGACTTTCTCTTAGCCTCAAAACTGTGAGCTAATAAATTCCCATTGCTCAAACCAAGCCATTGCATGGTATTTGGTGTGGCAACCAAGGAAACTAAAGCACTAACTCTTTCCTCTAAAGGAGTAGCTCAATTGTTAATGAACCCAGAGGGAAACTTCATTCCAGACTGACTATGTACTGGTTTCTCCATAAATAGGGTAGATGTTTTTTCAGCCAGGATGCATTGGAAGAATGCAATGGAAGGTACAGAGCCAGTGTCCGTGATCATGCCATGATGGTTGTTAAATATTTTGACTATCAAACCCACAGTTTGATAACCTAAAGGTAAGTAGCAGATAAACAAAGTTGTGGCGACTTTTTGGTACCAAAGACAAAGAACCAATCTGGAAGTTATTTAGAACTTATTTGACAATATTGACCCCAAGTTCACCTCTTATATTGATTTAAATGCTTTGGTACACAAGAGTATTTGATTTTGTTTGTTTGTTTGGCTGGTCAGATTACCTACTTCATGCTAAAGCCAACATTCTATGTTTAGTTTCAGATTATTCTCATCTTGCATCTATCCCAATGATGGATTTAAAATGAAATCCACTCTTGACTTTGACCTTTTCCTCTACACATTTCTCAGGAAAATTTTTGCAATCAGGCAGATCAAAAAGACTATATGGAATGAACAAATGTCTTTGTCATCTCTTTTAAACACGTAAACATGCAGTAATACAAAATATCACACCAATTAAGAGAGCAAATGGAAAAATAAAGTTAAATTGGAAAATATTTTTGAGACAGTGGTATATTTTCATAGTCCAGAGTTGTTCATTTCCATTTACCTGGGTTTATGGATAGAACTTATGGGGATGGGAAGAATAATGTGAAAAATAGAATGAACTAAGAATTTATCTGCAACCTTAATTACTTTAATAAATTCTGTGCTCCCCAAATTTAAATGCCCCCATCAAACAAACACAGCTGTTTTCCACTAGGGACCAACAGAGCATGGCACATAGTAGATGCTGAATAAATATATGTCAAATTAAAGTTTTTATTGCTCATCTGATATTCCACAATTGCAGCCTACTTCTCTCCCTTCCTCTTCCCTTCTTTTATTATTCTCTTTATCCCCTTCCCTCCCTCACTAGTTCCCTCTTCTTTTCCTCTCTTTCTATCTCTTTAGGCTCCTCTAGTTTTTCCCTCCCTTTCTTTCCCCTTCCTCCCTTTCCACTATTTTCAAAGCAGGTCACAGGAAGAGGTTTGTGACTATCCAGTAGCAATAGGAGAGTAGAAAGCTTACACTTGATCAGATTTTCCATTCCTCCCCAGCTGTTTTGCATTTCTACCAAATTCAGGAAACACTGAATATACATGACATTGTTGAATGTGGAGAATGTGAGAGCAAAGTTGCATGGGTGTCACACGTAGTTAAGACTAGAAATCCACAACTGAAAAATATTCCTTCCTGTTCTTGTCTTGTGTGCAATTTCTAAGGAGAGTTGCCCTGTTCCCAGCTGGGATAGTCTTTCCGGTGGATGATCTATTTGTGTTAGCCTTACTAATAGCTAACTCCCCATTTTCAAAGACCCAACTAGGAGAACTCTCTCTCTTCTCTAAAGAAGCGGATCTGTATGCAAATTAAGGTCAATTGAAGCAAGCCTTAATGTAATCTACTTCCTTCCTGTGGGGAGGAAAGGGGAGGTTCCCCAGCATGAAGGGGAATAGAATAGGTTTCCAGGGTGTTGTGTGCTGGCAGAAGGGAAGAGGGTGGAGTTTTCAGGCAGCCTGAACATGCCCAGGGAAACTGGGCTCTTCCAGGTCTACAGAGAGATGAGCGAGTCTCAGAGAGTTCATGATCATTTGCCTCAGGCTTCCCTGGAGAGACAGCCACTAGCTCTCGTCCACTGGTTGAGGCCAGCTTGGTGCAGTCCTGACCTTTATGAAAAGTAATCGGACATTTAGAAACTGGTTGCTCAGGCGCCCAGTAATCATTTAAAAAAACATAAAAAATAGCCAACTTCACTCTTACATTTCAAACATAATATTGATCCTTAAATTCAACCTGACTGGAAAAATAGAGATGCCCGAGCAGCAAAAATGCTGATGAAGATGAGGCAAGAGGCTAACGGATCCAGATCATTCTTTCTGTAAGCTCCCAGACAAGACTGCTTTCGTTTCATTGCATCCTTCTTCTCCTCCCTCGCAGAACACCCCAAATCTCCATCCCCACCCACCACTTCCCCCTCCACCTCTGCTCTGGGTCCAATCCCAGTTCTGCTGCTGGTTTGCTTTGTGATCTTGGACAAGTGACTTCCTCTTTGAGTCTCTATTTCTTATTTGTAGAATGGGAATAGTAATGGCTAGCCATAAATATGAAGTAAATGAAATAATATCAGCAAAGGATATAATGCAGGCATTTATTCTAAAGAAGAGAAAAAAACCTCAGGAGACTAAAACTCCCAAAAGAAATTTGCTTTATTTCTCAGTTGTCCTGAGATGTTCTAGCCACACATTATATTCTACGATAACAATTATTTAAACATAAAGTTCATTAAACATTGATAGCTCTAAAATTATATTTATTCTAAGTTCTTTTTTTCAGAGAATTGAGGAGACAAAAGAAAAGGCTAGTTTTAATATACATTGAAAGAGATTTAATTATAATAAATTATTTATGTGTGCATCTAGTCTATATTTTCTGTTTAAATACTTCAAATAAAATTTGTGGCCATTTAGAAATATTATTGCCAATATTTTAAGACAATGTATCAACCAATAAGAGGTATCTACTCTTTTAATTTTTAAAAACTGTTACTAAAATAATGCCATAACTATATGTGTTATTGGGTAGGCAAAGAACTAAACAGGTAATAATTGTTTGCCTTATAAAGGTGAAGAATTTTAGCCAAAGTTTAATCTTTCTTCTTTGACCTAGGAAGCCAAAGTTAAACCTATGTGACAACTCTGGATGAAATGCAATAATTGAGGCATAAGGAAATTCCTTCTTTATTATAATTATCAATTCCAAAGTCAAACCTATGGACAACTCTTGGATGAAATACAATAATTGAAGCATAAGGAAATTTCATTTTTATTATAATTATCAATCTTCCACCTTACCTCCACTGAAAAAAAAAAACACCTCTGTATTGTTTTGTATACTCAGCTTAGTTTAGATTATGGATTTGACATGATACATTTGCCTTAGCTTTGCATAGCACTAAGATGATACATTACTTTTTTCTATCATAATGGGAGCCAAATTGTAATCAAGAATTTTAAACACTTTAAGGATTATGTAAATTTAATGCATCAAGATACGCTGCTTTTAAAAATGGTTGATTTTCCCTCTTTGAAAATTGTTGTACTTGATAATAGAGCCTCCTTGTGGGGAATTAGTAGAATTTCAGTCTTTTTAATTGACGATGAAATGCTGTTTTAATCCCCACCCCTTCTCAATGGGAACATATGTAGTATAGCTATCAAGAAAATAAATACTTGCCTGTGAACCCTTTTGACCTCCAGAAATCAGCAGGAGCTAAATGACCACTAGGAAGTAGTGAGCTATGTGCTGCCTCTTCTTTGGTTTGTCTGAACTCCTAGTAGTTAAGGTAATGCAGCATTAATTTTTTTTTTCACTTGAATTGATTGTTACGTTCTTCGGAGAGGTTGGCTGTCAATTATTTACGTTTAACTGGTCCCCGTAGTTGGACCTTTGGACATATTAACTTACGCAGATGTACGTTTTATATTAAGCAAGTGGATTTATTTTTTCACTTTTGACCAGAGAGCATATTCCTCTGAGAGGAAAGGTGGCCTTATTCAACAAAGCTCAATTCTTTGGGAGAGACATGCTAACCAGCCCAACTTTGTGGATGAATAAATGACAAATGTTAGAATCTAGTGGCTTGTGCTTTCTTAACCAGTGATACTACCCAGCTGAAAGAGGAACCATCAGGACAAAGGAAATGGTGATATAATAAGATTGCCCTCTGTTGCTTCACTTATATGTGGAGAAGATAAAACATGGTAAAAATAATCTAAATCCAAGGAGGAGGGGTAACATAAACATATGATTAGAAATAAAAAGATAGGACTGACTTATGGCTTAACAGAATGTTCTCTAGGATTTTTTTTTTTTTTTTTTAACTAGTTAAATACAACTCTCAAGTGTTGCTATGGTCTGGTATATTTTCAGGGGCCCGAGCTATACCTCCAGTCAACAGGCATGGAACAGCCCAGGGCCTCCTGCAGGTAGTAAATAGGTAAATGATTTCACTCCAACATAGACCTCTCAGAATGCTCTTTTTGGTTTACTTTTATTGTTATTTTAAAAGTAATATATGCTTGTTACAAAAACAACTGAAGAGCACCAATAATTATATTGCTTGATGAAAAAATATTATTTGGTAATAATATCATTATTTGACAGATAGCCTTTTAGATTTGTTTCAATTGAAGTTTGTTTTACAAAAATGATTTCACTCCTAATAAACTTTTATAAACAGGCTTTTTTCTTTAATAAAACATTATAGATATAATTTCATACCACTAAATACAGTTTTGCATAATAAACATCAGCATTTATTGACTATTTACTCTATGTAGGCATCATGCTACATAGTTTTATATGCATTTTATAAATTACTCCATCTCTCTTCCTAGGGCCACTTTTCAGACCTTGGCACTGGGATGTGGACGCCAAGTAGATAATTGTAGTTTTGCTGACCTGAGAAGGTAGCAATCAAAGTTCAAGGCAGCCAAAGTGGCTATGGAACAGGGTACCAGAGAAGAGGGAATTATGTGATAGAAGGAGACAGAAGTTTCCCTCATAGATTCTTGGTACAGGCATACCTTGTTTTATTGTGCTTCATTTTATTGTACTTTGCAGATGTTGCATTTTTACAAATAGCATCAAGCAAGGTTTTCCAATAGCATGTATTCACTCTGTGTCTCTGTGTCGCATTTTAATTAAGGTATGTACATTGTTTTTTTAGTTATAATGTAATTTCACACTTAATAGACTACAAAATAGTGTAAACATAACTTATATTTGCACTGGGAAACAAAAAATTTCCTGTGACTTGCTTTATTGCAATATTTGCTTTATTGATGGTGGTCTGGAACCAAATCCACAATATCTCCAAGGTATGCCTTATAGGGCTGGGCTGCCTATTTGTAGGACAAAACATCATGAGGCCTGGGAGAGAGTGGCTACTGTAGGACTGAGAGATGAATGGAGATTCCTAAATTTACTCAGGGCTGGGTGACGATGGAGTTCTAGTTCAGCCCGAGTGGAGGGATCTTGCTGAGCACCTCAGTACAAGATAACAGAAAGGAACACCTCAGGAATATAAATCAAGCCCTAAAATAAGAGCCACATCGAAGACTAAGGACAAAACCAAAATAGAATGGCTTGAACAAGGAATAAAACCAAGCCTGAAAGGATCTAGAGCATCCACTATTAATTTAAGTGCCCACCAGCACAAAATTAAACACCCTTTAAAGGACAACACAAAATCCAGGTTCTGTACAATGTTCACAATGTCAAACATACAATAAAAGAAAACTAGACAAGAAAAAAACAAACAAAATCTGACTTATAATCAAGGTTAAAAAAAAAAAAGAAAAACAATAAATAGATACAGACGCTATTATAACCAAGATATTGGAAATAGAAGACAAGGAAAGTTACTATAAATATATTCACAGACTTAAAGGAAAAGATGGGAATAATATGTCAACATTTGAGAATCTCAGGAGAGAACTACAAACCCTACTTTTTTTTTTTTTTTTTTTTTTGTCTGTTCTAGATCTTCATATAAATGGGGTCATATACTATATACCTTTTTGTATCTAGATTTTTCTTTTGGCAAAATTCCTGTAGCATTCATCTATGTTGACTATGTCAATAGTTCTTCTTTTCTTGCAGAATAAAGGAAATAAAGTAGTTAGATGCTTACACCCAAATGTAGAGTCACAGTGACTGCAACAGCTACAAATGCAGATTCATAAAAGAGTGTTTTCTTCACAGTACAATAGCTCAAGAAATGTAGCAAATTGTGAAGTATTTTTCCAAATTGGTGAACATTGCTTGATAAAATTCTATATAAAACAAATATAACAAATACAATAATTTTTCAATTTATAAGCAGTTGCATTTCTAGAAATTCACTATATATTAAAACCATTTTTAAGACACTATGCATAGGCAGAATGGAATAAAGTTATGGACTTACATAATTATTCACAGATTTTCCAGCTCTTTCAATATCTAGTGGGATATCTGAAAGTTGTATGGCGTGTGGGACAATTCTGCATTTGATAGTATGCTCTCATGCTTTGCAGGTCCCCATGCACTAAATTCCAGTTACATTTGATAACCAAAACTGCCCCTACACATTTTCAAAATGCCCCTTAGAGAGCAGTAGCACCCCTATTCATAAGAGCTACTCTATGTCTTTCCATCAGTCTTAACAACTTTCAAAATCATGTATTTTATTTTATCAAATGTTGAAAAGGTGCCATGTTTGAAGAATGTCCTCAGATGGAGCATATTTTCTGCTCACTCCTTGGCTTCTCTGCTGCCACTTGCATTGTCAATGGCTCCAGGAAGAATAACATAGAGACCATAGAAATATACCTTCTCCTGAGTACATGTAAAAGACCACCTGAGAACTCCAAAATCTTGGATGCTAAAATGGGCTACTCAGGGAACTCAAAACTAGGTTATCTAGACTATTGACATAGATGACAAGAGCCTCACCTAGCTAATGACTATGATATTGAGAGGAACATATCATTTGATGATTGGCAGGTTTTAGGTGGTGAGGGGAGGGAGGATAAGAAAATAATTCTAGGGGTATTGATTAAGAAGCTAAGTTGACAGGGAATACAGTAAAAGGGAAAAGAAGTGATACTCAGTTTTTAGCACACTGAATTAGGGACAACACAATAAAGCTCAGATCTGGGAGGCATCTGATAACAGAAGTCATGAAAATAGATGAAATAACATAAGGAGAGTGTGCAGAGAAAAGAGTAATAGATATTTTCACATATAAGAAACCATAAGAGAAGAATGAGAAAGGTCAGTCAGACATATTAAAGAACTCCAGGTTAGGAGTCACACTAACCTGAAGTAAAGCTAACCTCACAACAGTGGGTAAGTTACTTAACCTCACAAAGCCTCAGTTCTCTCATCTGGACATAAGGAGAATAATAATACCTACCTTAGGTGATGTTCTGGTTTGCTAAAGCTGCCAGAATGCAAAATACCAGAAATGGATGGGCTTTTTACAATGGGGGTTTATTAGTTCAGAGATGTACAGTTCTAAGGCCATGAAAATGTCCAAATTTAGGCATCAAGAGGTAGATACCTTCTCTGAGGAAAAGGCCAGTGGTGTTGGAACACCTCTGTCAGCTGGGAAGGCACGTGGCTGGTGTCTGCTGGTCCTTTGCTCCCAGGTTGCATTGCTTTCAGCTTCTGATTCCAGTGGTTTTCTCCTTAAGCATCTGTGCATTTTCACTTAGGTTCCCAGGGCAAACTCTGGGCTTTGTCTCTTAGCTTAGCATCTCCAAACGTCTGGGTCTATGTCAGCTCTCTGAACTCTCATCATCCTCTCATAGAGGATGCCAGTAAACTAATTAAGACCCATCTTGAATGGGTAGGGGTCACATCTCCATGCAAATAATCTAACCAAAAGTTCCCACCCACCTTTGGGTGGGTCACAACTCCATGGAAACAACCTAATCAAAAGATCCCTCCCACAATAGGTCTGCCCTCACAAGACTGGATTAAAATAACATAGTCTTTTTATGGGATACATAACAGATTCAAACCAGTACAAGCAGTAATATGTGTAGGGCACATTTAGTATAGTTCCTGGTCCACAATAAATGCTCAGTTATTATTATAGCTGAAAGAACAATCTAATAGATGAATGCTTCAGAAAGACCAAATAGCATGAGGATTGAAAAGGAGCTAGTAGATCTGGCAGTTAGAAGGCAATTAGTGACTGTGATGAGAGCTATTTTAAGAGCATGCTTTACCAGATACTGTAGTGATTGGGAGGTGGGAAACTGGAGGCAGCAAATGGAGATTCATCTCTCAAAGAGTTTGGCTATAAAGAGGAGCGACAACAAGAGAGAGCAATGGGAGTAGGTTCATTTTATATGATGGGGCAATTTATTTGTAGAATAAAGGGAAAGATTATGTGGATAAAGAGAAAATGAAAAATAAAAGAGCAGAGAAAATTGAAGTCAGGCAGTGACAGGGGTAGGTGGTCAATTTTCTGGATAATTTAAGTGTGTTATATATTGTCCAGAAATCTGAATATCTATTCTTAAAGAGTTTAAAGGCATAGTTTTTGTTTTGTCATTTTTTAATCTAAAACATCAACATCCTTCCTTTTTATCTCACCAAGAGTATCCTGCAAATAAATAAATAAGATACTGTATATGAGTATGGAGTATACTGCTAGGTTTGCCTTTACCTACCAGTCCAAACATACCAAGTACCAGTATATGAAGTTATAATGCATTTTAAAGCATTTAAAATACCAAATATTAATCACTATTTTGTAAATACTCTTTTCCAAGAAACTTAAGAATACTAATGAGAGTGACAAGCTCAGCCTAAATTCCATTTTAAAAACTCAGGTTTTCTTTTCAACTCTGCAAACATTACCATTATTGCTTTGAAAATCTTTTATACTATTGTAACTAAACTTTTTTATTGCTCATTGTATTTCCTGCCCCTCCCGCTGTAAGACACCAGGCATTAAAAGAACAAAAAAGAAGAGCTATTCAATGGATCTGAAACAGCCATTTCCAATAAGTCCATACCAATTTACCTAACAGTGAATATTGACTACCTACTGTGCTCAGAAGCATACAACAGACCTACATTTGTTCCTTTCCTGCTCCCCAAATACTGGGACTACTTCCAAGATGGCTCACTCACAGGGTTGTTGGCAGATGGCCTCAGTTCCATGTTGGCTGTTGGCAAGAACTCTCAGTTCCTTGCCATGTGGACCTCTCCATAGGGCTGCTTGAGGGTCCTTACCAACAAGGCATCTGGTTTCCACCAGAATAAGTGATAGCGAGGAGAAAGCTGCAACGCCAGTTTGTCCTAATATTGAACATCAAAATATCTTTACTCTGCCATATTCTATTCTTTAAAAGCAATTCTTTACAACCATAATTTTGGAGGGGGCAGCAAATGTACCCTGCTAAAAACATTCAACATCCTAGTCTCCTTTGTAACTGGGGATAAACCATGTGATTTCGTTCTGGCCACTGAAATGTAATCAGAAATCTTTGGGAAGGGCATCCCTGCCTGATAAAAAGCTAAACATTTTCAGAAAATGCCTTTTACTAATATTGAAAGATCGAAGATAACCTGTGTTCATTAACAAGGGCTGGCTAAATTTTAGTAGATCTGCACTGTGGAATACCATGCAGCTATTAAAAAAGAAAGAAGAAGGAAGCTTTCAATGCACTAAATGGAAAAATCCCCCAAATATATTGTTAAATGAAAAAAGTAAAGTTCAGAACAGAAAATTAAGAAAATATGCCTTTGCATAAATAAATGAGAAAGAGGTGTGAACAGCATGGATAGGGTCAGGTGAGGGCAAGAAACTTTCAACATACACTTGTTGAAAGACAGTTTTGCTGGATGTAGAATTCTTGGTTTACAGTTTTTTTCTGCAGCACTTTGAATATGTCATTCCATTGCCTTCTGGTTGAGAAGTCAATTGTTTATCTTACTGGGGTTCCCTTGTATGTGATGAGCCATTTTTGTCTTGCTGCTTTCAATATTTTCTCTTTATCCTTGTTTTTCAGCATTTTACTATGATTGTTTGTGTATGGATCTCTTTGTTTTTATCCTCTTCAGGGTTTTTTGAGCTTCTCAGATGTGCAGATTATTGTCTTTAATAAATTGGGGACGTTTTCAGCCATTATTTCTTCAAATACTTTTACTGCTCTTTTCTCTCTTTCCCCTCCTTCTGATATCCCCATTATGCATATGTTGGTGTGTTGGTGTGCTTAATGGTGTCCCAGTAGTCTGAGCCTCTGTTCATTTTTTAAAAATTTTTCCTTTCAGTTCTTCAGATTACATAAACTCTATAGATCTATCTTCAAGTTTGCTGACTCTTTCTTCTGCTGGTTCAAATTTACTGTTGAGCCCCTCTAATGAGATTTTTATCCCAGTTACTGTACTTTTAAACTCCAGAATTTCCATTTGGTTCTACTTTAATAATTTCTGTTTATTGATATTCTCTATTTGATGAGACATTGGCACTGCCTTCCTTTAGTTCTTTAAGTTTGCTTTCCTTTCATCCTTTGAGTATATTTATAATGACTATTTTGATATCTATGTCTTGTTAGATGGTCCCTTTGTATCTGGTCCCTCTCACAGGTAGTTTCTGTTGCCTGCTTTTTTCCTCCCTGGCAGGCATACCTTCTTGTTTAGTTTTTTTGTTTTTGTTTGTTTGTTTGTATGTCTCATATTTTGTTGTTATGGTTGAGACCTGGACATTTTAGAGAACTAGGGAAAGCAATAGCTAAGAAAAGCCCTCCTGAAGCAACCATAGCAACTCTGGGTACTGGCTCCCCAATGCTATCCCCACCCCACCCCAACCTCCACCCCACCCCCACCCCCAATCTCCACCCCAGGGCTTGTTATTATTGTTTGTTTAGTGACTGGCCGGTCTATTTTAGTGAAGACTATTGTCTATTTCCCCCACAAGGTGACGCCTCTGATGTTGTCACTAGAGGGCCCAGCTTTGAGCATGAACACAGCCGCCCTGGGATGGCAATGGTTTTAGCAGGGCTCTCTTTGACTGTCTCTTTCCATTAACTGCTGGTTGATTGCTCTATTGCTTTCAACAATGCCCTGGCACATAAATTGCTCCAGAGTCTAATCCAGTTGCAGGGATAGTTTTTGAGGTTAGTGTTTGAAGTTTGTTCTGACCCCTAGAGGGTTTTTATTAGCTGTCTCTTTCCCTGGTTCTCTCTAGTAAACTAGACGGTCTCTGAATTATTTTACATCTGCCATGAAGCTGCTAACTTCTTCTTAACTACTATGTTGTTGTTGTCTTTGGAGAGTGCCCTTAGGCTTGAATTTCCCCACTCTTTGTTTCAAATAAAGTTAGTTCCTTTAGGGAAAGCTTTGCAGCTTTCTGTTTTATGGCCCATCTTTCTACATGGGCAAAGTCTCTGAGCCACACCTGTGTACTGGGAGCAGGATAATGGAATACTTCTTCTTTTTTTTTTTTAGTTTTGCTTCCTTTTAATAAACACACTTGTATAGTTAACATTACAATTTTGTAAAAATTAAAACAAATTATCTTATGCCAAGTGTGCCCAGCATTTGCACAATCTCAATACCATTAATACTATAGCTTTCAAGACACACAAAATAAAAATTTAAGCTGAAAAACAGCATTTTGCAACAATTTAATAATTTATTACATTACAGTAGCATCACAGCAGCATTTAATAATGCCACTTTAGGCAAGAGTCACTCAGCATTTCCATTATGTATTCCATTTTCAAGAATTTATAACTTTGTAAAATTCATTCTAAGAAAACTTGACAATTTAAGCTCTTTGGACTGTAATTGGCATATCTTTCTCTACTTTTCTTCTCTCAGTTTATTTTAATCTATCAGTATTCATACTGTATTTAAAATTTTTAAATAGCACCTATTTTTTAAATAGTTGTATTATTTTAAAATGACTTTTTAAGATAAAGTTTTAGAGAAACTATACAATGGATAAGGTTGGTTTAAAATTTCAAATTTTCTAAAAATCAGCTTTGGTTTTACAACTAGTATTTTCATTGTTGAAAAAACCCATCAGATTTAATTACATGCTTTAAAAATTATTATATACATATTGCAATCTTTAAACAAATGTATTTTGATTCTTTCCCTCCTAAGGGTTCATATTTATTTAGGTTTTCTCCCGTTTAAAATTCTAAGTTCCTGATATATTCTTTCCTTCTAATGTTGCTTTCTAAGCAAACTTAGAGCTGCCATTCATGCTGCATGAGGAAGAGAACAAACACCTGGCTGGATATGAGGTATTGTAAAGGATTGCATGGACTTTTACAGAGGACTTAGGTTATTATGTCATACAATTTCTTCTCTTTTTAGCTTTCTCTCAAATATATGACGAAATACCTACACCAAGAGTGCTAACCAGGGGCAGAGGCATCCTTAAGGGAAGAAGGGTGGTCCCTGAAGTTGCAGAGGACAAGGGTGTTGCTAGAGGTGCGACTGTAGTCAATGAACAGATTGGGCATGCTTCCCATCACAACGAGCAGAAATTAATGGAGAAAACATAGAGGGGATTGCTTCATAACAGAAGGAAGAGCCACAAGCAACTGTTGGCCTTGAAGGTTTGGTTTGATGAGTTTCATGGCTATGGAGAACTCTTGCTGGTCCATCTTCCCATTCTTGTTCAGGTCTGATAACGCCCATATTTCTGCTAAAACGAGCTGGCAGGCCAGATTGTAAGAAAAAGGAACGTGCTTGATCACCTGTTGTGTAAACTCCCGAGGGTTTGACGTTATCCAGCTGCTTGTCATGCTTTAATCCATTCTTCAGAGGCAATAGCCCCTATTTTCTGCCCTCCGTTCACAGCTGTGGGAAACTGAGCCATCATGGTCCTGAATTTTCCTTGCTAGCTCTCAGCCATCTGTATCTAATCTAAATGGCTCCTTCCATCTCAATCATCCAAGTTACTCAGCTCTCTGCGGCTCAGTGGGGTACTGGATCTAGGAACCAGGATGCTGGCGCCTCTGCCGCGCCGTGGCACATCATGACATGACTCCACGCCCCTCAGCATGGGTCGATGTCGGGGACCCTTGTCAGCCTACGGTGTGCTTTTATCTGAGAAACAGCTCTGCTTTGGGTGTTAAGCACACTGGGTGGGAATGGAGCCTCTGGTCTCCTCAGCTTGCCTCTCCTGGTGTGGAACCTCTGCCTTATGAGTTGGGGCAATGGTAATCCAAGCCCCAGTATTCTCCGTGTGCTGTACCTGAATAGAGCCTTCACTCTTATGACTAGGATCTGGGTGGAAGAAGACAGCCCCCAACCTCTTGGCCACACTCACCTGGAATTTATACTCTGCAACACACAGCTGGGGGAGAGGAGAAATACTGGTGGGCTGCCTTTCCCAGAAAGATAGCCCGCCACTGGAAGCTGGGGCAAGAAACAGCCCTGTATTCTTGGCTACAACTGCCTGGAGTGGAGTTTCCATCTCACTGAGCTGGGAGAGAGAAAGGAGGGAGTGGGTTGTGGTTTAAATGCCACAGACTTTTTGCTGTTCTTACCAAGTTTTAGTAGATTTTCTTGAATAATGTTTCTTTACTTGCTATATACCCTTACAACTTCCAGAGATTTTAAATGGTTGTTTTGGTTTTTGAAAATAATTTTCACTAGCTATGCTTGTTTCACTGGGGAGGGGATCCATGGAGATCCTCATTCTGCCATTCTAGAAGTAGAACCTCAATGTATATATTTTTATATATTATTTTTATTTTGTTGATCCAACAATTTAAAAAACAAATAAAAAAACATTAAAAATAATTTTTAAAAAAAGCCTAAAATAGCTTTATAGGTGACCAGCCCCTGATGCTGAGGAAGAGTAATAATCTTTCTGTGTGCTCAAAAAGACTCAGAAGTGATCAAGGGAGCAGGGTCTTCTTGGACCAAAATGACAGTTAATTCCTCAGCAACCCATGGACATAAGGCTGAGACAGATGAATGCCTAAACAGATCCCAGTGTGGATGGATGACCACTGAGGACTGATGTCCACCAATACCTTTGTACTAAATAAGCAGCTAGAACTTAGATGCTGCCATCTTAAGTTCTGCAAACTGGCAGAATAGGCTTTTAGAAATAAAACTGAGTTGCAGAAAAATAACAATTATCTTCTACTACTGAAATTGTGGACTAGGAATTAGATCAGCAGTAAAAGTGTAGGCAATTCTTTTGACAAGTTTGGCTGAAGGGAGGTAAGCTGAGGGAGAGAAAACTGGGAAGGTTTAAGACAGGCATATTTCTTTTTTTCCTCTTAAATGAGAGCCTAGGGCATGCTTAAGTGCTTAAATTTCTTCGTGAAGTGGGAGCAAAGGTCATCTTCCAGGGAGGCAGGACCAGTTCAAAGTTTGAGTGGTGTGAGTTTGAAGGGTCACTAAAGTGGGCAGAAAGGGTAAGCTTACAAGTGAAAGGGGTCAGATTGCTGAGCAGGTAGAGGGAGCCAGTCTCTTTCCAAGCCAGGGCTTTCCTAAAACTTCCTACCACTGAAGAGATAGGGTAGGACTTCCATTTCTGCCTCAAAGTCCTGCATGCCCTCACCTTATCATTTCCAATCTCGCAGATTTTCCCTTCAGCACCAGGCAGATTTATTTCATGACATAACTTTCTTCATTTCTTCTTTTCAGGCAATTCCCTATTTTGCAACATGCTCACTCCTTCCCTTAAGATCTCTAAGTCTTCTTTATCCAAAGTTGCTGAATTCCTATTCTGTGATACCTTTTGTAATTGGAAGACTTTTTGATTTCCCCCCAAATCCCAGACAATACTTCCATTTTCTCACAATGTCACAAAACACACTTTTTTTGGCCATTAACAGGCAAAATACCATGATATTTGTTAAACGTTAGTTCAGATGCATTGTCTATATATTTCTTATGATAATGAGTGCCCAGAAGAGAGATATTATCTCATATATTTTTTACTACAGTGAATGTGGCAAAATATACACAAACTTCTAATTGTGATGATGCCTTGAGAAGGGGAAATGTAAAAATATCTTTAGCTCTGACATGAATCATGTAATTTCATCTTTGATTACAAAATGACATACGCCCCCCTGTAGCATAAGGAATTAAATACTAGTAAACGTTTAAGAATACTGTATAAGAAAAAAATGCCAGCTATTTCACTTTGAAATCTTTGGATGATAGCTGACTTCATTTCATATCTAATTTAAAGTACTTATTCAATCAAGGCTGTGAAATATTAAAGAAAAGAGGGGATGGATGGAGGACAGGAAAGAAAGAGAGAAAACACAAAACATCTTTTACATTTTTGAGTAAATTATTCTGTGTATAATGGCATTTAATGTGAGAAATTTCACACACACAAATCCTGAATTGTGCTTTTGAATTACTTTAACA
The DNA here is from genome assembly GCF_015220235.1 of Choloepus didactylus. Classification (NCBI taxonomy): domain Eukaryota; kingdom Metazoa; phylum Chordata; class Mammalia; order Pilosa; family Megalonychidae; genus Choloepus; species Choloepus didactylus. The sequence goes on along the minus strand of NC_051310.1, from coordinate 52,515,848 downwards.
ATCATATTTGTTTTGCACATTTCTGAAAGATTTTCAACTTTACTGAAGAACTTTACTGACTTTAAGCCTATGTTAATAGCTTATTACATATAACAATCCCACACCTATTTTCTTTTTCTAAAAAATAATTTTTGTAGACAATCATGTCTATAAAATAAAAATACATTTTTTTTTTTAACAAACATACCAAAATCTCCAAATGTAGGAGAGTATGATTGATCCATTTGGAAAGCTCTATGCAAATAAGCATTGGAATAACAATAATACAGCCACTTTCAAATTTTTTTTAGCATTCCTCTTTGGAATCATCTTCTGTTATAAGCCACAAAAGAAGGTCTATCTTGTTACTTTAAAGATTTCTCATTTTTTTATTTAAAAAAAGTGGCATCATTCACCTTATTCAATCAACATGATTTCAAATGACACTTTTGGCTGCATCCAAAATCAAATTCACCTCAAAAGACAAAGATTTTCCACTATGAAAGATATTTTTTTTTGAAAAGTGAAAGCATACTAAGAGTGACAGTCCAAAAATTATCAGAAATAAAAATAGCAGGTTAGAGTAAAGATAAAGCCTCAAAATTCTCCAAGGCAGATAATTTTTGGGGTAGGATGAGGATGGAAGGGACATTAATTTTTATATACAATAGTAGAAAATTATTTTTAATTCATATTTCTATTTGCCCAATAGAAATATTTGATGTTTATCTAGTAATAAACTGTCTTTTCAAAATCCTTCTTAAAATTGTTTTAAATGGGATATGAATTTAAAATTTCGCATAAAGATTATAAAGGGAGGGGAGAGGAAGTGCATCTAAGTGTGTAAGGATGAGAATTTTACCTCTAACAACCTAAGCACCCAAAGCATGTATAAGAGGTGCAAGTTCTAAAAATCTAAAGTTTTGGTGAATGCTAAATCTAGCAGGGCCTTCAAGCAGCTTTGAGGGCTTCCTTTCATTCCTGAAACTATGCATTTGAACAAATACTGGTTGCCGTCAATGATTTTTGTTTGTTTATTTCACAGTGTGATCCCTTTAATATGAGCTTTTCAGTAATTGTGAAGTTTATTTTTTGTCATTTTTGGCACTTACAGTTCACAATGTTTAGTTGTGTGGCTTAAGATTGTTTTAATTTTTGATTTGACATTCTTTTTGGCACTTTTGAAGAAGGGGACATTGTCTTTTATATCGTTTGGGGGAAGTGGTAAGCCTCCCTCCTCCGTCTCTTTGAGTTTTAAATGTTTGGCTTTATGAAATCCCACGCGTCTCCCTGGAATCCTTTATCACTAAATGAAGCTGGTAGAAATTTGGCTTCACAAACTGTGAATCATAACCCTTCTTAAAGGCTGGTATCCCCAGCTTCTGATTTAGGTTGTTTGGCCGCTGCTGCCACTGGCTCTAGTGGCCCCTCCCGGCAAAAAAGCACAACTGGATTTTTGCAGGCCCACATGGCTAAGTCCCCTCCACCCCCGCTGGCCGGGTTGGAAGAGGACATCCTGCTGCAGATCTCCAGCCTGTTGGCATAGCGGTTACGAAGGCGTTTGTGGCGTTGGGCCTGCTGACCCAGGCCCTGGTTGGGCAGGTAAGTGTCCACGTTCCTAGTCCGGTAGCCCTCTTCCCGGTTGCGCCTCAGGAGCGTTGATATGTTGGGGTTGCGGATGGCATAGATAACAGGGTTGATGGCGCCATTGGCCCAGGTCAGCCAGACAGCCACCACGTTAAGAAACGAGGGCGCCTTCGCGGCCTGCACCTGTCGGGTCGCGGCCAGCAGCACAAGGAAGCAGTAGGGCCCCCAGCAACCGATGACGAAGATGATCATGATGAGCACGGTGGTGGCCGTGCGCACCTCGCTGAAGAAGCGCAGCACACGCGCGTAGGTGGTCACGGGTCGCACGCGCACGTCCGATAGGCGCACTGTCTTGCAGATGTGGTAGTGGCAGAAGCACATGAGCAGGAAAGGCAGCAGGTAGCAGACCACCACCAGCCCCACGCTGTAGGCCGCGCCCTGCTGCACCGGGTCCGGGGAGGTCCGGTACAGGCAGTCGTGGAAGCTTTGCGCCCCCGGGGGCTCCCGGCGCGACCCCAGCCGCTCCCAGGGCAGGGAGAAACCCAGGGCCGCCAGCCAGGCACCCGCCAGCAGCTGCAGTGCGCGGCGGCGGCCGATCTTCTCCCGGGGCGGTCGCACGATGGCGCAGTAGCGGTCCAGTGAGATGAGGGCTATGCTGAGCGTGGACACGATGCCGAAGTACGAGCTGAAGAAGCGGCTGGAGGCACAGAAGCCGTGCCAGGGTCCCTCGGGCGGCGTGAAGAGGTCCAGGAAGGCGGCAGGCAGGCAGAGCAGCGCCGTGAGTAGGTCCGACAGGGACAGGGACAAGATGAAAGCGTTGGTGACGGTGCGGAGCTGCCGGTGCTTCGCGATCACCGCCATCACCGCGCAGTTGCCCAGGCTAGACAGCAGGAAGACGAGCAGGAGAACAAGCGCCTGCGCCGCCACCGCCGCCCCCTGCAACAGCAGCGGCGCCCCCTCCGGGTCCAGCGGCGGCCTCTCCACCGCCCCCGCCGCCCCGCGCTCGCCGCGGAGTCCGCCGCCAACCCGGGCGGCACCGCTGCCGCCTTCGCTCTCGCCGTTCTGGTTCCCCAGCGCCTCGGCAGCCACGGTCGCCACGGTGCTGAAAGACAGCACCGCCGCCGCCGCCGCCGAAGTCCCGCCAGGCGTGCCGGCCTCGGAGGGGGCGCCGGGGTGGGGACTGCCCAGCAGGGCCATGCTCACTGGCGGGCCGGCCGGTGGCAGCGGCGACTGCTCCTCCATGGGGCCCCGCGGCGGCCGCGGGTCTGTTCATCCCGCACGGGAGGGAGACTGAGGGATGGCTCGGGGCCGGGGACAGCGGCCGCTGCCAGGAGTAGGGCTTGGCAGGAGGAGTAGCGGTCGCCCCGGCCCGGGCTGAGCCTTTGACGTGGGTTCTATGCGTTGTCAAGGGAACCGCGTGTTTACGCAGGAGCGCTGGGCTGGACGCCTGCCCAGTGCCTTCGGAAAAGCCCACCCACGAAGCAACCTTCCCCGGGATGCTCAGGGGGTCCGGGGTCAGGGGAGTGGCAGGTCGGTCTCCTCGGGGATCACTGCCAAGCCAGAAAATCGGGACTGGCCGACTCACAAATGACCAAATTCAACAAGAGTTGCTTCGCATGCTTTCTTGTACTATAGGGCCGTCTTTGGTGGTAGTGATGGGGGGCGGGGATGAGGGGGTGGATGCCTCGTTTCCTATGAATGTTTTGAATTGGCATATTCAGGGAAGAAAAGAATTTAGAACCTGAAATGAAAAACAATCCAAATCCTCGGTTCTTAAACTTGAAGGGCAGAATTTAAGCCAGTGGTTCTCAAACTAGGAGGGTGCTTCAGGATTACCTCGGGGCCCTAACGCCAGAGTTTCAGATTCAGTAGGTCTGGGGTAGTGCATAAGAATTTGTATTTCTAACAAGTTCTCAGGGATGCTGATGTCACAGGTCAGAGGCCCACACAGAGAACAACCCATCTAGTGAACTTGTTAAAAAGTAGATTCCCTGGTGAATTCCTGAAATTACTGAGAATGGTCCATGAATAAAAACCCCATAAGTGATTCTGATTCAGATGATCTGAGGAACTAGTACAGGGACCTTGGCAGCAGGAGGTTACCCCGTTTTCATGGGCCTGGATCTTAGGATCATAACTGGCTAAGGCATTTGGGTGAGGGAAGAAGGGAGAATTTATTCCTTGCCCTGTTGCAGCCTTCCTCTATTCTCTGAAATGTGCTAGATTTTTAGTCTAAGGTGCTGCCAGATTAGTTCATCACTACAGATGTGGCTCCAGGTATCTGGCTGGAACATATGGGAACAGAAAGAACCTGGCTGTCCAAGAAACTGCATCTCAAGGTTTTGGTCATGGCCTCTAAGAATGAGAAGTATAATACATTCTCAGGTTAATTCTGGGCCCATCTCCAAAGCAGTAGTTCACAAAGTGTGGTATCTGGACCAGCAGCATCACCATCACTGGCAATTTACTAGAAATGCAAATTCTTGGGTACTACCCCAGACATACTGAATCTGAAACTCTGGGATTGGGGTCCAACCACTTGTGTTTTAACAAGTCCTCTGGGTGATCCTGATACATAGTCAAGTTTGAGAAACTGCTTTAAAGAATTACCAATATAATTTCAGGTCTTAGAATCAATGATATTAGTTCTTTGAGAGCTTATTTCAGTGAGGAAAAATAACCTATTGGAAATTCGTAGCATAAATAGAAGTACATTAAGGGTTTCTCTTGACATTTTAGGCCGGATATTTCTTTGTTGTAGTGAGATGTCCTTTGTGTAGGATGTTTAGCATCCTATTCATTAGATGCTTGGAACACCTCCCCCAGTTGTGACAATGAAATTATCTTCAGACATTGCCAAATGTCCTCGCAGAAGAGGTGATATTGGACTCTCCAAAAAGAAGAAAGGATTAGGGCATTTGATGCATGTGAAAAATCTGAAAATTAATGTTAAAGTACTTTTGGGTAATGTTGAGATGTGTCTGAATCCTAGGATACTCCAGTGAACTAATCAAGACCCACCATGAATGGGCAGGGCCATATCTCCATGGAAATAATCTAATCAAATTATCACCACAGTTGGGTGAGTCACATCTCTCTGGAAACACTCAATCAAAAGTTTCCACCCTAATCAAAACACTAATAAATCTGCCCTCACAAGATTGCATTAAAGAACATGGATTTTTGGTGGACATAATATATCCAATCTGGCACATTCCACCCCCTGGGCCCCCCAAAAAGCATGTTCTCTCTAAATGCAAAAATACATTCATTCTATCACAATATAGGTAAGTACAAAGTCCTAACAATCTCCTCTGCCTGTGGACCTGTGAAACTCAGAACAAGTTATCTGCTGCCAATATAGAAAGGAGGGGCTGTCATAGTATAAACATTCCCATTGCCATAAGGAGAAACTGAAAGGAGAATGGGTCATAGGACCAAAATAGTTCCTAAAAACTGCAGGGCAAACTTCATTAGATTTCAAAGTCTGAGAGTCATTTATCGAATGACATTTTATCCTTGGGGCTTGAGAGAGCAGGAGTGTGATCCATTCCAAGGGCCTTCTCATCAGCCCTTTTCTCCCCAAACACTGGGGTGAGTGCTCCAACATATCCACACTTTGGGGAGACAACCTTCTCCTCGGCCCCACCCTCCTCAAACATCAGGGTGGCACCCGGACTCTCTTCCATCTCCAGGACACATGCTCAACCCCTTCAGAACAGTATGGCGGTGGCCAGGCTCTCCCCAATCCCTGGGGAATGTGCTCTTCCCTCTCTGAGACCTGGAGTGGCAGCAATCTTCCTGAGCATTGAGGAGGAAGGCCCTCCTTCTGCCTCCAGAGCAAACTCACCCATTCCACGTGCATGGGTTGCTCTGCACTTTTTGCCCGAGATTTCTTGGCTTCAGACCTTGACTTCCTCAGTTCTGCCTTTGAAGTTATCCTTCTGTCAGTTTTTCCCTTTTCTTTCTCCTCTAGTCCAGACTGGCAGTGGTTCCATTTATACAGATCTTGCAAAAAATTTGTTGGCTTGATATGCACCTTATAGGGATCAAAAAACATCAGACAATAGAACTTTCCTCAAATCCTTTTTGGATAACTCCATCTCCAGTCCTGGCTTGTACTGAAATTGCTGGCTGGTTCTGGGTTTTGCTAAATCCTCATGCGGGACTATAGCCTCTGGGATTCCATTTTCTGGAAGCCCAGAGTTTTCCAGACCATCAATCTCTGGTTTCTTTGTACCCAAGAGTTCAGTTCTCAGCTTATCTCTTTCCTCTCACATTTTACTGTAAGCTGCAAGGAGAAGCCAGGCTGCATTTTCCACCCTTAGTTTGGAGATCTCTTCTGGTAAGTAGAGAAAACTCATCACTTTCAAATTCTGCCTTCCACCTGACATTAGGACTCAATTTTGACAAATTCTTGGCCACTTTAAAACAAGGATCACCTTTCTTCCAGTTTGCAATGACACATTCATCATTTCTGTCTAAGGCCTCATCAGAAGTATTTTCAGAGTCCGTATTTCTACCAACAGTCTCTTCAAAACAATCTAGGCCTTTTCTATCAAGCTCCTCACAATTCTTCCAGAATCTTCCCCTTATCCATGTAAAAAGTCATTCCAATATATTTGGTATTTGCAAACTCAGCAGCACCCTGCTCCTGGTACCAAAATCTGTTCTGGTTTGCTAATGCTGTCATTGTGCAAAATGCCAGAAATGAATTGGCTTTTATAAAGGGGGTTTATTTGGTTACAAATTTACAGTCCTAAGGCCATAAAAGTGTCCAAACTAAGGCATCAACAAGAGGATTTCTTTACTGAAGAATGGCCAGTGGCATCCGGAACACCTCTGTCAGCTGGGAAGGCATGTGGCTGGGAGCATCTGCTCTTCCTTTGCTCTCAGGTTGCATTTCAAAATGGCGTTCTCCAAAACATCTCTGGGTCTCTCTTAGCTTTTCCGGGGCAAACTCTAGGCTTCCTCTCTTAGCTTAGCATCTCCAAATGTCCTTCTGTCTGCATCTCCAACCATCTCTAAGTGTCAGCAAGCATTTGGGTCTGTGTCAGCTCTTAGCTTCTCTCTCAAATACTCCAGTGAACTAATCAAGACCCACCCTGAATGGGGAGGGCCACACCTCCACAGAAATAATCTAATCAAAAGTATCACCCACAGTTGGGTAAGTCATGTCTCCATGGAAACACTCAATCAACAGTTTCCACCTAATCAAAAAACTAATAAATCTGCCCCCACAAGATTGCATTAAAGAATGTGGCTTTTGGGGGGAAATAATATATCCAAACTGGCACAGGTGTGACGCAAGCCTGCTGAGAGTTCTTTGTTAGTTGGAGCCTTCTAATTGTGTAGGTATCAGGAGATACCTAATGCAAGCAGCTGAGGTCTTTAGCCAGAAGCATTTTCCTGTAGTGGTACAGAACAAAGAATTCATTCTTCTTAATCAAGGCAAGGTGGAAAAGCTAATCAATTGTGATGAAATTCACGTGGATTCTGAAGAGCCAGTCTTTGAGGCTGTCATCAACTAGATGAAGCATGCCAAGAAGAAGAGAGAAGAATCCTTGCATGACCTACTACAGTATGTCCAAATGCCCCTGCTGACCCCCAGGTACATCATGGATATAATAGATGCTGAGCCATTCATCTGCTGTAGTTTAGTTTTCAATGCAGGGATCTAGTTGATGAAGCAAAGAAGTTTCACCTGAGGCCTGAACTATAGACCAGATGCAGGGACCCAGGACAAGGGCTTGTCTAGGAGTCAATAAAGTCCTTCTGGTAGTTGGGGGCTTTGGAAGTCAGCTGTTTCCCATTGATGTGGTAGAGAAATAATGACCCCACAACTCAGGAGTGGAACTTTTTGCCAAGCATCATTTGAAAGAGACACTATGTAGCCTCAGTGTCCCTACATGACGGGATCTATGTAATTGATGGCCGTGATGACCATTCTTGCCTTGATTCAGTGGAATGTCTAGACTAGACAGCAGATGAGGAAGGTTGGGGTCTGGTATTCTGTGGCCCCTATAAATGTCTGATGAGGTCTTGCTGAAACTACCACTCTGGGAGATATGATATATGTATCTGGAGGCTTTGATGGGAGCAGGCATCATACCAGAATGGAGTGATGTGATCCAAACACTGACCAATGGAGCATGCTGGGAGATATGCAGACAGGTCAGGAAGGTGCTGGACTTGTGGTGGCCAGTGGAGTGATCTACTGTCTTGAAGGATATGTGGCTTAAATTTTTTAATTCAGTTGAGAAGTGTGATCCCCATACAGGACACTGGACAAATGTTACACCAATGGCCACCAAGTGCTCAGGTGCAGGAGTAGCCTGCTGAATGACCATATTTATATGGTGGGGGGATTTGATGGTACAGCCCACCTTTCTTCTGTTGAAGCACACAACATTTGCAACAGAATTCTAGACAACTGTCACTAGTATGACCACCCCATAATGCTATGTAGGGGTCACAGTGCTTTAAGGGAGACTCTATGCAATTGCAGGTTATGATGGGAATCCTCTGCTGAATAGCATTGAATGCCATGACCCTATCATCAATAGCTGGGAAGTAATGACATCCATGGGAACCCAGCACTGTGATGCCAGTGTGTGTGTGTTCTCTGAGAGAAGTGACCATTGTTGGAGTGCCATCCAGAGCGAGTGACCAGTTCAAGGGACAATTTGGGGGAGAATCAAGGATCCTTTCCAGAATGCCTATTTCTTACTGTGTGCACAGGGAGATTACAAACACTGGTGCAGTGATGATTGTACTTATTTGACACATTCTCCCTCTCATACTGATAGTTGTCTCTGAGAAGGGTGGGTAACAGACACTGGATGAAAGAGAATGTACATAGAATGGGTGTGAGAGACTATGACCATCCCTCCTCCTCCATGGGGAGCACTTTGTCTTGTCATTTCTAACTTACTGTGTACTTCAGAGAATATATATTGTGCCTCATATGTGGCAGAGAACTAAGGTGAGTATGGCCTTCTAAATGTGTACATTATTCAATCTAGATGATTGGAAGGATACCAACTTGAATAAACTTGGAAAAACCCAAGTCTTTTATTTCCAGGCACAAATATCTTTTCTAACCTACAGGTAGCTAGGGATAATACAGTTCCATTCTGGAGGGAAAAATAGGGGAGAGTCCTATCAGAACCTTGGAGATCATTAGAGATAAATCATCTGACACTCCCTTAGGGGTAATGGGTTGGTATATCAGAACAGAGGGTAGAGAGAGTAAAGTAAACTGAACTTGATGGAATTTGAGTGAACCTAGAAACCACTGAAGTATAACCTGGAAGACTGAGATGTGTGTATTATTTGAAGGATATTTTTTATTTCCTCAAGGTCTTTCTAAAATAGAAGGTTGTGCATCTTTGCACTGGAAACTGTCCAAGAGAATAACAGAGTGAATAAATCTTGGGAAGAGAGAAAATGGCAAAGAAATTTGGGGGTTCAGTATGCCTGGGGATAAACTAGAAGTACTTGTGATTTTACAATCGTCTTATTCCCTGCCAGTCCTCATTTAGCCATGGCAAGGTTTGCCTTGAATGACTGAGAGACTGTCTTTCTTTGTTGAATCAAGTACTACTACATTGTTACACTTCCTCATTATTTATTTTGGGATGGGGCAGGGTAGTAGCAGCCTAGTAGTTCAGCCACCTGATTATTGCTTTTAAGGGTACACTTCTGCTAAGCCGTGGTTTTTACTGCTGTGTTTGGTACATTTGGTCCTTTCCCTCCTATACGTTTCCCTTACCTGTCCTTCTAGTGGATCTTATTTTTCCCAGTAGAGACCAATCAGAGGTATTGGTCTTATTAATTCTAATACCTCTGCTATTACCATTTCTGAACTATCATCCAAGGCTCCTTTGTGTTATGGAGTGAAATTCTTGCTTTATGGGTTTTGAGAGTGTAGGAACATGATAATCTAAACAAGGATGCACTTTCTATTTGCTCTGAAATTCCATTTTCCCCCTTTCCCCAAGTTTTATTGAGCTACAGAGTTAATTTCCTCTGTATTTTTTATGAAGTAAAAATTAAAAAAAAAAAAATCTATTGGAGCCTGTGCCAGTTTGGATGCATTATGTCCCTCAAAACACCATGTACTTTGATGGAATCTTGTGGGGGCAGGTGTATTAGTGTTGATTAGATTGGAATCCTTTGATTGAGTGTTTCCATGGAGATGTGACTCAAACAACTACGGGCAAGACATTTGATTGGATGATTTCCATGGAGGTGTTATCCCACCCATGCAGGGTGGGTCTTAATTAAATCACTGGAGCTATATAAAAGAGCTGACAAACAGAAAGAACTTAGTGCTGCAGCTGAGAGACACATTCTGAAGATGACCATTGAAAGCTGATGCTGACATTTTGGAGAATGCCATTTTGAAAAACAACCTAGGATCAGCAGACACCAGCCATGTGCCTTCCCAGCTAACAGAGGTTTTCCAGATGCCATTGGCCTTCCTTCAATGAAAGTATGCTTGTGTTGATGCCTTCATTTGGACACTTTATGGCCTTCAGACTGTAAATTTGTAACCAAATAAACCCCCTTTATAAAAGCCAATCCATTTCTGGTATTTTGCATAATGGCTGCATTAGCAAACTGGAACAGATTTTGGTACCAGAGAAGTGGAGTGCTGTTGAGTTTGCAAATACCAAACATGCTGGAACTGCTTTTTAAATGGATAAGGGGAAAATTCTGGCAGAAGTGTGAGGAGCTTGATATAAAAGGCCTAGACTGCTTTGAGGAGACTGTTGGTAGAAATATGGACTCTAAAGGTACTTCTAATGAGGAGTTAGACAGAACTGCTGAATGTGTCATTGCAAACTGGAAGAAAGGTGATCCTTGTTTTAAGGTAGCAGTGAATTTGGCAAGCTGAGTCTTGGTGTCAGATGGAAGGCAGAATTTGCAAGTGATGAACTGGAATACCTAGCTCAAGAGATCTCCAAGCTAAATATAGAAAATGCAGCCTGGCTTCTCCTTGCAACTTATAGTAAAATGCAATAGGACAGAGATAAGCTGAGAAATGAACTCTTGGGGATGAAGAAACCAGAAAATTCTGGGCTTCCAGAAAGTGAGACCCCAGAGGCTTCATCCTCACATGGGGATTTAACCAAACATGGAACCCAGCCACATTTCAGTACAAGCCAGGATTAGAGATGGAGTTATCCAGAAAGGATTTGTAGAAACTCCTGTTGTCTAATGATTTTAACCCCTGTGTGCTTCATGCCAAGCCAACAAGATTTTTGCAAGATCTGTATAGATGGAGCCACTGCTGGTCTGGACTGGAGGGGACTGAGAAGGAACAAATTGAAGGAAAAATTTCTTTAAAGAGAGAACCATGGAGGTTGAGGTCTGGAGTCAAAAAACCTTGGGCAAGCAGAACAGAGCAACCCATGCACATGGAAAGGGTGAGTTTGCCCCAGAGGCAGAGTGCAGGCCTTCCTCTTTGATGCTCAGGAAGAGTGCTGCCACCCCAGGCCTCAGGGTGGAGCACATTCCTCAGGGATTCAGGAGAGCCTGGCCACGATCCCACTATTTGGAGAGGGGAGAGCCTTTGCCCCAGAGAGGCAGAATCCAGGTGTTTCCCTGATGTTTGAGGTGGGTGGGGCCAAGAAGGTGGTCTCCCCAATGTATGGATATGTTGGAGCACTCACCCCAGAATTTGGAGAGAAAAGGACTTCCACGAAGGTCCTTGAAAAGGGTTGGACTCATGGTCTCTCAAGCCTCAAGGATAAAATGTCCTTCTATAAATGACTCTCAGACTTTGAAATCTAATGATGTTTGTCCTGTGGGTTTTAGGAATTGTTTTGATCCTGTGAACCTTGTTTTCCTTTCAATTTCTCCTTATGGCAATGGGAATGTTTATCCTATGACTGTCCCTCCTTTGTATATGGGCAGCAGATAACTTGTTCTGAGTTTTACAGGTCCACAGCCAGTGGGGAACTTTGCTTTAGGACAGACCATGCCTGTAACTGATTTTGATGGGATACTTACCTATTGTTACTGAAATAACTTAAGCTTTTTTGATATTGTGTGGGGATGAACATATATTGTATATGGAAAGATCATGTCATTTTGGTCTCCAGAGTGTGGAATGTGCCAGTTTGGATGTATTATGTCCCCCAAAACACCATGTTCTTAGATGGAATCTTGTGGGGGCAGATGTACTAGTGTTGATTAGGTTGTAATCCTTTGATTGAGTGTTTCCATGAAGATGTGACTCAATCAACTGTGAGACCTTTGATTAGATAATTTCCATGGAGGTGCTATCCCACCCATTCAGGGTGGGTCTTAACTGAATCACTGGAGTCCTATAAAAGTGTTCACAGACAGAAGGAGGTGCTGCAGCCAAGAGAGACACTTTGAAGAATGCACAGGAGCTGAGAGTAGAGCTGGAACACAACCTGGGATCAGCAGATACCAGCAACATGCCTTCTCAGCTAACAGAAGTTTTCTGGATGCCATTGGCCTTCCTTCAGTGAAGGTATACTTATGTTGTTGCCTTCATTTGGACATTTTCATGGCCTTCAGACTGTAACTTTGTAACCAAATAAACCCCCTTTATGAAAGCCAATTCATTTCTGGTATTTTGCATAACAGCAGCATTAGCAAACCAGAACAGAGCCCTATTATGAAAAGCCTTGCATGGGATAAAGATGGCAGAGAGATCAAGATGCTTCAGGTCTCCTCCCCTCCACAGCAGCTTTGAACAACTAGTAAGAACTAGCAGTAACATCTTTCTCAAAGCTCCAGAAAACAGTTAAAAGACTGCAGTAACATGGCAAGCATCAAATCAAGAAAAAAACAACAACTTAAAAGTGGTAGGATCTCCTGGCTTCCTGGCTAACCCCTCTCCTACTCCCTCACTGGCCAGCCCATGCTCCCAGTGCAGGTCCCTAGTCTTGGTTCCAGAGGGAGCAGAGTAACCCTTGTGCACATATTAAGAGCATATATGTCCAGCCCAATGTATCTGGTGGTGGCCTGAGGAACTCTCTGTCCAGAACTTGCCCTGTGTGTAGAAGGCTATGAGACAGCAATCAAGCTGTGCTTCCTGAAACAAGGGATTGCTGGCTGTAGGACATATAGTGCAGTACCCAGGACAGTGAGGAAACTGTTTCCTAGGGAAGAGGGGGCATTTGGAATTGGGTTAACTGGAAAATTCTTAGGGAAAGATGTGCATGCCCAAGACAAGACACATGTGCAGAAGGATCATGGAAGCCCTATGCTTTGGCCTGGAGCTATTCTCCAAACTCATTGTATGGATATGTCCTGATGGGGAGCACTCACACAGGTCAGTCTACAAAGACTGAAAAAAGGTGTTTTCTTTTTTCCTTTTTTTTTCTTTAGCTCCTGGTATTCAAGGAAAGTTCTGTCATAACACTAAATACATACAAGCTTAAAGAACAGATGTCTCAGAGTCTAAATTCCAGCAATGACATACTAAAATATCAAAATGTCTAGGCTTCAACAAGATTTTTAAAAACATATAAATAAACAGGAAGTGATGGCCCAGGCAAAGAAGAAAATTAAAGCATTAGAAACCATCAGTGAGGAGAACCAGCCCTGGGACTTCCAGAGAAAGACTTTTTAAAAATGACTCTAAATATGCTCAAAGAGCTAAAGGAAAACATGGGCAAAGAACTAAAGGATATCAGGAAAGTGATTGATGAATACAAAGAGAAGTACCAAGAGAGAGATGGAAATTGTGAAAAAGAACCAAACAGAACTGAAGTTCACAGTAACAGAAATTAAAAATTCCCTAGAGGGGTTCAAGAGCAAATTGCCCCTTGCAGAAGAAACATCTTGAAGATAACAAGTGAAATCATACATTCTGAGAAGCAGAAAGAGGAAAGAATGAAGAAAAGTGAACAATGCCTGAGGAACCTGTGGGGCACAATCAACTGTTCCAATATATGCATTGTGGGAGTTCTAGACAGAGTAAAAAGAGAGGAATGGGCAAAGAGAATATTCAAAGAAACAGTGGCTGAAAACTCCCCAAATTAAACAAAATACCTGATTATATACATCCAGGAAGCACAACTCCAAATAGGATAAACCTAAATAGACCCACACCATGCCATGTTATAATCAAACTGTCAAATGCCAAAGACAGAATTCTGAAAGCTGTAAGAGAGAACCAACATGTCACATACAAAAGAGCCTCGATAAGATTAAGTGCTGATTTCTCATCAGAAACCATGGAGGCAAGAAGGCAGTGGGAAGACATATTTAAAGTACTGAAAGCAAAAAATTGTCAACAAAGAATTATCTTGCAAAACTGTTCTCATTTCCTCAGCTGCCCAAACAAATACTCTGATACAGGTTTGGTTACATAATGGGAATTTGAGGCTGGGGAAAAGTTCAAATCAAGGTGTCATCAATGCAATGCTTTTTACCCAAAGACTGGCATTTTGGGGCTGGCTGCTGGTGATCTTTGGTACTTAGCTCCTCTGCCACATGGTAAGGCACATCTCTCCTGGTCTCTCGCTTCTCTTCCAGGTACTATTGATGCAGCTTCTTGCTTCCTGTAACTTTCTTTCTCTGAATTTCACTCTATATATTAAGGACTCCAGTAAGAGGATTAAGACCCATCATTATTGGGCTGGGTCACACTTTAACTGAAGTAACCTCATCTAAAGGTCCTACTTTCAATAGGTTCACACACACAGGAATGGATTAAATTTAAGAATGTTTTTCTGGGGCACATACAGCTTCAAACATCACACTCCACCCACTGGACTCCCAAAAAACATGTTCTTCATACATGCAAAATATGTTAATTCCATCATATTATCCCCAAAGATTTAAGTCTTTTCACAAACAAAGCTTAGTACAAAGTCTCATCAAAATTGGTTTTAGGTGCAATCTGTCCTGGAGCACAATTCCCATCCATCCATGGACCTGTGAAACCTAGAGAATAAGTTATCTGCTTTTCATATACAATGGAGGGTCAGGCACTGGATAAACATTCCCATTTCCATAGGGAGAAATTGGAAGGAAAACAAGGATCACAGGTCCCAAACAATTGCAAAACCCAGCAGGGCATACTCCATTAGATTTCAAGGTCTGAGAGTTATCTATGGGACGATGTTTTGTCTGATGAAGAGGTGCCTGATGAAAGGGTGCCCCATACCTTCCAAGTGCTTGTGTAGTGCCCACACTCTCTCCGAACACTGGGGTGAAGGCTCCACCCCCTCCAAGCATCAAGATGGTGGCCAGGCACACTGCAAATGCTGGAGCACAGGCTCCACCCCCTCTGAGCATTGGGATGGCAACCAGATCCTAATCCCCTGGACATAGGCTCCACTCTCTTCAAGCACTGGGGTAGCAGCACTTTTCCTGAACAATGGGCAGAAGCCTGCCTTCTCCAACCACCAAGGCAGACTCATCCTTTCCACACACATGGTTGGGCCTGCTCTCTTGACCTGAGGTGTCTTCAGTCCAGACCTTAGCCTCCATGGATCTATGCTTGAAGTGAGTTTTTTCCTTTAATTTGTCCCTTCTCTTTCCCTTTTAGGCCAGGCTGACAGCTGTTCCTTTCATACAAACTTTGCAAAAAACTTGTCAGTTTTGCATGTAGTTCACAGGGGTCCACACCACCAGAAAAAAAAGACTTTCCACAGATCCTTTCTGGATAGCTGCATTTCCAATCCTGACACACATTGAGATGGCTGACTGGTTACATGTTCAGTTAAATCCTCACATGGAGCACTATTCTCTGGGGACTTGCTTTCCAGAAACTCAGAATTTTCCAAACCATCAATTTTTGGTTTCTTTGTGCCCATGAGTTCAGTTCTCAGCTTTTTCCTTTCCTCTCACATTTTATTAAAAGCTTTTAGAGGAACTAGGCTCCACTTTCTGCATTAGCTTAGAAATCTCCTCAGCTGAATATCCAAATTCATTGCTTTCAAGTTCTGCTTTCCATCTGACATCAGAACTCAATTTTGCCAAGTTGAGGACTGCCTTTTCTCCAGTTTCCAATGACACACTCATCATTTCCATCTAAGGCCTCATCTGAAGTGACTTTAGTATCCATATTTCCACCAACAGCCTCTTCATGGTAATCTAGGTCTTTTCTACCAAGAATTTCATAATTCTTCTAGCTGATACCCATTACCCAATTCCAAAACAATTTCCACATTTGTGGTACTTGCAATTGCAGTGCTCCACTTTCTTGGTACCAAAATCTGTTTTAGCTTCCTAGGCTGCTCAAGCATTTACCATAAAATGGGTCAGGTTAAGGGGATTGATTTGCTCATGTTTTGAGGCTGAGAAAAAGTTCAATTTAAGATATTATTAAGGCAGTGCTTTTTTTTCTCAAAGACTGTGGCATTCTGGTGCTGGCTGTTGATGATCTTTCATCCATAGCTCCTGTGTCACATGATGGGGCACACGGTGGCATCTCTCCTGGTTTCTCACTTCTCTTCTAGGTTCCGTTGATGTAGCTTCTTGCTTCCTGTAGCTTTCTATCTTTGCTTATAAAAGACTCTAGTAATAGGATTAAGACCCATCCTGACTGGTCTGGGTCACATCTTAACTGAAGTAACCTCATCAAAAAGTCCTACTTACAATAGGTTCACATCCACAGGAATGGATTAGATTTAAGAATGTTTCTCTGGGGTACATACAGCTTCAAGCTGACACACTGTCTTTCAAAAATGGATTAAAACATTCCCAGATAAACAGAAGGTGAAAGACTTTGTCACCACTAGGCTGGCCTTACAAGAAATGCTAAAGAGAGCTCTGCAGATTGAAGGAAAAGGACTCTAGATCTTTGACTGAAACCACAAGAGGAAATTAAGATCTCTGGTAAGATAATGACATGAGTAAATATAAATACCAGTACCATTGTATTTTTGATTTGTAACTCTACTTTTTACTTCCTACTGGATCTAAAAGGCAAATGCATAAAAAGTAATGATAAATGAATGGTTTTGGATTCATAATGTATTAATATGTAATTTGTGGCAAGAACTATATAAAGGTAGAGGGACAGAAGGTTTTAAGAACATACTTCGTATATGCTATTGAAGTTATGTTGCTATGAAAGCAAATGAGATTGCTATAGATTTAGGATGTTAAATTTAAGCCCCATGGTAACCAAAAAGAAAATATCAGAGAATATGCAAATTCATGTAGACAAAGAAAGTAGAATACAGATTACTAGGGTCGGTGGGCAGGGCAATGGGGTGTTAATGCAAAATGAGTGTAGTGTTTCTATTTGGGGTGAAGGGAAATTTCTAGTAATGAATGGTGGTGATGGTACTGCAACACTGTGAATATGATTAATCCCATTTAATGGTATGCTTGGGAGGAGTTGGACTTGAAAGATTTATGTTATATATATTTATGTTTCCACAACTAAAAAAAGAAATGGAAACTAAAGAGATAATAATAATTAAATGTGATACATGATACTGGATGAGATCTAAAAATGGAGGAGAAAAGGCTCAAAGGACATTATTGTACATAAGAAAAATTGGAAAATAGAATGTAAGCTGTGTATCAATGCTAAATTTCTTGAATTTGATAACATTACTTAAGGTGATTGCATGGGTGGGTATCCTTTTTTGTAGGAAATGTACACGGAGCTACTGTGTTCAAGGAGTATGATGTGTGCAGTCTGCTCCCACGTGTTTGGAAGGTGAATAGATGGGTGGATGGTTTGGTAGATGGATAGATGGATGGATAGATAGATGGGTAGATGGATGGATATATACAATGGTGCAGCAGAAGTGGCAAAATGTTGAAGTTCATAGATCTGAGCATCTGGGGGTTGTATGTTGGAGTTCCTCTGTATGGGGTTCATATTAGTTTGTAACTGTCCTGTAAGTTTGAAATTGCTTCAAAATAAAAAGTTAAAAAATCCTTGCATTCCTTGCATGGAGATTAAACTTCAAGGGAGTAAGGGCACTAACTATTGAAGGATTTCAAGCAAGGGAAGGCCATGATCAGAAAGACAAAAAATAACCTCATACTCTCCTGGCTTTCCTCCTTTCGTGTTGGCTTCAGTCTCTTTCACCTTCCTAGTATTTAAAAGTTAGAGTCCATCAAGACATAGTGCTTGAGTCCTCTTGATTTCTACCCTCATCTCTTTCACACCCAAGATTTCAAAGATTATCTATATACTCATAATTCCAAATTTTATCTCTAGCTCAGACCCACATTCTGCCTCTTGTAATGTCCCCTTGGATGCCCCAAGGCACCTCAAATGCAAAACAACCAAAGTGGCATTCATGATCCACCCTCTCAGTTCCCTTCTAAAAAACTTGGTCCTTCAATATTTTGTTTCTCAAAAAAAAAAAAAAAATGGTACACTACCAATCTTGCTGATAATGCAAAAACTTAGGATTCTTCCTTGATAATTCCTCATTATCATCACCAGCCCATGTCCAATTCACCACCAAGTCCTGGGATTTTATTTCCTATCTAGTATCTTTGTATCCATTCACTTCCTCCATCACTTCAACCACCACCTGCATCTTGGCTCTTATCCTCTCTTCTCTGGTCTACAGCTGACATCCCCTAATTGTTCACCCCATATCCAATCTCTACTTCATATTGTAGGCAGGAGTATTTTTTTTTGTTTTTGTTTTTGTTTTTTGTTTTTTAAGGCATTTTGATCATGGCATTCACTTATTTAAACCCCCTCAAGGTATGGTTGAAAGAGGAAGGTTAGAGTCATGTGGGACACCAGAAGGAAAGAGGGAAGATAAAGATTGGGACTATATAACTTAGTGAAACCTAGAGTGGTCAATGTTTGTGATAAAATATACAAATATGTTTTTACATGAGGGAGAACAAATGAATGTCAACCTTGCAAGGTGTTAAAAATGGGGTGGTACTGGGGAAAAAATACAATCAATGCAAACTAGCATCTACAGTTAATAGAAACATTGTATTATACTTCATTTAATGTTAACAAAGGCAATATACCAAAGCTAAATGCCTATAAGAGGGGGATACAAGGAAGGGGTATGGGATCCTTCGCATTGGTGATGTCTGACTTTTTTATTGTACTTTAATTTTATCCTTTCTTTTGTTGCTTTTAAGCTGTCATTTTTTTCTTTCTTTTTCTTTTTCTTTTGTCTTTCTACTTTTTTTGACTCTTTCTCTTTCTTTGTGGAAGAAATGGAAATGTCCTTATATAGATAGTGGTGGTGGTAGAGAATTCATAACTATGTGATCATACAGGGAACCATCGATTGTTTACTTAGGATGGAATGTATGGTGCATGAACAAAACCATACATAAAAAAACAGGTTGATGGATTTTAAGTTATTTCATTATGTTAAGTGAAATAAGTCAGACACAAAAGGACATATATTGTATGATCTCACTGATATGAACTAATTATAATATGTAAATTCATAGACATGAAATATAGGTTACCAGGATATAGAATGAGGCTAAGGAATGGCGAGCAGATGCTTATTATGAGCAGAATGTTTAACTAGGTTGAACTTAAGCATTTGGAAATGGACAGAGGTGATGGTAGCACGTTATTGTGAGAATAACTAACAGTGCTGAATGGTGCGTGAGTGCGGTAGAAAGGGGAAGTTTAAAGTCACGTATGTCACAAGAAGGAAAGTTGGAGGTTAAAACATAGGAATGTATAATACGTGAATCTTGTGATGGACAATGTCCATGATTAACCATACAGATATTCAAAATCTCTTTTATGAACTAGAACAAATGTATGACACTATAACTAGAAGTTAATAATAGAGGGGTATATAGGGAAAAATGTACCTATTGCAAACTACGTACTACAGTTAGTGGTATTTTAACATTCTTTCATCAACAGTAACAAATGTACTATACCAATACTATGAGTCAATAATAGAGTGGGAGGGGTGGTTAGGGAAATGGGAAGATTTGAGTTTTTCTTTTTTCTTTTTATTTCTTTTCTGGAGTAATGAAAATGTTCTAAAATTGAAAAATATTAATGCTGGTGATGAATGTACAACTATATAACGGTGCTGTGAATAACTGATTTTACACTTCGGATGATTGTACGGTATGTGAATAATCTCAATAAAATTGAATTAAAAAAAAAAAGCCCCATGGCTTTTCCGATTTAATTTAGGATGAAGACTCCTACCCTTAATGTCATATTGTATGATTTGAAATCTTTTTCCTCTCCAGTCTCATTTGGGGCTACTTTCCTTCTTGTTCACTTCACTGTAGTCACAGTGGCCTTTGAAAGTTCCTTAAACCTCCCATTTTAGGGCATTTGCTCCTGCTATCCTTCTTCCTGGAAAGCTCCATCCCTCTCCCTCCCACCATTTTCATTCCTCCTGGATCCTTATCTTCACATGAATATTAGCCTCTTAGAGGATGTCTGCCTTGACTGGTCCCCCAGCCCTCTCCACACACATTAGCTCATGATCTGATTAGTTTCACAGCATTCTGTTTGAAAAATTCTGAGCTTCCAGAAAATGAGTATCCAGAGAATAGTGCTCCATGTGAGGATTTAACTGAACATTGAACCAGTCAGCCATTTTAGTGCAAATCAGGATTAGAAATGCAATTATCCTGGAAGGATCTGTGGAAGGTCCTACTGTCTGACAGTTAAGACCCTTGTGTACTGTGTGTAAAACAGACACATTTTTTTTGCAAGATCTGTATGAATGGAAACACTACAGGCCCAGAATAAAAGGGTCAGGAAAGGGACAGAATGAATGAAAAATGACTTCAAAGGCAGAACCATGGAGACTGAGGTCTGGAGCAAAGATACCTCAGCCCAAGAGAATGGATCCACCCATGTATGTGGAAAGGGTAATGTGCCAGTTTGATGTATTATGTCCCCCAAAATGCCATTATCTTTGATGCAATCTTGTGTGGGCAGATGTATTAGTGTTGATTAGATTTTAGAATCCTTTGGGCATTTCCATGGAGATGTGATTCAATCAACTGTGGACAAGACCTTTGGTTGGATAATTTCTATGGAGGTGTTGCCCCACTCATTCAGGGTGGGTCTGAATTAAATTACTGGAGCACTATATAAGCTCAGACAGAAGAAGCAAGCTTGCTACAGCCAAGAGGGACACTTTGAAGAATGCACAGAAGCTGAGAGAGGAGCTTCAGCTCACAGAGACATTTTGGAGACGGCCTTTGAAAGCAGACTTCTGCTCCAGAGAAGCTAAGAGAGGACAAATGCCCAAGAGCAACTAAGAGTGACATTTTTCAAGGAGCTGAAGCCTAGAGAGGAACATCTTGGGAGAAAGCCATTCTGAAACCAGAACTTGGAGCAGATGCCAGCCACGTGCCTTCCCAGCTAACAGGTTTTCCAGATGCCATTGGCCATCCTCCAGTGAAGGTACCTGATTGTTGATGCATCCTTGGACACTTCATGGCCTTAAGACTGTAACTGTGTAACCAAATAAACCCCCTTTTATAAAAGTCAATCCATTTCTGGTGTTTTGCATTCCAGCAGCATTAGCAAAGCAGAACAGGTAAATACACCCTAGAGCTTGCAGAGGAAGGGCCTGCCACCCCAATTTTCAGAAAGAGTGTTACTACCCAAGGGTTCTCAGATGCCTGAGATAATGGGTCACAATCCTGATGCTTGAGGAGGGTGGAGCTGAGAGTTTGGCCACCACCCAGATGCTGCTTAATGAGGGTGGAACCAAGAGCATGACCCTGGGCAAGCACTTGCAAAGGGTAGTGTGCCACTTCTCCAGCCCCAAGGACAAGGCATCATTCTATAGATGACTCTCAGACCCTGAAATCTAATGGAGTATGTCCTGTAAGGTTCAGAATTGTTTGGGACCCATGACCCTTTTTTCCTTCTGATTTCTCCCAATGGCAATGGAAATGTTTATTTTCTTACTGCCCTACCTTTGTATATCAGAGGCAGATAATTTGTTCTAAGTTTCACAGGTCCACAGCAGAGTGGAATTTTTCCCCAGGACAGACAACTCGTATAACCAATTTTGATGAGATTTTGTACTAAATGCTGTTACTGAAATGATATACAGTTTTAGCATATTGTAATGGAACGAAGGTATTTTGCATATGGAAAGAACATGTCTTTTTGGGGTCCAGAGGGTGGAGGGTGGTAGTTTGAAGTTGAGTGGACCCCAGAAAATCATGTGCAAACCTGTGGGTGTAAATCTATTGCAGGTGATACCTTTTGATTAGGTTATTTCAGTTGAGGCATGTGGGCTGGTATTTTGTCCTGCAAAATATTGAGTCAGAGATGCATGAAAGAAGTTTCTCTCCTCGTGTAAGCAACAACTTAAACTTTATTCTTTGTGTTATTATATAGCATTTGCAGTGTTACTGTTTTTAGCTATGAATGGCCATGTGCATAGAAAAGGAATATGTAAGACATGTTGATCGAAAGCATATGTTTTTAAGATAACATCTTAAAAGGAAAATCTGAGAACAACCTGAAGTTTCTGACTGGAGATGTTTATGCAAGGCACAAGACCTCCTGATCTAAAGGTTAAGCTGCATTCAGCTTATAAATGTGGTCTAAAACATTCCTTTAGACTTTAGATGTCGCATACCCTGCTACAGAGGCATGCCCCAGGTAGGTGTACATACCAGCCCATTTATGGTATATTGCATTTCAGCAGCCTAACAAACTAAAAAATTACTGTAGGAGGAGAATCTGGAAACTGGGAGACCAGTTAAGGAAAGACCATTGTAGATGATGTCATCAACATAGCAACATAAGACATCCCTTGTAAAAACCTCCCCAGAGATTCAGCAAATAAAAGAACAAATCCCACTTGCTCAGAACTCTGGAGGATGTAGAGACTAGAGAAGGACTCCACAAATGTTGAAGCGAACAATAAACATCAGGTAGGAAATTTCTGTACTGGACTCACCAGTCAACTCCCTCTCCCTCACTCAGTCCCACACAGCTTGGGGAGTGGCTCAGAGGCAGTGGCCCAGATCCCTCCCACCTCCCACTGAGGACAGCAGCAATAGATTCTCATGCATATCCAGGCACAGGGATCCAAGTCCACAGAGAACCAGAGTGGAATATAAGCCACCAAAGGGTGCTGCTTACAAAAGGGCCACCAGGAGGGGAAAAGAAAAGAGTGAGACCACAGTACAAATGTGGATAGAAAGTGCTGCACTTACTCAATCCAGTTCTATTGACTGGACCACTTAAATGCAAAATGGATTTTTCTGGAGTGACCCACCTTCCTGGATTGATCCCATCTGGCTAAACGTACAATCTTAAAAATTGTACCACATGTTCAGGGCAAGAATCAGATGAAGAAGAGTTGAGGAAAACTGATCAGTTAAGCATGGGCTATTCTAAAGGTCCAGAATAAGTTAAACCAAGCATCAAAGAAGAACCTTAACACAAAGCCTGTGCCGGTTTGGATATATTATGTCTCCCACAAAAAGCTGTGATTTTTAATCCAATCTTGTGGCATATTGGGATTAGGTTGTTTCCATGGAGACGTGACTCACCCAACTGTAGGTATAATTTTTGATTAGCTTATTTCCATGGAGGCATGGCTCTGCCCATTCAGTGTGGGTCTTGATTGGCTTATTGGAGCCCCATTAAGAGATCAGACAGAAGGAGCTCAGTACTACAGCCAGGAGAGACATTTTGGAGATGGCCATTGAAAGTAGACTTTTGCTAGTGCAGAGTTTGCCTGAGAGAAACTCAGAGAACACCCCCAGACACCTAGAGAGAAACATCCTGGGAAAAAGCCATTTTGAAACTAGAACCCTGGAGCAGATGCCAGCCATGTGCCTGTGCCTTCCCAGCTAACAGAGGTTTTCTGGATGCCATCGGTGTTCTTCAGTGAAAGTATCCTATTGTTGATGCCTTTGTTTGGACACTTTCATGGCCTTAGGACTATAACTTTGTAACCAAATAAACCCCCTTTATAAAAGCCAATCCATTCCTGGTATTTTGCATAACGACAGCATTAGCAAACCGGAACATCTACCTCACAGAAGAATTTACTGAATTCTCTGAGACAACCAAATGTTAAAAGAAATAAGATCTTAATGCTTCAATTTATAATGACTGATAACAATTAAATATTATTTTTAACAGGCTCACAGACAACTATTAACTAGTGAGAATGCCAATAAGTAAAATCTCTTTCATGCTTTAAATCTACCTAGCATGCAGATGGAACAGTATGAGACTCATCCCACTGTAATGATTCACTGGTGAATCTCTACTGTGTAGCTGTATTTCAGTAATGCAATAAACAATGCCTTTTATAAAAGCCTTAGAGCTATGGCAAAAGTCTGATTATTGATTGGTCTTTTCACATGAGTATACAAGACTTCAGTTACCTGTGGGGTGGGAGCTGGCCACTGCGGGTCAGAAAACATCCCAGCAGCAGCAAGAGCAATGCCTAGTCAAAGAAAGCTCCCCCTCCCCACCTTTTCCTAGTCTATTTATGCTAAGTGTTGAGTCCCTTATAAAAATCCACCTGCCTTACATGTTGCTTATAGAAGAGGCATGATCTCACTCAAAAACTGGAAAACAAAAATAATGAACTTGAGGGCTACAATTCAAGATATATTCAAAGAGCCTTTAAAACAAAAGATTATGATAATCACCAAGAGTAATATTTGAAAAGGAACAAGAACTAAGGTTTTAATTTGCCTGATATGTTAATAAGTAGAAAAAGATTCTGAATTTTAGGCGTATATGACATTTATACCAAAATACATTTGCAAATATGGGGTATAATGACTTTAGCCACAGAGTACTACTTTAGAAAGAATGGAAGTGAGCTTACATGTCTAATTTGGATATTGTTTTTCACATGATTTAGAGAAAAATTATTGTAGATAATAACTGCTTTAAAAAAAAGCCTTTAAAAGTAATGAAAGAAGTCATCTGAGAAGAAATCCATCTTTAAGTGGGTCATCTTCTTCTACTATAAAGCTTGCTGTACCCGTATAATGGGCTTGTCCTGATACTTCCACTATAACTGCTTTAAAATCACCACATTTTGCTTCCTGAAAAAGAAGATGAAAGAAGTATAATATCAAAATATTGCACTCATAATGTATTTGGCCTAAGAGTTGTACTGCTGATTTTTATCACTTTAAAGAAAACCCAAGGGTTAATCCTATAGGCAATGGAAGGTCTTAAGGAGGGTGACATGATCAGACCTGTGTTTTAGGTAAGTTTAGTGGTAAAGTGGGGGACAAATTAGAGAGAAAAGGGATTAGAAACCCAGAAACCCATTAAGAGGTAACCTCAATTCACTGATTGAATCTAGAGTCACTCAGGTAGTTTTCAGTGAGGACGGAGAAGAAAAGCATAATATAAAGATACTTTGGGGGTATAACTGACAGCCTTGGTGACTGATGCATGTAGGAGGTAAGGACTAAGGATAAGTTAGCCATAACCACAGCTTCTAGCTTGGAAGTGAATTAGTCATGCCATTCACCATGATGGGACATGAGGGAGGAGAAGCATGTTTAGGAAGGATGGAAGAATTTTTAAGAAGTTGAGTTTGAGCTGTATCTGGGACAACCATTTAGAGATGAGTGTTCTAGTTTGCTAATGCTGCCAGAATGCAAAATACCAGAGATGGATTGGCTTTTATAAAGGAGGTTTATTTGGTTACACAGTTACAGTCTTAAGGCCGTAAAGTGTCCAAGGTAAAGCAACAATCAGATACCTTCACTGGAGGATAGCCAATGGCATCCAGAAAACCTCTGTTAGCTGGGAAGGCACAAGACTGGTGTCTGCTCCAAGTTTTGGTTTCAAAAATGGCTTTCTCCCAGGACGTTCCTCTCTAGGCCACAGCTTCTCTCCAAAATGTCACTCTCAGTTGCTCTTGGGGAATTTGTCCTCTCTTAGCTTCTATGGAGCAAAAGTCTACTTTCAAAGGCCGTTTCCAAAATGTCTCTGTAAACTGCAGTTCCTCTCTCAGCTCCTGTGCATTCTTCAAAGTGTTCCTCTTGGCTGTAGCAAGCTCATTCCTTCTGTCTGAGCTTATATAGTGCTCCAGTAAACTAATCAAGGACCGTGCTGAATGCCTGGGGCCACACCACCATGGAAACTATCCAATCAGAGTCATCACCAACAGCTGAGTGGATCACATCTCCACGGAAACACTCAAATAATTCCAGTCTAATCAACACTAATATGTCTGCCCACACAAGATTGCATCAAAGATAATCGCATTTTTGGGGACATAATACATTCAAACTGACACCGATGAGTATAGTGGACAGTTGGGAATAAGAGAGTTGGAGTCAGGAAAGTGGTACAGGACAGTAGTGATGAAGGTTTAGAAGTCATCATCAGCGAATGACTGATAGTTGAAGCCTCAGATGGGAATGGAATTGCCCTGGGGGCTTCAATTTGCAGGTAATTGAGATGAGAGGACGATAAGGATGAAATGCTGGGAACATCTAAATGGAAGGGCAAGAAAAGAAAGCTGGGGCAGGACGAGAGACTCAGAAGGTAATATCAGAGAAGGAAAGAGTGCAGTGGATGTGAAAATATTCTGATATGTATGACTAATAACTATAAAATAAATTACTTCAGATCCTAACTACAGAGAATCTTTTCATTATCTATTTTTTTAAATATAAAACTGAAGGTGTGCCAGTTTGGATGTATTGTGTCCCCCAAAATACCATTATCTTTGATGCAATTTTGTAGGGCAGATGTATTAGTGTTGATGAGGTTGGAATCTTTGATTTAGTGTTTGCATAGAGATGTGTCTCAATAAACTGTGGGTGAGACCTTTCATTGGATTATTTCTATGGAGGTGTTGCTGCACCCATTCAGGGTAGGTCTTTAACTGGATCATTGGAGTACTTTAAAAAGAGCCACACAGGCCCAGACTCAGAGCAACTGAGAGTGACATTTTGAAGAGCAGCTGGTGTCTGCTCTTTCCATGGTGGTGTGGCCCCAGGCATTCAGCTGTTGAAGCTGGCACTGAAATTTTGGAGAATGCAATTTTGAAACACAACCTGGGAGCAAGCAGACACCAGTGACATGCCTTCCCAGCTAACAGAGGTTTTCTGGACACCACTGGCCATCCTCCAGCGAAGGTACCCAATTGTTGATGCCTTGCCTTGGACACTTTATGGCTTTAAGACTGTAACTGTGTAACCAAATAAACCCCCTTTATAAAAGCCAATCCATTTCTGGTATTTTGTATAATGGCAGTATTAGCAAACTGGAACAGAAGGTAAAGCTAAAATATCAAATATTAAATTAGGATGCAGTAATTGTATTATCTTTCTATAAAGCTACTATAATATAGAGCCTTATTGAAAACTTGTGCTTTGTCTAAACAGCAGAAAAATGCGGTGCTTAACAGCGTTGGGTTTGAGACCAGAGAGACGGATGTTCATGGCCTAGCTCCGCTACTAAATGTTTGACCTCTGGCAAATCACCTAACCACTCTAACTCTCCATTTTACCATCTGTTAAAAAAGGATAATAACCATAAGGGCCTCCAAGGATTCTTGTGAATTTTAAATGAGGTGGTATGTATAAACTGCTTAGCCTAGAAACTGACACATAGCAAAGCACCCAATAAATGCTATACCTTATTACTCTATCTTTGTTCTCAGACTCTGAAGACCAAGTATGCCAATTTTTTGCATACAACATAACTGAGTTTGGTATATCATAAGACCACTATGTGATACAGGAATCCCTAACTTAAAGAAAATTCAATATTTAGGAAAAATATACATTGTGTAGCTCTACTAGGATTATTTGCTATGTTAAAGGATTCCTTATGAGAAGATTCATTTATTAACTGGTTTTCTTCAGTTAGCACTGTTAGCACATTTAAAAAAAAATTAATTCCATTACAAAAATTCTACTTTCCACAACTTTTCAGGACTTCCATATCCTATTAAACATAATGAAATACTCTTATAGAATGTTAAAGAAAAACACAATTAAACTTTTATTTAGTGGTTCTCAAACTTTTTGGTCTCAGGTCCTCTTTACACCTTAGGATTTGAAAGACCCTATATAGTTTCTGTTTATGTCGGTTATATCTATCAATACTAACTGTTGAAGTTAAAACTGAGAAAAATTTTAAAAATTTATTAATTCATTTAAAAATAATAAACCCATTATACAGTAACATAAACAAACATATTTTTGTGAACAATAACTATATTTTCCAAAACAAAAGAAAATAATGAGAAGAGTGACATTAGTTTACATTTTTGCCAATCTCTTTAATGTCTGGGCTAACAGAAGACATTCTCATATTTGCTTCTGCATTCAGTTGGTTGGTATGTCATACATTGTGTAGTTTCTGGAAAACTATACACTCATGAGAGAATGATAATGAGATGCAAATAATGTTTTAGTATTATTATGAAAACAGTTATAACATTGTAGACCTTTGGAAAGGCTCTTGGGTACCCCCAGGAGTCTTAAGACCACCCTTGGAGAACCGCTGCACCAGCTGAACAGAAGTCTTTGCAGTCAGTCCTGTTTAAAATTTTGGAGCTGAAAATAAAGAAACTTATCTAATACCCAATTCAGGCCTCTTTGGGCCCACAAACAACACATTTACAAATAAGAAACTAGGTTATGTCACTCACCCTCAGAGCCTTGCCAGTGAATACAGAGCCAGTTGCACTGCTTTTAAAGGCTCTGATCTGGTTCAGCTCTAGAAGCCCTTTGTGATACTGTAAGGCAATTCGGGCTGTCACTCCAGAGCCAGTAGGACTTCTGTCAAGCTGTTTCAAAACAAATGAAAATAAAAACATTCATATATACACATATACATACACATATATATTGAGTTAAAAATAAAATGTGAAAATGGCATGCTTTATCTTATCTCACAGAATTCCCTGTGTATTAAAATTTAAAATCTTTGGTTGTAAATATTATGTAAAATGTATAATATTTCTGGTATCTTTTTGGAGTTTTCTTAAGGGTTGATATGAACCTTAATTCTATAAGCTGTAAGATATAATAGCCTATACGCTACTAAAATAATAGTGGATATTTAAAAATCTGTATTCACATCTAAAAGACTACATGTACACTATATGAAACAATTTTGCAAATCTTAATAAATCTGCTTTTAATATTTTAATAAAATGTTGAAAAATTTTTAATAAAATCTGCTTTTAAACGCCATTTTCAAATTATTTCTAGTACATCTTCAACTTAAAGATAAAATGTTTTAAAAAGCGCAGGAAGAATTTATAAAGACCTTGTAGTTTACATGTCTTAAACAGTAAAAACTCTCAGGCATAAAAGTAACAGAATGAACTAGAAAGCATTTTGTGGTGGCTTAGACCTATGTACCTCAGCCAATTTCCATATTCAGTGTCTCCTTCCAAAAGTCCCCGTCAGTTTAAGTCCCTCCTCCTTCTCTGGAACACAGTGAATGAGGGGGTGGAGACAGCCAAGAGTGTTACACTAAACAGGGCCCCTTCACACAGCAGGAAATATCAGGAATGGGGAAGAAGCATTTCCCCCTGCATTAGACTTATCTCTTTTAAATACGTTGTGCATCAAATAATAGATTCAATATATAGCAAAGTCGCTGAGGTAAATAAACTCTATTTCAAACTGACTTTGTTATAAAGAGTAAAATACAGTTGTAATAGAACAAATTGGTAGAATCCAAAATTCCTGGTCATGTAGGCTGTGGACTGGTTCACTTCTGTACACGGGTCATGGAGTCAACCTCCCTAGTGGAAAAAGGATGTCTACTTGTGTGCTGGTTTGAATCTGTTATGTACCCCAGAAACGACTATGTTCTTTTAATCCATTCTTGGAGGGGGGGCAGAACTACTGTGGGTGGGACCTTTTGGTTCAATTGAGATGTGACCCAGCCCATTCAAGGTGGGTCTTCATCTTTTACTGGAATCTTTTGTGAAGAGGATAAAGACAGTAAAAGCCCAGGGGACTTAGAGACATTTGGAGTCAGCCATTGAAACCAGAACCAGGAGAGAAGGACCAGCAGACTCCAGCCATGTGCCTTCCTATGTGACAGAGGGACCCAGATGTCAGCATCCTTTCCTCAGAGAAGGTATCTTCCTCTTGATGCTTTAATTTGGACATTTTCATGGCCTTAGAACTATAAATTTGTAACCTATAAAACCCCATTGAAAAAGCCAAACCATTTCTGATATATTGCATTGTAGCAGCTCTACCAAACCAAAACAGATTTTGGTACCAGAGTAGTGGGGTGCTGCGATTTGCAAATACCAAAAAAAGCTGGGACAGCTTTATAAATGGATAAGGGGAAGATTCTGGAAGAATTATGAGATGCTTGATAAGAAAGGCCTAGATTGCTTTGAAGAGACTCGGCAGAAATACTTATGCTAAAGATATTCCAATAAGGCCTTAGACAGAAATGATGAATGTTTTGTTGCAAGCTGGAAGACAGGTGACCCTTGTTTTAAAGTGGCAGAGAATCCGGCAAAATTGAGTCCTGGTGTTGGATGGAAGGTAGAATTTGAAAGCTACAAACTTGGTTACCTAGGTGAGGAAATTTCCAGACTAAATGTGCAAAACGCAGCCTGGCTTCTCCTTCCAGCTTATTAGTAAAATGTGAGAGGAAAGGGATAAGCTGAAAGTTGAACTCTTAGGTACAAAGAAACCAGAAACTGATAGTTTGGAAAATTCTGAGCTTTTGGAAAATGAATCCCCAGAGAACAGTGCCCATGTGAGGATTTAACCAAACATGGAACCAGTCAGCCATTGCAGGAAAAGCCAGGGTTGGAGATGGAGTTATCCAAAAAGGATTTGTGGAAAGT
Organism: Choloepus didactylus; assembly: GCF_015220235.1. NCBI lineage: Eukaryota > Metazoa > Chordata > Mammalia > Pilosa > Megalonychidae > Choloepus > Choloepus didactylus. The sequence continues at coordinate 52,485,537 of NC_051310.1, read as the reverse complement.
CTTACTGTCTGATGGCTGGAACTCCTGTGTGCTGCATATGAAACTGACAAGTTTTCAGCGAGAACTGTACGAATGGAACCACTGCCAGGCTGGACTAAAAGGGACAGAAAAAGGAGATTGAAGGAAAAATAACTTCAAAGGCAGAACCATGGAAACTGAGGTCTGCAGCAAAGATGCCTCGGGCCAGGAGAGTGGACCCACCCATGCACATGGAAATGGTGTTTGCTCTGGAATTTGCAGAGGGTAGGCCTTCCTTCCCATTGTTCAGAGAGAGTGTTACCATCCCAGTGCACTCAGATGCCTGGGGAATTGAGGGGAGCTTGGACCCCTTGTTCAGGAAGAATGCTGTTGCCTTAGGCCTCAGAGAGGATGGAGCACATTCCTCAGGGACTGGGGAGAGCCTGGCCACCACCCCACTCTTCCAAAGGGGTTGAGCACATGCCCCAGAGATGGCAGAGTACATCTGCCACCCAGATGCTTGAGGATGTTGGGGCTGAGAACAAGGTGGTCTCCCCAATGTTTGGAGATGTTGGAACCCTCACCCCAGTGTTTAGAGAGAGCAGAACTGCTGCATAAGACCTTGGAGAGGATGGGACACCACTCTCTGAGGCCCCAAGGATAAAACATCATTCTACAGATGACTCTCAGACTTCAAAATCTAATGGAGTTTGCCCTGCAGGTTTTTGGAACTGTTTGGGACCTCTGACCTCTGTTTTTCTTCCAATTTCTCCCTATGGAAATGGGAACATTTATCCAATATATTGGAAGGAGATAACTTGTTCTGAGTTTCACAGGTCCAAAGTCAGAGGATGATTTTGCCTTAGGATAGATAATGCTCATAACTGATTTTGATAAGACTTTGTACTTAATATTGTTACTGAAATGATTTAAGCTTTTGTGATATTGTGATAGAATGAATGTATTTTACATATGGAAAGAACATGTCTTTTTGGGGTCCAGAGGGTGGAGTGTGCTGGCTTGAATCTGTTATGTACCCCAGAAAAGACTGTGTTCCTTTAATCCATTCTTGGGGGAGCAGACCTATCATGGTGGGACCTTTCGATTCAACTGAGATGTGACCCAGCCCATTCAAGGTGGGCCTTAATCCTTTACTGGAGTCCTTTGTGAAGAGGATAAAAGACAATGAAAGCCCAGAGAGCTTAGAGAGAAATGCCCAGAGACATATGGAGACAGCCACGGAAACCAGAACCGGGAGAGAAGAACCAGCAGACATCTCTATGTGCCTTCCCATGTGACAGAGGAACCCCGGATGCCAGCAGCCTTTCTTCAAAGAAGGTATCTTCATCTTGATGCCTTAATTTGGACATTTTCATAGCCTTAGAACTGTAAATTTGTAACCTAATACAACCCTATTGAAAAAGTCAACCCAGTTCTGGTATATCGCATTCCAGCAGCTTTAGCAAACCGAAACAACTAGTCAAGCACATTGAATGGTCATGTCTCTCAATAAAATCACTCTGTCATCTAGCTCACTATATATCTTGGCCACAAAGAAAAAGAAAGGATTTATTATGATATGTAAATAGAAGTTTAGTTCACATCACAGAAAAGGACAGTACTGATAATTTGTATCAGACTGTGTACTCCTAAGGGTACTACACCTATTATCTCACATTATCTTCATGACAACAACACTGTAAAAGAGACAGGGTAAGCATTATCCTTTTTTTTTTCTGAGGTGAAGAAACTGGGCATAGATGAGAATAAAATTCTAGTTCTGAATTACCTGGCTTCTGTGCCTGAAAATTACAGTTTCAGTACCTGTTCATCTGCAAACACACAGATGTTGGTGGTTGGTTCCTCACTATAAGCATCTTTTCCATCTGTTAATATGGTTCCATACAGAAAGGCAAGGTCTTCGCTGTCAGGATGATTAATTTTAAACTGCAAATAACAATAAAAATATTAACTACATGCAAAACAAATATTTTTATTCAAATTTATCTCTACAAATAATGTAGATGGGGAACTTCTAGATATAACTTTTTTTTTTTTATCTTTGTCATTTGTGGAATACTGCTTTGAGAAAGGCACTATGTGCAAGAAATTGTGTCTCTGGCTAGACGAATAAACATAGTTTTACTAGAAGTTATGATTCTCACCTTCTAAGTAAGGTGTTCTACATAAAGCCTTACTAAAGGAACAGACCTATTTTATGAACTGCCCACCCCCCTACCACCCCCACCAAACACACTGTCTTAAGGACTGACCCTAAAATCGTCAATCCAGACTGGCCATGGTGCTGAAATAGGATGAGTGAAGGTAATCACATTCTCACTCTCAGGAGACTGAAGGGGATATGCAGAAAAATTAGGCCATGAGTCTCTGGAGCTGAAGCTAATAGCATCAATGAGACAAGGACTGTGTGAGACCATGAACAAGCAAAAGTTATAATGATGCCAAAACTACTGAGTAAGAGAAACAGTTGGGTGAAAAAAAGATTTATTGTAGAGGACGAAGTCAGGTGGTATCAGGAAGAGCAGGGGATACACACAGAAAGAGGCAGGCTCCAGCAGAGTAGCTAAAGTGACGTCAGTGGTAAACCATGTTCAGGATCAAAGGTACAACACTTCCTGTTCTTCTTGGGAGTTTCGGGTGTCTAACTTTTCCTGGATTTCTGTCACGACTAAAAGTATGACTGAGATTACTATATCTTACTTCCATGTGTATCCTTACAATTAGAACAATCTACTACCACTTACCTGTCATTTAAAGCAATTAAGCAGATTTGGGTTCTTACAATCCAAAGTGTCCATCTAAAACCAAGCCAAAGAGGTCTGCATCTTGGGCTTTGTTTTTCGACCCCTTAAAGTTCCTATGTCCCACCTCCACGATAGCACCATTACAACACAACACTGTGCAATGCTTCCCTTACCAGTCGGAGCGTCTAAGCTCCCTGAAGAAGGGGTTTGTTCTTCCTTTGGGTCTCCAGTGTCTAGCAGTGTCTGGAATATAACATGTGCTTGAAAGTGTTTAAGAGAATAAATGAATGAAGATGAATTTATATTAACTTAAGCCCCCATGAGAATGGCCTTTCCTCAATCTGCATCAGCCAAATGAAAGGTTAGCAGTTTACAAAACAGTTCTTTTCCCTGATCAGTCACTAATAAAAGCTGTCTTTAGATTTTTTCTTAGGAATCCCTCCTCCCCCCACTGGCCATTCTCCACCCTGCATCTTGGTGAGAAGCTCAAGCTTTAGTGAGAAGTCCAAAATCACTCCTTTCATTAAGAAAACTATGCCTTTTCCTCTAGATTTCATTAAAAATCAGGTGAAATTATTTTGTGCCAAATTGTTAAATGATTAGCTGTCTGCTTAAAGGAACAGCAAAATTGATATACATTCAGAACATCAGATGTTACTATGATAAAATAATCCCATGTATGAAAGTATATTGACAGCCCTGGAAAAATAATTTAGACTGGCAATACAGTATATATTTTAATTTATTATAAGTTATGCTAAATTAAAGCCTCAAGAGTGTTAAGGAAAAATAGGCCTATAAATAATTACTAGTTCAAGGATATTAGACAATATCTTTCATGTTATTTTTTTCTTAGAGTAAATTCTTTTACTCCAAATATTAAAATTCTGTGTGTTATTTATAGATCCCAGTTTCAAGGTAAAATGGCAGACGTGCTAGAAATGAAAGAATAGTCTAGACTTTTTTATTATCTAAACATACTTTATCAAAACAGTTTTCTCACCCCCAAACTACAATTTCTTGAATAATTATTTGAGTAACTTCTTGGCAATATAGGAGAAATTCCCTAACTTGGAATTAATGTTCTTTTTTTTAACTGTGACTTAATAACATTTATCTTGTAGGCTACATTTCATTCATTGTTTTCAAGTTTTGCAGAAAGAATGACCATACAGAACAAAGCACATGGATTTCAAATTAGTGGAGTATTATATAATACATTTGTTGAATCTTCAAATAACTACAAACTATTATATAAACATATACACATACGTGTGTACACATCAAAAATAATCAGTTATCATTTATTGAATATTTACTATGCGCCAGGCACTGACATAGGTCCTTTACATGTATTGACTTATTTAATTCTTAAGCAATGCTATGCAGTAGGAATGTCATAATTTCCATTTCACAGATAGGAAACTGAGGCACAGGGAAGTTGTGTAACTTGCCCAAGGTTAAAAAGGTCATAAGTGGCAAAACAAAGCTGGGACTCCAAGTTGGTCTGGCTCTAGAACCTAAGATTTTAATTAACACTCTATTCTTAGTACTGCTAATAATTTAAATATAGAGATATTTGATTTTCTTTAGAGACATTGTCTTAGTTTCCTAGGGCTGCCACAACAACCCACCGCAAACTGGATGGCTTAAAACAGCAGACATTTATTGTTTCTTGGTTCCAGAGACTGGAAGCCTGAACTCAAGGGGTCAGAAGTGCCATGCTCCCTCTGATGTCTCTGGGGAAGACTCTGATCCATGCCTTTCTCCTAGCTTCTAGTGGTGGCTGGCAACCTTGGTGTTCCTTGTCTTGCAACACTTCAACATCTGCCTCAGTTGTCACACGGGGCTCTCCCCTTTGCCTGGGTCTCCTCCATCAGGCACATTGGACTAAAGCCCTACCTGCTCCAGTATGACCTCATTTTAACTTACCTACCTCCATCGATAACAACCTCATTTCCAATAAGGTCACATTCTGAGGTGCTGGGGATTAGGAAGTCAACATATCTTTTTTTGGGGGGACACAAAATCAACTCATAACAGACATGATAATTTATATTTCCTCCATGCCACAGAGGAAGGTGTTTGTTATTAAGGCAGAGGTTCTACTGACCTGAGCTTTCACTGCTCCTGTCACTGCACTTGCTAAATCCACAAGGTCCCTTATCCTTGCAGAACAAACATCAAGTCCAAACTTTTCAGCACTAACAAATGCATAAAACGCACCACCGTAGGCAATGTCCACTGCTACCTTTCCATGATCAGGAACATCCACCATGAGATCTAAAAAAGATGTGTTTTAAAAAAAGTTTGTTTTTAGTATTTAGTAATCGAGTTCACAGCGTTTTTAATATGTTTATATCTAAGGGGAAAAAATCCTTTTCCCATCATAAAAGAGAATGAAGCAAAAATCCATTTTCAAAATAAATAAGGATATAAAAAAGGCTAGAAAATTGTTCTAGATTAAAGTACACTTAAGAAATAGGACAATTATTTGCTGTATGGGACCTTTAGTTCAGTCTGCAAACAACAATAAAACCAACCAGCTATAAGATGTTATTGGGGCAAGCAAGGAAACTTTGGTATGAGTTATATTATAGTATTGTATCAATATTACATTTCTTTGTGTGGTAATTATATTGTTGTTATATATGAGAAAAAATGAATAAACATCAAGTAATATAATAATTGCCCTTTAGCAAGGTGCCTCTATTTTTAACTTTATGATGTTTGCATAAGCTATGTGAATAGCTTAACATGTGAAAGCCATGTTTTCCCCAAGTTATACAAATATACCTTGATCACTACTCTGCGGATCTTATCTAGGAAACGTCATAGAGACAGGAGAGGGAACCCTGGGACATCAACCTGTGAAAACTATAAAGGAAAATGTAGGTCCCTGCTCATTCTACTATAGATGGTTTAAAATAATGAAGATGCTGGCTCTTATTCATAAATTGGTTTTCTTCCACTGTAATGTCAAAACAAAGTTAAAAAAGAATTTCTTCTATATAGATTATATACAAATATTTGTCTATCCATTTTCAACTTGATAATGTATCCTGCAGACAAATCCTCTGAATAAAAACATTATAGAGTCACTGCCCTGTACAATTTCATTTTGCATGAGTTTTTATTCAAGCATTTTAAGACCTCAACATTCCCAGTTTCACCTGAAGGTCAGTTGTTTCAAATTCTGAGTCTGTATTTCCAAAGGTATGGGGCTAGATATTTTGAGATATTAAAACTATTTTATTTTCACACTGATGTTTATAGCAGTATTATTCACAATTGCCAAAAGATGGAAGCAACCCAAAGTGTCCATCAGCCAATGAATGGATAAACAAAATGTGGTCTACACATATGGTGGAATATTATTCAGCTGTGAAAAGCAATGAAGTTCTGATACATGCGACAACATGGATGAACTTTGAAGACATCATGCTGTGTGGAATAAACTAGACACAAAAGGACAAATATTATATTATCTCACTGGTATGAAATAATTAGAATAAGCAAATTCATAAAGCCAGGGTCACTTGGCTGAGGTGGGGGTAAGGGATGGGGAGTTATTGCTTAAACTGTAGAGTGTCTATTGGGGTTAATGAAAAGTTTTGGTAATGGATAGAGGTGACGGTAGCACAATATGGTGAACGTAATTAGTAACACTGAATTTACATTTGAATGTGACTCAAAGGGGACATTTTAGGTTGTATATATGTTACTAGAATTAAATTAAAAAACGAGCAAACATAAGACTGTACAATGCAAACAGTGAACCCTAATGTAAATCATGTAGTGTAAACCATTAACAGTACAACTAAAATAATATTCTTCCATCAATTGTATCAAATGTACCACACTAATGCAAGGTGTTAAAAATGGGGGGTATATATGGGACTCTGTACTTTCTGCATGATTTTTCTGTAAACCTACAACTTCTTAAAAAAAAAAAAAAGAAAGAAAAGAAAAAACCCCAGTGTTTTATCCCCTTTTTTATTTTTCTCTTTCCCTTCTTCCCCATTCAAGGTGGCTTCTTGATCACTGCTTCTGGGGGAGGAATATGGCAAGCGAGGAAGTAGTGCTTTCTGTTCTTGTTTTATGGTATCCTAAGCTCTCAGGAGAGATTGATTGGCAAAGGAAAGCCCTGAAGGTAGAACTATTTCTCCCAGATGATAAGAGAAATTTCCTCTGGGCTGGAAGAGAGATCGAGAGTCCTGGGTGCAAAGAGGACCTGGGTAACTCCCCCACGGCACTACAGGAAGTCTACGTGGTGTGACTGAGGAGGGAGAAGGGGGGAGGGAGGCAGCGTTCACATGGACCGGGAAAAGGATGCTTCAGTGGTAAACTGCAAACTGTGGACCAAAGTTCTCTTCAATGTCTTGGCACTTTTAAGAAACCTTTACTCACACATACATCAGGAAAGAGGAGATGACATGGAGTGATGAGGCTAAGTTAATCAACAGGGCAAAGAGGGGCTTCAAATTCAGAAATTAAGATATGAAAAAATATTTCTTGTGTTCCTGAGTTTGTACACTGAGTCATACAATGATACCAATAATCAGTTTCAGATTAGCCCATAGCAGCTCTCCTAACACATGATGTGTCAAAACAGAACAAGTTTATAATCAAAAGAGTAAAAAATATTTGTGGAACATTGCAACAGTAAAACTGAACCAAAAATGTCTTTGAGACTGGCGCAACATGAAAAGCAGGTTTAATTAGAGGAGAATGAGGAAGTAGATGGAAATGAGGAACTGCTGGAATATGAAAAGCTCAGGAAGAAGGGTGGGATTGAAGTCTGGAGTCTACCAAGGGACATGGGTGAAAAGGCCAATGGCTCAGGTTCATCTTGATTGTGCAACTTAACTGGGCATTGGTCGCCAATCCCAGGTCCAGGGTGAGATAGGGGAGCTGGCTCTTGAGAACTGACCACTGAGCCTACAATCTTTCTCCCAGCCCACCCTTTCAAGAGTCTTGGGGAACTTGTTTTCTTGGGGTGGGCAGTTGGATGTACACCTGACCAAGTTTCAGTTTCTTTCATAATTAAAATGAGGGATTTTTGCTAATGGTCTGTGACTATTTTAATGATGGATATTGTCAAGATGTTTGTTTCACAAATGGTGCATCCTATGTGCGGGACACTGATTACGTGCTTCAACTTGGCGGGCCTGGGCTGGGGGACCTGATCAGCCCCTGGGGAGGGTGGTGGGCACGGGCGACAGCGCCCTCCGCAGCCCCCCGGGCCTGGGAAAGTGAGGCCGGAGGCAGGCCCCATTTCCTCACCCAAAATAACACTGTTAGGGGAGGCTTGCCGGAGGGAACCGCCTTTTCCCCACCCCCTTATCTTGCCCGGACACTCCCCGTTGCCAGTGCAACTCCCATTACCACCAGTGCGCATACATTGTTGCCAGACACCGTTACCGGAGCAACTCTCGCCCCTTTTCAATCAACCTCCGCGCCCTCTCAGAACCAATCCAAGCCTTTAACCTCTACAGCTACCCCACCCTCTAAACGCCCGATATAAGCTTGTACTCTCCCCTAATAAACTCTCTTGGCTTCTTCACCCTAAAAGAACCGTGTCCCGCCTGTTCCTTTCTCGCCGCCCTCCATACTTTGCACGCCTACGCCGGGGACCGGGCCCAGTCCCCCGCCTCGCCCTCGCCTCCGGGAAAGAGCCCCCGCCGCCGGTACCCTCCAAGCAATCCTGAGAGCCTAGGATTTGGCAACCGGCCGCCACCTCCCCCCCCCAGACGAGTCAACTGCGACCGCAACTGGCGCCCAACGTGGGGCCCCCTGGAATTAAAAGTCCTCTCCACGCAGCGGTCCAGTAAAACCACCCGCTCGCCCGGACGCCTCTCCAGCTCCCCTTCTCCTCGCCTGCAAAGTAAGGGCCGCCTCTCCCTCGCCGCCCCACGGAGCCGCCTCTCCCTCGCCACTCCACGTCTGGAGCCGCCTCTCCCACGCCGCTCCGCGCCCGGGCCGCTCTTCCTTTCCCGCATTAACCTGGCTTTTGCCCCCGACTACCTTTTGTCTTCTCTTCCTATGTCCCCCCATTCCTCCTAACACTCTTCCTCCAGTAGCTTTCCCTCTTCCCCTCCATTACTTTGCTGTGGTCCTTTGTGTCTTTGTTTCTTTGTTTCGCGCGGTGTGCCTCTTTGCGACCGCCCCCCCCCAAACTGCTCTCGCTACTAGAAGCTCCTGCCTTCTATTCTCGCCGTCTCCTTCGGCCTCGCGACCACGGTTTACCTCATTTTCTTTACTCAATAATCAACCCCCCTTTTTCTTTTCTCACTCCGCTATGGGTAATCGTCTATCTGCACGCCAAGCACCCCAAGTTCGTGCTCTGGCTGGTCTCCTAGACACACATCGCTGTAAGGTGTCTGTCCGGCAGCTGCAAGTATACTGGGACCTCCTGCTGCCCTTTAACCCATGGCTCACCACTTGCCATCTTTGGGACCCTGTTACTTATGATCGCCTTATTGATCGGGTCACCAACGCCATGGAACATGAGAGCAAGCGCTTCCCTCCCGGCTTGCTCCCCACCTTAATAACCGTCCGCTCCTGCCTTCAAGGCTCCCTCCCCCCTGATCGAGGCCCCATTAAATCCAAGGAGGCCCTATCAACCCAGTCAACAGATTCAGACAGCGATACTAATGTAGACCACGATTCGGACACAGAGTCCTTAGTCGAGCAGATTAACAACGCGCTCGAAGTGACTCCCAAAAAACAAAATAACACTGAGCCTCGCCAAGATGGCGAACTTCCTCCTCCTCCTTCTTCTTCCATCGAGGGGAGGAAGTGCTCCGGCGATGACGTCAGCCCTAAGCTGGGCCGGAAACCGCAAGCGCTTTACCCCGCCCTTTCACAGGGCGGAGCTAGTCCACCATCTTATGCCTTAGCCACTCCCACCGCGCCGCTGTCTTGCGACGCTTGGGGCCTCCCACTTCCGCCTCCCCCTCCATCAAGCTCCCCCTCGGAGCCGCTACTGGCAGCTGCCGCCGCTCCTCCCACCCTGCCGACTAACAACCCCTGGCTGCCTTCTACACCTCAAGGCAACCCTTGGGGCAACGCTCCCCCTACCCCCACTCCCGCGCCAAGCCCTCTGCAAGCGCGTCCTCCTTTCTTTCGTGCTTTTCGCTGCTTTCCCCTTAACCTTACCCCCACACCTCAGAAACCGTATGACTGGTATCCCATTAACTCTGATACTATTAAGCAGCTTCGCAGGGCCGTCAAGGAGGACGGGTTAGGTAGCCCATACGCTTCCCAAATACTGCAGGATCTCGGCATGGACTTTTGCATCCCCCAAGACTGGGCCTCGCTTGCCCGTTCCATTCTTAACCCCGGCCAGTTTGTTGATTGGCGTGCTCACTTCCAGGCGGAAGCAGCTAAGCAAAGTGAGCAAGACGCAGCCACTGGAGTCTATCATCACCCCGAAGCTTACTTGGGCACGGGAGCGTTTATAAATGCATCTGCCTATATTAATGCACCTGCCACCTTTTGGCCTATCCTTTGGGAAATCGCCTTACGAGCGTTTGCCAACTGCTCTGCCTGTCGGCCTAATAAATTCACCAAGCTCTTCCAGGAGCCGAGTAAGCCTTTCGCCACCTTTGTCTCCAGAGTCGAAGAAACCTGCGCTCGAAAGAATTGTCCAGCTTGTAAGGAAACAAACGGATGCTATTTTCTCCTCGTTCGTGCAAGTCCAGTACCAGCGACTCGCCACCTCTGACGCTCCCTACTCCGAGATGACAACCAACCCTCCGCGACCTCACCGCCACCGGTCAACCCGCCGACCGCGAGGCCCTTCTCGATCGCCTAAACATCGCACCAACCTCGAGCTCCAGCTTCTCTGAACCTCCAACTTTAAACCCCCCACCCTCGTCCATCCCGCAAGCAGCAAGGCCCCTGTCGAGCGCCCGGGCGCCACACCAACGCCGAGCTCCAGCCTCGCTGAGCCACCGTCAACCCCTTTTTCCCCTCCCCGGCCTCCCCCTTCCCTCATCCCTTAGCGGGCCTCTCCAGTAAGCTTCTTCCTTTAATTAGAAAAGAAGGGGGAAATGCGGGACACTGATTACGTGCTTCAACTTGGCGGGCCTGGGCTGGGGGACCTGATCAGCCCCTGGGGAGGGTGGTGGGCACGGGCGACAGCGCCCTCCGCAGCCCCCCAGGCCTGGGAAAGTGAGGCCGGAGGCAGGCCCCATTTCCTCACCCAAAATAACACTGTTAGGGGAGGCTTGCCGGAGGGAACCGCCTTTTCCCCACCCCCTTATCTTGCCCGGACACTCCCCGTTGCCAGTGCAACTCCCATTACCACCAGTGTGCATACATTGTTGCCAGACACCGTTACCGGAGCAACTCTCGCCCCTTTTCAATCAACCTCCGCGCCCTCTCAGAACCAATCCAAGCCTTTAACCTCTACAGCTACCCCGCCCTCTAAACGCCCGATATAAGCTTGTACTCTCCCCTAATAAACTCTCTTGGCTTCTTCACCCTAAAAGAACCGTGTCCCGCCTGTTCCTTTCTCGCCGCCCTCCATACTTTGCACGCCTACGCCGGGGACCGGGCCCAGTCCCCCGCCTCGCCCTCGCCTCCGGGAAAGAGCCCCCGCCGCCGGTACCCTCCAAGCAATCCTGAGAGCCTAGGATTTGGCAACCGGCCGCCACCTCCCCCCCCCAGACGAGTCAACTGCGACCGCACTATGTGCCAGGTATTTGACATACTTTCACTCCTTAATTACCACAGCTTTGAGAAGTAAATTCTTTATTATTTATTATGTCACTTTATTCTCCAAATTACCTCAGTCAAACACAGGGCAAGGTGATGCCAAAACCCAAACCCTTTCCACTAAAATATGCCACCTCCATATCCAAACCTCAACCCAAAATCTAAGGTTTTCCTTTTCTTCCATCCAAGAGTATCAGTGGAATTTCAATTTGATTGACTTCACTCAAGATTTAGTGAGCATCTACTATGTGCCAAATACTGCGAAAGATGTAGGAGGTACAAAGGTGAATAAAATATGGCTTTTGCTCTTCCTTAAGTTCAGTTTCGCAAGACATTTTAAAACATGCTGTATGTGTAAATGAGGTGTCATACATTGATGAATTTTCCAAAAAACTGAAACATATCTCCATAAACTACAAACAATTTTAAAGATGGGAGGCAATCTGATAGGTCTGGGTTCAGATCCCATTTCTGTCACTTAGTATAGCTTTAAAATTCTCATGTGCAAAATGGAATTGCTATTTCTCCCTAAAAGGGAAGAATAATGTGATGATGTGATAATGTGTGGGGAGTACCCGGTACAGGTTCAAGAGACAATAAATGTTAATATTAAAGCAAATAGTTCAGTTTCTAATGGGAATAGAACTCTCAAGAGCTCTATATACTTATATACTTGTATTTTCCAATCAGCATATTCATCTCTTACTTTCATTTATTCAGTCACTCATTCAATAAATATTCATTGATTACAACCTACTGTTCTGGGAACTTGTAATACAGTGAACCAACCAAAGCAGTTTGTATTTTAGTGGGATGGGGTGGAAATGAACTCATTTAATCCTCAGAGCAATCCTCTGTGGGGGGTACTGCTGTCATTCTCATTTTACAGATGATGACACTGAGGCATGGATCTCTTTGAGGAAGGGAAGACCAAAGGTACAAACCAAAGCAGTTGTCTTGAGCACTTCTAGTCTGCCTTTTTTGCATTTTTTTAAAAATAGAGCATTTAGGATTTTGTTCTCTTAACAACTTAAAGTGACCTTTAGTATCCACTAATTATTATGCTGTCACACAGTGATGCTCTCAGGAACCACAGTGCTTGCAGGGTTGGCTGCCCCTGCCCTAAAAAAACTGGTGTTTCTGCTGCCAGCTGTCACTTTCCACAAAATCTGGAGTGCTTCCAATCTGCTGCTGGGGTTGCTTAGAGGGATATCAGGTAACCAAGCTAAACTGCTAAGGTTTTAAGGTTGCTTAGATGCAATCCTAAATTTCCTTCCCCCTCAGGCGCCCTCCCAATCCGGATGCAATAGCATTGTCTCCTAAAGGGGAAAGTGGCATTGATTTCCCCAGAGCCATTCTTCAACAACTCTAAGTCTCTAAAACTGCCTGAAGTTGCTCTACAACTGACAAATGCCTGGGGTATTACTGTATCATTCATAATCAGGCTAATCTGAAACCCAACTCCTCAGGGAGGATCAAGATCAAATACTTTCTAACAGTTGATTTGCATGGCTAGAAGTCTTTGAAGAAAATCTCTAATTCCTGGTTTGACTAAATTTGCTTCTAGCTCTCTCCCAGTCTAGCTCCCTCCCAGTCACGGCTAGTAAAAGCATCCTCACTGCTGCAATTCAGCACCTTGGAGGGAGTAGCCAGATAAAAAAGACCAGATGCTGGCTTGCCAAGTTATTCCCATAAAGGGTCTCCCTCTTAGTAACGGTTACGGTTACAGAAATGCCTTGACTATACGACGAACAAGGCTCTGTACTAGGGCCCCACCAAAACCTGTTAAAGGTTCCACACGCCTGGAAAACTCTTAAGCATCAATGCCATATACCCTGCGTCTTTCTGTCTCTAGGAATATGTTTTTATATATATTTTTTTATTCTAAGTCCTTTGCATACTCTCATTTAATCCTCACACACACACAACTTTGAGACAATGAATGAAGAAACAAAAGGCACAAAGAGGATAAGTAAACTGCCTAAGGTCACACAGCTTTGTGAGCAGGACTTGAATTCAAGCAGTAAGCCGGTTCTTGTTCTTAAAAAAAGGCAGCAGAATCCATATCTTCATGGGTTATAAATTGCTTAGTTCATTCACTTATTTAATCCTTCCCCAAAGAAATGGAGGAGGGAGTTTCTACAAATTTGATAGGGAGATCATGTTTAGTAACTTGTCAGGGATGATAATGCATTTAGCAAGGGTTTTCTGAGCACAGACTAGAATCCCGGTACGTTGGCTGTTCTTTGCTCTTTCCTTGACCTCAGCGTACTTTGCTTTTACTCAATTGTGAAATCTTTAGGAATGCCGACAGTGGGGAAACGAGGAACTGCTGAGTGAGGCAAACGGGAATATGTATTCCTCCCGGCTCTCCAAGACCTCAGGCGGATAGATCTGCGGGATAATCAGGTTGCATGCACTGCACAAATTAGCAAAACTGAGATCAGACACGCGTTTGCAGTGATTTAGAATTACCTTTTCATTTAAAGAATTACCTTTAATAGTATTACCCATCCCACTAAAATTACCTTTTAATATTCCAAAAGGTATTTACAAATACCTTTTAATGGATTAGTTAGGTCGCGAGGATTCCAGCCCATGCGAGATGGTTAGTGACGTTAGTTACCACCCGGCTGGGGGGTGGGCGGGTCCCGCCGGTTACCTGTGGCCAACACAAAGGCCGGCACGCTGTGGAAGCGAACCCGGCCGCGGCTACGGCCGCCCTCGCACTCCACGAAGGCGGCCACCAGCCCGCACGGGCAGTGGATGTTTACGCGGGCCTCGCCGACGCCGGTTGGGGGCGCCGGCGCCAGCCCGAAGTCGAGCGCGAAGCGGCCCAGCGCCAGCACGGCGTGGCCGCACATGGAACTGTAGCCCTCGTTGTGCAGGAACAGGACGCCCAGGTGCGCGTCCGGCAGCTCGCTCGGCACGAGGACGGCTCCGTACATGTCCCGGTGCCCCCGGGGCTCTAACATGAGTCGCTGCCGCACGTGGTCAAGGTGCTGGCGCATATAGCGCCGCTTGGCTAACAGGGTGGGGCCGGCCACCTCGGGACACCCCGCCAGCACGATGCGCAGGGGCTCGCCGCCGGTGTGCATATCGACCACCGACAGCGCCGGAATCCTAGAGTCGTGCGGCGGCATACGGGGCAGAGCCAGCGAGCTCTCCATAGTCTGCATCCGCGGACTCGACCCCAGCATTACAGCGCACACTTCGAGTCCCCGCTCCCCGACCCTGCGCAAGAAGGGCAGGAACCCTGGCACCTTCAGACAAGAGGCCTCGGAATCCAGACTCGGGAAGCTCGGTGTGGGGGCGGGGCTTCAGAGCCGTCACCGCGGTTACCGGGAGGCGGAGCCGCCGAGGCCGCTGAGTCCCGGATGTCCGGGCGCTGCGGCCGGGTCGGCAGATTCCGGAGTTTCTCTGTTCTTGAGGGTAGTGTTTCAGCAGCCAATGGGTGAGTGGTCGCTGAGGTCCCGGCAAGTGTTTGCCTTAGTCCCTGCCTCTTTCCTACCCTGCGGGCTCTGGCTTGGCCCCCGGTGGGGCGGCTTCCGCTTTGTGGAAAGCATCCTCGCCCCTCGCTGCCCGCACGCTCTCGGGCCGGGCCCCAGACTCCTCCAGGGTTTGGGGTGGTTTCGGCTCCTGACAGGCTGCAGAGGGGATGCCGGCTGTGTGCTTGGGGAATGGCCTGGCCTTTGCTGTTTTGTTCGAAATGCCACTTCGATCTCTTTGTTTCAGGTGGAGGAAAGACATTCTTGAGGGTGGACTTCAAAATTAAAAGCGCGGGCGTTAGTAGTTGCAGAAAAACAGTAAAGGAAGCAGAAGCTAATTGCTGCGTAACTGTTTGTTGCCCGCTTCAGCATCAGCAGTAATTTACAGAGCCGTTCACCAAGGGGCAAGGCCGTTGCAATAAATAAAGTCTTAAAATTTTAGCCATTGTTTACTAAAGGAAATGAAAAGGGAGGTTGAACGGACACCGGAGCCAGGGTTCTGTTTGGTCGATAGAGAGCTGGTTTTCAGGCCTTGGATTTTGAGAAACTTTAGATTATTTAAATTCAACTGTGCTTATCAAGCACCTCCTGGATGCGAAATCCATATGGAAGACGCTTCCAATTCTTTAACATCTACTTCCTCAAAAAATCAGAAATAAGATTAATATTCAGGTATTAATGTAGGTAAAGAATCCCATGATGGAATTAAAAAAAAAATAAGCCAGAGAATATTAATCTTGAGGCATTTTAGTCAATGTTATTTCTAATTTTTCTCAGCAGGACAAGGAGAAAGAAATCACGTGTGTACTTGAATTTGACAGGAGAAAGGGTATTGTGGACCAGGCAGTTTCTAGAATGTGTATTCTACAGAATTCACATTCATGGAGAATTTGGGAAGTGATTGTTCATGAATGGTCATAAAATGCATAATTTTTTTCCAAATTAATTCACATTTTAACCACAGTTACTTTGGATTTATTCCACACTAGACTGTAGGTTCTTTGAGGGCAGGAATTCTGTCATGTTCCTCTGTGTATCTTCAGTGGACCCTATCCAGTGGAATCTGGCACTCAATAAATATGAATGAATGAATCAATGACTGAAGGCAATCATGTCATTGATGAAAACTTTCAATAACTTCTCTCTGTTGGTGAGGTCAAAGACAGTTTATAGGTCCCTGACTTTTTTGGTTTTTGTTTTTCTGTAAAGAGCAGCTGCTTTATAAACCTCCCCCCCCCCCCACTCCCTAGACTTGAGATGAGGTGGATGATTGTAAAGCAGTGTTTCCCAGATGCTGGTCAAAGGTTCAGTGACATCCTTTAATGGAATTCTCACTGGTCCTGGACAAAAATGACAAATTAGGACAATGTAGTAAGCTTTCCATAAAGGTGAATTTATATCCTTTTAAGGGCTGTGCTTTATTCTAAAAATATGTCCTTTCCAATTTTGGGGAGTTAAAATGCATTCTATTATAGACTAAAGTGATGATGGATTGTGTATGCACATGCATACAAGTGTGCTTAATGTCCTGACTAGTCAAAATAAAAAGGTAGTGACCTTCTAATTTAAAAAAAAAATTATTTTTGAGCTTTATAATAAATGAAATTCAAAAGTCTGGAACCTCTAATCAAAGG
This sequence comes from Choloepus didactylus, assembly GCF_015220235.1. NCBI lineage: Eukaryota > Metazoa > Chordata > Mammalia > Pilosa > Megalonychidae > Choloepus > Choloepus didactylus. The sequence goes on along the minus strand of NC_051310.1, from coordinate 52,468,968 downwards.
GAGTGGCTGATGGGAACCACTGGAGACATACCAGGTTAGGTTAGGCTTTGAGTTCTGGGGATCCCACTCTGCTAGTTAAGGACTTTAATCAGAAGGAACAGTATTAACAGCAAGGTTCCAGGATAACTTTCTGCAGTGTCACAATCTAAAAGGAGAAATTTAAATTTTAAAACAAATGCATCGGGACTTTTGTCTAATACATGTCGCTTTTTAATTAAAACTGTCGAGATATTTCTGCCAGGTGCTTCAGCTATTATTCTGTTATTTTTTATAATCACAAAAGATGTTACCATACTGGCATTTGTTTTTAAAAAGCTGTCGATATTCAACCAGCATGCCTTGGACTTTATTGTGGGAAGACCCTATTATTTAAAAATGGTTCAACTGAAATATATGGAGAATGTGGGGTAAGTCTTACTTTTGTCTGTTATTTCATTTTAAAAATCTATTGGGTTTTGAAAAATTTCACATGTAGAATATCTTTTTTCTTAAAGTATACTCATTACTTTATAAAATAATAAATATGGAGGCATTAATAAAATGCTTATTTGTATTGTCATAGTGGTTGTCTACAATACAATATATATTTCTTGACAGTCACAATTTCTAAAGATTTTTTGAAAAACAATATAATTTTATAATTTCTAATTACTTCTTGTTAGTGACTTGGTTCGGTGACTTGAACAGTAAGCTAACATTACAACTCCAGAATATTTCTCTGTAATTATAATGTTAATAAGTATGTTTTTCATTGATTGTCAGTCAACTATTTTAGTAACTTAGTAAAAGGAGTGTTTTAAGAGCATTGTGCAGATATAGTAAGTAAAATGCAGATTTTTTCTTTTTTTTTTTTATTCAGTTTTATTGAAATATGTTCACATACCATACAATCATCCATGGTATACAATCCACTGTCCACAGTATGATAACATACTTATGTGTTCATCACCACAATCTATCTCTGAACATTTTCCTTACATCAGAAAGAACCAGAACAAGAATAAAAAATAAAAGTGAAAAAAGAACACCCAAATCATCCCCTCATCCCACCCTATTTGTCCTTTAGTTTTTATCCCCATTTTTCTACTCATCCATACACTAGATAAAGGGGGTGTGATCCACAAGGTCTTCACAATCACTCTGTCACCCCTTGTAATCTACATTATTATATAATTGTCTTCAGGAGTCCAGACTGCTGGGTTGGAGTTTGGTAGTTTCAGGTATTTACTTCTAGCTATTCCACCATATTAAAACCTAAGATATGTTATCTATATAGTGCATAAGAATGTCCACCAGAGTGACCTCTCGACTCCATTTGAAATCTCTCAGCCACTGAAACTATTTCATCTCATTTTGCATCCCCCCTTTTGGTCAAGAAGATACTCTCAGTCCCACGATGCCAGGTCCACATTCATCCCCGGGAGTCATATTCTGCATTGCCAGGGAGATTTACAACCCTGGGAGTCGGGTCCCACGTAGAGGGGAGGGCAGTGAGTTCACCTGTCAAGATGGCTCAGTTAGAGAGAGAGAGGGCCACATCTGAGCAACAAAGAGGTACTCAGGGGGAGACTCTTAGGCACAATTATATGAAAGTTTAGCCTCTCCTTTGCAGTAACGAGCTTCATAAGGGCAAGCCCCATGATCGAGGGCTCAGCACATCAAACCACCAGTCCCAATGTTTGTGACAACATCAACACCAGTCCAGGTGAGGATGTCCAACACATCCGCACCTTCCCCCAGATCCTCGGGGCTAGGAAGGGAGATTTTTTTCTTTTTAAAAGCTTCATATGTAAACTTAGATGTTTAAACTGAAGTGGAATGTCTTATGAATGATTTTGGGGGAAGGCTAATGTTGTATAATAATACATATGTATATTTAATAGTGTTTTCATATATTGTAGGTGTGCCCAAGAGGACAGAGAACAAATGCACAGAAATACTGTCAGCCTTGCACAGAGTCTCCAGAACTTTATGATTGGCTGTATCTTGGATTTATGGCCATGCTTCCTCTTGTTTTGCATTGGTTCTTCATTGAATGGTACTCGGGAAAAAAGAGGTTAGAACTTTCTATGAATGTATCAGTTATGCCTGATTTTGGAATAATTATCATTTAGAACACCTTATCAAGTAATTCTGTTTCTTTGGTTATTTTTAATGTGGCAAGCCTGTTTTTCCTTTACATTCTGATTACTTTTGACTCTGGCAAGAAAACTTAATGACAAGGCATGCCTCAGTAATTAAAATTAATAGGGTAACTAACTACCTTTGTCTGTTTTACTCAAAATCATTGTGAAGGAATATTTTCTTATTCTTCAATTATAATTCTAGTTTTCTAAAAAAACCATTGTTATGATTACAGGTTGTTTATTATTATGGAACAAATATTTTGTAATTTAATACTAGTAATCTAGTATAATGTAGCAGATGTTTAAAAATGATATAGCTGTAACCTAATTATGAAAGCTCATACTAACACAAGTTAAACATTGACTGAGCACTGTGTTTTATATTGGAACATCAGGGGAGGAGACATAGTCTCTGGTCATAATCTTGTGGAGAAGACAAATGTATAAACAACTAACTGTAATATAAGTTAGTCTTAGAAGTATAGTGGAAACAAAATGTTCTGAGAGTCACAAACAGTGAAGATATAAATTGTGCCTGGTGGGATCTGGAAAGACTTCAAAAGAAGGACATTTTAGGCAGGGGAAACTGAATGAAAAATGACACAGAGGTATGATTTGGTGGCATGGGAATGGAAGTAGTGTGGGGTGGCCAAAGTGTGAGTTTTATGGAAGAGAGGTGAAAAAGTTAGGTTGAGGCCAGAATGTGATTAGGATGTGAACTTTATTCCATTGGGAATGGGGAGCCAAATTCTCCCTTAGTACATTATAGCCTTACCAGGCTTTCTTTGAGTTGCTCTAAATTCTCAGGATCTTTCCTGCTTTGGGTCCTTCCCCAAACTTTTACCTCTCTTCGTCAAATACTTTCTTCTCCCCCTGGCTCACCTTTTTACCTAGCTGCCGCCTTTTCCTTCAGATTTCAGTTTAAATGTCACCTACTTAGAGAGGTCTTCCCTGATCCAATCTAAAGTAGATCTGTCTCCCTTATTCATTTAATAGCACTCTCTTTGTTTTGTCGTTTATTGTTTTGTTTCTTAGGACTCAACACAATTTATGGTTGTGTTTGTTTCCTCATTTAACATTCCTCCCACCCCAACTATAAGCTCCGTGTGGGCAGTGGCCATCTCTGTTTATTTCCTGCATGGAATCTCCAGCGACAAACACAGCAGCTTGTACGTGATAGATGCTCACTTGGTGTTTCCTGAGTGAATGATTCACTGGTGAAGGTTTTTGTGTAGAGATGTAGCATCATTGGACGTATATTTTAGGAAGATTCTGTGCAGAGTAGATTAGAGGTAACATATATTAGAAAGCTCTGTTCCAAGAAATAGCTATGGCCACACTACAGCAGTGGGAGTGGAAATGGAAAGGATGGTCAGACAGAAATAGAAGCAGCGGTTTTCTGAATCCTACCTAATAAATTTAAGGATGATTATTTATATTGGAAAAGCATTCATTATTTTTCAGGGGGATTTATCAAAAGATTGCTTAAATAGCAATTCTAATTTTGCTTTTAAATTCTATTATACTATAATGAGAGACAAGGGTGAGAAAGGAGATGTAATAAGCACAGTTTGCCAGTAGGTGAAATGTGTTCTGAGGTAAAGAGTGAAGCATGCCCAGATGTGTGGAGGCGTGAGGTAACTTAACATCATTTAGCAAGCAGGAGCATAGCTTGTGAGTTAGGAGATACAGAAGGCTAGGGAGGAGTATTTTTCCTGAAAGGCAGAAGGGAACTCACTGAAGGACTTTAATAAGGGGGAATTTTAGAATCAGATTTCATTTTGTAAAGATCACTAGGTTAGATTGCAGATGCATTAAAAGGGAACATAAGAAGAGATCAGTAAGAAGATTATCAAAGTAATTGCAAGAAATGATGACATCAGGATTTTGCCTTTAAAAGTATGGATTTTGTAAGGAAGCAAAAGATCAGATTACTAATATGGAAGTATAAATACTTACATATTCAATGTTTTCATCCTTATGAAATGGTACAGGAGTTCTTCCAACAATATGATCTTCTTAAGCCCTCCAAGTGACTCTCCATAAAATAACTAAAGTCTAGAAAAGACATACTGTTGAGATACTGCTGGTCTCACTGGAGGTGGGGAGGATCTCCGAGAACACTCCCTTTCAGAAATCAAACAGACTGCCCTGTGCTGGGGCCAAAGCAGGCATTTGAGATAGGAAGGTTGCCTGAGTTTAACTGCCGATAGCAGCAGTGCTATCTGGATTCTGAATCTTGGGCAGGCAGGAGGTTGAAAAAGGAAGCTTGGAACTCCTGTGCTAAACCTAAACCTTCAAGGGGCAGAAGCCCAAAGTAGTGGTGGACATGGTTTCTTGCAGAAGCAGAAAGTCCTGTTTGTTGGAAAGCTTCCCCATTCTCAACTTAGGCATATAAAAGACTCTTGATGATTAAAAGCTGTTATGACTGCATAATCTGATTACCAAATAAAATAATCACTGTGACTAAGAATTGATAGAAACAAAAAAATATATTTATGCCCCCAGAGGACTGCAGATAATATACTTTCAGCTATAGAATGTATAGCTGCTACCTGTATAATGCTTAAAGAAATAAAACATACAGTCACGAAGTTCTCCAGTCAACAAGAGATTATTAGCAATGAACATACAGATTTGGTGGGGGGTGGGAGGAAGAACTTCTAAAATAAAAATTTATACTTGTTGAAATAAAAAAAATAGTTGACTCAGCAGATGAAAGAGTTGATGATAGAAACAGTGAAATAGAAAAAATATACATGAAGAAATAACACAGAATGCAGAACGCAGCACTGAGAGATTAGAAGGAAAATATGATAAATTTTAGAGACACAGGATGGGATGAGAAGCTGTAATATGTGTCTGTAATACCTCCTGGAAGTCTTTTTAGGTTCAACTAAATGTACAGACTCACAAGACACCCATAAGCCATACTTGGTACTCGTCTACTCAGAAGGAAAAGGGAGGGGGATACAGCTTTCCAGTAGGGCATCAGGAGACAGTCATTGTTAGCAATAGCCCTTGAAGCAACTTAGCTGAGGTACAAGGAGATGAGATCTACACTGGGTGGGTGAGGGAGTTGTCCTGCCTTAGTCTTATGTCCCATAGGAGCCAGTCTCCCTTGTAACAACTCCATAAGTATGGCATCCAGGGTCTGACATGGAACATGCCAGTTATAAGAATCACTGAATTCAAAAACCCCAAAGCATGGCATCCCCAGCAAGTATTTATAGTTCACTTACAGTTCTCTGCAGTTCACATGCAGTTTACCAGTCAGGAGTCATTTGTATCATATGGAATGTAGCATAGCAATATAATTGATATTCTGCTCTTATCAGGCTCCCAGAGGAACAGAGCTAGAAGTTAGCTGAAGGTCATATTTTCATATTCGGGAGAAAGATTTTGTTAATCCTTTGCCCATAGAATCTGTCAGAATCTTAGAGAAAATTGAGAAAATGAAGGAGAACCAATATTTAAAGAGATACTGGCTGCAGCTTTTACAGAAATAATGAAAAACATAAGATTCACAGATCCAGGAAGAAAAACAGGGTCACAAGCAGAAGAAAGAAAGAAATTTGGACCTAAATGCATCTTAATTAAACTGCAGAGCACCAAAGATGAAAGAGAGGCCACATGGAGAAGAACCAAGGTAGTCCAGTCAGTGGCCTAGCTGTGTTCCCAGCTGACAGCAGCACCTATGCCAGCCACGTCAGTGAGCCATCTTGAATGTTGAAGCCCAGTCTAACCTCCAGGTGACTGCTTCCCATGTCAGCACCACATGGAGCAGAAAGGACTGCCCAGCCAAAACCAGTCAGATGACACAGCAGTGAGAAATAATCAATGACTGTTGTTTCAAACTACTAAATTTTTAGGTAGTTGGTTATGCAGTGATAGATAACTGAAACATTGTTCAAATAGAAAACTTAAAAGCATCCATAGACTAGATATTAGAAATAAGAGTTTAGTTTAGAGGCTGGCTGTAAGATAAATATACAAAGTCAATTACTTTCCTATATTTCATTTACAGTACCATAAGTACTATATGGTAGCTAAGACTAAATGGACATTAAAGTATATCTAAGTGAGAGATACCCATCTTCATGATTAGGAAGCCCAACTATTGAAAAGATGTTATTCCACTTCAACTTGATGTTTAGTTTCAATATAAATCAAATTTATATTGGATTTATATAATGGAACTTAACAAGCTGATTCTAAAATTTATGTGGAAGAGCAAAGGTACAAGAATAGCCAAGACTATTTAAGAAGAATTTGGGTTATTAGATTGTTGTATTATTCTGTTGTTTCAGGGATAGATAAATGGACCCTAGGAACAAAGCCTAAAAACAGACCCAATTATATATGAAACTTTACATGCAAAAGTGACATGGAAAATTAGTGTGGGGAGAGGAGTGACTTTCAGTAAAATGCTGCTGAGACAATTGAGTATCCAAATGGGAAAATTTAAAGTTAAATTCTATCTACCTTATACACAGAAGTCTATTCTAATGAGTTAATGATTTAAATGTGAAAAATAAATATAGGATAATGTATATATTTTTTAAATCTTGTGGTGGGGAAGGATTTCTTAAACAAAACATTAAAACTGCTAATCAGAAATTAAAAATCAATTAAGTCAACTATAATGAAACTTAATTCATAAGAAAACATCACAGAGAAAGTGAAAATTCAGCCCACAAACTGAGAGAAAGACATTTGCAACACATTTAATTAACAAAGTAGAACAGATCAGCAAATCACAGTATGATCACACAGATTATACAGTAGGGAAAATGACTGAATATCAGCTATAAGCAACAACATGGATCAATCTTGGAAATGTAATTTTGAATGGAAAAAACAATCCCAGAATACTTAAATTAATGTGATATCATTTTATAGAGTTCATAATAAAAAGAACTAAACAGTAATTTTAAGGCATAGACAAAATTTGTATTAAAAACTAGAAAAAGCAATGAAGTGATAGCACTTCTCAGCCTTTTGGCTGAGATCAAGTGTAAAAGCAGTGAAGTGATAAAAATAATTTAGTATAATGGGTACAGCTAGCAGAGAAGCAAGGGTATGGGATAAGAGGAACACAGAGGTAGATACAAACTTTCAGTTATTGGATTAGGTGGTGAGCTTATAATGTTTATTGTATCTTAAAACTAACATGTTAAATATAAATATAATCTTATAGGTACTTTTATATTTTAAGATAACTTAAAATAATGCAGTGATAACTAAGAAATATAACAATAATTGTTCAAGATACTAAAGATATATGTTAGATCTAATTTCTGCTTTTCTGCATATTTATATAATTTTGGCATGGTGTTATCTGGGATGAATACCCCTTTTTAGTAAACAAGTTTAAACTCTTCTCAAATAGTTTTCACATATTTTTGACTTTTCTAATCTATTTAGAAGATATTCTAGTTTTAGAATTTTTCAGTTTAAAATTTTTTTAGACCTCAGATCTTTAAACAAATACAAATTTTATTAAAAGCTATTCAGACACTGAAATTTCTCTGGTAATTGTGCTTCTTTTCTTTCTCTAGTTCCAGTGCACTTTTCCAGCATATAACAGCATTATTTGAATGCAGCATGGCAGCTATTATCACCTTACTTGTGAGTGATCCAGTTGGTGCTCTTTACATCCGTTCATGTCGAGTATTGATGCTTTCTGATTGGTACACGATGCTTTACAACCCAAGTCCAGATTATGTTACCACAGTGCACTGTACTCATGAAGCTGTCTACCCACTGTAAGTATTTAGGCTTAAGGTTATTTTTTTTAAAACTCTGAGGATAATTATAGATTTCATTCATTTCAATAGATGGAGCACTGTCCAGTGGCTTCTAGGCACTGGGTTGATAAACAGAAATGGTTTTCCTCTTTTAAGGCATATGTGGTCAGGGGGGAGAGTAGAAATATATCCTACTGTAATAGAAGTGAAGATATTTTTGTTTCAATGTTATATATATATATACCCTTCTGAAATAAAAACTCCAGATATTTCTATCAGTTTTTAAAAGAGGAAGTTATAAAGAAAATATTTTCTATATGCAACAAAGAAACAATATCTAACATATAGGAGAGTCTGGGCTTTGGAGCAACAATAGGCTTGGTCTTGAATTCTGGGTCTGCCACTTGCTAACCTCAGTTTTCCCAAATGGGAATAATAATATCTCATAGGGTGATTATGAGGGGTAAATGAGTCATCACATATCAGATACCATGTGCAATGCCTTACTTAAAAGAGGCACTTTTTAGTTGGCATTATTATTATTATTATTTTTTTTTTTGAATTCAGTTTTATTGAGATATATTCACATACCATACAATCATCCATGGTGTACAATCAACTGTTCACAGTACCATCATATAGTTGTGCATTCATCACCCCAATCTATTTTTGAACATTTTCCTTACACCAGAAGGAATAAAAATGAGAATGAAAACTAAAAGTAAAAAGAACACCCAAATCATCCCCCCCATCCCACCCTATTTTTCATATAGTTTTTGTCCCCGTTTTTCTGCTCATCCATCCATACACTGGATAAAGGGAGTGTGATCTACAGGATTTTCACAAGCACACTACCACCCTTTGTATGTAGCGTTGTTATACAATAGTCTTTAAGAGTCAAGTCTACTGGGTTGCCATTTGATAGTTTCAGGTATTTCTTATAGCTATTTCTATATACTAAAACCTAAAAAGGGTTATCTGTATAGTGTGTAAGAGTGCCCACCAGAGTGACCTCTCGACTCCATTTGAGATCTCTCAGTCACTGAAACTTTATTTTGTTTCATTTTGCTTCCCTCTTTTGGTCAAGAAGATGCTCTCAATTCCACCTGCTGAGTTCAGGTTCATCCCTGGGAGTCATATCCTGCGATGCCAGGGAGATTTACAGCCCTGGGAGTTAGGTCCCATGTAAGGGGGAGGGCAGTGAGTTTATTTGCCATATGGGCTTAGACAGAGAGAGAGAGAGAGAGAGAGAGAGAGAGAGAGAGAGGCCACATCTGAGCAACAAAGAGGTTCTCTGGGGGAGACTTAGGCACAATTATAGGTAGGCTTAGCCTCTCCCAGGCAGTGAAGAGCTTCATAAGGGCAAGCCCAAAAATCAAGGGCTCGGCACACCAAACCGTCAGTCCTCAATGTTTGTGAGAACATCAGCAACAACCCAGGTGAGGAAGTCCAACACTTTCACATTTTCCCCCAGCTCCTTGGGAGGGCTGCAAATATATTTTTATTCTCTGCCCAAATTACTTTGGGATGTGTCAAAGAGCATCTTTTTCACTGCTTCTGGTAAGCGTTTCTGAGCAAGGAAGCTTGAGGACCTGTGGGTTCCTTTGCCCTACTAGGGGGACTCTTAGACTGAAGAGGCTTGAGGACCACTTGTATGGCACATGAGTCAGGTGGGTTCTGAGACCCCACTCAACCCAAGTGAGCCTGTCCTATATTTTTATAACATCAGCAGCTTTCTATCTGATTCAAATCTGGGGAGGATGCATCTGAAAGAAGCACTCTTTGCTTCTAGGAGCTTCTGGCTGGATTGCTGTGTCATTCTATGGAGCAGGGCACAAAAGAGGCATTGAGCAGCCAGCTCTCTGCACGTCTGGTTCCTTGGTCATTCTTCTGCTGTGCCCCGTCTTCAGTGTAATTACTCAGACTGACCCCGCATGCCCAACGGGCTGTTTCCACGGGTCTGGCCCACCCAGCTCTCCAGCCTGGGGCCCTATCCATCCCATTCTTTTCTCTTGTCAAATTCTGGGCACTACCCAGTTAAGGGTTCAGGTCAAAGTTAGAGGCTTGGTAGAAGCAAGGAGTCCAGGCTCAGAGTTGTTATGCTCAGAGCCATATGGAAAATTTGAACAAAGTCTGAGCAAATTGCATAACTCACTTCTTGGCATTTGTAAGTGGGACTCACCAAAATGTGTGCAGTGTCGGCAAGTGAGGTCAGTTTTGGCTTAGAACCATGAATGGAGGGGGAGAGTACTGGAGAAGAAGGAAGGGGACACTGGAGCAGATGTAACCAGGGTGGCGCCCTGTTTTGAAAACAGAAACAACAACAAGGAACCCTTGGAAAAATAGCGCCCTGACTCCAAATCCAGACGTGGTCCATTGTTGCTTGCCTGATATCTGACCCCTGGGCTGCCAGAAGTGGTTCATTAAACACTGTTCCCCAAATCAAGTTAAAAGACCTCAGAAAACAATTCATAAACCCTTTCCAAAAAGAGTCACACATACAGCCTTGCAGACACTGGGAATTCCACAGAACTTGGAAAATGAAGTCTCTGTTTAAAGTCATGACTAGTTCTCTTATATGTCTAGGGGTTATTACTTCTGCTTAGAAGCAGGAAATATCCACAGCTCTAAATCCTACCGGCAAACCAACTACTCCCTGGGGAGAAGTTAAGTTTGCGCTTTCAGAATGAATATTAGGTACTTTCCGATCCCTGGGGAACACTTGTGCTCTCAGATCATAATTTTTCAAGTGTTTCCTCAGTGACTTGAAAGAGTTAATGCTTTGGGGAAGGGATTTGCTCAATTATGAATTCATTCATCTCTAGGGTTTGCCTGGATACATATACACATTTGCAAAGAAATCCAAAAGTCTTGGTTTGGGGTGTCTCCTCTAAAATGTTAGATAAATCTTCCCAAATTTGCTTTCTCTAAAATCTTCTAGAGCACATATTAAAGAAGAAGGCTGATTCAGTAGGGCTGTAAGGAATTTGAATTTTAAAAAGTGCCCACTGGACATTCTTATGATTAAGCAAGCTCGGAAAACTGTTGTAAGACAAAGTATCAGCAATGCTTTTGAGCCAAAGGGGACTGGTACCGGTGGTGGGCCCAGCCAATGGTCAGTCTCACTGCACCCCAACAATGACCACGATGGGGTGAAGACAATGCTGGCCTGCATGACAGCAGAGGCCTGGCAATGGGAGAGCCCTATCAGGGCAAGAGCAAAGCAGAGGGGAATGCTGTGGGAGAAGGAAAGACGTGCTCAGGGCACGGTTGAGAGGTGGGGGGTTTTGCCAACCATTCTGCATTTCTTCAAAGTTCACAAAAAGATCATCTGTGAATACTGTGTTCTAAATAAGACTGCTGCTCAGATCATGAGTCATAATGACAGGACTATTTGGACAGGATCCATGCAGGGACTTAGGGACAGGGTGAACTAAATAAGACAGTCTGGAGAGTTAGGAGAAAATCTAATTTTAGGAGAGGCTGTAGCAGCATGTGACACCCAGGACACTTCAGCACTAAGTAGATGTTCCAGTGTGGCTCCGGGTGCCTAGGGGTTGTGTCTTGCTTCTGTGCTGTGCTTCTCTGAAGGGCATTTGTTTGTTTCTGTGCTCATCTCTCTCTGAAAGTGGCATGAAGGCCGAGCGCCTCTGCAGCCACCATTTCATGCTCATCTCTGTATTTTCAGGGTCTAGACCAGTGCCTGGAGCACAGCATGTCATCATTGTTGGGTGAATCGCTTTGAATTGGATCCCTTTGTATCATTGGACCATAGAGTTCCTGGCACAGTGTGCGAGACTTATGACCAGAGCTATACTTGAGTCTCATTTTCTTTCTAAAGCGTCAGGAAATGCTTAGATCTCTGGCAGGAATTGCTGTATATCCTGACTTCATTTCAGCAAAATATTCTCAAGGTGTCTTTCCGCATTTGCTCCACCCTCCAGGCCTGAGCCTCCACATGGATGAGCTGGAAACCCCTCCTGCACACGGGTTTAATAACCAAACATCCTGAAGGCTCAAATCTCCCACTGTCCTGGGAGGGTGGGCTACTTCCTGAGTGGCCTTCTCTCTCTCTTCAACTCAGCAACACACTCTTTAGTTCCAGCTGGAATTCATAAATGAAATACTGAATGGCATGAGCTTTCTTTGACAGCTTCAATTATCAGCTCAAGGAATAAAAACAAGTCAGGGGAAGATATGTCAGAGACAGAAAAGCAACATCGTGTTAAGTCTTACTGTGGCATGAATAATGTGAAGGGATATGTTTTTCTTTTAAGCTTTAGCTCCATTTTGGGAATTTGTCTCCCGAGAGGCATTCAAAAAGCTTTACTTGACCGTACTGTTAAAAATGACCCAAAGGAAGATTTATCTGTTATAAAATCACACTATGTTTTCAAGGGTGGGATATAAAATGGATGAGTAATAATCGCATTTATTGAACAACTACTAAGTGTCTGAGGTTTTACTTAGATAATTTATAATTCTTAAAACAACCATGCTAGATATGCACTAGTACTTCCCCCACCATCCCCATCTCTCAAATGACGAAGCTAGGACTCCAAAAGTGACCTGCCCAAGGTCAGAGACTTAGGAAGTTGCAAAGCTGGGATTTGAACTAGGATTGCTTGATGCCAAACCCTATAGATCTACACTTTTTTTTTTATTTTTTGGTAACACTTTTCGTAACACTATTTTTTTTTGGTAATAGCTTTTTTGAGATATAATTCACTCAAAGTGTCAAGTTCAGTGGTTTTTAGTATATTCACAGAGTTGTGCAACCATAACCATAATCGATCTTAGAACATTTTCATCAACCAAAAAGAAACCCTGACCCTCCAGCCCCCACCTTTCCACCCCTACAGTGCTAGGCCACTGGTAATCTACTTTCAGTCTCTGTACATTTATCTATTCCGGACATTTCATATACATGGAATCATAACAGGATTTGGTTCTTTGTGATTGTATTCTTAATGTAACATTTTCAATGCTCATTTATGTTGTAACATCAATCAGTATTTGTACGTCATCCCTTTTTTTTTTTTTTTTTTTTAATTCAGTTTTATTGAAATATATTCACAAACCATACAGTCATCCATGGTATACAATCAACTGTTCACAGTATGATCATATAGTTATGTGTTCATCACCACAATCTATTTCTGAACGTTTTCCTTACATCAGAAAGAATCAGAATAAGAATAAAAAATAAAAGTGAAAAGAGAATACCCAAACCATCCCCCCATCCCACCCTATCTGTCATTTAGTTTTTACTCCCATTTTTCTACTGATTTTTTTTCAATTTTTTAACTTTGTTTATCAAAAAATTAAAAACAAACAGGCAAACAACAACCAAAAAACCCCCACAACATTTCAAACAAAGCAATGGATTAAGGAAAACAAATAACCTAAAATAATTATTTTGCTTCCAATATGTTCCTACCATACCCCAAGAAAATTAATAAACCATGTCCAAACAGGAGTAAGAAAAACAAATAATCTAAAATAACTACATTGCTTCCAACATGTTCCTACCATACCCCAAGAAAATTAACAACCCCTAAGAAAACAAAGGAATAAGAGAAAAAAAAAACTAAAATAACTCTATTGCTTCCAACATGATCTTACTATATCCAAGAAAGTTTACAAACCATAATCATTCCTGAGCATTCCCATAACATTGAGATTACCCTCCATAGTTTATCTGTTCTTATTAGATTATCATTCCCCCTCCACTAATTGGTATCTCTAGGTCCCCTACATTCTACAGTATAAAACATTGTACATTTTTCACAGAATTCACATTAGTGGTAACATACAATATCTCTCTTTTTGTGCCTGGCTTATTTTGCTCAGCATTATGTCTTTTTTTTTTTTTTTTTTAATCTTCATTTTATTGAGATATTCATATACCACGCAGTCATACAAAACAAATCGTACTTTCGATTGTTCACAGTACCATTACATAGTTGTACATTCATCACCCAAATCAATCCCTGACACCTTCATTAGCACACACACAAGAATAACAAGAATAATAATTAGAGTGAAAAAGAGCAATTGAAGTAAAAAAGAACACTGGGTACCTTTGTCTGTTTGTTTCCTTCCCATATTTTTCTACTCATCCATCCATAAACTAGACAAAGTGGAGTGTGGTCCTTATGGCTTTCCCAATCCCCTTGTCACCCCTCATAAGCTACATTTTTATACAACTGTCTTCGAGATTCATGGGTTCTGGGTTGTAGTTTGATAGTTTCAGGTATCCACCACCAGCTACCCCAATTCTTTAGAACCTAAAAAGGGTTGTCTGTGCGTAAGAGTGCCCACCAGAGTGACCTCTCGGCTCCTTTTGGATTCTCTCTGCCACTGAAGCTTATTTCATTTCCTTTCACATCCTCCTTTTGGTCAAGAAGATGTTCTAGGGTCCCACGATGCCAGGTCTACATTCCTCCCCGGGAGTCATATTCCACGTTGCCAGGGAGATTCACTCCCCTGGGTGTCTGATCCCACGTAGGGGGGAGGGCAGTGATTTCACCTTTCAAGTTGGCTTAGCTAGAGAGACAGGGCCACATCTGAGCAACAAAGAGGCATTCGGGAGGAGGCTCTTAGGCACAACCATAGGGAGGCCTAGCCTCTCCTTTGCAGCAACCGTCTTCCCAAGGGTAAAACCTGTGGTAGAGGGCTCATGGTTATTGACTTCTAATTGTATTCCATTGTGGTCAGAGAATGTGCTTTGAATAATTTCAATCTTTTTAAATTTATTGAGGCTTGTTTTATGTCCCAGCATATGATCTATTCTGGAGAAAGTTCCATGAGCACTAGAAAAGTATGTGTATCCTGGTGATTTGGGATGTAATGTCCTGTATATGTCTGTTAAATCTAATTCATTTATCAGATTGTTTAGGTTTTCAATTTCCTTATTGGTCTTCTGTCTGGTTGATCTATCTATAGGAGAGAGTGATGTGTTGAAGTCTCCCACAATTATTGTGGAAACATCGATTGCTTCCTTTAGTTTTGCCAGTGTTTCTCTCATGTATTTTGTGGCACCTTGGTTGGGTGCATAGACATTTACGATTGTTATTTCTTCTTGCTGAATTGCCCCTTTTATTAGTACGTAGTGGCCTTCTTTGTCTCTCAAAACATCCCTGCATTTGAAGTCTATTTTATCTGAGATTAATATTGCTACACCTGCTTTCTTTTGGCTGTAGCTTGCATGAAATATTTTTTTCCATCCTTTCACTTTCAGTTTCTTTGTGTCCCTGTGTCTAAGATGAGTCTCTTGTATGCAACATATTGATGGTTCATTTTTTTTGATCCATTCTGCGAATCTATATCTTTTAATTGGGGAGTTTAATCCATTTACATTCAACGTTATAACCGTGAAGGCATTTCTTGAATCAGCCATCTTATCCTTTGGTTTATGTTTGTCATATTTTTCCCCTCTGTCTATTAATATCCTTTATTGTACCCATACCGAATCTCTTTAGTACTGAACCTTTCTCCAAGTCTCTCTGTCCTTTCTTTGTTTCTCTGTCTGTAGGGCTTCCTTGAGTATCTCCAGTAGGGCAGGTCTCTTGTTAGCAAATTCTCTCAGCATTTGTTTGTCTGTGAAAAATTTAAGCTCTCCCTCAAATTTGAAGGAGAGCTTTGCTGGATAAAGTATTCTTGGCTGGAAATTTTTCTCACTCAGAATTTTAAATATATCGTGCCACTGCCTTCTTGCCTCCATGGTGGCTGCTGAGTAGTCACTACTTAGTCTTATGCTGTTTCCTTTGTATGTGGTGAATTGCTTTTCTCTTGCTGCTTTCAGAACTTGCTCCTTCTCTTCTGTGTTTGATAGTGTGATCAGTATATGTCTCGGAGTGGGTTTATTTGGATTTATTCTATTTGGAGTTCGCTGAGGATTTATGATTTGTGTATTTATGTTGTTTAGAAGATTTGGGAAGTTTTCCCCAACAATTTCTTTGAATACTCTTCCTAGACCTTTACCCTTTTCTTCCCCTTCTGGGACACCAATGAGTCTTATATTTGGACGTTTCATATTATCTATCATATCCCTGAGGTCCATTTCGATTTTTTCAATTTTTTTCCCCATTCTTTCTTTTATGCTTTCATTTTCCATTCTGTCATCTTCGAGGTCACTGATTCGTTGTTCAACTTCCTCTAGTCTTGTACTATGAGTGTCCAGAATCTTTTTAATTTGGTCAACAGTTTCTTTAATTTCCATAAGATCATCCATTTTTTTATTTAGTCTTGCAATGTCTTCTTTATGCTCTTCTAGGGTCTTCTTGATTTCCTTTATCTCCCGTACTATGGTCTCATTGTTCATCTTTAGTTCTTTGAGTAGCTGCTGTTGGTGCTGTGTCTCTTCTGGTCTTTTGATTTGGGTGCTTGGGCTTGGGTTATCCATATCGTCTGGTTTTTTCATATGCTTTATAATTTTCTGTTGTTTTTGGCCTCATGGCATTTGTTGAACTTGATAGCGTTCTTTTAGGATTTGTAGACCAATTGAAGTCCTTATCTCTAATTTATCAGATCTACAGCTTTGTGGAGTACACTTTCTCTAACTAACCAGCAGGTGGCGTCCATGAGCCACCTGTTCTCCACAAGCCAGTTCTCCCCTGCTTAGCCTTTTTGGTGAGTGGGGGAGTGAGTCTTGTGGGGTCCAATTGGTGTACCAAGCTTGCGTGTGTAGTTGGTGTTGCCTGCCCTGTATATGGGGCGTGTTTCTGGGCAGTCAGGGAGGGGGGGGGTGGCTCTAACAATCAAATCTCCCTGGTGATCCTAGAGTTTTAAAGCTGCTGCAATAGTCTAATCCTTCAGTTCAGTCCTGCCACAGTTTGTCTCTGCCACTGACCCACAAGTCCTTGGTATTGGCGTATGGCTCCTGAGACTTGCAAGTGGGCCCCTCTTCCAGGCCGTGCACCCCGGGTCCTCTGTTGAGGGATGACTGTGCTATGTCACAGGTGAGTGCCGTCCCCCCAGGGCAGTTCTGGGCTGCTGGGCTGTGTAGGGAGGCTCCCAGTCTGCTGAAATGATGGTTGAATGGGGCTTTGTTAATTCACCCTGCTCCACCTTCCCAACTCTGGGACAATCAGCTGAGGTTGCAGGGAAGGCTAATGTCCACGCCCAGTTTTGTGGTGTGTGGCTGTTATTTGAAGCACTTCTGTCACACTGGGTTGTGTGGGGCAGCTCTGGGCTATGGGGCTGGCGATGGGCAGGAGTGTTTCCTGTCCACCAGGATGATGGCTGTGAGCAGACACCCCCCTTTTCTTGGGAAGTTGTGGTGTTTAGTGAATTTTCTCAGCCACTGGATTATTGCGTTTTGTCTCAGAGCTCTCCTAGTTCTGCTCTTGACTTGACCTGCCCAAATAGCAAGTCTTTGAAGCTTTCTGTATTGGGCTTCTTTGAGTAAGTGTTTTAGAAAAAGAAAAAAGAATTAAAAAAAAAAAAAAAAAAAAAAAAAACGGGCACTCCTCAGAGATCTAATGGGTTATTGAAATGCTAAGAGACAAAGCAACCAGGGCCATTAAGGAAAGGTCCACAGGGCAGAGAGATCAGCTTTTCTTCGGGATTTGCATATGCGCCTCAGGGCCCTTCCCCTTTCTATGTTCACCAGAACTCCAAAAATCCTCCGCTTTTATTTCGGAGTTTTTCGTGTTGTTTTTTTTCTATGCCTGTCTCCTCTCTGCTGGGCTGGCTGCTCTCAGATTCTCTGGTGTCTGGTCTCAGTCTATCTATGGTTGGAGTTTGAATCAGTAGAATGAGTTTCCGATAAGGGCAGCCACTGCCGTTCTCCCTTCTCCTTCCTGGAGCTGACAGCCCCTCCTCCCCCGGGACTGAGCCTGGCAGGGAGGGGCGCTGGTCCCTTGGCCGCAAAAACTTACAGATTTTGCTGATCTCAGCAGTTCCACGTTTTCATGAGTGTTGTATGAAGTATGCCCAAAGTCAGATTGCTCTGTGGTGTCCAGTCCACGCGGTTCCTGGCTTTCTACCTACTTTCCTGGAGGAGTAACTAAAACATACAGCTCACCAGTCTGCCATCTTGCCCTGCCTCCCAGCATTATTATTAAAGTGCTTAGATTAATGTTCTTTTTTTTTTTTTGCTTTTTCCAAATAAATATTTGTGAATTCCACCAGAATATTTTGTTTTAAAAAATATCAAATTCATAAGATTCTGTATAATATTATCCCAGGCTACTTCATTTTAGAATTTCTTTAAATTGCTGTTGTTTGTTTTTCATGTGTTTTTCTTGGTAAAGATATAATAAAAAGGTCTGGTATTTATGTTCTCATAGTTGTAGTAAGTGTCTGTTACACATTATATGCAATAAAGTGAGTCCCTTTTGACTAGTTTTTAATAGTAAAATGTCAAAAACATACACGTTTGTTAAAAGGTAATTTCAAAAACAAGATTCAGATACCCAGATTCAAAAGTCTTCTCCCCCTTCCTACCTTCAAGTCTATTTAAATTATTTGTTATTTTATATAAATACATTATTCACACACATGCACATATGATTACAGTTTGTATATAAAAGACATAACTTCCTCTTTGCTGCTGTAGTAAAGCTATAATTCTTAGCTCTAAAAACAGTTATTCTCTGGTCAGAGGTTCTCTTTGGAACTTGCAAAACTTAACCTGATTTGATTGAGAGGTCTTAAGAAGTGAATTGGATATCATATTTCAAAAAGATGTATAGCCATCTTATTTAAAACAAAATTAGGCTCATTTACGCATAGTCACATTTATGGTGTTTATTATAGTATTTGTAAAGCCTGTAGAAGGAGGGTCAAAAATGTAAGATTAAAACAGAAATGGCAAATTGCTCCTCATTCTGCACTTGTGATAGCCATTTTTAATTAATTGCAGCTCTTTCTTGCTGAGTTGGGTGTAGCCTAAGACTCTCATCACAGTACTTTTAGACAATTGGAATCATTGCACAACTTCATTGATTAGAGCTTTTTCCATCTGTTCATCTCTGAATTAAATAGATTTTTTTTTTCTTAGCAGCTTTACCAATAGTCAGTGTGGAACAGCCTGCCTTATTTTATTAATTATATGAAACAGTGACTTAAAAAAATTATAAGTGCACTTTATAGTAACTTATAGAATTGAGTTTATATATATTATTTACTTTATATAACCATTGTAAGCTTAAATATATGGCCAACTGGGTATAAACATTTCAGAAGGCTGTAAGGCTACCAGAAGTCATTATAATTTTTTTCTTTGGGGATTCAACAAAAAGCAGTGGCACAGGATTACCAGACCTTTGTACCACTTATTACATTGACTAATGGAGGTTATTTTCCCTGTTGGTATATATATATATTAATTCCTTACAAATTGAAAAATATCAGAGTATTTTACTGATAATTATAGTTTTTTTTTTTTTTTGATAATTATAGTTTTGAGGGGAAATCTATTAGATGAGACATGGAAAAACATGTAAGCTTCTATCCTTAATAACCTACTACAAAAAAAAGTTTTATAGTACTGAAGCTTTAAGAATGAGCTATTAAAATGAGCAGCTATTACTATTGTAGCAAAGTTCAGCTTTAGCTTGTCAGATTTATCCATAGGTAAAGGTCATGGATTGAAATGGGGGAAGGGTGAAAATAATGAGGTCTTCTGGTGGAGGGCAGGATTGGGAAACAGGTATCTGCTGATGGAGGCTAGTTTTCTAGTTCATTAGGAGGGGTAATACATGATGGTTTTCTTCTGATTAAAATAATCTTTTAGAGCTTTTAAGGCTCTACAAGTTTTGGAACTGGGTATGTTTCACTTTGTTTTGGTGTTGATAGGGGGTGGCATAACAAGGCA
Source organism: Choloepus didactylus (assembly GCF_015220235.1). NCBI lineage: Eukaryota > Metazoa > Chordata > Mammalia > Pilosa > Megalonychidae > Choloepus > Choloepus didactylus. The sequence continues at coordinate 52,449,268 of NC_051310.1, read as the reverse complement.
TGGAAATTCATCATGCAAATAGTCAAACATATAATAATGCAATATAGTACAGAACTGGACCTAAAAACAACACAAGAACACAGGAATACGGTATCATAACACTGCATGGGGAGGAAGCACATGGTTGGTGATCTGAAATGACTCCTGTGCTCTCTGAGATTCTCCCCTGTAAAAGGAGAAGGCTGGAATAGTAGGGTAGTCAAAATGACCTGAAAATTCTCATGAAAAAGAAGCTAGAACTGCATGCATAGAAATCCATTATTTAAAGGAAAGAGCTGGAAAGTATAGTCGGGTGATACAGAGAGAGATCTTTGTACAACTTTTTTCTCTTATATTATAGGTCATTTGAAAAATACAGGAAAAATGCACACAAAATAAAGTGGTCTATAATCCGTTTCCTTGAAATAACTGTTGCTTAAAGTTTTGTCTTTTAAGGTTCATTGCTTCATGTATGTGTATATTTTTTCAAAGAACATTAAGGTTATGCTGTATACATATTATTTTGTAAACTGTTGTCACTTAGCATATTAGGCACAGTTACTTTTACCATTAATATTTCTTAATAACTAGATTTGTAATGGCTGTGTAGTATTCCAACATGAATGTGCTATAAAATTTAACCAATTTCCTATTGTTGAATATTTATTTTTTCCTGTCTTTTCTTTATTATAAATAATTCAGTAAGAATCCTTGTACATAAACTTTTTTGTGTATACCCTTGGTTGTTTCTCTTTTGATAAATTTCTACAAGTAAAATTGCTGGACCAAAGAGTATAACACTTTAGGATTTTTGATAAATATTTTCAAACTGCCTTCTAGACAGGAACCAGTCTATACTCTCTAGCAGTATATGGGAGTCTGGTCAACCCTTCACCAATCTTAATATTCAATGGGTATACTTTTAATATACTTTTTAAAGAATCTTTGATTTAAAATGTTGTCAAGGATAAAAAGTTTTTAAAACCTTTTTCATGTTAAAAATTCCTCATTTTATGTTACAGATACACCATTGTATTTATCTACTATGCTCTCTGCTTGGTATTAATGATGCTACTCCGACCTCTTCTGGTAAAGAAGATTGCCTGTGGGTTAGGGAAATCTGATCGATTTAAAAGTATTTATGCTGCACTTTACTTCTTCCCAATTTTAACCCTGCTTCAGGCAGTTGGCGGAGGCCTTTTATGTAAGTTTGAAGGATAAAGTAAACAAAATTTATTATTATATGTGATAAGCAGTATTTCCTCTGAATTTAATTTGGGAGCTTTTAATCTTTGAAAATAAACCTCAATACATATTTTCTTAAAACGTATGATCACTCTTATCTTGGAATGGAATAGAAATTAAGAAATTAACAGAAGCTAATCAAAACTGACTTTTATTTAGGACCCCCCTTGCATTTGAAGCTCATAACCTAAACAGAATGATAACAAATGAACCAAAGGGGTTTTAACAACTTAAGTATAAATTAAAAACAAAAACCAGTTTTCATTTAATATGCAAGATTACTCTTGATAATATATACTATTTAGCATTGTTAGGTCTTCGATCTCTAAGTTTCTTTTTGAAAACCTTTTACAGACAGCCAAAAATCCTTACTTTTAAGCATTTTAAGACATAGGTGGTATTTTGCAGGGAAAAATTTTGTTTCAAGTATTATTACTATATTGTGAGGTAGAAATTTCTAGAATTTTGACATTGAGTACCAAGTGATCATTTGCTTTGAGGTTTACTGATTCATGAACTTTTCTAAACAGTTCTAAAGCTGGTTTATTCTTATAGCCTTTCTTAACCTACAATCCTCATCTGAATCACAAAACACAGAAAATTATTTGAATAATTTCTCACTTCTCCCAAGTTTGGTATACAGCTAGTACCATTCTAGATGCATAAGAGATTTTAATTTGTTACAGAAAATGGATGCCTTAGGTCAGGGGGTCTGCATAGCTAGGTCATGAGCTAAGGATGGTTTTTACATTTTTAAATGGTTGGAGTAAGAATCAAAAGAAGAATAATATTACTTGACAGGTGAAAATTATATGAAATTCAAAAAGTGTCCATAATGTCTTTTTGGAATACAGCCAGGCCCATTCATTATTATTATTATTATTTTTATCTTCTATGGCTGCTTTCCCACTACAACTATAGGTTTCAGTAATTGTGACAGAGCCCTTGTGGCACACGAAGCCAAAAATATTTCCATCTGATCCTTTATAGAAAAAGTTGGCTGGCCCATGCCTTAGGGTATTACAACTTCAGTCATTCAAAGAATTGATCGAGAAAGGCTTTGAATCTAAAGAGAATAATGCCATTAGAAATTTTTGGTGGTTTATTCAGGAAATTTGTTTCATTTTTCAGCATAATACCAATGTTTGTTTTTCAGATTATGCCTTCCCATACATTATATTAGTGTTATCTTTGGTTACTCTGGCTGTGTACATGTCGGCTTCTGAAATAGAGGTAGGAAATTTTTTTCCTCTGTTAAAGAATTTTTTTATAGATTTGACAGTTGACTAGGAGACTAGTACATTTGATATGCTATGGCACATCTCCTGGTTTTAGTAATCCTTGGCTAATTGCTAAATCAGTCAGTAGCTTTTAGCTCATTAGTAAAGTTTAGGAAAGGTTATGCACTGGTTATATTTGCTTGGGAAATCGGCAAAGTAGTGAAGTAATCAGGCTCAACCATCCAGTATGGTAGAGAAAAATTATTTCATATAATTTACTCATATAGAAAATATTTTTTTTGAAATGTTGAAACTTACTAACAGTATTTTGGGGGAAATGTGAAAAAGCGTGACTGTATATAGAACTAATTTTATACTTTATTTTGCAATGTCAACACTAATAGAGCACTAGTAATTACATCATGCATTTCCTGTCCTATATTTTATCTCCAATTTTATTTTCTTGATGATGAATGTTTACTTTTGCCTTCTATTGTCTATTTTAGTGATTAGGAAATAACATTAATAGCCACATTAATTCTTGTACTGTTTATTTTTTGATACCCTTTTTGTGCTTCTAACTTTTTAGTATTTCAGTGGAAGGCCTGAAAGACCCGTTAGAAAGAACTGTTTATTTTGAGGCTAAATTTTAAAAGAATAAATGTATAATAAAAATACTAAGAGTATCTTAGTACTCTTCCATTTTATGCTTGCTAATCTAGTGCATATGAACTGTCTTAGGCTGCCCACCACAGTTGATAAGAGCTGTGCTTTCTCACAAGTCTTAGAAAAAAGCTCAGCCAAGACAAAATGAGTTGTGAACCCTTTTAGAGTGGTTACTTACTATTGATATCACTTTTCCTTTTACACTAATGAAAGAGCAAGTGAGGGAAAGGAAAAAAAAAAAAAAAACCTAGAGAGTATAGTGTCTTTTAAGTAGAATAATAGAGAAACTAGACAGAATATTCTTATGGTAAATATTGAGATGTTTCTACTTTCTAGACCACCTACATTTCTTATTCATAATCTTTAATCAACTTAGCAACAACAAATAGAGAAGATTAACAAATTAGTCTTGTCATTTTTACCAACCTTAAGGAAAGATTTAAGGTGGGCAAAATCTGGATATGTGAATAAAATGAGATTTTTGAATTTTTATATGTCATCCATATCTCCTAGAGGTAGGTAAGAATTAGCTCTACACTGCTAAATTAGCTTGAAGCTAATGTATATAAAAATCTTTCCTATATAAATACTGTTCATGCCCTTCGATTAGCACCCTACACATGAATCAGAAATAGAGAGTTGAATCAGGAGAAGACAACTTAGCTGTGGGTGAGTCAATGACCCATAAAAAGAGACAATTGGTAACTACTAACCTATTAAAGATTGCATTTTAATGTATGTATTAGCACGTTTAGTTTGGTCCTTCCAATTACTGCATATAATAGAGCTGTATTAAAGATTAGGAGGAAATCAGAGTATTCACATGTCACTTCAGCTCCTTCCTGATTATTCAGGCAGCAGACTCTAGGAAATGGTGTGAGAGGTTAAGGAATTTGGGTTTCTGAACTCCTGTTTCCCACCCAGAGACTCATGGTTGCCTGTGGATCAGGGCAGGAAGAAGGCACTTAATGTGGAGTTCCCCTTCTAGTTTATATCTTTCATAAGAAACCAAAGGGTCGGGTGGGAATTAGAGACCAGGGCTCTTGCCTTGGTGCTGCTGCTGATTCTTCGTGTTACCGTAGGAGCCTCAGCGGCCTCATCTGAAAAGTGTGGTGGCTAGACTGGGTGATTTTTTTAGGTTCCTTTTAAAGCTCAAGCATTCCGTGATAATGAGGTTATAATCTTATGTGAAAACAATGATGCTGTTAAGATAAAAATGAATAAATTAAAAGCTAATTCAGCCCAATAATCTATATTTCTTTTTTCTTTCTTTCATAAAATAATATAGAACTGCTATGATCTTCTGGTCAGAAAGAAAAGACTTATTGTTCTTTTTAGCCACTGGTTACTTCATGCCTACGGGATAATCTCCATTTCCAGAGTGGATAAACTAGAGCAAGACTTACCTCTTTTGGCTTTAGTACCTACACCAGCCCTTTTTTACTTATTCACCGCTAAATTTACTGAGCCTTCACGGATTCTCTCAGAAGGAGCCAATGGACACTGAGTGTAAAGTGCCAAACAATCTAAGAAGTGTTCTTAATAAAAAAGTAAAGAAATAAAAATTGTACCAGTACTCTTATGTCACACATGGGAATGAGATTGTCCATGTCTCTTAATTTTTTTTTTACTTACTGGACTTTATGGTTAGACTTGGAAAAATATAAAATATTATAATACTCTGTTATATAGTAAAATATTATATTACTGTAGAAGCCTACTAGTTAACATTTGCCTCTCTCAATAGTTCAGTTACTCCTTAGAGCAAAATCATGTTTCTGTATACCTAGCAGTGTGTTGTCCCCATTTTTATTAGTATTAAGAAAAACTATAAGAAGTGTAACCTGGAATCCTTAGAAGTGGCATAATTTTGCATGCCTGTGTTATATTTCAATTTGTTTTTCACCTATAATGAATTATAAAGAAAAGCATACATGTAGGATCTGATAGCAAACATGGAAATAATGTATGTTGTATTTTGTTATCTATTTATTTTCACCAAAACAGTATTTTGATATATTACAAAATAGAACATAATTTATATAATACATTTTCTGTTTAAATAGTTTGGTTGAAGGCACATTCGTATTATTGTTCCTGTAAAGAAAAATAAAATAAAAAGCTTAACTACAAAAGGTCTCAAATGTTCTGACATTTAATTGTTTTTTCTGCACTAATTCTAGAAATAACCTTAAAAACATTAAGTAGTAAGATCAGTGTCTCTTTCCCAAATGAGTAAATACATGTATTCATATATTTCCTTCTTCTTACATTTCATGTTTTACTGATCCTGAGATTTTTTTTTTTCACATTATGACATCTCTAAATTAGGATGCATCTTACAATTGATGGCTTCTTAGATTTAATGAAATATAGAATATATACAATTTATAAGCAGTTTTCCTGTGGTTGCTTGTTGGGAAGTATGCTGTGATTTTAATCCTCTGAAGGCTTCAAGAGACTCATGGTTGCAACCATGGAAGGAAATAGAGTTTTTAGCACTTAACCCTAATAATCTAATGATCTTTATCCATTTGTATTGTTTAGAAGGTTATTTACTGACCCTGCTATTTGCAGGTAGAGGAAGGGAGTTAAATCTCAAACTTTTAAGACTTCTATTAGCAATTAAAAGTATGAAATAAAGTACACTCACTTTTTCTGTAGTTTGTTTGTGCTTTTGGATTCACAGTAGTTGTATCCTTGAAGTTGTTTTGTTATTTCTTCCTTGTTGATCTGTTTTTCAGAATATATCCAATCAATGGGACACCTATTTTTGTAGTATAATCACATTTCTTCTTCATTTCTGTAGGAAAAAAAAAAAATGTAAAACACAGGTAGAGTGGTTGTGTCCACAAAAATTCTGAAATGCCCAAAGAATCCTCATTTGGACAATTGTATAATCTGGGTGCAAGAGAGAGTCATGGTATCTGATTACGAGGACTGTATCTCCTGGTCCCACTACATTTGTAATCATTTAAACAATTTTCTTCTTCCCAGATATAAATTTACTTAAAGAGCAATACTAAAACAATTCATAGCAACTGTAGATAACTTTAATAATTTGTTAAAACACGTGATCATTTAAAACCAAAACTCTTTCTTTGTCTTAGCTCTGCTTTATTAAATTTTGACTTAGGTCCTTATAGTACATTTACAACTTTCACTGCTACAGTGTATGATACTTATTTTGCTAACCAGTGCTGAGTAGGTAATTTAAAAATCAAAATATTTTCTTGATTAATTCGGGTCAAATGATAAATTTAACACATTGTTACATATTTATCCGAAACCATTGGTGTGCAGATTTGGCTGCATACTGGAGCCACCTGGAGAGATTTTTGAAAAATAAGTCTGGATCTATTCTAATGTACAGCCATGTTTGAGAACCACTGGTTTAAACTCATCCTAGTTGAGACCTTAATTGTTCCAAGACACAATATGACTATTTTTGGACAACTATTTTTTAGGTTTTTTCCAGAATAAAATTATCAAGATAATAGATAATTGTATCAAGTCCTTCTCCATCACAGTAACAAAAAGATAACTTTAATAGTCAATTATATGAAATTATTATTTGATATATTTTAAAAAATATCTCTCAGTCTTAAAGTTCTGTAGAGCCCGTATCAAGTTAAGATATTTGGTAAATACACAGAACATTTACCCATAATGCAAGTTATAGTATACGGTACAATACTCAAGGACTTTTGGAATTTTGAAACAAAATATTAATACTTCTTTTAAAAAAAGGATCTGTACGAAGTTACTGTTTAACTTAGGTATACACTAAGAAATCACTTATTTTTTTTTCAAGAAAGAAAAAGTATGGCAAAAAATAATCTTAGTTCATAGGCTAAAATCTAGCATTTCATGTTCTGAAAATCCTGTCCCACATTCTTGCCAGCACATGATCCTCTCAGCCAGGCCACTTGCATTTCTTGGACAGCCCTAGGTCTGTGTGCTGCTGCTTTGGGAAGACATCCCTGTGTATTCCCAACACCCAATGAGACTTAGCAGGCTCTCTCTGCCCTTCTCTAGCCATTCATATAAGCCTCTTGTGAGAAGGAATCTACTGTATTGTATTACAATCATCTCTTCACTTGTTCCTCATAGTGTGTGCACTTTAAGATTCAGGGAGTGAATCTCATTCAACTTGATAACCGCATTTGCTCTAATGCCAGGTATGAAAGTGCTTAATGTGTTAATGAAGCTGGTGCAATGATCTTGAAGGACAGAGCTTGGACCTTGCAGTGCTAGAGTGACTTCTTGCTGAACTGGAAGAGATCAAAGGCTTCTATAAGGAGAAGTCTGGAGGGAGAAGCTATTCAATAGGAAACATTCAATAACTAGGAGATTTAAAAGTGGCTCACAAGATGATCAACTAATTCAAGGGGCTAAGGCTTTACTAGTATCTCCCCAAAAGAGCGCAGATTTAAGGAATCTGATGAGTGTCCAACAGGGGCCTGATACGATATAACTCCTGAGATAAATATCCATATTTAACAACCAGCGAAACCGAAGAAGAGAAGTTAAACAACATGTAGGAAGCAGAGCTGGCATTTGAGCCCAGGTCTACCTTGCTTCAAAGCCCACCTTGTGCCTGTGCTGCAGAGCAGAAAAAAATGGAGTTATGGGAAACCAGAAGTCTTCCTTCTGATTTCAGATCAATTTCCAGTTCTTTGGAGACCTCTCCCTTGATTTCCTAACCAGGGCAAGTCTTGAGTTCTCTCATAGTTCTTAGGGCCCACCATCAGTACACTTAAGACACTAGGAATTTTTTTTTTTATTAAATTCAGTTTTATTGAAATACATTCACACACCATACAATCATCCATGGTATACAATCCACTGTCCACAGTATGATAACATACTGATGCGTTCATCACCACAATCTATCTCTGAACATTTTCCTTACATCAGAAAGAACCAGAACAAGAATAAAAAATAAAAGTGAAAAAAGAACACCCAAATCCTCCCCCCATCCCACCCCATTTGTCCTTTAGTTTTTATCCCCATTCCTCCACTCATCCATACAGTAGATAAAGGGGGTGTGATCCACAAGGTCTTCACAATCACTCTTGTCACCCCTTGTAATCTACATTATTATATAATTGTCTTCAGGAGTCCAGACTGCTGGGTTGGAGTTTGGTAGTTTCAGGTATTTACTTCTAGCTATTCCAACATATTAAAACCTAAGACGTGTTATCTATATAGTGCATAAGAATGTCCACCAGAGTGACCTCTCGACTCCATTTGAAATCTCTCAGCCACTGAAACTATTTCGTCTCATTTTGCATCCCCCTTTTGGTCAAGAAGATACTCTCAGTCCCACAATGCCAGGTCCACATTCATCCCCGGGAGTCATATTCTGCATTGCCAGGGAGATTTACAACCCTGGGAGTCGGGTCCCACGTAGAGGGGAGGGCAGTGAGTTCACCTGTCGAGATGGCTCAGAGAGAGAGAGGGCCACATCTGAGCAACAAAGAGGTACTCAGGGGGAGACTCTTAGGCAGAATTATATGCAAGTTTAGACTCTCCTTTGCAATAACAAGCTTCACAAGGGCAAGTCCCATGATCGAGGGCTCAGTACATCAAACTGCCAGTCCCAATGTTTGTGACAACATCAACACCAGTCCAGGTGAGGATGTCCAACACATCCGCACCTTCCCCCAGATCCTCGGGGCTGGGGAGGGGGAGGCTGTAAATATATTTTTTATTATCTCCCCAAATTACTCTGGGATGAGGACACTAGGAATTTTACAGGCGTTTGTATGATTCTCCCACAAGACTAAAGGTGAGCCAAATTTGTTCCAATGGCAGAGTTAGCTAGTTGTTATAGAAACTGTATGGCCAGCAAAGCCTAAAATATTTGTCTAGCCCTTTACAGAAAATGTTTGCCAACCCCTGAAGTAGTGTGAGTTCCCAAATTTTTGTACTTTAATTCACCATTTTAACTCCAGGGCCTAAGAGAGTAAGCACAGAACAGTCACTCAAATACTGGTTGAGTATAGTTTAGAATTAATATTGAAATTTGGGATAGAACATAAAAAACAGGAGAAACTTCAAGTACCAATATGCCCATTATCAACATTTCAGTGGGTACAAATAAGTGCTAATTTTTAATTGGAATTTTTTTCAGTCAATAATCTATTAACTATATTTTCAGTAAGACCATGTTAACATTAAATGATGTCCTTTTCATTTTCAGTGAAAAAAGAACATTTTAATTTTTTTCTGAATTGATCAAATGTTAACAGTTTGGTCATCATTGTGTGACTTATAATAAAGAAGTCATCCCTGTTCTCTTTTGTGTCTCAGCCTGTGTTATCCTTTGTGATGTTGCCAAGGAAGCTCAACTATAAGTGACCAAAAGAGAACATGATGCCAACGCAACACTCTAGTCCAGGAATCAGAAAACTTTTTTTAAAATAAAGAACCAGATAGTAATATTTTGTGCTTTGTGGGTCTTGGAATCTCTGTAGGAACTATCAGATCTGCCACTGGAGCACAAAAGTAGCCATAGATAATATATAAACAAATGAACATGGCAATATTCCAATAAAACTATATGGGGACATGGAAATTTGAATTTTACATAATTTTCTTGTATAATGAAATATTATCTTGATTTTTCCAACCACTTAAAAATATAAAACCATTCTTAGCTTCCTGCCCTACAAAAACAGGAGACTGGATTTGACCCCAGCAAGATATCTGCTTCTCCTTTAAGCAACAGAGTGGCTTGATCAAGAATCCAGCCCCAGAGCTCAGACTTCTGGTTTCCCATAACTCTGTAGTTTGCTGACCCTTCCTATAGGCAACAGATTTGCCCTGGGCTCTTAACAACAGTCTTACAACCTGCCCCCTACGTGGGATCTGACACCCAGGGGTGTAAATTCCCCTGGCAACGTGGGAGTGGAATATGACTCCCAGGGAGGAATGTGGACCTGGCATCGTGGGATGGAGAACATCTTCTTGACCAAAAGGGTGTTGTGAAATGAAATGAAATAAGTTTCAGTGGCCGAGAGATTCCAAAAGGAGCTAAGAGGGCACTCTGGTGGGCACTCTTACGCACAATATAAATAACCCTTTTTAGGTTCTAATGAATTGGAATAGCTAGCAGTAAATACCTGAAACTATCAAACCACAACCCAGAACCCTTGAATCTTGAAGACGACTGTATAACAATGTAGGTTATGAGGGGTGACAATGTGATTGGGAAAGCCATATGAACCACACTCTCCTTTGTCCAGTGTATGGATGGATGAGTAGAAAAATGGGGGCAAAAAAAAAAAAAGCACCCAGTGATCTTTTTCACTTTAATTTTTATTCTTATTACTTATGTGTGTGTGGTAATGCAAATGTTCAAAAATTAATTTTGGTGATGGATGCACAACTATATGGTGGTACTGTGAACAACTGATTGTACGCTTTGTATGACTTTATGGTATGTGAATATATCTCAATAAAATTGAATTAATTAAAATATATATGTACATATTTTTTAGATGCTAGGGTATTAGACTAGCTAGAAGGAAATAACTAAAATGGTGGAACTGTAACCCATAACATTCTTTGAAATTTTCTCTATAGCTACTCATTGAATTGTACTTTGAAAGTTATCACTTTTCTGTATATATCTTATATTTCACAATAAGGAAACGACTGAAACAGTGGAACTGTAACCCATAACATTCTTTGAAATTTGCTAATTACTTGTTGAACCGTACTCTGAAAGTTATCACTGTTCTATATATATGTTATATATCACAATAAAAAATTGTTAAAAAAAAAAGTCTTAACAACTGTGAAAATGGACAGCAACTGAGAACATGAGAAGGAGTGAAAAACTAAAAGCCTCCAAGCTTCAATTTCTCTACAGTTCTCATTAGTCAATAAACTTAACTTGGAGTTATTAATTTGGTTATATTAATAACAGCTTGAATACAAATTTTGGTCATGGGAGATTTAGGTCAGTGGTACCCAAATTCTTTTGACTGTTTACCTGTATCATGTGCCCCAATTTACTTATAAAGTATATATATATATACACACACACATATATGTTACTCTATTGATATAATATGTACAATAGAAAACAGCCAAAGGCAGAAATTTTAAAGGTTGACAAAAACGGAATATAAACAGAACTTTTAATATTTGCTTTCCTTGTCTGGATTGATCATCACATCTCACCTGAGGGATCATTGTTCCTGAATTTAGAATCTATGATCTAGGCTTGAGATCACAACCAAATCTTGATGCTCTAGCCTTCAACACTAAAGTGCTGGAGTAGGAGAGTACTCCAGTGTTGTCAGCAGATAAATTAACTCCCACTGTGGGTTGTCTGTCAGAACTGAGCCCTGAGGCTGGATTCTTGATCAAGCCTCTCTGTTGCTTAAAGGAGAAGCAGATATCTTGCTGGACTGTCCAGATGGAAACTCTGTAGGTAAATATTCATTTGTTCTCTCATTTTACCAGTATTTGTTGAGCAGCTATGTGTGCCAGGTATTGTGCACTGGAAATAAAAAAAAAAATGGTACCCAAACAAAAAGGCCCCTGCCTTCATAATGCTTCCTGGAGCTTCCTGGGGAAGACGGACAAAAGACAAGGAAACAGAAGCGAAATAACTACTAATTGTAGTAAGTACTCACTAATAAATAGGGTTCTCTAATAAAGAAGAACAGGAGAGGACATAATTTAGATTAGAGATCTTGTAAAGAGTCTCTGTGGTCCCTTTACATTTTCAGTCTAGATTGAAAGAACCAGAAGAAGCCAACCATATGACTAGCAAAGGAAGAGTATCCTAGGCAAAGACTCTAGAAGGAACAAAATCCTTGTGCGTTATGATGGTCCTGGCATGTAAATCAGGAGCTCCACTTAAAGCCCAACTGTTGCTGATGGCAAATATTTTCAATTGAAGACTGAATTCTTAATTTTGGATTTGGGAAGAAATAAGTAGTCTAGATAACCTGAAAGTCTTCTTTGAATTATAAAACACCTAGAAATGTGGAAGGAGAGATGAAATTTCCCTGTCAATGCACAGCTGAACTTGCAACATAGGAAACCCCCAATGCCCTAAGCATAGAAGGAGCTGAAATCCTGGGCAGCTAGTATGAGCAGTTGCTTCAACCAGCAGCAGGCGGAAAGGGGGAAGGGTAAGGAGGGTGTGTGTGTCTCCCTAACTAGGAGGGGGATGTCAAGAGATGGGGCTTTTAGTATCTTTCAGGCAGACAGCTAGGACTGAAAACCCTCCATAAAGATCCTAGTTACCTTCTGGAAGGGAGGGAAGGAAATGGAGTCATATATAAGGGACTACGATTGCATCTGTTATATTCTATTTCTTGGGGAAAATACATTCTAAGCAAATATGGAAAATATTAAAGTTTTACAGTGATGGATGTACAGGTTGTGTGCATGAAATTGCTTATACTTTTCATACTTGACATATTCCACAATAAAAATCCAGTTACCTGGAACAAGTGCTGTTTAATTAAGAGTCATATATATTTACTTATACTGACTGCATATCAAATGAACTTAAAATTTTAATTAAATGACTACCATTTGGATGGAATAAAGATGGATGGCAATACAGCATTGTGCTATTATTTATTTTTATTCAGTTTGTTTTCATTCAAAACACTATCATTCTATTCTGAAAAAGATACTTTAAATTGAAAGTGGGAGTTAATCTTGAAATCCCTGCTGAGAGATTGAATATAAAAACTGACAATAGCCAGACCATATTTGATAACTGAACTCTGACCCACAATCTCTGCAGTAAATGGCCAGAACAGTCAGGACTTGACCAACGGCTGCCAGCTTTCTCTATTTTCCAACTCAAGACCAACCAGAGAAAGCCAAATATGCTCTCCAAATCAGTCTCCTAAGATGTTCCACTTCTAGTTAGCCCACCTGTGGCTTCCCCTTGCCACCAACCTTCCATCGGAGCATTACTGAAGTCTTCCCCTCTTTTTTCCTACTATAAAGCTTTCTCACTCCTCTGGCTGCCTTTGAGACTCTGCCAAAGGCATGTTATGGTGACCGACTCCCTTGTTGTACAAGCTCTGAATAAACAGCCTCTGTTTGCTATATGGGTGGTCATCCTTTATTTCCACACTGCTGTTCTCCCCTTTGCATAGCTTATCTGTAAGACAATCATCAAAGTATATGAAAAAGGGAATATCATATTAATTGTCCAGTGGGATACAGCTTTTCAATACAGTCTATTTACATTTGCTCTGACACAAGGATTCCATCAGATTTCAAATAAAAATTTGAAATTTCATCCATGTGAAAACAGTGCAATTGACACTTAACTACTAAATTCTGCTTGATCTAAAGCTACAGAGAACTGCCAGACAGAGCAAAAGAAAGGCAAAAGAAGCAAAGCTCACCAGGGAATCCCTACTGCACTTGAACATAAAAAGTACCATCAGGACCTAGACCATCAAAACAACTTTTAAACTGATGAAAGTGTTTGCCCACAAAATCCATCACTGGTAACAGAAAACATTGTTTCCTCTGCTATACAACATCCCCTAAACATTGGTTTTAAAAAACACTGGAATGTTTTCAGTCCTATCACTTTCTCCCGTTTTATTTTCTACATCTTGGCTTTTAAATTGCTTATCTAATGAGTATGCTATTTAAAATTCAACTGTAACAACCTCTAGTAGCTCTGTACACTTGCCATATGATACTGCTTTGGTTTCATCAGTCGGCAGCTCCTCTATATTCTGTTCTCCCTCCTCTTCCTCCACTCTCTCTGCCCCTGCCTCCCCAAGTGATTCCATCACTGGAACCTCTGGGCTGTACTCGTGGAAGGATTCATCTCCATTTCTCAGTGCTGCCCGAATTTGGACAGTTTAGCAGATCTCGTGTCTAAAATGATTTTAAAATAGGGATTGAGGATGAAGTTGATATCCCTCTGGAGAAACTAGGCTGGTTGCTCATGAGACAAGCATGTTAGCTAGGGTGTCTAATATCTCAGAAGCCCCAGAAGATGTCACTGCATTTTCACAAAGGCAACAGTTGCTGTTTATAATGCTCAGGAAGAAAATGTAAAATTACGTTCAATATCTTCTGTTTAGGAAGTCAAGAAAATGTGCAAAAGAATAAAAGACTTCTCTGGAAAATGTAAAAGTGAGAGTCAAGAAAAAGAAAATTCAAAAAATTTGATTCAGTTATCTAGAAAATGTTCTAGGTAAAAGAGAGAATTGGCGAATCTAGTTGTACCAAATGAGTAGCAATACTCAGATGCGTGATGTGTTGTGATTTATTGTGGAAGGATTGGTAAGCTATTTAGTTTGCATTTTTTCCCTGCTTCTTTTGATGTCACCAGTTGTTGGGGATTGAATCATGCCTCCCACAAAAGGCATGTTCAAGTACCAGCACTTGGTCCTGTGGGTGTGGACTCATTGCAAATATGATCTCTTCAAGAAGTTTCTTCAGTTAGGATGTGGCCCAACTGAATCAGAGTTGGCTTTAATCCAGATTACTGGAATACTTTATAAATGGAGTGAAAGACAGAGAAGAAGCCACGGGGAGCATCCAGAAGCTGGAAGTCGACGGAACTCAGAAGAGAAAGGAGATATCACCACGTGTATTACCGTGATAGAAAATCTAAGGATCCCAAAGACTGCCAGCCAGCTAGAAGATTCTAACCCCATGAGGAAGCAAGGCTTTTAGCCTCTGAAACTATTTGATATTGCCAAAAACTCTGAGATGTTGCTTACCAAGGTCTGTCAGTGATTCCTTTTCTTTAATACAACGCAGTTCTTCAAGAGACCTTTCTAGCCAAGTGCTGATATGTTCAATTTTTTCATCTCTTTCACATAGCTTTCCTATTAGTGCTTGTATTTCTTTCATGGTCTCCTGGCCATCGCCCACCAAGACCTTAAAAAATTTGGAGTGTGTTAATAGAAATTGCAACAAAATAAATAAAAACATATTCTGACTGAGTGGATCAAGTCCAAAACAAAAAACATTCCATATGCAAAACTGGTGTTAGTCATGTAAAATGGGTGTGTGTACACAGTAAATTCATGCATTTCTACAAAATATCTCAAAAAAAATGGATTATCATATGAGAAGATTAAATGGAATACTTATTGAACTCGAATTTTTAACTGAGTGGGGGGATGGTGGTGACATAAAAAGCCAGTTCACCCACAGAGCAGTACAGAACTGCAGAGGGGATTCACTGTCACTTAAAGCGTAAAAGAAAGAACTTTGGAGTCAGGTTGGATCTGAGTTCTAAATCCCCAAACACTCACTAACCACTTGGGTTGGGAGCAAGTTACTTAAACTCTGCAAACTTCAACTGGAAAAGGCCTTCCTTATCCAGTGTTTTAAGGGGTTAAACACGGATTAGATGTGAACATTAAATTCTAAGCAAGTAGCAGAGCCAGGGCTTAAATTCCAGCCTCCCTGACTATCAAGTTGGAGTGTGGGGGTGTGCCAATGGCTCTCACAGCTGTTAAAAACATAGATGATAGATGGAGCTCAGACTGACAATTTTGTCTTAAAACAAAATGTACTCAATCTTAATTTGAAGAAGAAAATTTATTCCACTTTATCCAAAGTGATAGAGTAAGAAGATCATTTCCCAAAGGATTAGGATTTCATAATGACCTTTGGCAACAAAGGACATATTTTCGGTTGTAATGGTCACACCAGCTGTCACACACATACCCCCAAGCTTGATCTTCTTCCCTTATGCATTCACGTGCACATGCACACACACACACACACACACACAACCAAGGTAGGTGATCATTTTCAGAAATGATATGATACTTATGAAAGCACACAAAAGAACTTACCTTAACTGAGGCCCGGAATTCAGCCCACAAATCCAAATACTTTGCTAAAAATAAAGATTTTAAAATTCAAAGGTTACCGAAACGATTTGAATGTTTTTATAAAAATAACGTTATCTGCCTTTTAAAAATTATCATTTAAAGTTTTCTACTTCCTGAAATGACAGAATAACTGGACCGACCTGCTCTTGCACTGTAAACAAGTAGAAAATGGGATAAAATAAATGAAATAAATGTTTTCAGATATTGGTAAATGGACTGTGATACCTGATAGAAGGGAAACAAATGAGGTGAGAACTCTGGTCATCCAGCTTTCTACTGGAGGCACCTTCCAGACCATGGCACAGGGAGGGTATTCCCAAGCAGAACAAGGCCTTCTTGCACAGACACAAAGATCCATGACAAAAATTAGCAAATTGAATTCAACAAATATAAAAATAGTAATAACTCTTGAAAAAGTGTGTTTTATCCCAAGAATGGGAGGTTGGTTTAACATTCAAAAATCAATCAATGCAAATTTACCATATTAATGGCATAAAGGAGAAATACCATGTGAGCATCTCAATAGATAAAGAGAAAGCTTTTGACCAATTCAGCATTTTTTCATGGTTAAAACTCACAGGAAAATAAGAATAGAAAGGAATATCAACCTGATAAATGGCATTTGTATAAAACCTGCAGCTAGCACCATATTTCCTGGTGAAAGACCAAATGCTTCCCCTTACAATAGGAACAAGGCAAGGGTATATGCTCTCACCACTTCTATGCAGTATTATACTAGAGGTCCTGGCCAGTGCAATAAGGCAAGAAAAAGAAATGAAAAACATGCAGATTGGAAAGGAAGGCATTGTTTTTATTTGCAGATATTATGTATGTAGAAAGTCCTAAGAAATATACAAAATAGCTTCCAGAGCTAAGTGGATTTTTAAAATTTGAAACTTAAAGAAAAAATAAGACCATTTACAATATCATAAAAATATTAAGCAGTTAGGGATAAATTTAACAAAATATATGTAATACCTGTATACTTACGTGGGAAAGGTTTAACTCTGTAGGCCTGTGTTGCTCAAATTCTGCACATTCCTAATAAAGGCCTGTTTTCAGGATTAGCCCCTGTCTGGCTCATGGGAACTGAGCTCTTTGAATGTTCTATCTGATAAGACTGTTTCTGCATGTCTGAGGTCTTGAACTAAGGTGATAAGTTTGTCCAAGTAGTTTGTACTGACAATGTGATTTATGGTGAACACCTGCTTTACCTCTGGATCTTGAGTAACTGAGGTCACTCATACAGGTGCTGTATGACTATCTGACTGACTCCCAACAATACCCTAAACATCCAGGCCCAAGTGAGATTTCTGGTTAACTTTGCATATGTTGCTGCACATGTTTGCTGGGGAAATTAAGTGCATCTATGCAACTCCACTGGGAGAGACACCTGGAAGCTTGTGCCCGGTTTCCTCTGGACGTCACCCTATATGTCTTTTCCCTTTGCTGACTTTATTCTGTATTCTTCACTATAATAAACTGTAACTATGAACATAACAACTTCTGAGTTCTGTGAGTCCTTTTAGTGAATACATTGAGTCTGAGGGTGGTTTTGGGAAACCCTGACATGACACTAAAAACTTTAAAGCATTACTGAGATAAAGCAAAGAAGACCTAGATAAATGGAGTTTTATATACTACGTTCTTGGATTGGAAGACTCAATATTGTTAAGATGTCAATTCTCTCCAAATTAATCTATAGATTCCACACAAACCCATTAAATTCCCAACAAGCTCTTTTGTCGAGATTAATAAGCTGATTCTAAAATTTATATGGAAATCAAAGGCCTTGAATAGCCAATATAATTTTGGAAAAGAAGCACAAGGGTAAGAACTTATACCATCTGATATGCAGGCTTATTATAAAGCTACAGTAATCAGCACAGTGTAGTATTGGTATCAAGTTAGACATTTAGAATAAAGGAACAGACTTATAAAATTGATTTTTGAAAAAGCTGCCAGGGTAGCAAAATGGTGCTGGAACTACTGGATGTGCATATGGAAAAAAATGAAGTCAAACCACAGACCTAACAAAGGAATTTCTTTGAGAATATATAAACAATTCTTTTAATGAAATAAGAACACAAACTACACAACATAATGAGCAAAAATTTTAACAGACACATGGCCATGTATTTTCCAAGGATGGCCCCATCCATATGCTTCTCTCCCAGCATGCTGACACTCCTCTTGTTCAGTACTGGGGTCTATATTCATTCCCCTTGTCTCTGGGTAATTGCCTTGACCATTAGAGTACGGTGGAAGTAGCCCTCTGACCTCTGGTAATAAAAAATGCCATGAACTTCCATTTTGTTCTTTTGGGATGCTTGCTCTTAACACAGCAGGACAAGCAGCTTCATGGAGAGGTATTCTGACCAACAGTCTCTCCTGAGTTCCAGCTATGAGCCAATGTCAACACCAGATAAATGAGTGAGTGAGTTTTCAGGTGATTCTACGCCTCAGCCATTGCTGAATTATCCCCAGCCTTCAAGTTGCCCCAGCTGATGCAATGAAGCAGACATGAGCTGCCTCCAACAAACCGTGCCCAAATTGCCAATTTATGAGCAAAGTAAATGATTGGTTATGCCACCAAGTTTGTGACATATATTATGCTATAATAGATAATTGGTTTAAGATACTTCACAAAAGATGATATACAAATGGTCAAAAAATCCATGAAAAGATGCTTGACAACATTAACTATTAGGGAAATACAAATTAAAATCACAATTAAATACCATTATATACCTATTAGAACGGCTAAAATTAAAAGGACTGACAATTTTAAGTGTTGTTGAGAATATGGAGCAATGGGAACTCAAACATTGCTCATGAGATGATAAATCTGCAAACTACTTTGGCAGTTTCTTATAAAATTAAACATGCTTTAACCATATGACCCAGCAATTCCACTCTTAGGTTATTTACCCAAGAGAAAAAAAAAATGTATCCTCAAAAAACACTTGTAAATAAATGTTCACAGCAGCTTCATTCAAAATAGCCAAAAGTTAGAAACAATCCAAAAGTCCTTCAGCTGGTGAGTGGATAAATAATATACAGTATATCCATACAATGGAATACTATTCAGCTATAACAAGGAGCAACAAATGATACATGAAACAACATAAAGGAATCTTAAAAACCATTTTGCTGATTGAAAGAAGCCGGGTACAAAAGTGTGCATACTCTGTGATTCCATTTATCTAATCATTAGGGACACAAAACAGATCAATGGTTGTCAGGAGCTGGAGGTAAGGTGGGAGATCCGCTGGAAAGGGACACAGGGAAATTTTAGGGTGATGAAAATGTTCTGTATCTCGTTTGGGGTGGTGGTAGTTACAGTGGTATACACATTTGTCAAAACTTACTGAACTCTAAACTCAAAATGGGTTCATTCTATGCAAATCAATAAAATTGATTTAAATGAAACAAAAAACCTTTATTTTTACATACAAAGACACCTAAGACACATTACTTACTTTGCTGAGCTATCAGGTCCCAAGACAGATCTAATGAGTTTTTGACGAGGACTTCTTCTCTGTTTTTGTAATCCTCTTTCATCTTCTTCATATATGAAATATACTGGAAATTAAAGGCATGTGATTGTTTAAATTAGTTTAATTACTATGGGTTAATTATCCATTTAGTCATTCAGCAAACATTTATTGAGTCCTACTCTGTGTCAGCTGTTGTTCCAGGTGCAGAGCTTACAGTGGCAAACAAAGCATGTTCTCACCAAGCTTGCATTCTGGTGAGAGAGATAAAGGATTCTGTTTCCTATTAAGCATTGCACCACTCTAATAAACATGGCATTTTGAATATAATTTTTCCCAAGAAGAAACTGAAGGATGTTCTGTCTGAATGCACCAAGTCCACAACAAAAACCTGCCAAATGTGTGTATAGTAAATGTCACATAGTAGAAACGCTGCCAGACTAGAGTTTAGCGTAAGCCTGGGAGAGATGATGTATTGAGTCGGGAGACTCCATGGAATTGCTCATCCACGTCAGATGTTTCAGTGCATTGGGTGATGATGGTAATAGTGATTTAGACGGTGGGTGAAGGCTTTCCATTCTGATCACACTGTGCTTCTGGTAGAGTTCATGGCTTGAAGCTACCATATCATACGCTCAAATTTCCTTCTTCCTGAAACACCAGCAACAACATAACTTCCCCAGGTCCTGACTCCTTCTCTAGCCAGTATCCAGTCTCTCCCTTCTTCTTCATTATTCTGTACTTCTACAAACCATAGTCTATTTCCTTCTAGCCTCCTATTTACTCCCAGTCAGTGCTTCTGGATTCTTCCCCCTACTATTCCACTGAAACAATTCTCAATGAAGTCTGTCAAATTCAACATAAATTTTCAGGTGTCCTCATACTATCAGAGGGAACCACAGGAAGGAACCAATATTTGACTAGCTTAGACCTACAAAAATGGTACTTTCATATGGTTTAACCAAATATGTCTGCCCGCTGCATTTAATATTACTGATCACTTTCCTCTTTCTAAAACTCTCTTCCTTCTAGGTTGTTATAGCAGACCATGCTCAGGCTGCTGGAGACCCAAGGACATACTGTGAAATAAAACATGGAAGTGGGTACACCTGATGCAGAAATGCCTCATGGTAACAAGTACTGACATGGCCCTCTCCCAGCCTGGTGGTGTAAAGGCAGCAAACAGGACTCATGGAGTTTCCTTGGCATGCCCCATTCTTCAGTCTGTTCAGGCTGTGCTACCTTAAACTTGAGGCACAACTCCACGAATAACAGAAGACCTGGGGCTCATGTCTATTTGCTTATGACCTTATCTTGTGTATATCCTATGCATTGCTTGACTGCTGGCTTGGTAATAATGAAGTAAATGCAACAGTTTTCTTTACAAGAGGATAAAGCTATACATTTCACAGCAATATATTATTTTATATGTGAGTTTAGAAATGAAAATGTAATTAAATAATAAATTGATTATCATCAAGTAGATATTTTACTATTTCATCTATATCCTTACATTTTTACCTATTTGAGTTAGCAAAAAAAAATTGGTGGGGGAGGATCTTCTCTTTGGGAAAATACGTGTAGCTTTACACTCTGGGATCCCGTGGCAGCCTGTGGCCTGAGCAAAACAGGCCTGCAGATCTTTGGTGCACAGCAGTCTGTGTGACCTAGGCAGCTAATGTTTAACCTATTGTCTTTGTAAGCCAGTAAAGAGAAAAAGAGTAAATTGACCTTAAAATGTAACTTTATGGGAAGCAGGCAGGAGGTGAGAGGCTCTTAGTCTCACAAAAAAGAGCAAAATGTAATTGTTCAAGTGTTATTCTAGTCCCTCCTGCACCAGCCCTCAGGTCAGAGTGACCTGTTCCCGCCTCTATGCTTCCCCCACCCTTAAGAATGCCTTTGTCTTAAACCCTTATAAATGTCTTGCTGTCCTCTTTTCATCGCACAGTCAACTTCCCTGTGACTGCGATGCCTGCCCAGCCTGAGAGAGCTGTCATGATCTCTCCGTGACTTCTCACCCTGTAAGTAAGCCCTGAATAAAAGTTCATGTATCAGAAAATGCTCGTTGTCTTCTTTGGCCTCTGGACTGGCATGGCCCTCATGGGCTGTGACAGATACTTGTATGTATGATCTCTTTTAATACATATTTCTTTACTGTTTTAGCTTTTCATTCTAAAATAAGTTCTGATTTACAAAAGAGCTGCAAAAAAGGGTAAAAAGAAATCTAGTATACCAGTATACCCTATAACTTCCTGAAATGTTAACATCTTTACCTAATTTTAGCACGATTCTCAAAATCAGGAAACTAACCTTCATACAATATATACAAAACTATTAACTAATCTACAGACTCATTTGAATTTCACCCATTGTCTGACTCACTGCTTTTTCTTATACAGGATTGAATCCAGGATCACACATTGCATTTAGCTGTCATTTCCTTAACCTCCCTTTGTAATTAGCACATATCTTGTATTTTGAGACTATGGGAATATCCTCTTTCTCATACTTCCATCTACTAATTTCAGCATCTATTGATGATTCTCATCTGCAGCAATTATTACTGTGCTGCCTGATGGTGATTTTCTATTTCCATCATTCCTTTTACATTAATTAATTGGAAATTTATTGTACTGAAAAGCTTTTTCTTCTCTCCCATTTTTTTTTTCCACTTATTTATTTATATCAATATGGACTCATGGATATTTATCTTATTCTATTGGTTATAATTTGTTAGTCTCATTGATTCTCTTGTTGGTCAAGTTGTCCCATTTGGACATTGAGAGCCTCTTCAGATTGACTCTTGTTCTTTTGACATGGCCCCATTCATTTTTGAAGTTCAATTTATCTATTTGTTCTTTTGTTGTTTGTGTTTTGGGTGTCATATTTAAGGCACCATTGATAAATTCAAGGCTATGACAATTTAACCATGTTTTTTTCTAAGAGAAGAAAAATTATAGCTCTTACATTTATGTCTTTGATCTATTTTGAGTTAATTTTTGGAAATGGTGTGAGGTAAGGGTCCAGCTTCATTCTTCTGCATGTGTCTATCCAATTGTCCCAGCAGCATTTGGTAAAAAGACTATTCTTTCCACCATTGAATGGTTTTGGCACATTTGTCAAAAATCAGTTGACCATAAATCCATAGGTTTATTTCTGGACTCTCAATTCTATTCCATTAATCTACATGTCTATCCTTATGCCAGTACCACAGTGTCTTGATTATCATTGCTTTGTTTTAAGTTTTGAAACTGAGAAGTATGAGTCTTCCTACTTTGTTATTTTTTCAAGATTGTTTTGGTTATTCAGGTTCCCTTGAAAATCCATATGAATTTTAGAATCAGTTTGTTAATTTCTACAAAGATGTCAGCTGGGATTCTGCTAGGGATTATATTGGATCTGTAGATCAATTTGGGGAATATTGCCATTTTAAGAATGTTTTATTTTCTGATTCATGAACATGAGATGTTTTCCCAATCATTTAGACCTTCTTTGATTTTGACAATGTTTTATAGTTTTCAGAGTATAAGTTTTGCATTTCTTTTGTTAAATTTAGTTCTAAGTATTTTTTTACACAATTGAAAATAAAATGTTTTCTTAATTTCACTTTTGAACTGTTCATTGCAAGTGTGTAGAAATATAATTAATGTTTGTATGTTGATCTTCTGTCCTTCAACATTGTTGAACTCATTTATCAGTTCTAATTGTTTTTTTAGTGTATTCTATATATAAGATCATGTCACCTGTGACTATAGTTCTACTTTTTCCTTTCCAATCTGAATGTCTTTTCTTTTCTTAACTAATTGTCCTAGATAGAATCTCCAGCACAATGTTGAAGAGCAGTGATGAAAGTAGACATTCTTGACTTCTTCTTGATCTAAAGAGGAAAGCATTCAGTCTTACTCCATTTAGTAAAACGTTAGCTGTGGGTTTTCATAGACACTCTAGATGATCAACTTGAGGATGTTCCCTCCTATTCTTAGTTTGTTGATTGTTTTTATTATGAAAGAGTATTGGATTTTATCAAATGATTTTTCTGCATCCATTGAGATGATCATTTGTTTCTTACTTTTAAATTTATTGATATGGTGTGTTGCATTAATTGATTTTTTTTCAATTTTATTGAGATTGTTCACATACTATACAATGATCCAATGTCCACGATCAATTTTGTGTTGTACCATCATACAGCTGTGCATCTATTATTCCAGAAAATAAAAACAATAAAGAAAATTCAAATCCTCCCATACGCCTAACCCCACCCCCTCCATTATTGACTCACTGTATTGGTATAATACATTTGTTACTGTTGATGAGAGAATGTTGAAATACTATTAACTGTAGTACATAGTTTGCAATAGGTATCCATTTTTTCCCAATATACCCCTCTATTATTAACTTCTAGTTATAGTGTCATACATTTCTTCTAGTTCATGAAAGAGATTTCTAATATTTGTACAATTAATCATGGACATTGTCCACCACAAGATTCACTGTTTTATACATTCCCATATTTTAACCTCCAACTTTCCCTCTGGTGACAAACATGTCCCCAAGCCTCTGCCTTCCACCTCACTCACACACCATTCAGCACTGTTAGTTCTTCTCACAATAACATGCTACCATCACCTCTGTCCATTCCCAAACACTCAAGTTCAACCTAGTTAAACTTTCTTTTCACAATATGCAAATGCTCCCCATTCTTTAGCCTCATTCTATATCCTGGTAACTTATGTTTCATGTCTGTGAGTTTACATATTATAATTAGTTCATATCAGTGAGGCCATACAATACTTGTCCTTCTTTGTCTGACTCATTTCATTCAATATAGTGCCCTCAAGGTTTCTTCATCATCCTGTTTTTTTTTCTAAGATGGTTTTGTTCACCCACCATACAGTCCATCTTCAGTAAACATCAATAGTTCCCTGTATAATCACATATTTACGCATTCACCACCATCACCACTATCTATATAAGGACATCTCCATTTCTTCCACAAAGGAGGAGGAAGAGTCAAAGAAGGTAGAAAGACAAAAGAAAAAGAAAAAGAAAGATAAAAAATGACAGCTAAAAAGCAACAAAAAGAAAGACAGAATTAAACTAAAGTACAATAAAAGAGTCAGACAGCATCACCAATGCCAAGAGTCCCTTATATCCCCCTCTTATAGGCATTTAGCTTTGGTATATTGCCTTTATTACATTAAAGGAAGCCTAATACAATGTTTCTGTTAACTATAGTCTCTAGTTTGCATTAATTGTATTTTTTCCCCAATACCACCCCATTTTTAACACCTTGTAAGGTTGACATTCATTTGTTCTCCCTCTTGTGAAAACATATTTGTACACTTTATCACAATTGTAGAGCACTCTAGGTTTCACTGAGTTATACAGTCCTAGTCTTTATCTTTCCTCTTTCCTTCTGGTGTCCCACATGCTCCTAACTTTCCTCTTTAAACCATACTAACAGTCATCTTTGTTCAGTGTTCTTACATGGTTGTGCTACTGTCACCCAAAATTGTGTTCCAAACCTCTCACTCCTGTCTTTTCCTATCTGTCTGTAGGGCTCCCTTTAGTATTTCATAGAGCAGGTCTCTTGTTCACAAACTCTCTCATTGTTTGTCAGAGAATATTTTAAACTCTCCCTAATATTTGAAGGACAGTTTTGCCAGATATAGGATTCTTGGTCAGCAGTTTTTCTTTTCCAGTATCTTAAATATATCAAACCACTTCCTTCTTGCCTCCATGATTTCTACTGAGAAATCTGCAAAAAGTCTTATCAGGCTTCCTTTATGTGTGATGGATTGTTTTTCTCTTGCTGCTTTCAGGCTTCTCTCTTTGTCTTTGATGTTTGATAATCTGATTATTAAGTGTCTTAGCGTAAGTCTATTCAGATCTATTCTGTTTGGGGTAGTTGCGCTTCTTGGATCTGTAATTTTATATCCTTCATAAGAGATGGGAAATTTTCATTGATTATTTCCTTTATTATTTCTTCTGCCCCTTTTCTCTTCTCCTTCTTGGACACCCATGACATACATTCATGCACTTCATGTTGTCATTCAATTCCCTGAGACGTTGCTCATATTTTTCCATTCTTTTTCCTATCTGTTCTTTTATGTGTAGGATTTCAGTATCTTGTTCTCCCATTCCTGAGTGTTTTCTTCTGGCTCTTGAGATCTGCTGTTGTATGTCTCCATTGTGTTTTCATCTCTTGTGTTGTGTCTTTCATTTCCACAGATTCTGCCAGTAGTTTTTTGAACTTTTGATTTCTACCTTATGTCCACCCAGTGTTTTCTTTATATCCTTCATCTCTTTTGCCATATCTTACCTGAACTCATTGATTTGGGTTTTGATTTGATTTAGCATATTTCTTTGAAAATCTTTAATTGACTGTTTCATTAAAGTGAAACAATATCTCAATTGTATCTTGATTGAGGTGTAAGTCTGTTCCTTTGACTGAGCCATATCTTTGCCCTTCCCAGTGTAGTTTGTAGTCCTCTGTTGTCTAGGCATTTAGCTTCCCCAGTTACCCCAATCAGATTTTCCCAGACCAGAATGGGTTCAGGTCTCAGAATATGGTTATATTCAGTTTCAAGTCTCCCTGAGGGTGTGTCTTAGAAATTGACAGACTTTTCCTGTGAGGTCTCTAGCTGCTGTGCTTTTCCTAACCTGCCCAGCAGGTGTCAGCCTGTCACTCCTGACTGGTGTAAAGAGATGTGGCCCCTTTAATTCTTAACTTAGGGTGTTTCTGTTTTGACTGTTTTCCCCCAGGCCCTGGAATCTGAATTCTAAGGGGAGGGTAGGCCCTTGAGCTGGGACCCACCTCCTTCCTCTTAGGGAAGATACATTTCAATAGTTCCGTTGTTTCTCTGACTCTGTCAACTCCACCCCTATCTGAGTAAGAGCACTGTGAACTGAAAATGGCTGAGGCTCCACTGAGTCACTCAGGTTGAGAGAGAGAGTAAAAGGGAAAGAAAGCCCCCCCATTCAGAGCCAGTCCATGGCCCCCCAATTTCACCCATCGGTCAGACAGAGCACCTGGTCTTCCAGGCTCCCCCTCCCAAGGCCGAGGTGTTTTCTGGCTAAGGTCAGTCTCTAAAAGTCTATATTTTTTCTTTTCAAAATTAATTCTCTTCCTCTCCATCAGCTCCACCTCCTCTCCACTGGGAGTGACCTCATGGTACATTGCTGCTTGTCTATATTTGTAACTTGTATTCAGCAGTCCACATTTGTTAATTAAAACCCCAGTTGTAGCTCAGCTGAGCTATATTTGCTCAGAGAATGCTGCTTTCTGCCACAGTGAGGTCCTACAGCCCAGCCTGCTGGCAGCCCAGCCTGCCATGGGGGAAGGGGTCTCCCAGCACAGGTCCACAGTTTTTATTTACAGATTTTATGTTGTGATCTCAGCCTTTCCACCCAATTCAGGTTGCTATACAATGTGTGGACAGTCATAATTGTCCCCCGGCAGTTGTTCCAGATTACTTACTAGTTGTTCCTGGTTATTAGTTGTTCCAGGGGGCTAACTAAATTCCACACCTCTCTATGCCACCATCTTAGTTCCTCGTCTGCATTAATTGATTTTTGGATGCTAAATAAAACTTGCATATTTGGAAAAAATTCCATTGGTCATGCTGTATAATTTTTTTTAAATGTTGCTGTATCTGATTTGCTAGTATTCTTTTCCCTTTATTATAGAACTTGTGGGTTACAGAACAATCATTCATGAAATACAGGATTCCCATATGGCACCCCATCACCAACACTTTTCTTGGTGTGGAAAATTAGTAATTTGCTAGCATTTTGTTGAGGATTTTTGCATCCATATTTCTCAAAGATATTGGTCTGTAGTTTTCTTTTCTTGTGGTGTATTTCTCTGGTTTTGGTATCAGGATAATAATGGACACATAGAATGAATTGAGGTGTTTCATCCTTTTATATGTTTTGGAACAGTTTTTAAAGAATTGTTATTAATTCTTATTTAAATGTTTGGTAGAATTCATCAGTGAGGCTATCTGGGTCTGAGCTTTTCCTCATAGGCAGTTTTGTGATTATTAATTCAGTGTCTTCACTTGTATTAGTTCTATTCAGATTGTCTATTTCTTCTTTAGTTAGTTTTAATAGTTTGTGTCTTTCTAGGAATTTTGTCCATTTCATCTAAGTTATCAAATGTATTGGCATACAGTTGCTCATAGATTCCCTTAAACTCCTTTTCATTTCTGTAAGATCATTGGTAATGTTGCCTCTTCCATTTCTGATGCTAGTAATTTGTATCTTCTTTTTTACTTGATGTGGAAATTCTTTTTTTTTTCTTGGACTATCAGTTCTGTTGATATTTCTCTATTGTTTTTCTATTCTCTATTAATGTCCACTTTAACCTTTATAATTTCATTCTTTCTGCTTGTTTTATATTTAGTTCTTTTTTCTAATCTCTTAAGGTAGAAGTTTAGATTATTGATTTGAGAGCTTTCTTCTTTCTTAAAGTAAGCATTTAAAACTGCAAATTTCCCTCTAAGCACTGCTTTAGCTGCATCTTATAAGTTTTGGTATGTCGTGTCTTCATTTTCATTCATTTCAAAGTATTTTCTAATTTCCATTTTGATATCCTGTTTGATCCATTGGTTATTTAGGAGTGAGTTGTTTAATTTCCATATATCTATGAGTTTCCAAAATTTCTTCCTGTTATTGATTTCTAATTTTTATTCCATTGTTGTGGGAAAACATACACTATATTATTTCTACCCTTTTAGATTTATTGAGGTTTATAATCTAGCATATGGTCCATCTATGTGCATTTGAGAAGAACGCATATTCTGCTGTTATTGGGTGGCCCCATCATCTTTGAATACGTCCTTCCTTTCAGGCACTACATGATGTTGCAGGCTGATCCTTTAATTTTTCCTGTTAAAAGGAATCAGCCATTTCTCCAAGCAGCCCTGTTCCCATTTCTTGGGAAATGTATTTAAAAACCAAGGCCTGGGTGCTAGGTGTGCTCATTGGTACTGAGTTGTTTCAAAAAGAATCATTTTACATGAAGTTGAAGTCATCCTTCCTGCCAATTTAAAAATCTGGAACTTACTCTGAGGTCTGACCCAGCTCATGGGGCATATTTGCCACTTTTGGCAAGAAAAAGTTCATGAGTCAAGTGGGACATTGCGAATGATGGTAGTGATGGCAAGACCTTCTAAGTTTCCTTCCCTAAATGCACTAAGAAATCTTAGGAGTATGTTGTATGTCAGAAAGCCTACAGTGCTGCTGATCTCTCTGGCTGTGCAGAGGCTGATACTTTGTGAAGGAAGAAATGAGCAAGACCGTGACTGGAGTCAAGAAGGATTTTGGCAGGGGGTGGCAGAATTTCTGAAAGTGAGCTGGGACCTGTCCATGCATCATCCCAGATGGAAAGGGCATCAGAGACAGGCAAGCAGAGGCAAGGCTTGGTCTTGCATATGACCTACACTACTATACCCCCACACCCTCAGCAAAGGAGGAAATCCTGAACAAAGCAACACTCCAATTTCCTGCACAGAGGAGGGAATAAGATCTTTAAAAGACTTTCAACCAATCTTTAGCTACTCCTGGGTCCATCCATGTTTCCAAGATGCATCTGGCCTAGACTGACACCCATGAGTCGCTAGCATATTCAATTTTATCACAGGCATAGTTTAGTGAACCCAGCCTAGAGAGATTCCCCAGTAAGCTTGGAAGGTACTACTCATGACCTGATTACCAATCTTGGTCACCATAAATAGAGCAAGGAATTTGGAAAGGAATGCCTGGACCCTCCCCAGTAAGGAACAAAGTTGATGAGGGGGAGTCCCAGTAGGTGGTTCTGCCCATCATCATCCCAGAGGCATGGGAGTGGGGACCTTGTACAAAAACAGTCTGCACCAGTGGCTGCCCAACTATGGTGATTTGCAGGGGCACCAACTGAGCTCCTTAAAAGTTGGAGTCTGAAGGTCATCTCAGTGTATGTCCTCTGAAGGGAGGCACAGCCATGTTAAAGGGCCCAGTCTTGAAGGCTTGGTGGGTCCATGCTCTCCCTGGCTACAGGCTAGGACATTCTTGGTGGAGCATGCATAGTTAGCAGCTTGAGCTTCAGTGTCCAACACAGTGGCTGGAACATCTGTGAGGGCCCCATTACAAACTGTGTGCTGAGCACATAACTCATTGGAGTCCTATGCCACATTATCATAGTGAATTCCCTGTGCTATGCTTGTGGGAGGCCCACTAAATGACTTCCTTTCAGCTGCACCTGTTCATAAACCCATATCCTAGGCCAGGACAGCTGCTTTCCCCAAGGGGTGCTAACTAGCATGCTGGCCTCTGATTGGCATAACTCACTGCAAACCATGTAGGGGATACGGGACTACCACAATTATCCTGTGCCATGTGAACCACTCATATATGAAGATAAATGGTTAAAACTTTCCTACTCTTAGTTGCTGCTTTCACTGAGAACTCTAGTCAGGATCTAAAAATTTGGGCTTTGGTACATAAACTTGGCACCAGTCAAGTTTCAAGAGAGAAACAATTAAATACTACAAAGTACTGATAAAACTCTTAGGGCTTTCTACCCTAAGACAGGGCTGTTGCCTAGGATTGCTTATAAACCAATGGTATGGGGAGGCTGTCTACTCATATACACATATACTTGATCTTGTGTCTGTCTTTGCAAGGCTTGTTTGCTGGTTTCACAGTAAACCAAAATGAAAGCCACCTTAAGTCCAAGCCATCATTCTTGCTTGTTTTTGAATCCGAATCAGTATTTATGGCTCAGCTTAGTTCAGCTGGACTCTCATTTTTCTCCCATAACTTTCGACTATCCCCCATTAGGCTCCCTTCTGTTTTCCTCTTCCACTGCTCACCCCTTCAAAGTTGGTTTTCTCCAAGGCTCTGTTCACAGCCACTGCTCTTCTCATACAAGCCAATGTCTCTGAGGAATCTCATCCATCTCTCAGGTGTCACTCTTATCTCTATGCTAATGACACCCAGATATTTATTTCAAGCCAGACTTCTCCCAGCTCCTAATCTGGCATGGTTAGGTGTTCTTGCTTTGGGTCATTGTATATATCCTGGACAGATTATTGTACTTAAGACACTGAGTTAGATACTATGAGCCTCCTAAGGGCTGGAGTGGTGTCATAGTCATATCTGTATCCATTACCCGGTGTCTGGAACTCAGGAGGTGCTTAAAATGTCTATTGAGCAAAGGGATGTGATCAGAAAAAAAGAGCATGGTGAGTGAATAAGATAATAGCACAGGGTCATCTGGTGGCTAGTAGATGAACAAAATATCCAGAAACAGATCTTTCAGAATCAGTCTTTCATGTGATCATCCATTTTCCCATTGCCAGAATAGAAATAAAATTTCCAATTCTTTTAGTACAAAATCGATATCATCTTTATAGGAAGACAGTCTAGTTAGATATTTCTGCAAGCAGATGAAATTGCTTACAAGTTTGCTTCAAGGGCTAGATGACCAAAGATGTGTTGCATTGTGATTGATAATGATATCAGTCCCTAGGCTCTGTGGAGCACATTTACCTTTTCAACATGAATAAGTATCCTTTATAACATTTTGATTCTACAAAAAAAAAAAAAAAAAAAAAAAAAACCACAGGAGATTGGTGGGAGAATTATTACCATTTAACAGATGAAAAAATTACCTAGGTAGGTGAAGAAATTTTCTTAATGCCTCTGAACTAGCCAGTGGCAGAGCCAATTTCTCTTATTTCCAGTCTTATTGTTGTAGGATTGACAGTTTTCCTGCCTAATAAAATAATTTTTAGAGACTCACTTCCCTCATCTATAAAAGGGAGATAATATATTACCCACTTTATAAGGTTATTGTGAGCAGTGAGTGAGATGGAATCCCTCTTGAATGTGAGGCATTGTGAAAAATATTTGGGCTACACTGACACCAGTGCTGACTGAGGTCATTGTGTTATTGATAAAAACAGTTTTTAAAAAAATTGCATTTCTTGAGGTGGCATCATCAACAAGGTGACATAAGACATCCCCTGAAAAAACTTCCCCAGAGATTCAGCAATTAAAAGGACAAACTCCGTTTGCTTAAAACTCTGGAGAAAAATACCAGCTAGGAAAGTGCCATCCCAGAATGCAAGTCCCACTCCCTCCCTCCCTCAGGCTGCATAGCTTGGGAGTCCCTCTGAGACAGAGAGGCTGGGATCCCTCCCTCCCATGATGGTCACAGATTTCAGAGCCACTTGCAGGAGTGTGTTAGAATACAATGCATACCCAGGCACCAGATTCCAAGTCCACAGAGTCCCAAGGTGGAACAGAAGCTGCTTGGGAATGCCAAATGCATAAGCGGGAGGGCAGATAAGGAAAGAAGCCATGGCTTGAAAGTGGTGCACTCTCTCAATCCAGTTACTGTTGACTGGACAAACTAAATGCAAATTGGACTTTTCTGGAGTGGCATAGCATTTTGGATTGAGCCCAACTGTATTCCTGGGGTGGGATGCCCTAATAGGGAAAAATAGAGGCAGAAAAGCCTCAGGGAGAGAAAAAATCGGGAGTGGGGGGAGGTGTAAATTGAATGGCTGTAAGACAAGAGAGTCTCAGAACTGAAAAGTGTAAGGAAAAGGGGGCATTGAATGAGGAAGAGTACTTAAATCATAGGAGCCAGGGAGAAAATCCTGCACAAAAACAAGCAGAACAGATAAAGATACCAGGAGAAGGAAAAGAGGAAAGGAAGCTCTCTCCTGGAAGTGAAACAATTGCCCAAAAAAATGCAATCTCAAAAATTGTACCACATATCAAGGGTTAGAATCAGATAAAGAAGACATAAAAAAATCTAATCAGTTTAACACAGGCAATTCTAAAGGTCTATAATAAGGCAGAGAAGAAGAGACTTAACACAAAGCCCTAGGAAAGACAGAGAAGCTGAACTTCAGAGTCAACTCATCCAGATAATCAGATGCCTAGATATCAGCAAAAAATTACAAGCCATACTAAGAAACAGGAAGATATTTCCCAGTCAAGGGAATAAATTCAAACATCAGAGGAGACACAAAATTTGGAACAACTTATCAAAGAAGTTCAAACAAATCTCCTAAATAAATTCAAGGAGATGAAGGAAAATATGCTTAAAGAAATAAAGGATATTAGGAAGACAATGTGTGAGCATAAAGAAGAATTTGAAATTATAAACAGAAAAATAACAGAAATTATGGGGATGAATGGCACAATAGAAGATATTAAGACGACATTAGAGGCATACACAGAACAAAGAATCAGTGAACTAGAAGACAGGACCATTGATCTTATTGACAGACGACAGATACAGAAAGAAAAGAAAAAAATTGAGCAGTGTCTCAGGGATTTGAGTGACAGCACAAAACACACAAACATATGTGTCATGGGTGTCCCAGAAAGAGAAGGGAAGAGAAAAGGGGCAAAAGAATATTTTGTAAACAATGGCCCCAAATTTCTCAACTCTTATAAAATACATAAATATGCATGTCCAAGCACAACATACTCCAAACAGAACAAACCCTAACAGACCAACCCCAAGACACATTCTAATCAGAATATCAAACTCCAAAGATAAAGAGAGAGCCCTGAAAGCAGCAAGAGAAAAGTGATTCATCACATACAAAGGATCCAAAATAAGACTAAATATTGATTTCCCATCAAAAACCATGGAGGCGAGAAGGCAGTGTTATAATTTACATAAAGAAAGAGAAAAACTGCCAGCCCAAAATTCTTTATTAGGCAAAACTGTCATTCAAAATTGAGGCATAGTTTAAAATATTCATAGATAAACAGAAACAGAGAGAAATCATCAACAAGAGACCTGCCCTACAAGAAATATGAAAGGGAGTTCTGCAGGTTGAAAGGAAAACACAGGAAAGAGTGGCTTGGAGTAGTGTGAATAAATGGAGATTTTTCAGTAAGGGTAACTAAAAAGGTAAAAAAAAAAAAAAAAAAAAAAAAAGAGAGAGAGAGATAAAAAGATATAACATATGAAAACCAAAGGATAAAATGGCTGAAGTAAATACTGCCTTTATAGTAATAACACTGATTGTTAATGGATGAAACTCCCCAATCAAAAGACACAAATTGGCAGAATGGATAAAAAACCATGCTCCAACTACATTTTCTTTACAAAAGACTCACCTTAGACCCAAAGACACAAATAGGTTGAAAGAGAAAGGTTGGAAAAAGATATTACAGGCAAATAGTAACCAAAAGGAGTTGGGGGAGGTATATGTTTCAGTTTGCTAATGCTGCCATTATGCAAAATACCACAAATTGGTTGGCTTTTGTAAAGGGGGTTTATTTGGTTACAAATTTATAGTCTGAAGGCCATGAAAATGTCCAAATTAAGGCATCAAAATGAGTATACCTTCACCAAAGGAAGGCCAATGGTGTCCAGAAAAACTCTATTAGCTGGGAAGGTATGTGGCTGGCATCTGCTGATCCCAGGATGTGTTCCAGCTCCTCTCTCAGCTCCTGTGCATTCTTCAAAATGTTGCTGTTGGGATGTTTGTCCTCTCTTAGCTTCTCCAGAGAAAACACTGGGCTGGCATCTCCAAAGTGTCAGCAAAAGTCTGCTTTCAGTGGCTGTCTCCAAAATGTCTCTCTCATATGCTCTCCAAAATGACATTCTCAGTTGCTCTGAGCTCCTTCTGTCTGTGAATTCTTTCAATTAAGACCCACCTTGAATGGGTGGGGTAACATCTCCATGGAGACAATCCAATCAAAATTCTCACCCACAGTTGATTGGGTCACATCTCCATGAAAACACTCAATCAATAGGTTCCAACCTAATCAACACTAATACATCTGCCCCCACAAGACTACATCAAAGAACATGGCATTTTGGGGGACATAATACATCAAAAGTGGCACAGCATATTAATATCAGACTAAATTGACCTTAAATGCAAAACTGTTATCAGAGACAATGAAGGGCACTATATATTAATTAAAGGGGCAATTCACCAAGAAGATTAACAATCATAAATACCTAGGTACCTAGCCATGGCATCCCAAAATACATGAGGCAAACATTGGCAAAAATGAAGGGGAAAATAGACATCTCTACCATAATAATTGGAGACTTCAATACACTACTTTTATCAATAGACAGAATGTGTAGACAGAAGATCAGTAAGGAAGCAGAGAACTTGAGTAATGATAAATGAACTAAACACTAGAGACATTACAGAATATTGCCCCTCAAAAGAGCAGGGTATATATTATTCTCAAGTGTTCATGTATCATCCTCCAGAGTACACCACATTTGGGTCACAAATCTCAATATATTTAAAAATATTGAAATTATACAAAGAATTTTCTCTGACCATAATGCAATGAGGCTGGAAATCAATAACAACCCAAAAACTGGAAAATCCATAAATATATGGAAATAACACACTCAAACATTTGGTGGGTGAAGAAGAAAATTCAGGAAATGAGTAAATATCTTGAGATGAATGAAAATGAGAATATGAAATATTAAAACTTATGGTATGCAGAAAGGGCAGTGCTGAGAGGGAAATTTATAGCCTTAAACACCTACATTAAAAAAGAAGAAAGAGCTAACATCAAAGAACTAACTGCACACCTGGAGAACCTAGAAAAAGAACAGCAAATTAATCCCAAAGCAAGCAGAAGGAATGAAATAAAGATTATAGCAGAAATAAATGAAACTGAGAATTAAAAAAAAACTGTAGAATCAATGAAACCAAAAGTTGGTTCTTTGAGAGGATCAATAAAATTGACAAACCCTTAGGTAGACTGACAAAGAAAAAAAGAGAGAAGATGAAAATAAAGTCAGAAATGAGAGGGGAGACATTACTACTGACTCCACAGAAATAAAAAGGATCATAAGAGAACACTATGAACAACTGTATGCCAATAAATCAAGACAGCCCAGATGAAATGGACAAATTCCTAGAAACACATGAACAACCTACATTGACTGTAGAGGAAACAGAAGATCTCAAAAGACCAATTACCAGTAAGAGATTGAATCAGTCATCAAAGTTTCCCTACAAAGTCCAGGACCAGATAGCTTCACAGGAGAATTCTACCAATCATTCCAAGAATAACAATCGTGCTCAAATTCTTCCAAAAAAATTGAAGAGGGACGAACACCAACTAACTCATTCTATGAATCCAATATCACTTCTGATACCAAAGCCAGATAAAGATACCAGAAGAAAAGAAAATATCAGACCAATTTCTGTTATGAATATAGATGCAAAAACTCTCAACAAAATACTTTCAAATCAAATCCAACTGCACATTAAAAAAAGTATACACCATAGTTAAGTGGGTTTTATTGAAGGCATGCAAGGTTGGTTCAACATAAGAAAATCAATTAATATAATACATCACAATAACAAAATGAAGGGGACAAACTACATGATCATCTCAATTGAAGCAGAAATGGCGTTTGACAAAATCCAGCATCCTTCTAGAATACTACAAAATCAGTAGTGTTTCTAAACACTAGTAAAGAGCAATCTGAGAAGAAATCAAGAAAAAAATTGTAATTACAATAGCAACTAAATCAAATATCAAGGGATAAATTTAACCAAGTATGTACACAGAAAACTACAAAACATTCCTAAAAGAAATTAAAAAACCTAAATAAATAGGACATTCCATCATATCATTAAGATGTCAATTCTACCCAAATTGATATACAGATTCAATGCAATCCCAATCAAAATTCCAACAGTCTAGTTTGCAGAAATGGATAAGCCAATATCAAATTTATTTAGAAGAGTAAGGTGCCCCAAATAGCCAAAAACATCTTGAAAAAGTAGAACAAATTTGGAGGATTCATACTTCCTGATTTTAAAGCATATCACAAAGCTACAGTGTTCAAACAGCATGGTACCGGCATAAAGATAGATATTTGGTAACTGGAATCTAATTGAGAGTTCATAAATCAACTCTTACACCTATGGCCAATTGATTTTTGACAAGGCTGCCAAGACCCCTCAATTGGGATAGTCTCTTCAACAAATGATACTGGGAGAACTGGATATCCATACACAAAAGAATGAAAGAGGACCCCTTTCTCACACCATCAGTATTTCCTTCTAGATATTCTAATACACTAAAAACTAAAAAGGGATACCTAAATAATGCATAAGAATAACATCCAGAATGACCTCTCAACTCCATTTGAAACTCTCAGCCACTGAAACTTTGTTTCATTTCTCTTCTCCCTTTTGGTCAATAAGCTTTCTCAATCTCACAATGCTGGGTCCAGGCTCATCCCCAGGAGTCAAAGTCCCACATTGGCAGGGAGATTTATACCCCTGGGAGTAAAATCTCACACGGGGGGAGGACAGTGATTTACCTGCAGTGTTGGCTTACAGAGAGAGGCCACATCTGAGCAATGAAAGAGGTTCTCTGGGGGTGACTCTGAGGCACAATTATAAGTAGGCTTAGCCTCTCCATTGAGGTAACTAGCTTCATAAGGGCAAGCCCCAAGTTCAAGGGATTGGCCTACTACAATGGCAATCCCCAATGCTTGCAAGAATATCAGGAATTTCACAGGTGGGGAAGTTTAATATTTCCAAGTTTTCCCCAGTCCCTCAAGGAGGCTTTGCAAATACTTTTTATTCTCTGCTCAAATTACTCTGGGATGTATTGGTGTTTCATGCTAATCTGTACAAACCAACCAGATCTCACCCACTATTAAAGGTTTCATGTAATTATGGTGTTTGAGTAAACTGACAATACAAGTTACATTATATAGCGTGCCACAGAAACTACAGATTTTACACCAAATAAACAACTCTTCCTTTGGTCTTACACAGAAGTTGAAGTTTTAGAAACACCATCAATATTGCCCTTTACCCTTTAGACTGATTTATCTTAGTCCTAACCAAGTCCACTTTGTTCATATGTCTAATTAAAGTCTGATCTCTTTTTTAGATTCTTTAACATTTGCTGTATGGAGTAATGAATGCTGACATTCATAACTACTGTACTCTGGCTCTGAGTCTCAGGGGTCACACAGGTATCTGAAATTCCAGGGACTGACCAGGTTATACACAAACAGATCATCATCTCAGAACTTAGAAATAACGATTACAACTCCTGAATAGATGTGAGGGCTGTAAGAGGTTACAATCCAGAATCTTTACAATAAGCCTTCCCCTGATAACCTATGCTCTCAGATTCAATTCTCAGAGTTTGCACATTATAGTTAGTCCATATTAATGAGGGTTATAATGTTTGTCTTTTTGATTCTGGCTTATTTCACTCAGTATACTGTCCTCAAGATCCATTCACCTAGTTGCTTACCTCACAACTTCATTTCTTCTTGCTGCTGTTCAATATTCCATTGTATGTATACACCATAGTTCACCATTCCGTTTATCAATGTACCCTTATGTCACCTCTGTCCATTGTGAATCATGAATACTGTTTCCATAAACACCAGTGTGCAATGTCCCTTCATGTCCCTGCTCTCAGTTTTTCCAAGTACATACCCAATAGTAGGGTTGCAGTACCATATGGTAACCCCATAGTTAGCTTCCTGTGGGAACCAACTCACTGCCATCCAGATGGGCTGCCTCTCTCCACATTTTCTCCAGAACCTGTATCCCTCTGTTTATTTTTTAAACAGTTTTATTCACACACCATAAAATCCGTTCTAAGTAAACAATCAATGATTCCCAAATAATCGCAAAACTATGCATTCACCACCACAATCTATGAGAGGACATATCCATTTCTTCCACAAATAAAGAGAAAAAGGAGAAAAAATGAAGAAAAATAAAAAAGATAGAAATAAAAATAAAATAAAATATAATGAAAAGGTCAGACAACACCACAACCACCAGCAATCCCATATCACTACCTTAAATATCCCTCTTATAGACATTTAGCTTTGGTATATTGCCTTTGTTACAATTAATGGAAGCATTTTACAATATTACCATTAACTAAAGATTCTAGTTTGCATTGATTGTATTTTTTCCCCATACCATCCAATTTTCAATACTTTGCAATGTTGACATTCATTTGTTCTCACTCTTTTAAAAACATTCTTCTATTTGTATATTTAATCACCATCATTTGACCACTCTAGGTTTTGCTAAGTTATACAATCCCAGTCTTTATCTTCTGTCTTTCCTTCTGGTGTTCTACATGCCTGTAGCCTTTCACTTTCAACCACACTCACACTCATCTTTGTTCAGAGTACTTACAATATTGTGCTACCATCACACAGTATTATGCTATCCACCTCTGGATCTATCAACCAATACTGGTGAACCTTATGTACTCCTTCAGCATCAAATGCCTACTTTCTAACTTCTTTCTATCTCCTGACAACCTGTGTTGTCAACTCTGACTCTCAAATTTTACTCATCAATGTTAGTTCATATTACCGAGTGGTGTTGTTTCTGGCTAATTTAGCTCAATGTAATGTCCACTGTCCACCATTTTTTTTTTTTTTTTTGGATTTTATATGTCATATCTTATTTTTATTTTCTTTCTCTCTCATTTTACTCTTACTGATAGTCTTCATTTCTACTCGCTTCTCCAAACCTCTTTCTTCTGTCTTTTCCTATCAGCCTGTAGCACTCCCTTTAGTATTTCTTGTAGAGACGGCCTCTTATTCACAAACTCAGTGTCTGTTTGTCTGAAAATATTTTAAACTCTCCCTCGTTTTTGAAGGACAGTTTTGTCAGATATAGAATTCTTCATTGGCAGTTTTTCTCTTTCAGTTTCTTAAATATATCATGCTACTGCCTTCTTGCCTCAATGATTTCTACTAAGAAATCTGCACATAGTCTTATCAAGCTTCCTTTGTATGTGATGGATTGCTTTTCTCTTGCTGCTTTCAGAATTCTCTCATTGTCTTTGACATTTGATAATCTGATTATTACGTATCTTAGAGTAGGTCTATACAGATCTATTCTGTTTGAGGTACACTGTGCTTCTTGGATCTGAAATTTTATGTCTTTCCTAAGAGATAGAACATTTTCCGTGATTATTTCCTTCATTATTCTTTCTGCCCCTTTCCCTTCTCTTCTCCTTTTGGGACACCCATGATATGTATATTCATGCACTTCATGTTGTCATTCAGTTCCCTCAGACCCTGCTCATAGTTCTTCATTCATTTCCCTATCTGCTCTTTTGTGTGTAAGATTTCAGATATTCTATCCTCTAGTTCCTAAATCCTTTCTTCTGCCTCTTCAAATCTGCTGTTGTATGTCTCCATTGTGTTTTTCAACTCTTCTATTGTGCCTTTCATTCCCATAAGTTCTGCCAATTGTTTTTTTCAAACTTTCATGTTCTTCCTTATGTCCACCCAGCGTCTTCTTTATATTCTTCATCTCTTTTGGCATATCTTCCCTCAACTCCTTGATTTGGTTTTTGAATTGATTTAGCATATTTGTTTGAAGATCTTTAATTAGTTATTTAAACTCCTGTATCTCAATTGAAGTGTAAGTTTTTTCCTTTGACTGGGCCATATGTTCATTTTTTTTCTAGTGTGATTCATAATTTTTTGTTTTCTGGTCATCTGGTCTCCTTGATTACCCCAATCAGATTTTCCGGGACCAGACATGCCCAAGTCTCAGGAATAGGGTGTAATCAGTATCAGGTTTCCCTGAGGATGAGACCCAGAAGGTTGTCAGACTTTCCTGTGAGGCCTCTAGACAGTGCTTTTCCTATCCAGCTTGGCAGGTGGCCCTTCTCAGCCTGCAGCTCCCCACTGGTGTAAAGAGGTTCATTGCTCTTAATTTTCAGTAAACCCTGTTACTGCCAGGGGCTGGGAGTGTCAGAAGCCAAGCTTAAGCCATTTCTGTGGTTTTTTCCCATAGGCCCTCTAGGGTCTGCATTCTCTCAGGGAGGGCAGCCACATGAACTGGGCCCTGCCTCCTCCTTTTCTTAGGGAGATAAGCCATTTAGGGATTTACCCACTACATTTGATTTCTTCCTTTGACTCTTTGACTATCTTAACTTCACCCTTGCCTGGGTCAGTACTGAAAACTGAATATGGCCAAGGCTTTCTCTAATGAGATACTTAGACTGAGAGAAAAAAAGGAAAAAAGAAATAAATCTCCTTTTCATAGGCAGTCCCCAACCCCCCAGTTACCAGTCAAGAACTGGAGCTGGTGCCCAGTTCTATGTACCCCTTTTCTTGGGACACAGCCCTTTTACAGCATTCTGAGCTCAGCCAATTCCAAAAGCTTCTGTTTTCACTTATTTATGTATTTTTTTCTGTCAGTCCCACTTCCTCTCTGCTGGGAGGAACCTTGGGTTTCTTGCTTGCTCCGGGTTTATCTGTGCTTGTAGCTTGTATTCAGGAATCCAAATTCATTAATTAAAACCACAATTGGAGCTTGGTTGAGCTACCTTCCCTTCCTCCTAAGTAGACTGCTTCTTTTTCCCACAGGGAAGTCTTCCAACTCAGCCTTCCATGCCAGTGGGGGAGAGGCGCCGGCCGCACAGTTTGGAGAATTTTCCTTACAGTTCTTATGCTGTGACCTCAGCCATTCCACCCATTCCAGACTGGTGTATGATGTTTG
Source organism: Choloepus didactylus (assembly GCF_015220235.1). NCBI lineage: Eukaryota > Metazoa > Chordata > Mammalia > Pilosa > Megalonychidae > Choloepus > Choloepus didactylus. Next base: position 52,408,259 of record NC_051310.1, on the reverse strand, counting down.
TCCAGTCACAAATGTCCCCCAACAGTTGTTCCAGACTATTTACTAGATTTTCTGGCTATATGTTAGTTGTTCCAGAGGACTAACGTAATTCCATACCTGCCTACACTACCATCTTGCTCCTGCATTTCTTTCGCATTTTCAGTTTACAAAGAAGTCACATTCACACTGTTAGTTAGGAGTTATCCCTATTCTAAGTTGACAAAAATGAAGCTCACAAATTATACAACTTGTCCCAAATCACACAGATCACCCATGAGTGACAGAGCTTGGTCTCTTATCACAGTCTTTCAGAATGGAGAATAGTATATAAATTTTCATTATTATTGTTTTGTTGTAGTATATGGCATATGGCTATCTATGTACCTTTATATTTTAGCATACACTCTTGGATGCAATCGTTCTGGTCATTAAAACATTAAAATAAGTAAAAAAAAATTTGAGATTAAATTGAGGCTTTAATTTTAGGGGTTAAGTGAACAAATTCCTTTGTTATAAAAAGAGTTATAATCAATAAGAAATAGAACGACAACCCAATTTTTAAAAAAAATGGGCAAAAGACTTGAACAGGCACTTCACAAAGAGGGATATCCAAGTGGCCAACAAACATGATTATGTGCTTCATTAATCATCAGGAAAATGCACATTAAAACCACAAGGGGGCACCACTATACACCCAGCAGAATGGTTCACTGCAAAAGACCACATTTTGGTGAGAATAAAAAGCAACTGGCAGTCCCATACACAGATAGTTGTATTAGCAATTGCTGTAACTACTTTGGGAGACTGGCACTATTTACTGAAGTGGAATATACACATTCCTATGACTCTGCAGAACAACAGAAATAGGGTCATATGTTCACCAAAAGATGCATCTAGAATGTTCAGAGCCAACACTATTTGTAATAGTCCCAAATGAGAAGGTAGCTAAACACCCATCAATGGTACAGTGAATAAACAAATTACAGTATATTCATACAATGGAGTACAATAAGAACTAAGAATCAATGAACTATAACTTCACCCAACAATAAGGACAAACAGTGTTGAGTGAAAGTGGTGTATTGTATGTTTCCATACATATGATGTTCAAAAGTAAGCAACACTAGTCTATGGTATTAGAAGTCAGTATAGTGTTACCCTTGTGATGGGAGGTGTAGAGGACATTGGGATGCTAGCATTGTTTCATTTATTTATCTGGGTGCTGGTTACACAGGTATGCTTACTGAGCTATACACTTAAGATGTAGGCATTTTTCTATATGTGCTTTATACTTCCTTAAAAACATTTAGGAGCTATTCTCTCCTTTTCTCTTTTAACTATCATAGGCCTAGGAAATCAATAATAACAAATGTGCAAAGTAAGGTGTTCTTGAACTTACTTTCTTTAATCTTTCATTTTCCTGGAGCACAAGTTCTGTTTTTTGGTCATTTATATAGATTTCATTTTCTAAATTCTTTAGACTTTCAAAATGATTTTTGATCATATTGCTTTCATACTCTCGTAATTTTCTTAATTCTTGCTTCACTTTATCCTGCTCAATATAAAATCCACAATTACCTTACAGAAGCATTAAGTGTATTAGATTGCCAGGAACACAGTCAAAGAGATATCTTAATTAATTCCTGGAGCATCTATGTGCATCTTCTCCTAGAAAATTTGTATATTAAACCCCAAAGCTGATTCATGGATAATTTATTCATGGACTCTGGGAAGGCAATCCATGGATACCAAGTTAAGAACCCAAGACACTGAGACAAAAGAGAATATATATTAATATATGAACAACTGTCTGGCAAGATGGTAATAAAGGGGAAATTTATTGAGGCTGTTCAAGGGAGGATTTATTATTACTTGAAGGAAGATTGCTTTACGAACTTTTCAGAATTCTTTACTGAGCTATTCATTTCTCAGTTGTATTGTTATTAAATTACATGCTTTTTCTTCAATGTGTAATCACAAGTAATATCTTAAATAGAATTGTATATATTCTATACATTTCTTTTAATTTTCCCTTCATATTTCTCCACACTCATAACATATTAAGTTACTTTTTATGTCAGTGCATCTTAAAGAATAGGGTTGTTTCCATTTTTACTTAACCAACTCCATATATATATATGCCTATCATTGACTATTGATTATAAATTTTAAAAAGGTAGAAAACACCTCTTTACCTGCTCCTACTTCATCTACCACCATCACCACCCCACAACCTCTGTCCACTTATCCTTGTCATCATAGGAATTTAACACAACCAAAGACCTGAAAAGAAACTTAGAAGGATAATCCAATCTCTTTACCTTATAAATAAGGAAGCTGAGGATCCCCAAATTAAAAGATTTTTCCATGGTTACACATGAGTAGTTTCCATAGTCTGTATATGTATGTATGTACATTTGTGTCTATATATATATATATGCTGTGACTAATATTTCAAAACATTTGAATTGAAAGTATAAGCTTAAAAAATGTGAATTTCATGAAAACTCCAAAGATGCCAGATAAATATTACTGTCGTAGAATATACCAGTACTCTAATAAAAGAAAGAGAATACATTGACCCTTTACCGCGTTACCAAAGTATCTTGAAAAATCCTTTGTCATCTGTGATATGTTATTGTTCAATAAAATTTCCTCCTGAGTTTGTGCTATAAAGAGAAAAAAACAACCACTTACGAATTCCTGAATTAAAAAAAAATAAAGCAAGACATGTGCCTAGTTTTAGAAGTCAAATATTTATAACAGAAACCAGCAATCAATTGCTTCCCAATGCTCTCATCCCTCTGGCTCCTCAGAAGCACCATTTTTTTCTTTTAACTTTTAGCTGTTTTCTTCTATTTACCTCCATTTTCTTTTAAAAATGCTTATATGGCTATTATTCAATTTGTCATTTCAAGGCATTTTCTATTGATTTCCTAATAGAGGAGAATTTAGGGTACTTACTCCCATCCCCATATCCCCCTCCACACACATATCCACCATCTGCACAATTCCTCCCTCTAACCTCCCCATAAAATTATGGTTTTCAGTCCATTTTAACTGTTATATCATTACAATTTGTTATTCACTGATGAGCAAGCCAAATGGTGTAGGTATATGATTATCTTTCCTTTCTTGTATAATTTTTTTTTCCTGGAGTTAAAAATTGCCTCTATTTTTTCCCCATGTGCTTAGTGTTCCATGTACATGTCATTAATTTATACCAAAATCTACAACAGAATTATACACTCTCTTTGAATATTATCTCTCACATGGCCAACCACATTAGGTAATCTATCTGTTCCACTCCTCCATCACCCCACCCCAAGGCCCCACCCAGAGATACGCTTTCTGGAATCCTTTTTCTTTAGGCCTGCTGCATGCACAGCTAGCCCCCTAGGATTTCCTTTCGTACCCTTCTTGTTTGGACCTCCTGTTTCCTGATCTCATATCCTTCTTTTTCTTGATTTATTCCCTCTACTTGGCAAATAAATTCTGTACTAGGTTCCTGAAAATAGGGAAAAGAGATAAATATTTTGAGATCTTGTAGATCTAAATACATCTCTATTCTATATTTATACTTGATTGATAGTTTGGCTAGGTATAGAATGTTGGAAATTATTTTTCCTCAGAATTTTGAAGGTATTTGTCATCTAGCTTCTAGTATAGCATTGCTGTTAACTCTGAAACCATTTTCATTGCTAATCTTTTGTGTGAGATCTGCTTTATCTCTCCTTTAGGATTCCTTAGGATCTTCTCCTCTTTTTCTTTCTTCTGGAATTCCACTGTGGTGTTAACTTAGTGTCTTCTTTTTTCATATATTGTTCTGGAGATTTGATGGGCCCTTTCAAATTGGAAACTCATGAACTAAAGTTCTGAGAAATATTTTTATATTATTTCTTGGATAATTCCACCCTTTCTATTTTTTTCTGTTTTCTTTTTCTGGACTTCCTGTTAATTTGATATTTGACATTTCAGAATTGCCTTATAATTTTTTTTACCGTTTTCTTCTCTCTTCCTCATCTCTTCATTTTTTATTCTATTTTTGGTAAGATTTTCTGAAGTTTTCTTATAATCCTTCTATTGAATTTTTTTTTTAATCATCATTTTATTGAGATATATTCACATACCATGCAGTCATACAAAACAAATTGTACTTTCGATTGTTTACAGTACCATTACATAGTTGTACATTCATCACCTAAATCAATCCCTGACACCTTCATTAGCACACACACAAAAATAACAAGAATAATAATTAGAGTGAAAAAGAGCAATTGAAGTAAAAAAGAACACTGGGTACCTTTGTCTGTTTGTTTCCTTCCCCTACTTTTCTACACATCCATCCATAAACTAGACAAAGTGGAGTGTGGTCCTTATGGCTTTCCCAATCCCATTGTCACCCCTCATAAGCTACATTTTTATACAATTGTCTTCCAGATTCATGGGTTCTGGGTTGTAGTTTAATAGTTTCAGGTATCCACCACCAGCTACCCCAATTCTTTAGAACCTAAAAAAGGTTGTCTAAAGTGTGCGTAAGAGTGCCCACCAGAGTGATCTCTCGGCTCGTTTTGGAATCTCTCTGCCACTGAAGCTTATTTCATTTCCTTTCACATCCCCCTTTTGGTCAAGAAGATGTTCTCCATCCCACGATGCCGGGTCTACATTCCTCCCCGGGAGTCATATTCCACGTTGCCAGGGAGATTCACTTCCCTGGGTGTCTGATCCCACGTAGGGGGGAGGGCAGTGATTTCACCTTTCAAGTTGGCTTAGCCAGAGAGAGAGGGCCACATCTGAGCAACAAAGAGGCATTCAGGAGGAGACTCTTAGGCACAAATACAGGGAGGCCTAGCCTCTCCTTTGCAGCAACCGTCTTCCCAAGGGTAAAACTTATGGTAGAGGGCTCAACCCATCAAACCACCAGTCCCCTATGTCTGTGGTCATGTTAGCAACCATGGAGGTGGGGTAGGCGAATACCCCTGCATTCTCCACAGGCTCCTCAAGGGGGCACTACATCTTTTTTTTTTTTTTTCCTTGTTTGTCTTTTTTCTTTTTTTTTTTTTTTAACTTTCCCTTCTTTTTTAAATCAACTGTATGAAAAAAAAGTTAAAAAGAAAACAAACATACAATAAAAGAACATTTCAAAGAGACCATAACAAGGGAGTAAGAAAAAGACAACTAACCTAAGATAACTGCTTAACTTCCAACATGTTCCTACTTTACCCCAAGAAAGTTACATAATATAGCAACATTTCAGTGAACTTGTTCCTACTACATCCATCAGAAATTAACAGACCATAGTCATTTCTGGGCATCCCCAGAACGTTAAATAGCTTATCTGTTCTTCTTGGATTATTGTTCCCCCTTCCTTAATTGCTCTCTACTGCTAGTTCCCCTACATTCTACATTATAAACCATTTGTTTTACATTTTTCAAAGTTCACATTAGTGGTAGCATATAATATTTCTCTTTTTGTGCCTGGCTTATTTCGCTCAGCATTATGTCTTCAAGGTTCATCCATGTTGTCATATGTTTCACCAGATCGTTCCTTCTAACTGCCGCGTAGTATTCCATCGTGTGTATATACCACATTTTATTTATCCACTCATCTGTTGAAGGACATTTGGGTTGTTTCCATCTCTTGGCAATTGTGAATAATGCTGCTATGAACATTGGCGTGCAGATATCTGTTCGTGTCACTGCTTTCCGATCTTCCGGGTATATACCGAGAAGTGCAATCGCTGGATCGAATGGTAGCTCTATATCTAGTTTTCTAAGGAACCGCCAGACTGACTTCCAGAGTGGCTGAACCATTATACAGTCCCACCAACAATGAATAAGAGTTGCAGTTTCTCCACATCCCCTCCAGCATTTGTAGTTTCCTGTTTGTTTAATGGCAGCCATTCTAACCGGTGTTAGATGGTATCTCATTGTGGTCTTAATTTGCATCTCTCTAATAGCTAGTGAAGCTGAACATTTTTTCATGTGTTTCTTGGCCATTTGTATTTCCTCTTCAGAGAACTGTCTTTTCATATCTTTTGCCCATTTTATAATTGGGCTGTCTGTACTATTGTCATTGAGTTGTAGGATTTCTTTGTATATGCAAGATATCAGTCTTTTGTCAGATACATGGTTTCCAAAAATTTTTTCCCATTGAGTTGGCTGCCTCTTTACCTTTTTGAGAAATTCCTTTGAGGTGCAGAAACTTCTAAGCTTGAGGAGTTCCCATTTATCTATTTTCTCTTTTGTTGCTTGTGCTTTGGGTGTAAAGTCTAGGAAGTGGCCGCCTAATACAAGGTCTTGAAGATGTTTTCCTACATTATCTTCTAGGAGTTTTATGGTACTTTCTTTTATATTGAGATCTTTGGTCCATTTTGAGTTAATTTTTGCGTAGGGGGTGAGGTAGGGGTCCTCTTTCATTCTTTTGGATATGGATATCCAACTCTCCCAGACCCATTTGTTGAAAAGACCATTATGGCTCAGTTCGGTGACTTTGGGGGCCTTATCAAAGATCAGTCGGCCATAGATCTGAGGGTCTATCTCTGAATTCTCAATTCGATTCCATTGATCTATATGTCTATCTTTGTGCCAGTACCATGCTGTTTTGGCAACTGTGGCTTTATAATAAGCTTCAAAGTCAGGGAGTGTAAGTCCTCCCACTTCGTTTTTCTTTTTTAGAGTGTCTTTAGCAATTCGAGGCATCTTCCCTTTCCAAATAAATTTGATAACTAGCTTTTCCAAGTCTGCAAAGTAGGTTGTTGGAATTTTGATTGGGATTGCATTGAATCTGAAGATGAGTTTGGGTAGAATTGACATCTTAATGACATTTAGCCTTCCTATCCATGAACATGGAATATTTTTCCATCTTTTAAGGTCCCCTTCTATTTCTTTTAGTAGAGTTATGTAGTTTTCTTTGTATAGGTCTTTTACATCTTTGGTTAAGTTGATTCCTAGGTACTTGATTTTTTTAGTTGCTATTGAAAATGGTATCTTTTTCTTGAGTGTCTCTTCAGTTTGTTCATTTCTAGCATATAGAAACATTACTGACTTATGTGCATTAATCTTGTATCCCGCTACTTTGCTAAATTTGTTTATTAGCTCTAGTAGGTGTATCGTTGATTTCTCAGGGTTTTCTAGATATAAGATCATATCATCTGCAAACAATGACAGTTTTACTTCTTCTTTTCCAATTTGGATGCTTTTTATTTCTTTGTCTTGCCGGATTGCCCTGGCTAGCACTTCCAGCACAATGTTGAATAACAGTGGTGACAGCGGGCATCCTTGTCTTGTTCCTGATCTTAGAGGGAAGGCTTTCAGTCTCTCACCATTGAGTACTATGCTGGCTGTGGGTTTTTCATATATGCTCTTTATCATGTTGAGGAAGTTTCCTTCAATTCCTACCTTTTGAAGTGTTTTTATCAAAAAGGGATGTTGGATTTTGTCAAATGCTTTTTCAGCATCTATTGAGATGATCAATTGATTTTTCCCTTTCGAGTTTTTAATGTGTTGTAATACATTGATTGTTTTTCTTATGTTGAACCATCCTTGCATGCCTGGAATGAACCCCACTTGGTCATGGTGTATGATTTTTTTAATGTGTCTTTGGATTCGATTTGCAAGTATTTTGTTGAGGATTTTTGCATCTATATTCATTAGGGAGATTGGCCGGTAGTTTTCCTTTTTTGTAGCATCTTTGCCTGGTTTTGGTATTAGATTCATGTTAGCTTCATAAAATGAGTTAGGTAGTGTTCCATTTTTTTCAATGTTTTGAAAGAGTTTGAGTAAGATTGGTGTCAGTTCTTTCTGGAAAGTTTGGTAGAATTCCCCTGTGAAGCCATCTGGCCCTGGGCATTTATTTGTGGGAAGATTTTTGATGACTGATTGGATCTCTTTGCTTGTGATGGGTTGGTTGAGGTCTTCTATTTCTTCTCTGGTCAGTCTAGGTTGTTCATATGATTCCAGGAAATTGTCCATTTCTTCTATATTATCCAGTTTGTTGCCATACAGTTGTTCATAATATCCTCTTATAATTTTTTTAATTTCTTCAGGATCTGCAGTTATGTCACCTTTTTCATTCATTATTTTGTTTATATGGGTCTTCTCTCTTTTTGATTTTGTCAGTCTAGCTAGGGGCTTGTCAATCTTGTTGATCTTCTCAAAGAACCAACTTTTGGTGATATTTATCCTCTCTATTGTTTTTTTGTTCTCTATGTCATTTATTTCTGCTTTAATCCTTGTTATTTCTTTTCTTCTACTTGGTTTAGGATTGGTTTGCTGTTCATTTTCTAGCTTCTTCAGTTGATCCATTAGTTCTTTGATTTTGGCTCTTTCTTCCTTTTTAATATATGCGTTTAGTGCTATAAATTTCCCCCTTAGCACTGCTTTTGCTGCATCCCATAGGTTTTGGTATGTTGTGTTCTCATTTTCATTCGTCTCTATATATTTAGCAATTTCTCTTGCTATTTCTTCTTTAACCCACTGATTGTTTAGGAGTGTGTTGTTTAACCTCCAGGTATTTGTGAATTTTCTAAGTCTCTGATGGTTATTGACTTCTAATTGTATTCCATTGTGGTCAGAGAATGTGCTTTGAATAATTTCAATCTTTTTAAATTTATTGAGGCTTGTTTTATGTCCCAGCATATGATCTATTCTGGAGAAAGTTCCGTGAGCACTAGAAAAGTATGTGTATCCTGGTGATTTGGGATGTAGTGTCCTGTATATGTCTGTTAAATCTAATTCATTTATCAGATTGTTTAGGTTTTCAATTTCCTTATTGGTCTTCTGTCTGGTTGATCTATCTATAGGAGAGAGTGATGTGTTGAAGTCTCCCACAATTATCGTGGAAACATCAATTGCTTCCTTTAGTTTTGCCAGTGTTTCTCTCATGTATTTTGTGGCACCTTGATTGGGTGCATAGACATTTACGATTGTTATTTCTTCTTGCTGAATTGCCCCTTTTATTAGTATGTAGTGGCCTTCTTTGTCTCTCAAAACATCCCTGCATTTGAAGTCTATTTTATCTGAGATTAATATTGCTACACCTGGTTTCTTTTGGCTGTAGCTTGCATGAAATATTTTTTTCCATCCTTTCACTTTCAGTTTCTTTGTGTCCCTGTGTCTAAGATGAGTCTGTTGTATGCAACATATTGATGGTTCATTTTTTTTGATCCATTCTGCGAATCTATATCTTTTAATTGGGGAGTTTAATCCATTTACATTCAACGTTAAAACCGTGAAGGCATTTCTTGAATCGGCCATCTTATCCTTTGGTTTATGTTTGCCATATTTTTCCCTCTGTCTATTAATATCCTTTATTGTACCCATACCGAATCTCTTTAGTACTGAACCTTTCTCCAAGTCTCTCTGTCCTGTCTTTGTTTCTCTGTCTGTAGGGCTCCCTTTAGTATCTCCAGTAGGGCAGGTCTCTTGTTAGCAAATTCTCTCAGCATTTCTTTGTCTGTGAAAAATTTAAGCTCTCCCTCAAATTTGAAGGAGAGCTTTGCTGGACAAAGTATTCTTGGCTGGAAATTCCTCTCACTCAGAATTTTAAATATATCGTGCCACTGCCTTCTTCCCTCCATGGTGGCTGCTGAGTAGTCACTACTTAGTCTTATGCTGTTTCCTTTGTATGTGGTGAATTGCTTTTCTCTTGCTGCTTTCAGAACTTGCTCCTTCTCTTCTATGTTTGACAGTGTGATCAGTATATGTCTCGGAGTGGGTTTTTTTGGATTTATTCTATTTGGAGTTCGCTGAGCATTTATGATTTGTGTATTTATGTTGTTTAGAAGATTTGGGAAGTTTTCCCCAACAATTTCTTTGAATACTCTTCTTAGACCTTTACCCTTTTCTTCCCCTTCTGGGACACCAATGAGTCTTATATTCAGACGTTTCATATTATCTATCATATCCCTGAGGTCCATTTCGAGTTTTTCAATTTTTTTCCCCATTCTTTCTTTTATGCTTTCATTTTCCATTCTGTCATCTTCCAGGTCACTGATTCGTTGTTCAACTTCCTCTAGTCTTGTACTATGAGTGTCCAGAATGTTTTTAATTTGGTCAACAGTTTCTTTAATTTCCATAAGATCATCCATTTTTTTATTTAGTCTTGCAATGTCTTCTTTATGCTCTTCTAGAGTCTTCTTGATTTCCTTCATATCCCGTACTATGGTCTCATTGTTCATCTTTAGTTCTTTGAGTAGCTGCTCTAGGTGCTGTGTCTCTTCTGGTCTTTTGATTTGGGTGCTTGGGCTTGGGTTATCCATATCGTCTGGTTTTTTCATATGCTTTATAATTTTCTGTTGTTTTTGGCCTCGTGGCATTTGCTGAACTTGATAGGGTTCTTTTAGGGTTTGTAGACCTATTGAAGTCCTTATCTCTAATTTATCAGATCTACAGCTTCGTGGAGTACACTTTCTCTAACTAACCAGCAGGTGGCGTCCACGAGCCACCTGTTCTCCACAAGCCAGTTCTCCCCTGCTTAGCCTTTTTGGTGAGTGGGGGAGTGAGTCTTGTGGGGCCCAATTGGTGTACCAAGCTTGCGTGTGTAGTTGGTGTTGCCTGCCCTGTATGTGGGGCGTGTTTCTGGGCAGTCGGGGAGGGGGGGTGGCCCTAACAATCAAATCTCCCTGATGATCCTAGAGTTTTAAAGCTGCTGCAATAGTCTAATCCTTCAGTTCAGTCGTGCCACAGTTTGTCTCTGCCACTGACCCACAAGTCTTTGGTATTGGCGTATGGCTCCTGAGACTTGCAAGTGGGCCCCTCTTCCAGGCTGTGCACCCCGGGTCCTCTGTTGAGGGATGACTGTGCTATGTCACCGGTGAGTGCCGTCCCCCCAGGGCAGTTCTGGGCTGCTGGGCTGTGTAGGGAGGCTCCCAGTCTGCTCAAATGATGGCTGAATGGGGCTTCGTTAATTCACACTGCTCCACCTTCCCAGCTCTGGGACATTCAGCTGAGGTTGCAGGGAAGGCTAATGTCCACGCCCAGTTTTGTGGTGTGTGCCTGTTATTTGAAGCACTTCCGTCACACTGGGTTGTCTGGGGCAGCTCTGGGCTATGGGGCTGGCGATGGGCAGGAGTGTTTCCTGTCCACCAGGATGGTGGCTGTGAGCGGACACCCCCCTTTTCTTGGGAAGTTGTGTTGTTTAGTGAATTTTCTCAGCCACTGGATTATTGCCTTTTGTCTCAGAGCTCTCTTAGTTCTGCTCTTGACTTGACGTGCCCAAATTGCAATTCTTTGAAGCTTTCTGTATTGGGCTTCTTAGAGTAATTGTTTTAGAAAAAGAAAAAAGGATTTAAAAAAAAAAAAAAAAAAAAAAACGGCCCTCCTCAGAGATCTAATGGGTTATTGAAATGCTAATAGACAAAGCAACCAGGGCCATTAAGGAAAGGTCCACAGGGCAGAGAGATCAGCTTTGCTTCGGGATTTGCATATGCGCCTCAAGGCCTGAGCTCCGCCCTTCCCCTTTCTGTGTTCACCAGAACTCCAAAAATCCTCTGCTTTTATTTTGGAGTTTTTTGTGTTGTTTTTTTTCTATGCCTGTCTCCTCTCTGCTGGGCTGGCTGCTCTCAGAGTCTCTGGTGTCTGGTCTCAGTCTATCTATGGTTGGAGTTTGAATCAGTAGAATGAGTTTCCGATAAGAGCAGCCACTGCAGTTCTCCCTTCTCCTTCCCGGAGCTGACAGCCCCTCCTCCCCCGGGACTGAGCCTGGCAGGGAGGGGTGCGGGTCCCCTGGCCGCAAAAACTTACAGATTTCGCTGATCTCAGCAGTTCCACGTTTTCATGAGTGTTGTATGAAGTATGCCCAAAGACAGATTGCTCTGTGGTGTCCAGTCCACGCAGTTCCTGGCTTTTTACCTACTTTCCTGGAGGAGTAACTAAAACTTACAGCTCACCAGTCTGCCATCTTGCCCCCTATTGAATTTTTAAATGTTAGTTATTACCTCTCAATTTCTATGATCCCTTTCTTGTTCTGTACTCTTTATTTTAAGCATCCTGTCCTTTTATCATCGACACAATGTCTTCTATTTCTCTAAGAATATAGTCTTTATAAGTATTCCTATGCTCTTTGCATTTTCTATGTTTCTACCAAATTCTCATTTGTTGTCTGCTTTAGTTTCTGTCTTTCACACTGGAGGCTATCTAAGATATCTGGTGATCTCTGACTGTCCAGTCCTATTTAAGAGCAAGGCACTAAAAGGTTTGGTTCCTGAGTGGCTTCATTGTATGGGGAATGGAACAGCCATTTTTCGAGGGACTCTCAGTGTCAGTATCTGTAGGGCTTTTATTTGACACTGCTCAGTTTCCTTAGAGAAGAATCCAAAAATCTTTCCTTCAAGGGGAAGGGGTTAGGGAGATGTCACAAAAATAATTCCTCAAACTGAGCAGTGGAAAGGGATGAGGGAGTCAGTATAGCACCTCTTTCCTGCCCTCAGCCCATATCTGATGTTTTATACTGTGGAACTCTGTTTCAATTTCTCTGCCAGCACTGGGGAGGAGTAGTCACCCATCTGCACAGAAGAGGAGATTTGATCTGGGGGTCTAACTTCTCTTTGTAAACACTTTCAATCTTTTGCCCCTGACTCAGCCTTCAAAGTAACAGTGTGTGGAACCCAATATTTTCCAGTGGAAATAACTTATTGGTTTTATGATGTCCTTTTCTACAGGCTCTTGCCATTCATATTCCTCTCTCCACTAACACCTCTTCCCGATTTTCAACTGCCAAAAATTTGTTGATAGTTATTATCTGCTGTTACCTTCTTTGCCGGTCCCTTTGTCCTTTTGGCTTTATATCTTTAAAAAAACCTTTTACACACATTTTAATGAAGCTCCAGGAGGGAACAAAGATACATGCATGTGCTTTATCCATCATGTCTAATTGCAAGTCACAACATTGTTCTTCATGTGTAATGAGCCATCCATCCATTCTCTGTGACTTCCAACAGGGATAGTATATTTTCATACTCTCTGACGCACATTGCTCTCATGGCCCTTTTCTTCCCTTTCTCTTGCCTTCCCTCTTTTTTTCCTACTTTCTTCAGCATTTTCTCTCTTTACAATATGAGAATCAATATTTGCAATATATTGCTTACTTTTATACTCAGTGTTTCTAACATCTTCTATCTGGTATAAGAAGGGACAGGAGGGAAGGAGGGGAAAGTAGAAAACTGGGAAGGGAACATATATGCATCCTGAGTCTGGGTAGAAGTAGTAAAAGATCAAGACAACCTACCTGAGTTGACTTAATGAAAAACTGATAAGAAGCAGAAAATCAACTGCTGAGGAGTGAGAGCCAAACCAAATACCCAGGTAATTATTCTTCTAATATTCTTATATTCTTAAAAGTCCACCATCCTTGAAAACAATCCCTGTTCACTTTCAAATGTTTGTGTATCACATTTAAACATATTGGGTGTCCATATGATTGTCCCATTTTGTCATACACTGTTTTAATTCCTGTATCCACATTCATCTTTGCCAGTCAGTCATTCCAACTTCCACCCCAGTGGTCATATTTGCCCCTGGTCAAGTCCTTCTGTAACTTCCATTCCTGGCCCCCCAATTCCCATGGCATTTCTTCTATCATTAGGAAGAGAGAATTTCTAGAAGCTGTTCCTGCTTAGGGATCTGCAGAAACTCCTTGGATAATGCTCTTCTACTCCTCAAACACAAGACAAGACTCAAACCTCTAAGATGATTCTTAATGTGTAGACTTTGGGCCTTGGATGCAGATAAGAAACGGATGACCATACCTTCATGGAGGACCATCAATGAACTCAAAAACTTCTGCGGCGAGAATCTTCATTTTAAACACACACATGGTTATGCTATGTAATAGAATGCAAAAGATGCATTCTTTCAGAGACATTTCCTGTCCCCTACCAAGGCCACAGATCTGAGACAAGCTCTTACCTACCTCTTCCTCAGGGGTAACCTAGTGAAAAAATCTGAGGATTACCTACTTGATAAATGCTTAAAGTCATAGTTGGACATGAGATATAATTTTCAAATTCATGGTAAGAAACAACATTTTTTCACATAGTAGCAGATATAGGAGTTTCTCCTATATTTTTCACAGATGGAGAGAAAGAAGATAAAATAGTTAACTTCCAAGTTTTAATTTTAGACAGCCTTTAAAAGAGAAAAGGAAATAAATCACAATAGCAATAGTAAAACTATGGTATATAGGAAAGGAAATTAGTAGATGAGTCAAAAATCAGAGAATAGAGGGTGAAAAGTGATGGGAAAATTTGGATGCATTTCACCAATTTGGCTTGAGACTGATGACATGCATTGTGTTAGAAGACAATAGTGAAATTCTCAGCTGGGATTGAGGTCAACTACTAAGTGCTTCACACGTACCTGTAATAGTATTTATGAGCTCTTCAAACCTTCTATTTTTTTGTGAAAAGTCATCTTCTGCCTCTCGAAGTTGTGGAAGACACACAACTAGCTCTTCTTGTTTTTCTTTGTTAATTTTCGTTTCCTTAGCAATTTTAAGCTTTAAGGAAAATAAAGCTAATTGTGAGGTATGATTTTGGAGAATTCACACAACCCTCTATAGTAGAATTTGAGTTCTTTTGGGGGGAAGGGTGAAGCTCTGTCTGTCTTGTTCTCCTGTCTTGAGGTGCATAGAAAAGTTTCTGGCACATACTAGGTGTTTAACAAATATCTTTTGTTTGACTCACTGATTCTGGCAATCTATAAAGTAATGAGATTATATTTAATTGGCTCTCTAAAGATCATTTCATTTCTATAATTCTGCTGCTATCATTCTATTAATGCTACTGTATATTCAGACCAAACACATATTTGAGAAAATTGCCTTTGTTTGATTATATTTTATGGACAAACAGGATGAAAAACAGAATATACACAAGTTCTAAGAAGTGTGGATGCAAATAAGAAATGGGGATTGGATAGAATAATTGGATATGATATCACAATAAATGGGTCACAAGTGTCCAGAGCAAAACATAAAGATGTCTGCTTAATTATTCAAGCTCATAAAAAATTTAGTTTCAAATGGAACTATAGTTGGATTGCTTTTTTAAAAACAGGGTGTGTTTAAAATGATGCCTAAGGCAGAGATAGCTGGCTGACACTGAATATGCATTCTTTCCTTCTTTAATATTAGAACTCCTAAGTTTCAGCTGAGCATAAAGCTGCTAGCTAGAGATCCATTTCCCAGCCTCCTTGAGGCTGGATGTGACCAATGAGTCTATAGGCAAAGTGGTATGTGCCACTTGTGAATCCTGTCCGCAACAGGAACGGGTATGTGCTCCCTTGGCCCTTCCCTCCTTTCTCTGGCTGGAAAAGGATGAAAATAGAAGCTGCCATTTGAATACAGAGATGGAAGTCAAATGCCTAGGATGCCCAAACCACAGTACCAGCCCTGGACCTCTTACTTTAGGCCTGTACCAGCGAAGAGAAATAGGCATCTCGCTGTAATGCTTACCTTAGGGGGTCGTCCCAATTAGGTAGCCAGACTCAGAGGATTTGAATAGGCCACATGTGACCCATTTACTCGTTGAAACTTTTATTTTTAGGTTTTATTTTTATCCAAATTATATATATGCCTAATTTAAAGGAAACGCCACATGTTAGCAAGGCAAAAGCAGACATGCTTCTCCAGCAGAGGAGTCCTTGGGGCAGTCAGCACAGCAAACCAAAGGCTAGTTTTCTTTGGCTCAACCAAAGTGACAACTCAGATACAAGAGAAAGAGATCCACATGGGTGGGTAAGATAGCCTCCTTGCTTTAGAAGCTGCATGCCCAAATAGGAACCAGTATCTCTGGGCATACTTCCCTGGTCCCTGCAAAGGACATGCCCGCTTAAAAGAGTCACCACACACATAAGCCCAACACTGTGGTTTCCCATCAGCTCTTTTCCTAGTCCAAATGCAGTATCAGGGGTAATTTTTATTAAGTACTGTTGCCTGATAATACAGCTGATATTCCATCTTTATTAGACTTCTGGGGGACAGAGCCAGAAAGTTAACCCAAATTCAATTTCCCATAAATAAGGGAAATTACTTCACATTTTTCTTATGTTTGATGTATTTTGGCATCTGTTTGATAGAGTAGCTTGCTTGCACCCTAACTAATACAGTGATATGCTGGCCTCTTAAATTGTCATTGGAATCTTTATGTGTAAATACAGACACACAAAAAACATTTTAAAACACCATAATTAAAAATATATAATAATGGCTCTTTCTGTGCCTAGCACAGCTATGGCTTGTGGTCCAAAGAAGCATCTGAAGCATGTAGCAATTCCAAAGCATTGGATGCTGGGCAAACTGCCTGGTGTGTTTGCTCCTCGCCCATCCATAAGTTGAGAGAATGTCTGCCTCATCATCTTAAGGAACAGACTTAAGGATGCCCTGACAGGAGATAAAGTAAAGAAAATCCTCATGCAGCGGTTCATAAAGATTGATGGCAAAGTCCAAACTGATGTAACTTATCCTGCTGGTTTTACAGATGTCATCAGCATTGACAAGACGGGAGAGAATTTCCATCTGGTTTATGATACCAAGGGTCACTTTGCTGTTCACTGCATTACGCCAGGGGAGGCCAAGCACAAGCTATGCAAAGTGAGGATGATCTTTGTAGGCACAAAAGGAATCCCTCCTCTGGTGCCCCATGATGCTCGCACCATTCACTATCCTGATCCCCTCATCAAGGTGAATGACACCATTCAAACAGATTTGGAGACGGGCAAGATTACCGATTTCATGAAGTTCGATACTGGTAATCTGTGCATGGTGACTGGAGGTGCTAATCTGGGAAGAATTGGTGTGATCACCAACAGAGAGAGACATCCTGGCTCCTTTGATGTGGTTCATGTGAAAGATGCCAACGGCAACAGCTTTGCCACCTGGCTTTCCAACATTTTTGTTACTGGCAAAGGCCTCAAGCGGTAGATTTCTCTTCCCCAAGGAAAAGGTATCTGTCTCACAATTGCTGAAGAAAGAAAGAGACTGGCTGCCAAACAGAGTGGTGGGTGAAATGATCTTTAGGTGACATGGATGGAGAGCTGTTTGTGGATAATTAATAAAAAAGCATGATTAACTGCCTCCTAGGAAAAAAAAAATATATATATATATATATAATAATGTAGAATCAGGAGTAAATTTCTCCCTACTGTAACATTGAGAAGGTTGAGTTAAGTAATCCAATCCTATTACCCATACTACAATCCCTAAAAAAGAACAGCCTTGGGGTATGAGGTATTCTCATTGCCTGCACATAGCTTAGGCTGCCAGAGTTGCCCTGACAAGAAACTAAGCTCTTGTTTTATGGTTGGAAAGAGGTTGTGGGGTACCAGGTGCTATTGCAGCTCAGGCAAGTTGTTACCTGTCTGCTGGCTCAACTTACTGGAGTGGGACAGCTAATCAGGTCTGCAGCTTCTTCCACTCCTGTCAGATTCTCCCTCAGCTCCTCCAAATCCTGTGCCAAGTAAATATTTGACTCTATGATGGTGGCATCCAGCTACTCCTGTAGGTCATCCACCTTGTCAAAGCTGGAGGATTGCAAGAGTGAGATACGTCACAGGTTCCAATCCGTCCTCTTGGGTCCCAGCTCATGTGCTGAGTTCCAGTTTGTCCTTGCTTTCCTCCACTTCATATCTGTCTTTCCTTCCCAACTGCCTACCTGGATGACTTCAGTCCCGAGGACCCAACGTAAAGATGACAGTCACTCTGGACTGTTTAACCAACTCCCATAATTGCCAAAGGTCAAATTCTATATTAAACCCTTTCCCTAATGCTTCTGCTTCTCCAAGTGAACACTGATGGACACAGGACTAAATGACCTAGCAGATCTAATGATGCTCAGGGTGAAGGCACTGGATTGGAATGATGTAAAAAGCCTGTGGTGAGCTCTGATAGGAGATTCACAGTTGAGGCCCCCAGGGTATGGGAGAAAAGTCATTGGAAAACTCAGTCACAGCACTGACTGGGAGACACCCTTCAAGATTAAGGAGCTGTCTTCCTGGCTGCAGTTTATACTAGGAACCAGTGACTAATATGCATGGTTGTTTCCTTTTGCCAGCATCCATGGGTCAGAGTACCAAATGGTAGTAGAATTTCTCACTATTACACATAATGACCCACTCATCTACTCACAAATGTTTCCTTCCCCTCTTTGATTTTGGGCTCTATTGGTTTCAAGATCGTACTACAAAGAGAGAAATTATCGCATCAGGGACACAATGATGGCTCCATAAACCAAAATCTAAGGTTGCTTCCTCTCCATTTTGGGCTCCTTCTGCCACTGAATCAAAGGCAGAAATAGGATTATAAGTGCCTGAGTTATTGATGGTTATTATCAAGGGAAAATGGGTCATTGCTAGCAATAATGGCATATAGGCTGCTGTCAGTTCATGCCTTTGTGTGAATTAGACACAGACGAATAGAGTCCCACTGTGCACACAGCTTGGCAAGCAAAGTGCAGGTTGGAGTCCAGTTTACTGTTATTTTGCAGCTGATACTCTTGAGCTTTCTAGGGGTACAGGGTACTATCTTCTCATCTGCCGAGCCTTATACTTCTAATTTATTTATCTTGACTTATCACATTGTATAAGCTTAAGTATAGAGTTAAATAGAAGTTGTGATAAATATCCTTGTCTTATTCCTGACTCTAAGGGGATTGACACCATAGTTTTGTCATCAAGTATAATGGTAAACACTGTCAGCTCTATCACTCCAAAATATCTAAGATGCTGACCACTTCTGAATACCTCTAGTTACAATGCTGGTTAAGCTACCATTGTTTTTCAACTGGATCACTGCAATACCTTATTAATTTGTCCTCCTGCATCCACCACTGCTTTCCTAAAGTCTATTCTCAACAGAGCAGCTAGAATGATCCTATTTAAATGAAAGATCATTTCAGTCCTCCACTGAGAACTTTCCATGGCATCCAGCCTAGGCTGAGTAAAAGACAAAGTACAATGGCTGCTTACTAAGTCCAGTGGCTGACATGGGGTGTGCTGCTTGGATCCCCTTCATGGGAGGACTCATGCCAGGCTGCAAAGAGTATGGTTAGCTGACAGTCTCCAGTTGTTGGGTCCTTCAAGGTATGCCTCAGCTATAGCCAAGATCATGCTCTCCTTGGAGGGGCCCAGCCAATGACTGAGCAAGGAGGTATACAAGGCATGGCCATTGCTACCCAAGGCAGGGATCCTCTAAGGGGTAATCTTTGCTCCACAGCTACATGTTAGGTGGCAGAGTTTGTCACGTTTCATCAAGGCCTGATGGTTTCCTCTGCCCAATCCTTTCACAGATATTGCTTTCTAATAAACCTTTTGCATCCCTATTTCCATCTCAGTATTTACTTCCTGAAGATGACTGCCTTCTCTTGCACTCTCCCCTGCTCTACTCCAGCCACACTGCTCCTCAAAGATGGCATCCCCCTCCCTCAGAGCTCTTGACCTTATCATTACTTCCCCCTGAGTTGTTCTCCAATATCTGCATGACATTCTTCCTCACGTCCTTCAGGACTTGCCCTTTCTCTGAGGAGACCATACCACACAGACGCTCCCTATCCCACTCCCTTGCTTTATTTTTCACTATAGCATTTACCACCATCTAGTGTGCAACAGGTTCTACTTGTTGATTTTGCTTATTTTCAGTCTCCCCCACTAAAGGGGAGAGGTTTTTGTCTGTTTTTCTTTTTACTATTTTTCAGCATCTAAAAAATGTTAGATACACAGACATGTTATGACCAAAAAGAAACACTTTACACCCTGACTCTTCTCCCTTATGTTTCTTCTAATTTCATGTTAATTTTTGCAATGGTTTCTTTCTCTTGTTTGTTCCATGAGTTGTGCCAGTTCCTGTTTCACCAATTTTCTGGCCATAATTTTCCAGCCATAATTTTCCATCTCTCTTCCCTGAGTTCCTGTGTTGCCATATTGGTGATCTTCCCTTATACTTCTATTAAATTGTATATTTTTTTAATTCATGGAGGAATGTTTGATCAGTTTTCATCTGTTCTATGACACCATTTTCCTGAATGTTCTTTAGCTATTGGAGAGTTTCATTCTCCTTTACACATGTTTTTCTCATGATATTTTTTGGAAAAAAAATGATATATAAATTTATTAAAACTTTGAAGAGAAAAAATTATTGAAGTCAGAGAAATAGATAAATTCTTAATATATTAATTTTTGCAACCTAGAAGTCATAGGAATTATATTTCAAGGGATGTAAAAATTTCAATTCCTTACAAAAACTTTTTCTCTTACATTCTTTGTTAAACTGGGATTTGCATGGCTTTTAGTATCATTTTTCTCTTGAACCACTGCTGTGATAAATTAGTTAGCAGCACACAAAATTGTGGATAGATGAAAGGCTCTTTTCCAAATCTAGAAAAAGGCATCACATTTCCCATTTATGGGAAAGCAGTTTCTTCTGCAGTCCTTTGAAGAATGAGCCTGTGAAGGTTAGATTTATGTGTCAACTTGGCCAGGTGATGGTATCCAGGTGTCTGGTCAAGCAAGCACTGTCCTAACTGTTACTGCAAGGACATTTGTGGCTGGTTAATAAACCAGAAGGCTGGTTTATTAAATCATCAGTCAATTGACTGCACCTGTGGCTGCTTACATCAATGAAGGGTGTGTCTTCCACAATGAGAGAATTCAGTCATCTGGATTTAAATTCAATCAGTTGAAGACTTTTCAGGAAGAGAGAGAGAGAGGACTTCTTCTTCTTTGGGTAGCATTTCCTGAGGAGTTCATCGAACACCTTCATCGTAGTTGCTTCCTGAGGAGTTCATCAAACACTTTCATTGGAGTTGCCAATTTGCTGCCTGCCCTACAGAATTTGGACTCATATATCCCCACAGTTGCGTTAGACACTTTTATAAAATCTTATATTTGCAGATATTTCTTGTTGATTCTGTTTTCCTAGAAAACCCTAACTAATACAAAGCCCTTAGACTCACTATTTCCCCCACTAAAAGAAGGGCACTCAGAAAGAAGGCAACATGTAGATGGTTTTGTGCTTTAGTTCTAATACTTCCATTACTTTTCATGGGTTGAAACACCAGCTGATTTATCTCCATGGGACTCCTTGTTTTTGTTTTCTCACGTGTCATGTTCTCATTTGGCTGGCCACAGTTAAGGTGGTAGAATGGGTTAGAATTTCCAGAGGCAGATGAAGTTTGTTGCCTCTCATAACTTTGTATAGAAGATGGGTTTGCTTCTTTTCTGTTATTCATTTGGAAAAGAACTGGGTTGTCTTGGGCTTGTTACCTGCAGGGTGTTGCTGTAGGATGTGATGGGGGATAGACAGTGGGTGAGCTTGGACCAGGGTAAGATTCAAGGCTTTGAAATTTAAGGGCTCTCTATTCCCTTATTGTAGCAACAGACTGTTTCCTCCAAATAAAGACCTCCTCTTCCTCTTCAAACTTAATCAAGCTCAGGAAGTCTTCTACCACCATTCCTGTTCTCCTTGGCTCCTCTACAGACTGCTGTCACCAAGAGACATGCCCTTTCCCTCCAAGGTAATACCATTGCCTTGGAAAGGTACATTCTTTTGTTGTATTTCTGGAGACTTCTCACCGTGGGCTCCCTGGGTACATTTGGTCCCTTTTCTCTCCACTTCTGCCAGCATTCATGCCCTGTTCTATTCCAGATCTGCCCCTCGCAGTTCCCAATAAATGTGAAGCCCTTTCTCTAAGAAGGATTTCTGAGATTGGCCTTCCTAGGGCCCCTTCCCCCTCTTTACCCTTCCCACAGATTCCCATGCCACCCATACTTGGCTTCTTCCAAAGCTATACCTTCCTCCCTGGCTTTTGCCATCAGTTCCACTTAATTTGGAGTTTGTGGGTTTTTTGTCTGTTTGTTTGTTTGTTTACTTCTAGATTTGTTGAAACAATACTTTTTCCTGTTTTATTTCTTTTCCAGGAGAAGACAAAGAAAGATTCAAAATAAAATTGCAGCCTTGTTCATATTAGGAGAATCATGTTACATTTAACTGATTAGAAAAGAAAAAAACACTAATTATCCCCCCTCATATAGCCACCTAAAATTATTCTTAGATGTAAATAAAGTTTACCTCATATCTGCTTAAGTCTTGAATTAACTGTTTTTCCATGAGAATAAAATCCTCCTCATCTTCTTTTAATTCTGTTGTAAGTCTTTCAATCTGTACCACAAATTCATTGATCTCTTTTTCCCTAAAATGGCTCTAATTAGAGAAAAATTAGGACTTGTCATCTCTTATAGTGGACAGCCTTACATTTTTCAGACAGTCAGGTAAATTAATGTCTCCTTACATGAGAATTGCCTCAGACTTCAGGCTACATGATTTCTCAGAACCACTGAGAAGGACTTTTTTTCTTCAGAGATTTATCTTCAGCAAACACTATCTATAAATGACATGAGGAATGGGAGGGTTGAGGATGGAGGGTGGGCAAAAGGTAAACATAGGGGCTAAATAAATGATATCTGCTCTCATATTTTTATAGATACTTTCCCTAAAGACTAACCTCAAATAATTTTCTAGTTGCATGCTTCAAAGCATATTCTGGAGAAAATTATGACATCATTTGCTAAATACCTATAGTTAATATGCAGCAAAGGGATACATTTCTTAAGAAAGTTAAATAACTCACTTCAAACAGGAAGTCAGCAAAAAGGAAAATACCTTTTAATATGATACAGTTTAATTTAAAAATTGATGGAGAATTACTCAAATGCAATATAGGGACTAATTCTAAGTAACTTGGGTTCCCTTACCTCTTCAAATAATTCATTTCGTCTAAGTTCTGCCATCTCAATTTTATTTTCAATTTCTTCTATTTCATTCTTTGTCTTGTTTTTCCAGCGTTCATGCTTTTTTAGCAAACAAGCTATTTTCCACTGAGTTATAACACTAGAGATTAAAACAAAAAGAATTAACATTAAATTGATATGTCAGTTTGCTACAAAGATGAAGGAATTCAAAGCAAAACAAGTCCTCTTATGATTATACAAAACTGTTGGTGTTGTTAGGGACAAAAACTATGCATGTTAACTGAAAAACAAAATGAGACAAAACGTTAACAGCCTTCATGCCCTCTCTGCTTAGATGTGTCAGTGTAAGAAGTTGTGAATCTATATATCCAACAGAACAGTGGACAAACCACACTTTGCAGTTTACCTCCTTCAAGTAAAGGAAAAAAATAAGGACGCTTCAGGGGCAGGGGGAAAAAAAAGACCAGGCAGAAATAGTATTTGAATTACCTAAATTACCCAAAGAGCTAACAATTTCAGGCTTCCAGCTTCTCAAATTTGTCTCTCTACAATCACATAAAAAAAGCTACATAACTGGAGAATGGTAAAAAAGATGTGATTGGAATCTTCTAGACAACAACACTACAACAATAATAAATGCAGCTCACTTTCAGGAGGTGCTTTCTAGGTGCGGTACTGATCTAAGTACTTTACATGGATCATATCATTTACCACTCACAAGCCCCTTTTAAGGTGGGTCCTACTGTCATGCCCACTTCCTAGGGATGGGAGTGAAGAGAGATTAGGTAACATACCCTCTGTCACAGTGCTAGTAACTGCCAGAGCAATCAAGTGGCCCATCTGCAGAACCTGTCCTTTTAACCCCTCTCCTCTGCCACTCTACCATATCACCTCCCCTACTAGTTCACAAAGAAGCCTGAATGAGCAAGAGGCATTTCACAAATGTTGACAGGTTTACTCTTTGGTGATTCCCACTTGATTGAAACTAAAAACTTGGGCTCTGTTCAATGTCAAAAAATCAAACTAACAAACAAATCTAGAGCCCATATTTTGATTTAGGAAAACAATTTCCTGGGACTCTAATATTCAACAAATACGCTGATTTTCCTCCCACTATGGGTCACTGTTCAAGATACTACTGACGACAAAAATAAAATGTATTTTTTTTTTTACCATCTCTGATTTTCTCTTTCCAGATTCTCATTGTAGACTTTTATTTGTTTCCGATATACTTGTTGTGTTGCCCTAAAAATAAGAAAAGTAAATTGGATTTTGCATTTGTCAGAGCTGTTGGGATATATAAAAGAATCTTTAGGTATAATTCTTACGCTCAATAATGCTAAAGTCTAACTGGGAGACATAATAAGCCTTGTGTAACAACTAAAGATTTTTATGGCAGATAAATAGAAAGACAACTACAATTCTGTAAACGTAAGCAGATTTTGCAAACATTGAGGTAGAAATCCAACGATAGAGAAGAACAGATCCTGGGGAAGCAATTGAGGAAGGGTTATTGGAGGAGAATGTTTAGTAGAAGAGAGGAAGGTGGATTGACAGAATGGAGGAAAAATCTTGCCAAGGAAAGGATATGATCATTTGCAAAGACATAGAGGAAAGAAACAGCAAGTCCTGGCTGTGTGTTAACATAAGGTGGGCTTGCTGCATACAGAAGACATCAAGGGGAAATTATCACCATGATATAGGAGGGATCACAGGCAACAAATTGTTGAGGAACTCTAGATTCTAGACTGAGTGCTGATTTGATACAATATATAATTGAAAAAGCCAATATAGATTCATGAAGTAAGGGAAAGTAGTAATTGACAGGTTTGCCTGTGGTAGGTTGGACGGAATGTGAAGATTCTAACATGCATCTTAGAAGCCTTTATTTTTCTTCCTTTATTCTGCCTATTAAGTGCTTCCTGCATAGTAATACATTCAAGGTCACATAAGTAAAATGCCACTTAACATATTTTTGGAAAGACAGAAATATTCATAAGTGAAGTGTATAATATGAAATTCTATTAAATAAACTAGAAACAAAACTGTGCTCATATTTCTGTCTTTATTTGAAAACACAGTATTTCAATTTCCTATATACAAATCTAATATACTCTTTGGTGTCTCTCAGGTTCTCTCTAATTTGCCCCAACCTTATTGATTTCATTTCCTTACATCTTCAATATAATCCACAAAAGAGTTGAGTCAGCTTAAAAGAAAGCAACAATAATGTAAACAAAATCTGAAATGGATACCAATGTTAGGTCACAAATTTGGCTCTCAGCTTCCTGGTGACTGAAGCAATGACAACAATATCATTGATTATAAAATTCACATTATTCATGAGAAAAAATAAAACCCTATTCAACCCAATCTCTTTTCCTAATTTTTCCATAAGGAGGAGTTAGTAGTCTTCTTTTTGAATCAGACATAATGAGAAATAGATGGCTAAATATATCATTTGCCTGTATAAGGACAATTATCCAAAAACCCAAACTTCCTGCTGAGTTCCAGGTTTTTGTTGGTATGTGCTCAAAGTTTCATTACCAGGTATCTTAGTTCAATATGTCTGGTTTCTTCATTGTCCTATATCCAAATCACATATATCCCTGTGTGGTGACATTATTCTCCCATTTGATGAGCAAACAGAAACATGTGACTTGTTTTCAAAAGTGTAGTTCAAGTTTTAAATCCTTATATAGCAAAGAACTTCTTGACTTCATTGCCATACACTTCTGATTTTCAAAATAATTTTACTCCATTCTGCACAATAATACATGTTCATTAATTATTTCATGTGTGTTGCTTTTGTTTGTCTGCCCCCCAAAAATTGTAAGTTGCTTTATGCCCAGTGCTAGTGGGAGTGTAAAATGATAGAACATTTATGTAGGACACTTTGATAATTATTATAAAAATAAAAAATATTAATTCTCCTTTGATCCAGTTACTCAACTTTTAGGACTTTATTATAAAGAAATAGTTACATAGATAGACAGAGATTTATCAAATAATGTTAACTTCAAGAATTGTAACATAGGAAAAAAAGAAGATTAAAAAATGTTTACCAATAAGAGTACTGATTAAATAAAATACAGTACCTGTATAATCTATAAAGGGAATACTATGTAGTTGGAGAAAGGATTAAGAAAGTGGTTTAATACATAAGATTTTTAAACTTTTTATTTTGAAATGATTTCAGACACAATAGAAACATAATAAAAATAATGTACAGAATTCCATATACCCTTCACTCACTTCCAAATGTTACCATTTTACCATATTTACCTTATTTTAGGTGGAAAAAAATTCATTTATAGAAGCATATAGTTCAATTTTGGGGTACACAAACATATAAGAATATACATATTTGAAAGCATGTATAACAAAATATTAACAGTGATTATCTCTAGAGAGGGGCTAAGGGTAAATCTTACTCTCTCTGTTACACATTTCTTTATTTGAATTTTAAAAGCAGAAACAGTCACTACTTTCATAATCAGAAAAAAAAAAAACTAAAGCTAAAAATTTAGAATGGCCAAGATTCAGTGCTGTGATAATATTCGGGCACATGCTTGTCACTGGACTCCGAACTAGACAATTCCTCGTGCCCAGCAGCTTGTATAGAATTCAGAACCTATCTATTCCTTAATGAACAGGAAGAATTAATGATAATGCCTTTCCTAGACTGTAAACAGAGAGAGCTAATTATAAACTGCCTTTTTTGTAGTATATTAGGAAACGACAATTTATTACAACCATTTATTTAAAAATAAATGCAGAGAATGAAGATTAAAACTTTCAAAGACAACAAACATACTGTAAAAGATCTTCGAGCGTGACGAGTCCTTCTTCCATATTTTTGATGTCAACTTTTCTTTGTGATAGGAAATTTTCTTTCTGATTTATAAATGCCAGTTGTTTCTGATTTCTACCATAAAAAAATATTAAAGGTTGAAGTAATCATTTTTAATTTCTCAATGCGAGAAAATATGCAGTCATTAATAAGAATTTAAAAAGTAATTTAGAAAGTTCAGTTCAGGCACCTGACCACATGAATTAGTAATAAAGAAACAAAGCATTTTTTTCTAGTGGCTAAACACCAGCTGATGGCTAAATCTAAACTTACTGCCTAAGTCATGGAAAGAACATTAGCCACAACAGTAAGCATAAAACAGCAACAGTGACAGTTCTAGTACTAGATTCCTCCCAGTGGGTGTGTGTCTGTCCTAAGCATTTATCAATTCTGTTGCATCCTTCTGCAAAAGAGAGTCAGTAAGACTGGGTTGGATGCTGGTGCTACCTCTTACTAGCAGTGTGACCTTGGACAAGAAACTTCACCTATAGATGAGCCGCTGTTTCACCATCTATAAAATAGGGATCATGATACTTATCTCATCCGGTTTAAGGATTTAGTGAGATAATGGACGCAACCCAGTGCTTGGCACTGAGGAGACATTATATAGAAAAAAAGTTATTTTTTTGTTTCTAACTTGCAGGACAGAATAATGAGGCTCAGAGATGTTTATGGGTTTGTTCAAGTTCCCATACATTGATAAGAATGCGCCTTTCACAGAATGAACCTTATCTAAGTGACTCATCTTCTTCAAAGTCAATAAAGATAGTAATTTTTTCAGTGTTATAACTCTGTCTTTGTAACAGCATAGTTTACAATTCAACCTGACATCTAAGTATCAGTCTGAGGAAAGTTTTTTCTTGAAGAATAACACTATCATTCTCAGTAGGATGTTAAATTGGACGAGAGATTGTACAATGTCTTTGCAGTTTAAACGGTACAGCAATGAACAGAAACTCAGTTTCAGACGTTAAACTATATGATTTATTTTTGAGCATTGTGATAGATTATTACTTACAGGATTTTATTCAGGATATTCATTGAGAAACCATTGGTGAATGCCCACTACCTGCTAAGCAATGTACTAGATCCTGGGAAGATAGCTTTGAGTAAGACAGAGAAACAGCCCTTATCTGTTCCGAGTCCAGTGAGGAGAGGGACTTGAACTCAGCTGACTACAATACAGTGATGAAAAGGAATGACATCAGATGTTTTAGGAGGATCCTTCTGGTGTGAAGGAGGAGGACAAGTTAAGGGTGGTAAGGCAGAAATCAGGAAGAACTTTGAGCAGCAGTTACTCATACAAATCAGAGAACCTGAAAGAGGTAAAAGGTATGGAGCTGGCAAGGAGGATAGGATATATTTGAGAGTTTTTTGGAAGGTGGAATTGACAAGCCTTGGTGATCAAATGGAGTCCAATGGTGGAGAAAAGGGATTTCCTCAAATAATTTCCTGATCTCTAGGTTAAGGTATTATGTCAATGACTGAACTATTCTTGGAGATAGGGAATACAGGTGTGGAGCCAATTTCTGATGATGGATGAGGCCAGCTGTAGAAATGTTGAGTTTGAAAGGCATATCAGTCAGGGTTTTCCAGAGAACAGAATAGAACAGGAGATGGAGATATATATATATAACGTTTTTTTTTTAATCAAGAATTGGCTCACAGGATTGTGGCGGCTGGCAAATCTAAATTCGATATGGCAGATCCAGAGGCTGGAAATTCCAGGAGGAGGGATATTAAAGTCTTTAGTTCAAGTCTTTAGGGGAGGCCAGGGAGGAGTGGAGGGTATAGTCTTAAGGCAAAATTCCTTCTTCTTCTTGGTATCCTCAGGTCTCACTTTTTTAAAACTCCAACTTACTGGGCGAGGCCCACTCAACTTGATGGGGGGTAATCTCCTTATTTAAAGTCAACTGGTCGAAGATACTAATTCTGTATAAAATACCTCCATAGTAACAGGTAGGCCAGTGTTTGACCAAACAACTGGACACCATAACCTAACCAAGTAAGCAGATAAAATTAACCATCACAAATGGCTACTTACTCACCACACGTTTATAGAGCATCTTGGGTGTATTAAAGAACTTGGGCACAGTTCTTGACTTGGAGGAGAGCACAACCTAGTGGGCATAAAGTTATCATACTATTCTTGTTAAGATCTTAGGAAATGCATAGGAGTTCCAAGTGAGCATCTAATTTAGCATAGGGAGCTTTAGGGAAGATTTCTCCAAGATGTCTATGGACCATCTGCATTAGCTTTCTATTGCTGCAAAACAAATCACTAAAACCTTAGTGGTTTAAAACAATAACCATTTATTATCTCACAGTTTCCATGAGTCAAAAGTCCAGATACAGCAGGGTTTAGCTGGGTCCTCTGCTTAAGGTCTCACAAGGCCAAAATCAAGGTGTCAGCCAAGCTTTAATTCTCCTCTGGGGCTCAATGTTCTCTCCCAGCTTGCTGGTTGTTGGCAGAATTAATTTCCTTCTCAAACTTTCCACATGTTTGACCATCTTCAAGCCAATTACAATGCATCAAGTCCTTCCCACACTGCGAATCTCATTGACTTCTTCTATCTTCCTCTTTTACCCCCAACTGTAGAAAATGTTCTGCTTTTAAATTCTCATGTGATTAGTTCTGCACCACCTGGCAAAATATCTCTATCTTAAGGGTAAACTGTGCTATATAACATAGAATAATCATGGGAGTGATATATTATTATATTCACAGGTTCCTGGGATTTGAAGTGGGATATCTTTTCCTAGGGAGGAGGAGGGAGGGCATTATTCTACCAAACACATCACCCAAATGAGGAAGTTGTGACAGTCCAAAATAGTAGTCTGGAGTCTCAGTGGAAAGCTCTTTGCTGGAGCTTTCAGTTGGAGTGTCATCAGCATAGAGGTTGAAGCAGAAACCCTTGTTGCCTTTCTGTCCCTCTGTTCCTTTCTCACTACTCCCTATCTCCATTCTTACCCAGGAGGGCCCCGAACTACAGTCAGAACATTGGGGATGGAGGAAGAAGCCACGTGAGACAGACAACCATGTCTTTCTTTCCCACTACAGGTTACTCAGCCTGAGGTATGCCTAAACTGAGTGGAGGAGTTTTAAATCTGATGAGAATTTAAAGTTGTGATATCATATTGCACTAGACTTCTCAGTTCCAGGGAAGATAGTCTTTTACTCTATGAGACTACCAGAGCAACTATGAGATCTACCTGCGCTGGAGAAATTTGAAAGAGGAGTAGTGGAAAGGGAATAATTTCTTCTGGTTTGCACCCTACCAAGTCCAGCTCATTGATAATATGCTTGTGAGATCTGAGGCTCTGAAGGAAAGCTGGGCTGAAACTTGGGGCAGGGAAACAAGAGAGGCCTTAGCATCTTGCTGGTGGAGAGCAGTGATTATTTCAGAGATTTCAGAAAGTCATTTGAGGCAAAGAGACCCATCTGAAAAGATGGGTGCCCACTGGTGGCAGTGGACCGCCAGTGATGAGCAGACAAAAGCAATAACTGCCACTAATTGGGATAAATGACGTCTAAGAAGGAGTTTTTAATCTATGGTGAAAATGAAAACAAGAGGAAAGTAAGAAGTGGGCAACAAGACAAAACGTTGCTAAGCTGCAATCTGAGAACATAATATTCCTTACCAAAGTCAAGAAAAATCAGTCAAACTATATTATCAGAGTTGTAAATAGACAATTATATTAGATGTTTAAAGTTTTCCCATTTGAGTTTCTACATACTGTAAGAGATAGAGGAACATCAGCAAGGAATGAGGTAAAGAGAATATGGTAAAATGCTCTGAGTGGAATCTCAGAGACTCCAAAGAATAATGTCAATATATTTGTAATTCCTTAAAATAATTGTAAGAGAATTTGAGGATAGTTAAATATAAATAGTCTAAGAACATTATAACTGCTTTCTACAGTCAACAAATTCCAAGACAGCAGAGAAAAGTTGCTTTTTATAATTCTTCGTATTCTTTCCCTACCTCTCCACTCACATAACCAAACACAGGTCATGAGTGGCTCAGTGTTTGTCAAATAAAATGAACATATGAATGTAATTATTTTGAATCTCTTTGTATGAGGACATCATGTATTTAACAATGTAATGGAATCCATCATAGTAAGTGCTAAAACACATTTGGTAAATTATATTTCTTGCTATCTTTCAAAACTGCTTTTCCTTATTCTGACCAATTTTTTTTACTCCACTTAAACTGACCTGGAACTATTACCACTTCTTAAGTTTAAATGACAATGAGTAAAAATATAATTATCCTTTCAGGAATCTGATTTAGAAGTAAAAATAAGGCATCTGGTTTGTATGGATTTATTCTCATCCAGATGAGGAAAGCATTACTTTGTGTCTCTAGAGGAAGATTAGAGAAATGCTTATTTATTATTGGGGAAAGAATAATATTGCATTATTGTCAATAGAGTAAAACTAGGGTAAGCTGACCTAGAGAGACATCACTTTGAATAGCAAGTAAACCACCCATAACTTGGCATATTGATTCAAATATAGATCGTGGATAGAAACATACTCATCATAGATCTTCAGTCTCCTTTTAAAAACTTCGTCCTCTTCATTTGTGACAATACGATATTGTCTGGTAAAAGTAGCAATTTTCTCCTGTAGCTCTTTATTTTCTAAACGAATTTTGTGTATTTTCTCAGTCATCTAGGGAAAAACAAAGGAATTGAATAAGAGGACTACTTGCTTCATAGTTCCTTTGAGGAAAGTCAGGATCAGGTGGGCAACTCTATAGCACCGTACACAATGAATTGCTTTGCATGCAAAGAATATACCGTAAATGTTGAGTGATTTATTCTATACTGAATGCGTAGTTGTACGTTTGGAGGCCTCTTTTATAAGTTATGTTATGAAAAAGTGTACAAAGTTAATAAAGACCGATGTAAAACCATAAATTAATAATACATATTGAAATAAGAAATGAGATTAATAAACCATAATCATCCAGCAAGACCTGTGTCATCCTTTTCCCAGGAGATAAATCACACTAAGGAAAAGAAAATATAATATCAACAGAAGTTCTTGGACTAGATATTTAACTAGATGTTATGCTTCCTTCTTGTTAAATATTTCTATTCAAGGACAAAAATTAGTACCTATCAGTGTTCTGAATTAGGTAAGAATTTTGTGCTTGGATATCTCTATTAAACTGTTCAAACAGGTAAGAAAGTTTGGTTTACTAGGAACAGTAGTCTGGGTAGTTCAAAATAGCCTTCCAGTTGGGAACTACTAAAATAGCCGGATGAAAAAAAAATTTCTTAAAAGTATTTAAGAACTAGCAAGATAATGAGGAATTACTATGCCTAATCTAGGAAAAAAGCAAGAACCCAAAGTTATAGGTCTAGCATTCAAAACCCCTTTTTCCCTGAGGATGTTTACTGATATGGAAGAAATCACTTGGAAACTGTACCCCAGTTTTGACTGCTTTGCATTGCAAGAGAGATAAAAGCTAACACTTAGAGCTCACTCAGGTGTGGAGACTGATAGCCTTCCCACCACTTTAATCTGGGATCCCAAGGAGCTCCACCTGTGGATAAGGATAAGTTGGCTGCAAACAAGCCTTGGCACAACATCACTTTGCTCACAAGGAAACCTTAAGCAAGATTAAGGTCATCCAGGACTGGTAAGACCCCAGGCATCCAAAAGAAGCAAATGAAAATCTGCTCCTTGGAGGGATGTCAGCAACGTGGTGATGTAAGACATACCCTAAAAAAGGAACCACAGAGATTTAGCAAATAAAAGGACAAACTCCACTTGCTTTGAACTCTAGCGGAGTTCAAAGGACTCCACAAATGCTGAATCAAAGAAACAGAAAAATCTCATGTAGGAGAATTCCACTCCAGATGCTGGTCGGTCCCAGTTCCCTTCCCCGTCACTCAGTCCCACCAGCTTGGGGGTCTCACAGAGACAGAACAACCTAGTTCTCCCCCACTGCAGACAGATGATAGACTCGCAGCAGCAAGTTAGAATTCCCATGCATATCCAGGCAAAGGGATCTAAATCCACAGAGATCCAGGGCAGAATGCAAGCTGCTACAGAGGCTACAGAGTGCTGCACACAAAAGGGCCTACAGGGGGCTAAAAAAGAGACAGACCACAATAGAAAGGCTAGTAAGAACTTTTGTGCCATCACTCAATGCAGTTTCAATCAGCTGAAGTTTTCTGAAGTGACACACCTTTCTGGATTGACCACATCTGGATCCCTGGGGCATGAGAGCCTAATGATGAAGAAACTGGAGGCAGAAAAGCCTCATGGAAAACAAATAAATTACAAAGGGGGTTAAACTGAATTGCAGTAAGACAGGACAGGTCCCAGAACTGAAAACTGTAAGGAAAATGGGGCACAGAGTGAGGGAGAAAATGTAAACAAATCATAAGAGCTGGGGAGAAAAGCCTGCATAAAAACAGAACAGATCAAGATTCCAGAAGAAGGAACAGAGGAGAGGAAACTCTTTTCTAGAGATGAAATAATTGCACAACAGTGCAACCTTAAAAATCGTACCACATGTCCAGAGTAAGAATCAGATGAAGAAGAGCTGAAGAAGTCTGAATATCTAAATACAAGCTATTCTAAAGGTTTAGAATAAGTTGGACCAAGAGTCAAAGAATAACCTTAATACAAAGCCAATCAACAATAAAACCCCAGAAAAGAGGGAGAAACATTCTTCCAGAGTTAACTCATCAAGATAATCAGATGCCTATACATCAACAAAAAATTACAAGCCATACTAAGAAAAAGGAAGATATGGCTCAGCCAATGGAGCAAACTAAAACTTCAGAGGAGACTCAGAAGTTGGAACAACCAGTCAAAGGCAATCAAATCTCCTAAATAAGTTCAAGGAGATGAAGGAAAACATGCATAAAGAAATAAAGGATATTAAGAAGACAATGTGTGAGCATAAAGAAGAATTTGAAAGCATAAAAAGAAACATAAGAGAAATTATAGGAATGAAATTCACAATAGTAGAGATTAAAAATAAACTAGAGGCAAACAATAGCAGATTTGAACAAGCAAAAGAAAGAATCATTGAACTAGAAGACAGGACAATCAAAATCATACAGTCAGAAGAACAGATAGAAAAAAGAATAGGAAAAAATTGAGCAGTGCCTCAGGTATTTGTATGACAGTATGAAGCATGCAAACACATGCATCATGGATGTCCCAAAAGGAGAAGAGAAGGGAAAAGGGACAGAAAGAATATTTGAGGAAATAATGGCCCCAAATTTCCCAATTCTTATGAAAGACATAAATATACATGGCCAAGAACCACAACGTACTCCAAACAGAATAAATCCTATAGATGTACCCCAAGACACATACTAAGCAGAATGTCAAATGCCAGAAATAGAGAATTCTGAAAGCAGCAAGAAAAAAGTGATCCATTACATACAAGGCATCCTCAATAAGACTAAGCACCAATTTCTCATCAGAAACTGTGGAGGCAAGAAGGGAGTGGTATAATATATGAAAGAGAAAAACTGCCAGCCCTAAATTCTTTATCTGGCAAAACTGTCCTTCAACAAATGAGGGAGAGTTTAAAATGTTCACAGATAAAGAGAAACTGAGGGAGATCGTCAATAAGAGAACTCCCTACAATAACTACTAAAGGGAGTTCTGCAGATTGAAAGGACAAGACAGGAGACAGTGGCTTGGAGTAGAGTGAAAAAATGAAAATCATCAGTAAGAGTAACTAAAAGGGTAAAGTAAAACCCAACAGTACTGTATCCTCAATATATGATTTTACTTTTAATTCATATAAGAATCAGAATACAATTGAACAAGAAAAAGGCGTATTCCTTGATAATGGACCTGCAAAATATAAAGTGGTAAAGTGGGACAAAAACAACATAAAGAGGCTAAACAGAGGGATATGGGAGTAGAGAATAACTATGCTATTAAAGCTAAGTTGGTATCTCTTCAAATTAGTGGGTTATAGATGTAGGTTTTATAATATAAACCCCAGGATAACCACAAAGAAAGTATTTTAAAAAAATACAGAAACAGAAATGAGGAAGGGATCTGTCAGATATATTACAAAAGATCAGCAACACAGAAAAGGAGGTTTTAACGAAGGAAAAGAGAGTAAAAAGAAGATACGACATATAAAACCCAAAGGATGAAGTGACTGAAAGTACTGCCTTTACAGTAATAACAATGAATATTAAAGGATTAAACTTCTCCATCAAAAGACACAGATTTTCAGAATCAATTAAAAAGCATGTTCCTATGATATGTTGTTTATAAGAGACTTATGTTGGACCCCAAAACACAATTATATGCAAATAGTAACCAAAAAAGAGCTGGGGTAGCTATACCAATATCAGACTAAACAGATTTTAAGTCAAAAGCTGTTATAAGAGACAAAGAAGGGCACTATATATAAATACAAGGGGCACTCCACCAAATAATACTTAACCATGGTGCCCCAAAATACATGAGGCAAACACTGGCAAACTGAGGGAAGTAATAGACAGTGCTACAATAACAACTGTAGAATTTAATACACCAGTCTCATCAATAGATAGACCATCTACACAGAAGATCAAGAAGGAAACAGAGAACTTGAATAATATGATAAATGAACTAGACCTAACATATGTATACAGAACATTGCACCCCCAAACAAGCAGGATATATATTCTTCTCAAGTGCACATGGATCATTCTCCAGGATAGACCATATGTTGAGTCACAAAACAAGTCTCATTTAAATTTAGAAAGATTAAAGTCATACAAAGCATCTTTTCTTACCATAATGGAAGGAAGCAGGAAATCAATAACAGGCAGAGAACTGGAAAATCCACAATATCTGGAAGTTAAATAACACACTCTTAAGCAATCAGTGGGTGAAAGAATAAACTGCAAGGGAAATCAGTAAAAAGCTTGAGATGAACAAAAAGGAGAATATAGCATATTAAAACTTATGGGGTGCAGCAAAGACATTGCTGAGAGGGAAGTTTATAGCCTTAAATACTTACATTAAAACAGAAGAAAGAGCTAAAATTAAAAAAGGGACCAAACTACACACCTGGAGGAAATAGAAAAAGAACAGCAAATGAACCCAAAAGCTAGCAGGAGGAAAGAAATAACTAAGGTTAGAGCAGAAATAAATGAAGTTGAGAATAAAATACCGATAGAAAGAATTAAGAAAACCAAAAGTTGGTTCTTTGAAAAGATCAATAAAATTGGCAAACCCTTACCTATATTGAAAAAGAGAGAGAGAAAAGACACAAATAAAATCATAAATTGGGGGGGGGGGTTTACATTACTACTGACCCCACAGAAATAAAAAGGGTAATACGAGAAGACTATGAACAACTGTATTCCAACAATTCAGATAACCCAGATGAAACGGACAAATTCCTAGAAACATATAAACAACCTACACTGACTCTCCAAGAAATAGAAGACATTAACAGACCATTTACAAGTAAATGACTGAATCAGTCATCAAAAATCTCCCAACAACCAAAAAAGCCCAGGACAAGATGGCTTCACAGGTGAATTCTACCAATCATTCTAAGAATTAATACCAACCCTGCTCAAAGTCTTCCAAAAAACTGAAGAGGGAGAAACAGTTCCTAACTCATTCTATGACATCAACATCACGCTATACCAAAGCCAGATAAAAAAACAAAAAAAGAAAATCATAGACCATTTTCTGTTATGAATATAGATGCAAAAATCCTCTACAAAATACTTGCAAATCAAATCCAACAGCAGATCAAAAGAATTATATACCATGATCAAGTGGGTTTTGTCTCAGGTATGCAAGGGGGGTTCAATATAAGAAAAACAATTAATGTAAAAGTTTGCATCAACAAAATGAAGGAAAAACCTATATGATCATCTCAATTGTCTCAGAAAAGCCATTTGACAAAATTCAGCATCCAGTTTTGATAAAAACACTTAGGATATAGGAAAAGATGGAAACTTCCTCAACCTGTTAAAAGGCATATATTTGAAAAACCCACACCTAAAATTGTACTCAGTGGTGAAAGACTGAAAGCTTTCTCTCTAAGATCTGGAACAAGACAAAGATGCCCACTAGCATCACTGTTATTCAACATTGCAGTGGAAGTTCTAGCCAGAGCAGCAAAGCAAGAAAAAGAAATAAGTAAGACAGTAAAAAGATTCCACTTTGGAAAGGAAGAAGTAAAACTTTCACTATTTGCAGATGACATGATCCTATATATATAGAAAGTCCCCAAAATCTGCAACAAAGCCATTAGAGCTAATAAAGTTCAACAAAGTAGCAGGATATGAGATCAAAACACAAAAATCAGTAGTGTTTCTATACACTAGTAAAGAGCAATCTGAGGAGGATATTAAAAATGTTATTTACAAAAGCAACTAAAAGAATCAAATATCTAGGAATCAATTTAACCAAGTGTGTAAAAGACTTGTATACCCAAAACTAAAAAACATTGCTAAAAGGAATCAGAGGACCAAAACAAATGGAAGGACATTCTGTGTTCATGGATTGGAAGACAAATATTGTTAAGATGTCAATTGTACCCCAAATTACAGGTTCAATGCAATTCCAATAAAAATTCCAATAGCCTGCAATGCAAAAATGAAAAAGCCAAATATAAAATTTATTTGGAAGGGCAAGGGGCCCTGGATAGCCAAAAAAAATCTTGAAAAAGCAGAACAAGTTGGAGAACTCACACTTCCTGACTTTAAAGCATATTACAAAGCTACGGTCATCAAAACAGCAGGCATAAGGATAGATACATCAACCAATCAAATCAAATTGAGAGTTCAGAAATAGATCCTCACCCCTATGACCAATTTATTTTCTCCAAGGCTGCCAAGTCCATTGAATTGGAAAAGAATAGTCTCTTCAACAAATGGTGCTCGAAGAACTGGATATCATATGCAAAAAAATGAAATCAGACCCCTACCTCATACCATATACAAAAATTAACTCCAAATGGATCAAAGACGTAAATATAAGAACCAGGACTATAAAACTCCTAGAAGAAAATGTAGGAAAACATCTTCAGGATCTTTTGTTAGGTGATGGTTTCTTAGACTTTACTCCAAAAGAACAAGCAGTGAAAGAAAAAATAGAAAAATGGGACCTACAATAAATTAAAAGCTTTTGTGGATTTAATTTGGCATGAAAATGAAGACAACCCACTCAATGTGAGAAAATAATTGGAAACCACCTATCTAATAAGGGTTTAATATCCAGAATACATAAACAAATCCTACAAATCAACAATAAGAAGACAAATAACCCAACTAAAAATGGGCAAAAGACTTGAATAGACATTTCTTCAGAGGAAATACAAGTGGCTAGAAAGTATATGAAAAGATGCTCAACATCACCAGCTATGGGAAAATTCAAATCAATACCACAATGAGATACCATTTCCCACCCAGTAGAATGGCTACTATTTAAAAAAGCAAAAAATTACAAGTGTTGAAGAGGATGTGGAGAAGTAGGAAAACTCATTCATTGCTGGTGAGAATGTAAAATGGTGTAGCTGCTGTGGAATACAATTTGGCAGTTCCTCAGGAAGCTACATACAGGATTACCTTCTGATCTGTTAACCCACTATTAGATACATATGCAGAAGTCTTGAAAGCAAGGACTTGAATAGGTTTTTTTTTTAATTTTTTTTTTTAGTTTTTATTGAGATTGTTCACATACCATACAACTATCTAAAGATCCAAAATGTACAATCAATTGCCCATGGTACCATCATACAGTTGTGCATCCATCACAATTAATTTTTTTTCAATTTTTAGAACATTTTCATTACTACAGAAAAGAAATAAAGACCAAAAAAGCAAACTCCAATCCTCCCATACCCCTAACCACCACCCCCCTTCATTATTGATCCATAGTTTTCGTATAGTACATTTGTTACTGTAGATGAAAGAAATGTTACAATACTACTAACTGCAGTATATAGTTTGCAGTAGGTATATATATTTTTTCCTATATGTCCCTCTATTATTAACTTCTAGTTATAGTGTCATACATTTGTTCTAGTTCATGAGAGGGATTTCTAATATTTGTACAGTTAATCACAGACATTGTCCACCACAAGATTCACTGTTTTATACGTTCCCATCTTTTAACCTCCAACATACATGACTCTGAGTTTACCCTCTCCACCACCTTTACACACCATTCAGCACTGTTAGTTATTCTCACAATGTGCTACCATCACATCTGTCCACCTCCAAATGTTTAAATTCACCCTAGTTGAACATACTGCTCATAATAAGTAACCACTCCCATTCTTTAGCCTCGTTCTATATCCTGGTAACTTATATTTCATGTCTATGAGTTTACATATTATAATAGTTCATATCAGTGAGACCCTGCAATATTAGTCCTTATGTGTCTGTCTTATTTCACTCAATATAGTGCCCTCAAGGTTTCTTCATCAACCCATTTTTTAAGGTGGTTTCATTCCATCCTAAGTAAATAATCATTTGTTCCCTGTATAGTCACATATTTATGTATTCAGCACCACTGTGACTATCTATATAAGGACATCTCCATTTCTCCCACAAAGAAGGAGGATGAGTCAAAGAAGGTAGAGAGACAAAAGAAAAAGAAAAGAGAAGAAAAAAAAACCATGACAGCTAGAAAGCAACAAAATGAAAGATAGCATTAAACTAAAGTAGAATAAGGTGTCAGACAACACTACCAATGCCAGGAGTCCCATAGCCTTCCCCTATGTCCCCCCCCCCATATGCATTTAGCTTTGGTATATTGCCTTTGTTATAGTCAAGGAAGCATAATGTAATGTGTCTGTTAATTATAGTCTCTAGTTTGCATTGATTGTATTTTCCCCCCAATCCCACCCTATTTTTAATACCTTGCAACATTGACATTCATTTGTTCTACCTCATGTAAAAACATATTTGTACCTTTTATTACAATCATTGATCAGCCTAGGTTTCACTGACTTATATAGTCCCAGTATTTATCTTTCATATTCTGTTCTGGTGTCCCACATGCTCCTAACCTTCCTCTTTCAACCATACTCACAGTCATCTTTGTTCAGTGTACTTACATTGCTGTGCTACTATCTCCCAAAATGGTTTTCCAAATCTCTCACTCCTATCTTTTCCTTTCTGTCTGAAGTGCTTCCTTTAGTGTTTCCTGTAGAGTTCACAAACTCTGTCATTGTCTGTTTGTCAGAGAATATTTTAAGCTCTCCCTCATATTTGAAGGACAGTTTTACCTGATATAGGATTCTTGGTGGTTTTTCTCTTTCAGTATCTTAAATATATCACCTCACTTCCTTCTTGCCTCCATGGTTTCTATTGAGAAATCTGCAAATAGCCTTATCAAGCTTCCTTTCTTTGTGATGGATTGCTTTTCTCTTGCTGCTTTCAGGATTCTCTCTTTATCTTTGACATTTGATAATGTGATTATTAAGTGTCTTGGCAAAGGCCTATTCAGATCTATTCTGTTTGGGGTATGCTGCACTTCTTGGATTCATAAGTTTATGTCTTTCATAAGAGATGGGAAATTTTCATTGATTATTTTCTCTATTATTGCTTCTGCCCCTTTTCCCTTCTCTTCTCCTTCTGGGACACCAGTGACATGTACATTCCTGCTTTATGTTTTGTCCTTAAGTTCCCAGAGATGTTGCTCATATTTTTCCATTCTTTTCTCTATCTGTTCTTTTGTGTGAAGGCTTTCAGGTGCATTGTTTTCCAGTTCCTGAGTGCTTTCTTCTGCCTCTTGAGATCTGCTGTTGTATGTTTCCATTGTGTCTTTCATCTCTTGTGTTTTTCATTTGTGCCTTTCATTTCCATAGATTCTGCCAGTTGTTTTTTCAAACTTTTGTTTCTTCCTTATGTACGCCCAGTGTTTTTATTATACGGTTCATCTCTTTTGCCATATCTTCCCTAAACTTTGAATTGATCTAGCATTAGTTGTTTAAATTCCTGTATCTTGGTTGAAGTGTAAGTTTGTTCCTCTGACTGGGCCATAACTTCATTTTTCTTAGTGTAGGTTGTAGTTTTC
Source organism: Choloepus didactylus (assembly GCF_015220235.1). Classification (NCBI taxonomy): domain Eukaryota; kingdom Metazoa; phylum Chordata; class Mammalia; order Pilosa; family Megalonychidae; genus Choloepus; species Choloepus didactylus. The sequence continues at coordinate 52,367,649 of NC_051310.1, read as the reverse complement.
TGTTGTCTAGGCATCTGATTTCCTTGGTTACCCCAATCAGGTTTGCCCAGACCAGAACAGACTCAGGTCTCAGCAGGAGGCAATAGTATCACATCTCCTAAAGGGTTTGTCTTAGATTGGTACACCCTGCAAGGCCTCACATCATTGTGCTTTTCTGCCCAGCAGGTAGCACCTGTCAGCCTGTAGCTCCAGATTGGTGTTAAGAAGGTGTGGCCCATGGCTGTTTTCACCCAGGTTCTGGGGTCTGGTTCTGAATGGAAGATGGGTAGTAAAGCTTGGCACCACTTTCTTCCTCTTAGGGAAAATACACCCCCTAGGGAGAGGTCATTTACATTTGAATAGACTCTCTGCCTATACTATCTTCACCCTTGTCTGGTCAGAACATTGGGAACTGAAAGTGGCTGAGGCTTTCTCCACTGAGCCAGAAAAGGGACAGAAAGCCCCCTTCAGGGCCAGTCTGCGGCCACCCTCCAGCTCTCCAAGGTTAGTCATCACCAAAAGCCTCTGTCTGCTTGTTGGGGATTCATATCTTGTATTGAGCAGTCTACGTTTGTTAATTAAAACCCCAGTTGGAGATCAGATGAGCTATATTCACTTGCTCGGAGAGTGCTGCTCTCTAGCACCATGAGGCTTTGCAGTTTGGGCTGTGGGAGGAGGGAGCTCCTGGCTTGGACCCACAGTTTTTACTTACAGATTTTATGCTGTGATCTCAGGCATTCCTCCCAATTCAGGTTGGTGTATGATGAGTGGACAGTCACATTTGTCCCCCCACAGTTATTCCAGATTATTTACTAGTTGTTCCTGGTTGTTTATTAGTTGTTCCAGGGAGACAAACTAGCTTCCACTCCTCTCTATGCTGCCATCTTCTGTCTCCCAAATAGGTTTTGAATACTGTTGCTCATAGCAGCATTATTCACAAATGCCAAAAGATGGAAGCAACCCAAGTGTCCATCAACCAATGAATGGATAAACAAAATGTGGCATATACATATGATGGGATATTATTCAGCTATAAAAAGGAATGAAGTCCTGATCCATGCAACAACATGGATGAACCTTGAGGACATTATGTTGAGTTAAATAAGCCAGGCACAAAGGGACAAATATTGTATGATCTCACTGATATGAACTAATTATAATAAGCAAACTCACAGAGTTAGAATCTAGAATATGATCACCAGGGGATAGGCTGGGTGCAGAGAATGGAGAGCTGGTGCTTAATTTGTATAGAATTTCTATTTAGGTTGATTGTAAAGGTTTGGAAAAAGATAGGGGTGATCATAATACATTATTGTGAGTGTAACTGACAACACTGAACTGTGTATGTGAATGTGGTTGAAAGGTGAAGTTTTGGGTTCTGTGTGTTACTAGAATGAAAGTTAGAAGATAAAATATAGGACTGTATAACACAGTGAACCCTGTTGTGGACAATGGACTAGTATTAATGGTATAAGAATGTTCTTTCATGAATTATAACAAATGTATGACACTAATACAAGGTATTAATAATAGGGTGGTATATGGGAAAATACACCTAATGCAAACTACAGTTAGCAGCAGTATTTTAATATTCTTTCAAAAATTGTAACAATAGTGCTAAACTAATGCCAAGTGTCAACAATGGGGGGGTATATGGTAACATTGTAGCTTTTACATGTCTTTTCTAAAAGCCTATAACTTGTCTAATTAAAAACAATAATTTATAAAAAAACATTTAGCTAAGTGAAAGAAATTAGACACAAAGTTCTACATATTGTATGATTCCATTTATATAAAAAGTAAATATAAATAAATCTACAAGAGACAGAATAGCAGTTATGTAGGGATCGGGCAGAATAGAGGGACTAAGCAGTTACTGCTGAGAGGTATGGGGTTTTTTTTTTTTTTTTTTTTGAGAAATTAAAATGTTCTAAAACTGAATGTAGTAATGAATGCACAACTCTGTGAAGATACTAAAAGCCATCAATTGTACACTCTGGATGGATTGTATGGTACCTGAGTATATCTCAATAAAACTGCACTTAAAAAATCTGCTACTGAGGAAGATACCATCATCATAGGCCTCAAATTGTTTCTACAGGTATTTTTTCAAGTACAATGTCCTGTGCACACCTTTCCACCAGGTAGAGAAGGAAATAAGATAGAATGAACAAGAACTGACAGAAACAACAGACTATGGAAACAGATGCCCAGAAATTTCAAATAATGGGCTTTTCAGACACTGACTATAAAACCCTGTGATCCAAGAAATATTAGGCATGCTTGAAAATTATGACATGGATTTGGAACCAATAAAGAGAGACATAGCTGATTTGAAAATGTACCAAATACAAACTGCCCCCTGAAAAATACAATAACCAAAATTAATAACCCAAAGTAAGATCAATCTTACAGAATGCAGCATGGGAAAACAAAGTAAGACATATCACATATGTATGTTAGTACAAATAAGTATGCACATACAATTGGAGTCTCAGAAAGAGAGAGAAGAGAATGGGACAAAAGAAATATCTGAACAGATAATGCCTAAGAAGATTGCAGAACTGAGGAAACACAGTGACTTACAGATTTAAACCCACAGAGCCCACGCAGGATAAATAAAAAGAAAATCTTAAGACAAATCATAATGAAGCTGCCTAAGTCCAAGGGAGCAAAGAAGGCATAAAATAAATGAGGGATATGCCATATACATGAATTGGAAGCCTCAATATTATAAAGATGTAAAATCTTCTCCAAACTGATCTATAGACTTAATGCATCCCCAATCAAAATCCCAACGTATTTTTGGGGCAGAACTTGACAGACTGATAGAAATTCAAAGGGCCAAGAATAGCTGAAACAATCTCAAAGAAGAACAAAGTTGGAGCACATATACTATCAGCTATAAAATTTATTTTAAAACTAATAATTAAGATATTATGGTTTTAGTGTGATGAATGTCTACTAGTCCAAATGAACAGAATACAGAGTCTACAGAGCCACACATATTTGGTCACTTCATCTATGACAAAAGAGCCACTGCAGTGTAATGGGGAAAGGGTTATCTTTTAACTAAATAGTGCCGGCCAATTGGACAACCTTATGAAAAAATACTAATCTTGATTACTAGCTCACACCAAATACACATACAGACACATTTAGATGACTTGTAGTCTTAAATATGAAGGGCCAAATGATAAAGCTTCCAGAAGATAATACAGGAGAATATCTTCATAACATAGATCACATAAAGTGTTAACCAAAGGGAAAATATTGATAAACTGGACTTAAGGAAATTTGATTAATTACATTCACTGTTAATAGAGTGAAAAGTTCAAGCATAAACACTTAACAGTTTATATACTGTTCTGTAAATGTGTAATATTTCACAGTAAAGAAGTTAAAGTTTTAATGGAACTTAACTTTATCCTTAAACTTGCTTCCAATAACTCGTGAGGCTTATGATTGGATATCACCAAGGGCCCATAGTTTCTGCCCCAGTGGAAATAATAAATGGGTCAGAGCCCTGCTCCCTTTAAAGTGGTCACTTAGTTATACCCACAGAATTTGTCTTAGGGTTGTGGATTGAAGGGAACCCCTTCCACATCTGCCCCTTTGACTGAGTGAATTCTTAAAAAAACCAATGAAAAGGATGAGTTTTAGACCTGCTTGACCTGGGGACAAAACAGAGATAGAGGATGTAGGCAGAGGGCTTCTGACAATACAAGCCCTGGACTACTAAAATTTAGTATATGTATATGGGGATTCCGAGGACTTTTCATCTTCAATGCAAGGGACAAGCAGAATTTCAGCTACATCTAGTGTGTGTGTGTATTCAGGTGTATATATGGTCACATTTTGCATACTGTTTTATACAATATTGTCACTCAATAATATATTGTGAACAGTATTATTACTTATTTAACCAGGGCCCTTATTTTGGACTTCAGCTATATTTCGCCCCCAATTGTTGACTATCATAATGAATGTTCCACTGAATAATCATGTGGCTAAACCTTGCTTTACATCCAAGATTATTTGCTTATGATAAGATATTTCCTTTAACATAAATTTTTAAAATGCCTAAGGAATTCTCCTGGGAGCTAAATCTGACCCAAAATACTTCACATTATTAAACACATAACAGGCAGCCACACTTTATAGGTAAAACAGAACAGCAGGAAGGCCCTGATTTCTCTAAATAAGTCACATGAAAAATATCCATTAATCACAGAAACATTCTTAACATAAAATTACTATACCCACATGAAAAATTACCAAAAACATAATTCATCTTCACATGGACAAAGTTTGCTCTTTCATATACTTAAAGTACTTTGGGAGGGAATAAGATTTTTAAATCAATTGCTGTGAATAATCATGGTGATTATTAGTTGTTGTTAAATGTACTTTCATAAAATTTCACTTTTCTCACATATGTTTAAAATATTTAAAAATAAAATCTAGCTATAATCTAAAATCCATCATTCCTGCCCTCTTACCTGTTTTATCTTCTGCAGGTATTCATTCTTTTCATAATTAGATATATTATTCAGTTTTTCCTTGTGATCAGTAAACAAAAGTCTATAAACAGAGGAAGTGAAACAGATTTGTATTAGGACATATTTTCCAGCAAAGCCACATTCATTTATGGCATCAGAAACTTCCAGTCTCCATTCCCCCAAGCAATGTATTTATTTATATACTATGGTAGATTTAGTTATGTACCGTAGGAAAAAAACAAACAAACAAACATGTTTTTAATCTTGAGCCATTCCTGTGGATGTGAACCCATTGTAAGCAGGATCTTTGAAGATGTTGTTTTTAGTTACAGAGTGGCCAACTGAATTAGGATGGGTCTTAATCCTGTCACCAGAGGCCTTACAGAGAGAAAGCCATGGGGAGAAGCTAAGAGCAGGAAGTTAGTGGGAACCTAGAAGAGAAAGGAGAGGACACTGCTATATGATGGGAAAGCCAAGGAACCCAAGGATTTCCAGTCAGCCAGAACACTACTGACCCCAGGAGGAAGCAAGCCTTCTAGCCTCTGAAACTGTGAGTCAATAAATTTCTGTTGTTTAAGCCAATCCATCATGTGCTATTTGTCATAGCAGCCAGGAAATTAAGGCATATATTTATATATTTTAAAATAGACAGAAAATTTTACTCTTTTAAATTGATGAATACATTATTTAAGAAGCAATTGTGGAGCCCCTAGTCTCTGCCAGATATATTCTAGTTACTAGGGATATAGTGCAAGCAAAATTTCCGCCATCATGGAAATGACATTCCAGTGGAGGAGTCAGAATATATGCAGGTTGTTAAAAAATAAATAATATATTTCAGATAGTGTTAGTGCTCCAAGGAAGATAAATTAAGGGTAAGGGATCGAGAGATACCGGGTGCAAAGATGCCACTTAAGGCAGGTGGCCAGGGAGGACCTCTTTGGGGGAACTTGTGAACAGACCTGAATCAATAAATAGGAGCTAGTCCTGTGAAGATCTGGGGTGAGAGCTTTTCAGACAGAAGAAACAGCAGATGATATGACCCTGAGGCAGGAACAAGCTTGGAGTATTTGAGGAAGAAAGGATTATAATGAAACTAAAGGAGTAGACAGGGACTAGATCATATAGGGGCTTGAGGATGAGGTAGGAGTTTAGATTTTATTCTGAAGGGAATCAGGGGAGGAGTTTTAAACAGAAGAGTGATATGATTTGATTTATATCTTATAAAGATCACTCTGGCTACTTCATGGAGAAAGACAAGAATGGAGGAAGACAAACCACATAGGAGGCTGTAGCCCAGAATAGATTATGGCAGCACAAACCAAGGTTGTAGTGGTGGAAGTGGTGAGAAATTATTGCATTTAGAATGTATTTTGAATATGAAGGTACAGCACTTGTATTTGGATTTGGTTGGAGTTAATGTTGGGTTACGGTTAGGTAGTGAGCAAAACAGGAATGATAGATGACCTCTAGACTTCTGGCTTGAGAAACTAGATGAATGGTGGTGCCACATTAACTATGATAGGGAAGACTAAAGGAAGAGAAGTTTCAGGGAGGTGGGAAATCAAGGGTTCTGTTTAGGATGTGTTAGGTTTGAGATATCTATTAGATATCCTTAAAGTAGAGAAGTCAAGGAAGCTGTTGAGTATATGCATTAGAGCTCAGGGAAGAGGTCAGGACTTGATATATAAATTTGGGAGTCACTTGAACACAGAAGGTACTTAAAGCAATGAGATTGGATGAAATCTCATAGAGAATAGTGAAGGGTTGAGGACTCCAAAATTTGGAGGTCCTAAAGAAGAATCCAAACAAGTAAAGGATGCTGAGAAGGAGCAACCAGTGTGTTGGGTGAAATAATAAGAGAATGTGATTTGGGGAAGCCAAGTAAAGAAAGTATTTCAAGAAGGAGGGAGTGATCAACTGTGTCAAGATTTTGAGAACTTCAAGGAATAGAATAGACCACTGAATCTCAGCAGGTTGGAGATTATGGGTAACCTTGACAGTTCTGAAACCATTTCATTGCAAAAACACATGTATAATTTTCATAGCCTCATGAATTGTAAAGGCAAGTATATACTCTGGGTCACAAATTGGATATCTTTTATATACCACATTTGGCTTCCTACCTCACACTTCCCATGTGCTGAAAACCATTTGAATATCAAAGGGAGATCATAGCAATTTAGAAAGGTAAGCACTGGATTAACCATTAGCTATAAAAAACACATTGTGCTGGATACCAATGATATTAAAGAACAAGGATCAAGTTATTGATGTCTCCTGTGGCACATGGAGCATTTGAGGTACTCTCAGCTGTCCAAATACTTACAGAATTTAAACTTGTGGTTGAATGATTTTTTCCTCCAATATTTTGATCTTAAAATATATTAACAGTGCTATTAATCAGCTTACAAGTTAAAATTTTCATGGGAAGAAATTAGGCTTATAGATTAATAGAAAAATGAATTGTCCAAATTATTTTAGTTTCTTGCAAAATTTATTCTTAGACATCTCATAGAATATTATAAAACAACAGTGCTTGATTCTTCAAATCCACCCAAGAACAAGGCAGCCTCTTCCCACCATCACGAGAGAGAAAATGAATTATGTGGAGAAAAACTATGGGAGGAAATAAAAAGAATATAGAAAATTTTCTTTTAATTTGCCAACTAATAAAAAGGAGAAGGTAAAGTTTTCTGAGTAAAAAGGGGGTAACCTATATCCTCAGTCACCAAATTCATCAAAAGCACTTTTCTTCTGTGAGATTCCAAATGGATAAAAACTCTTGGAAAACTAGGTTTCCACAAAATGAACCATAAAAATGGAAAATCAAGGAATTTTCATCTCCTTCTTGAACATATTTTTCAAACAAGTTAGGTAACTGAAGACTGCTTATAATTAAAATTTTGCCAGTGTAGTAAAGTTTTCAATCATAACTACTAGGAATAATTTAAGAACTAACGCATATCCTGCACTATGATTCTTTGCCTAGTCTTTTCAAAATACATATGAACTAAAACTACTAAATCACACTCAAAGTAAGAGAATTTTTCCTGAGTTTTAATTGTGGTATTAATTGAGCTTTTATATTCTTAAAAATCTGTTATTGGAGGTAAAGATTATTGCCTATTTTATAGACTGATGATATCATCATCGTACTCTGTAATTATGTTTTAGAATACGTAATTTTAATCATAATACATTTAAACTTATGTAGAAATGAGCCATGTTATAAAAAGATTCTACTTGTAAAGTACTTGTCTTTTGGGAATCTCTCAGTACACAATTCTCTCTATATTGGGTGAACCATGGTATGGACCCGGGAAGCCATATTCATATTATAAGACTCCACTTCCCTGATGGGGATTGGATCAGTAACCAAAGTGGAGCCAAACAGATTTTCATGGGAATTCTGGGAATTCTTCTGAGAGAGAGACAATTGGTAGTCTCTAAAGATGGCCGGACTTTTGAGAGGTAAACTCAGGGTTTGGGTGGCCATATTTAGCCATGTGTTCACTGAGAGGAAAACACAGTATCTTAGTTTGCCTGGGCTACTATCACAAATACCACACAATGGGTTAATCTAAACAATGTTTTTGAGGCTAGGAGAAATCCAAAATCAAGATATTGGCAAAGCTTGCTTTCTCCCCCCAAACCATAGCATTCTGGTGCTGGCTACTGGCAATCCTTGGGGTTCCTTGGCTTGCATCTCTGCCTCCGTTCATATGGTGATGTTGTCTCCTTTCTCACTTCTGTGACTTCCGGATTGTCTTTATATGGCCTCCAGTAATCCAAGTCCCACCCTGGTTCAGTTGGCTGTACCTTAATTTAAAATATTATCTTCAAAAGGCCCTTGCTTATAATGGGTTTCACACTACAGGATAAGGATTAAGATTAAGAACATGTGTTTGTTGCACTTTATTTAAAATATTATCTTCAAAAGGCCTTGCTTGTAATGGGTTTCACAGTACAGGATGCAGATTAAGATTAAGAACATGTGTTTGTTGCAGTACATAATTCAAGCCACCAATCATAGTATATAGATAAAAAGAAGTATGAAGAACCTAAGATGGCGGCTAGGTGAGACAGGGTAAAAAAAACACGTCCATGAAAAATACTACATAAAAGCCAGAAAGTGACCCAGAACACCAGTTCCAGCAATGCACCAGCCAGACAAGGTCTGCTAAATCCACAGGGACTGTGCATTTGGTGAAACTGGGAGTCTGCATTCTGAAACAAGTGAGTGAGCCAGCTGAAAGTCTGGCAGCTGCACTGTGGTGTGGGGAAACCGTGGGATGGTGTTTGGAGATGGACTAGTTCTTTTAAAAAAAAAAAAAAAACTGGGAGTGGCTGCAGACACAGCAGTGAGAACTGCACAGTGAAGCACGGCAGGAGCAGGCTGTTGCCAATGCCTCAGTGTCTGGCATGGAGGATAGCCCTTCCCACACCCGCTGCTGACTGTCTTGGGGTCAGGGGGACAGAGGGGAACCAAAAGGAGAAAGAAACCATGCCCCTTGCAGCCATCTCCCCGGTGGGCTGGAGACAATCCTGTCCAGGGACGGAGCCATAGCCCAGAGGTGCACCAAGAGTGTTTCCTACAGCATCGTGCACATGCCACAATATTGGCCATGGACAGTGTCCTTTAGTGCACCCACAGCTAATTATCCCGGAGCTGGGAAGGCAGAGCTGTGCGAAAAGGGGGAAATTAACACGCCCTATTCAACCATCTTTAAAGCAGGCTGGGAATGCCCCTGCATGGTCTGGCAGCCCAGGGCTTCCCTGGAGGCTGGCGTGCATTGTGATGTGGCACAGCCTTCCCTGAGCAGAGGTCCTGGAAGAGCACGGCTGGGAAGGAGGACCCACTCAGAAATCCCAGGGACCCTATGCCAATACCAAGGACTTGTGGGTCAGAGGCAGAGACAATCTGTGGCAAGACTGAAATGAAGGTGTAGACTCTTGCAACAGGCTTAAATCTCCAGGAACACCTGGGAGGTTTGATTATTAAATCTGCCCTGCCTCCCTAACCACCCAGACACATACCCCACATTCAGGACAGACAGCATCAACAACACATCCAAACTTAGTACACCAATTGAACCCCACAAGAATCAGATCCCCACACACCACAAAGACAAAGTCCGGGAGAACTGACTTGAGGGGAATAGGTGACTCGTGGATGCCATCTGCTGGCTAGTTAGAGAAAGTATATGCCAGCAAGCTGTAGATCTGACAAATTAGAGCTCGGTATTTTAATATCCAGAAAGAACCCTGTCAAGTAAAGGAAATGCCAAGAGGCCAAAAACAACAGAATATCTTAAAGCTTATGATAAAACTAGACGATATGGAGAACCCAAACCCTAACACCCAAATCAAAAGATCAGAAGACACACAGTACTTGGCACAATTAATCAAAGACCTAAAATCAAACAATGAGAGCATGGCACAGGACATAAAGGACATGAAGAAGAGCATGGCACAGGATATAAAGGACATAAAGAAGACCCTAGAAGAGCATAAAGAAGAAATTGCAAGAGTAAATAAAAAAATAGAAGATCTTATGGAAATAAAGGAAATTGTTGGCCAAATTAAAAAGACTCTGGATACTCATAATACAAGATTGTAGGAAGTTGAACAACGACTCAGCATCCTTGATGACCACAGAATGGAAAACGAAAGAACAAAAGAAAGAATGGGGAAAAAAATAAAAAAAATCAAAATGGATCTCAGGGATATGATAGATAAAATAAAACACCCAAATTTAAGACTCATTGGTATCCCAGAAGGGGAAGAGAAGGGTAAAGGTCTAGAAAGAGTTTTCAAAGAAATTATTGGGGAAAACTTCCCAAACTTTCTACACAATATAAATACACAAAGCATAAATGCCCAGCAAACTCCAAATAGAATAAATCCAAATAAACTCACTCCAAGACATATTCTGATCAGACTGTCAAATATTGAAAAGAAGGAGCAAGTTCTGAAAGCAGCAAGAGAAAAGCAATTCACCACATACAGAGGAAATAACATAAGACTAAGTAATGACTACTCAGCGGCCACCATGGAGGTGAGAAGGCAGTGGCATAACATATTTAAAACTCTGAGAGAGAAAAATTTCCAACCAAGAATACTTTATCCAGCAAAACTCTCCTTCAAATTTGAGGGAGAGCTTTAATTTTTCATAGACAAACACAAGCTGAGAGATTTTGCTAATAAAAGACCTGCCCTACTTCAGATAATAAAGGGAGCCCTACCACAGAGAAGCAAAGAAAGGAGAGAGATATAGAGAAATTTAACAGACATATATAGAACATTACATCCCAAATCACCAGGACACACATTCTTCTCTAGTGATTACGGATAATTCTCCAGAATAGACCACATGCTGGGACATAAAATAAGCCTCAATAAATTTAAAGAACAAACAACTGAATATATTCAAAGCACATTCTCTGACCACAATGGAATACAAATAGAAGTTAATAATTTTTGATTTGTAACTCCACTATTTACTTCCTACAGGATATAAAATACATAAACTCTAATGACAAATCAGTGGTTTTGGACTCAATGTAACATATGTAATTTTTGACAAGAAATACATAAAGGTGGGGGAATGGAGGAGTATAGAAACATAGTTTACGTGTCCTATTGAAGTTAAGTTGGTATCAAGGAAAAACAAGATCATTATAGATTTAAGAGGTTAAATTTAAGCCCCACAGCAAACACAAAGAGAGTATCAGAGAATATGACCATAGAGATGAAAAGTAGAGTATGGGTTATGAGACATGGGGGAAGGGGCAATGGGGAGTTAAGAAATGAGTGTAGGGTTGGTGTTTGAGGTGAAGGGAAATTTCTAGTAATGGATGGTGGGAAGGTGATAGCATTACAACATTCTAAATGTGATGAATCCCGCTAATGGAATGCAAGGGAGGAGGTGGAATGGGAAGATTTAGGCTGTATGTATGTTTCCACAATTGAAAAAAAATAAAAGGTCTAAATAGGCAATGACAATTAAATTTCAAGGATGATCCTGGATGGGATATGAGGATGGAGGAGAAGAGGCTCAAAGGGACACAGCTGGGACATAAGAAAAAAAAAAAAAAGGAAATATAGAGTGTAAGCTTTGTATCAATGTTGAATTTCTTGAACTTCCTAGCTGCGCTTAATGGGATTGCATAAAAGAATGTTCTTGTTCATGGGAACTGTAGATGTGAATTATATTGTTTGTTCAAGGATGTGTGCAGCTAGCTCTCATATGTTCAGAAGACAGAGCAATAGATGATGGATGATAGATAGGCAGGGAGGATGGGAGGGAGGAAAAGAAAGAAATGGCGGCGTGACAGGATGTTAAAGCTGGTGGATCGGGGTATTGGGGGAGGGGGGTCGGGATATGCTGGAGTTCTGTGTATGGGTTTTGTATTGTTTTTGCAACTGTTCCTGTAAGTTTGAATTTATTTCAAAATAAAATAAAAAAAAAAAGAAGTATGAAACACAGTCACAAAAGGAAGCAGAGCAGGCTTCAGATGGATGGAAGATTTCCTTCAGTTTCTTGCTCCAGTCCCATGTGTAGCAGTTCTTGTCCTGAGACTTCCCTGTATTTTCTCAATAAGTTATGCAACTCCCCTTTGACTAGGAACAACAGCTATAATTGTATAGCATGTTGTAGTAAGGCCATTAGGGCATATCTCACTGATGCCTTTTCCCACAGTCAAAGAGAGGTGTTTGTAGGAAATCAGGAACTGAGGGTCATACATTCCAAATAGTCTGTCCCCCTTCCCAAGCTGACTACATTATCCTCAAATTTTTTCCTCTTGATCATCTGAAAGATTGATTAATTTCAAAATGAAGAGACAATTTTATATAATGCTATTATATGAACTTTAGTAAATTTGGAGAATATAATTTTCACCTGCTATTAAAAAAATGTTTTTAAAAACTGAAGTAGCTATTGCTAGTCAACAAAGATGGTGGAGTGAGATGCTCCAGGGTGCCATTCCCCCACAGAATGTTTGAACAACTAGCAAAATTGGTAGCCATTTTCCTCAGAGCTCTCAAAAACAGTTGAAGGGTTGCAGCAACTGAGTGAGTGCTGAATCAAGAAAAAGGCAACTTAAAAATGGTATAAAAAGCTTGTGGTACCTTTCTTGGTCCCTCCCTCAGCCCCTCCCTGGCCCAGTGTGGAGCAAGTCTACTCTCTCAGTGCAGGTCTCTGAACCTGTCCTGCTTCTATGCATACTGTGATGCATATATGTCTGTGACAATCTATCTGATGGCAGAATCAAGGACCAAACCAGGATGCTCATCTCTGGCTTGCTGTTCCAGAAAATGTCTTACATGCAAAAACAGCTTGTGCACAGCTAAAACAGTTTAAGAAACAATCAAATTACAGTGGCCTAGGGGACTACTGGCTTTTAGACACAAAATAGAGCATCCAGGACAGGGAAAAGACTACCTAGGAAGAAGAGAAGTAATTTGGATCCTTGTAAACAGGGGTATTCCAAAGGCCATGAGCACATGCCCAGGACAATATGCATGCTCAGAAAAGACTGGAGAGGACCCTGTACTTTCACCCTGGGCCATTATTCAGGGTCCCTGGTAGGAGGGCTGAGCTCTGAAGGAAAGCATTAGTTAATACCTAGCCAGTTTACAAAGACTGTGAAAGGTGTTTTGTTTTTCACATTTATTTGTTCTTGTTAGCTCCCAACATTCAAGAAATTATCTGTCATATCATTAACAGTATACAAACTTAAGGAACAGATACCATGGGGATTGAATTCCAGAGTTAACATATTTCAGTATTAAAATGTAAGTGTGCAACATAAGATTACAAGGGAAACAAAGAAACAGGAAATGATGTTCCATTCAAAGGAAGAAGATAAAACATCAGAAAATATCAATGAAAAAGATCAAACTTTGAACATACTAGACAGAGACTGTTAAAAAAATGGTGTTAAATATGCTCAAAAGAGCTAAAGGAAAACATGGACAAATAAATAAAGGATATCAGGAAAATGATATATTAACAAAATGAAAGTTTCAATAAAGAGATAGAAATTATAGAAAGGAACTAAACAGAAATACTGGAATTGAAGTCCACAGTAACTTAAGTGAAAAACCCCTTAAAGGGGATCAACAGCAGTTTGGAGCTGGCAGAAGAATCAGTGAACTCGAAGATAAGACAATTGACATTATGCAAGCTTAGGAGCAGAAAGAAGAAAGAATGAACAAAAGCAAACACAGCCTAAGAAACCTGTTGGACATTGTTTTAGTTTCCTGGGCTGCTTAAGCAAATACCATGAAATGGGTTGGCTTTTAACAATGGGAATTTATTCACTCACAGTTTTGAGGCCAGGAAAATGTCCAAATCAAGGCATCATTAAGGTAATGCTTTCTCCCCGAAGGCTGTGGCATTTTGGGTCTGGCTGCTGGTGATCTTTGGCTCTTCTGTCACATGGCAAGGCACATGGTGGTGCTTCCTGGTCTCTCCTTTCTCTTCCAGTTCTGCCAATGCCCAACCTCTTGTTTCCTGTGGCTCTCTCCGTCTGAATTTCATTCTCTTATAAAGGACTCCAGTAACAGGAAAAGACCCATCTGATTAAGGTGGGACACTCCTAAACTAAAGTAACCTCATCAAAAAGTCCTACTTACAATGGGTTTATACCCACAGGAATGGACTAAGTTTAGGAACACATTTTTTTGGAACAAACAGATCCATGCCTAGACACATTATAATCAAACTGTTGAATGCCAAGGATAAAGAGAGAATCCTAAAAGCTGAAAGAAAGGGCAACATCTCCTGTACAAAGGAGCCTCACTAAACTTAAGTGCTAATTTCTCAACAGAAACCATGGAGGCAAGAAGGCAATGTGATGGAATATTTAAAGTGCTGAAAGAAAATAATTGCCAACCAAGAATTTTACATCTTGTAAAACTACCTTTCAAAAATGAGAGCGAGTTAAGACATTCCCAGGTAAAAGCTGAGGGAGTTTGTCACCACTAGAGTTTTTCTACAAGGAATGCTAAAGGGGGTTCTTCAGATTGAAAAGAAAGAACACTAGACAGTAGATCAGAGCGGGATAAAAAAATCATGATCTTCCACAAAGGTAACTACATGGGTAATTATAAATGCCAGTACTATATTTGGTTTGTAATTCCACTTTTTATTTCTTCCAGGATCTAAATGAAAATGCATAAAAAGCATGGCAAATCTATGGTTTTGGACATATAATGTATAAAGATAAAATTTGATGGGAACAATGTTCTGGATATATAATGTATAAAGATATAATTTGATGGGGACAACAGAGTGGGGGGAATGGAGGGATATAGGATCATGGTTTGTATATGCTAATAAAGTTATGTTGTTATCAAATAAAATGAGATTGTTCAAGATTTAGGATGTCAGATTTAAGCCCCATGATAACCACAAAGAAAATGTCTGAAAAATATACACAGAATGAAATGAGAAGGGACTCAAAATGGTTCACTACAAAAAATTAAACAAACATGAAAATAAGCAATAACAGAAGAATTGAGGAACAAAAAAGGTATAAAACTTACTAAAGCCAAATAGCAAAATGGCATGAAAGTCCTGCATTATTAGTAGTTAATTTAACTGTAAATGGATTAACTCTCCAACCAAATGGCAGAGATTGGCAGAATGGATAAAAAAAAGCATGACCCAACTATATGCTATTTATAAGAGGCTTACCTTAAATTCAAAGACACAAGTAGGTTGAAAGTGAAAGGCTGGAGAAAAATATTCAACGCAAATAGTAAACAATAGAGAGCTGGAGTGGCTATGCTAATATTAGATACAATAGAATATAAGTCAAAAATTGTTACAAGGGACAAAGAAGGACACTATGTACTGATAAAAGGGTCAGTTCAATAAGGAGATATAACAATTATAAATAAATATGCACCTAACAGCAGAGCCTCAAAATATATGAAATAAAAATTGACAGATATGAAGGGAGGAACAGAGAGTTCTACATTATTAATAGGAGACTTCAATACACAACTTTCTAGAAAGGATACAACATCTAAACAGAAGATCAGTAAGGAAACAGAAGACTTGAACAATATTACAAACCAACCAGATCTAAAAGACATATATAAAACACTTCAGGCAACAGCAGCAGAATACACATTAATTTCCAAAGCACATGGATCATTTTCAAGGGCAGACTATATGATAAATCACAAAACAAATCAATAAATTTAAAAAGATTGAAATCATACAATGTATCTACTCTAACCACAATGAAATGAAGAATAAGAACAAAGTTGGAGGACTCACACTTCCTAATTTAAAAACTTATTACAAAGCTACAGTAATCAAAAGTATGGTACAGGCACAAGGACTGACATATAGACAAGTAGAACAGAATTGAAAGTTTAGAAATAAACTCTCATATCTATGGCAAACTGATTTTTGACAAGGGTGCCAACTTATTCAATGGGGAAAGAACAGTGTCCTCAACAAATAGTGCTGGGAAAATTAGATATACACATATAAAAGAATAAAAGTGTATCCCCTACCTCACATCATATTAAAAATTTACTCAAAATGGATCAAAGACCTAAATATAAGAAAGAAAGTGTAAAACTCTTAGAATAAAACATAAGGGATCATCTTCAGGACCTTTGATTATGCAGTGGATTCTCAAACATTAAACCAAAAGCATGAGCAACAAAAGAAAAGATAGATAAATAGGACTTTATCAAAATTAGAAACTTCTGTGCATCAAAGTACATTATCAAGAAGGTAAAAAGACAACTTACACAAAGGGAGAAAATATTTGCAAACCATAAACCTGATGGGTTTTTTTTTTTTTTTTGCTGTAATGTCTTTATTAAGATATAATTCACATACCATACATTTTGCCCATTTAAAGTATACAATTCAGTGGTTTTTAATTTATTCAGAGTTGTGCAAGCATCACCCCAATCAATTTTAGAACATTCTCATCATCCCAAAAAGAAACCAGGTATTCA
Source organism: Choloepus didactylus (assembly GCF_015220235.1). Lineage (NCBI taxonomy): Eukaryota > Metazoa > Chordata > Mammalia > Pilosa > Megalonychidae > Choloepus > Choloepus didactylus. Next base: position 52,351,171 of record NC_051310.1, on the reverse strand, counting down.
TTAACAGTTATTCTCTCAACCCCCACCCCCTCTCCAGTCCCATGCAACCATGAATCTACTTTCTGTCTCTATAGATGAGCTTATTCTGGACATTTCATATAAATGGACTCATTCAATATGTGGTCCTTTGTGACTGGCTTCTTTCACTTAACATAATGTTTTTAAGTATATCCTTGCATGTTGTAGCATATATCAGCACTTCATTTCTTTTTATTGCTGAATAATATTCCATTGTATGGATATACCACATATTTTTTTGTCCATTCATCAGCTGAACATTTGATTTCTTTCTACTTTTATACTGCTGCTATGAACATTCATACACAAGTATTTGTGTGGCTAGATGTTTTCATTTCTCTTCGTTATACACCCAGGAGTGGAATTGTTGGAGCATATGGTAGCTATCTATTTAACCTTTTGAGAAAACTGCCATTCCCATCAGTATTACACAGGGGCTCCAGTTTATCCACATCTTCACCAACACATTTCTTTTTGATTATAGTCACCTTAGTGAGCATGAGGTGGAATCTCATTGTCGTTTTGATTTACATTTCCCTGATGACTAATGATATTGGGCATCTTTTCACATGCCCATTGCCATTTGTGTATTTGCTTTTGAGAAATCAATATTCAGATTTTTTGCCCATCTTTTAATTGCTGTACTCTTTTTTACCAAGTTTAGAGATTGTTGTATATTCTAGTTACAAATTCTTTATCAGATACACGATTGTAAATATCTTCTCCCATTCTATGGGTTATCTTTTCACTTTCTTGAAGATGTCCTTTGAAGACATTTCAAATTTTGATGACAACCAATTAATCTATTTTTCTTTGGTCTTGTGTTTTTGTGTCATATAAAAACTGCCTAATTCCAAGGTCATGAAGATTTATACCTATTTTTTTTTCTAAGAGTTTTATAGTTTTAGGTTCTTACATTTTGGTCTCTGAACCATTTTGACTTAATTTTTATAGATGGTGTGAGGTAGGCATTGTGTAAGTTCATCCTTTTGTATGTGGATTTTACTGAAGATTATTGTTTCCCCATTGAATGGTTCAATACACCTGTTAAAATCAGTTGATGACAGACATGGTATTTCTGGACTCTCAGTTCTATTCCATTGTCTATCCATATACCAGTACCACCTGTCATAATTACTGTAGTTTTGTTGTAAGTTTTGAAATCCGGAAGTATGAGTCTTTCAACTTTGTTCTTTCTTTTCATGATGGTTTGGCTATTCCGGGTCCATTGAATTTCCTTGTGAATTTTAGATCAGCTTGTCAATTTCTGCAAGGCTAGCTGGGATTTTGATAGCTATTGCATTGAATCTTTACGGCGGTATGTTTGTTTTCATCCTGTTCCAACAATAAATCCTGTTCATAATAATATAAGCCACCAATGATAACTTTATTAAGTTCAGATGTAACTTTTGTCTGAGACAAGTGGTTGCCTGTTCAATCTCCTCCAGGATGTTTTCTCATGTAAGGTGGTGTCTGAATTATAATAAAAAATCTTGTTTAAATTCTGATCAATTTCATAATCTGAATCATTATCAGACCAAACAGTAAATAGGTTTTTTCGATTTTCTGTTTGTTTGATCTCTTCATCAAATAAAAAAAATCAAGTTCCTCTTGTTCCTGTTCTTCTGGAGGATGGAGTTGATTTGATGCCTCACCAGGTATAGGCACTGATTCCTTTAATTTCATTAGAGATGGATGATGTCTCTTTTTTACTTCTATCCAAGGCTCAGAATCCAAGTCAGGCAAACTGGTAAACATACCTCTAGACATTGCTTGAAGATTACTTGTTACAGTATTTTTCTTTGGACTCAGTGGACTTCCAGTTTTTGGCGAGTTTGGGGCAGACTCTGAATGTGAGTCAAAGGCTTGGCCTGGTATGAACGCCAGGCAATCAATCAGTTCAGAGAAGTCTGTTTGAGGCACACTACATGGAGGTGGTCCAGGAATTGGCTTTTTCTGTTTCTTTTTTCTCTTCTCACCCGTAATTTCTACTTCTGTGCTATTTTTCATCGCCTCTCAAATGAGATTAAGTTTGTAGTGAGAGCACGAATATGGTAGAAAGCAGCAATGAGGGAAATAGGCTAAAAACCTTGTTCATCCATCTTTTTCCTAAGAAAGAAGGCCTGCTCAAATTTTCTGTACTGAAGTAATATTCAATTTGGCACTTAATATATTCTTTAAGCAATGCTTCTTCCACTGGAAACACCTGTACACCTGTACCATCCTCCTAGTAATACATCATAACTGGTATTAAGTTCTGCTTGAAATGGTTGATCAGCTCTTTTACCATGTTCTCGATAACCATATGAATAATCAAAGTTCAATAGAGGATTTCCTCTGCCTCGTCCTCTTCCCTGTCCTTGGCCTCTTCCTCAGCCTCCAGAGGAACCTCTGATATTTCCAATCTCACTTTTCACACAGGAAACTTCATCTTGATCATCTCTCTTTTCTCTTTTTTTTTTTTTTTGTTTGTTTGTTTGTTTTCATTTTTATTGGGATTGTTCAGATACCATACAATTATCCAAAGATCCAAAGTGTACGATCACTTGCCCCTGGGTACCCTCATACAGCTGTGCATCCATCACACTTAATTTTTGTTCAATTTTTAGAAACTTTTCATTACTCCAGACAAGAAATAAAGTGAAAGATGAAAAAAGAAAAGGAAACTCTAATCCTCCCCTATCCCTAACCAACCCCCCTCAATTGTTGACTCCTAGTATTGGTATAGTACATTTGTTACTGTTTATGAAAAAATGTTGAAATACTACTAACTGTAGTATATAGTTTGTAACAGGTATATAGTTCTTCCCTATATGCCCCTCTATTATTAACTTCTAATTGTATTGTCATACATTTGTTCTTGTTCATGGAAGCGATTTCTAGTATTTGTACAGTTGATCATGGACATTGCCCACCATAGGATTCAGTTTTATACATTCCCATCTTTTGACCTCCAACTTTCCTTCTGGTGACATATATGACTCTGAGCTTCCCCTTTCCACCTCATTCACACACCATTCGGCGCTGTTAGTTATTCTCACATCTTGCTACCAACACCCCTGTTCATTTCCAAACATTTAAGTTCATCCTAATTGAACATTCTGCTCATACTAAGCAACCACTCCCCATTCTTAAGCCTCGTCCTATATCCTGGTACCTTATATTTCATGTCTATGAGTTTACATATTATAATTAATTTCTATCAGTGAGACCCTGCAATAATTGTCCTTATGTGTCTGGCTTATTTCACTCAGTATATTGCCCTCGAGGTTTTGTCATCAACCCATTTTTTTTTAATATGGTTTTGTTCACTCACCATACATTCCATCCCAAGTAAATAATCGATGGTTCTCTGCATGGTCATACATTTATGTGTTCACCACCTTCACCACTATCTATATAAGGGCATCTACATTTCTTCCACAAGGCAGGAGGGAGAGTCAAAGAAGGTAGAGAGGCAAAAGAAAGAGGAAAAAAAATGACAGCTAGGAAGCAGCAAAAGGAAAAATAACCTTAAATCAAAGCAGAATAAAGAATCAGACAATCCCACCAATGTCAAGTGTCTAACATGCCTCCCCTATACCCCCCTCTTATCTGCATTCACCTTGGTATATCACCTTCGTTACATTAAAGGAAGCATAATACAATGATTCTAATAGTTACAGTCTCTAGTTTATGCTGATTGCATCCCTCCCCCAATGCCTCCCCATTTTTAACACCTTGCAAGGTTGATATTTGCTTGTTCTCCCTCGTAAAAGAACATATTTGTACATTTTATCACAATTGTTGAATACTCTAGATTTCGCCAAGTTACACAGTCCAAGTCGTTATCTTTCCTCCTTTCTTGTGGTGTCTCACATGCTCCCCACCTTCCTCTCTCAACCGTATTCATAGTTACCTGTGTTCAGTGTACTTACATTGTTGTGCTACCATCTCCCAAAACTGTGTTCCAAACCACACACTCCTGTCTTCTATCACCCTGTAGTGCTCTCTTTAGTATTTCCTGTAGGGCAGGTGTCTTGTTCACAAAGTCTCTCATTGTCTGTTTGTCAGAAAATATTTTGAGCTCTCCCTCATATTTGAAGGACAGCTTTGCTGGATATACAATTCTTGGTTGGTGTTTTTTCTCTTTCAGTATCTTAAATATATCACACCACTTCCTTCTTGCCTCCATGGTTTCTGCTGAGAGATCCACACATAGTCTTATTAAGCTTCTTTTGTATGTGATGGATCGCTTTTCTCTTGCTGCTTTCAGGATTCTCTGTCTTTGACATTTGATAATCTGATTATTAAGTGTCTTGGCGTAGGCCTATTCATATCTCTTCTGTTTGGAGTACGCTGCGCTTCTTGGATCTGTAATTTTATGTCTTTCATAAGAGATGGGAAATTTTCATTAATTATTTCCTCTATTATTGCTTCTGCCCCCTTTCCCTTCTCTTCTCCTTCTGGGACACCAATGATATGTACATTATTGTACTTTGTTTCATCCTTGAATTCCCGGAGACGTTGCTCATATTTTTTCATTCTTTTTTCCATCTGCTCCTTTGCGTGTAGGCTTTTGGGTGTTTTGTTCTCCAGTTCCTGAGTGTTTTCTTCTGCCTCTTGAGATCTGCTGTTGTATGCTTCCATTGTGTCTTTCATCTCTTGTGTTGTGCCTTTCATTTCCATAGATTCTACTAGTTGTTTTTTTGAACTTTTGATTTCTGCCGTATATATGCCCAGTGTTTCCTTTACAGCCTCTATCTCTTTTGCAATATCTTCTCTAAACTTTTTGATTTGACTTAGCATTAGTTATTTAAATTCCTGTATCTCAGTTGAAGTGTACATTTGTTCCTTTAGCTGGGCCATAACTTTGTTTTTCTTAGTGTAGGTTGTAATTTTCTGTTGTCTAGGCATGATTTCCCTGGTTATCCAAATCAGGTTTTCCCAGACCAGAACAGGCTCAGGTCCCAGAGGCAAGAAATATTCAGTATGTGGTTTCCCTGTGGGTGTGTCTTAGAAAATTGCTCCACCCTTTGATGCCTCAGGTCACTGTGCTTTTCTGCCCAGCAGGTGACGCTTCTTAGCTTTTAATTCTTGACTGGTGTGAGGAGGTATGGCCGTGTTCCCCCAGGCTCTGGGGTCTGGTTCTGAATGCAAAGGGCCCCACCCCTTTCCTCCTAGAGAAGACAGACCCCCCAGGTGGAGGTCATTAGCATTTCAATGGTCTCTCTCTCTGCTTGTGCTGTCTCCACCCTTCCCCGAGTCACAGCCCTGGAAACTGAAAATGACTGGGGCTTTCTCCACTGAGCCGAAAAAGAAACAGATAGTCCCCTTCAGACCCAGTCCAAGGTCTCCGTCACCCAAGGTCTCCAAGGTCAGTCGTCACCCAAAGCCTCTGTCTACTTGTTGGGGATTCGCAGCTCTTAGTGAGCAGTTCACACTCGCTAATTAAAACCCCAGTTGGAGCTCAGCTGAGCTGTATTCGCTTGCTGGGAGAGAGCTGCTCTCTGGCACCACGCGGCTCCGCAGCTCGGGCTATGGGGGAGGGGGTCTCGCGACTTGGATCCGCAGGTTTTACTTACAGATTTTATGCTGTGTTCTCGGGCATTCCTCCCAATTCAGGTTGGTGTATGATGAGTGGATGGTCTTGTTTGTCCCCCCGCAGTTATTCTGGATTATTTACTAGTTGTTTCTGGTTTTCTGTAGTTGTTCCAGGGGGACTACTTAGCTTCCACTCCTCTCTATGACACCATCTTGCCCCACCTCCTCTCTTTTCTCTATCTTGCTTCCAACTTCTTGTGTCATTTCTTTCAAGTTGACATCTTGAGCTGTTTCAGGATCCTGGTCTCTCTTGATTATCTGGTCTTACATAATCTAAGTGGAGTAGTACCCACTTGTGCTTAGCAGCTGTCTTTTACTGATTACTTGACTGAGCTTCATCTTCACTGACATTTTCACCAGCACCATCTAATTTTGTTTCCTGGTTTTCTTTGCTCTCACTGTTGGTTTTCTTTTCAATGGTCTTCTTCTTCTTTTCTATTTTGTGGCTTCTTATTTCCTTGGCTGATAATACTTTGACAGTCAGTGTTCATTAATTCGCTTTGTGTTGACCAATTTGACGTATCACCGAAATCACTAGCCTTGTTGATTTATTTGTCCTGACTTTTCCTGCTTTTATAATCTTGGCATAGGCAGCAGCAGAGGTGCTGCAAGCTTGGTCCAGAGGAGGACCTCTAGCCAAGTAAGAGAGGCGTGCACCACTGGACTGATAAGGTTTTAACATCTAGAACACACAAAAACTCCTACAACTCGACAACAAAATGACTAACAGCCCTATTAAAAATTGGGCAAAGGAATAGCTATTACTTACAGGAAGATATACAAAGGTCAAATAAGCACATAAAGTGATGCTCAAAATCATTAGACATTAGGGAAACACAAATCAAAAGCACAATTAGATACCACTATACACCCACTAGGAAGATTATTATTAGAAAAAAACAAACAATGGAAAATAGCAAGTGTTGGCGAGGTGTGGAGAAATAGGAAGCCTCATACATTGGTGGTGGGAATAAAAAATGATGCTGCCACTGTGGAAAACAGTTCAGTAGTTCCTCAGAAAGGTAAATATAGAATTACTTTATGATGTGTCTTTCTCACTTCTAGGTATATACCCAATAGATATGAAAACAGGGGCTGGAACAAATATTTGCATACCAGTATCCAGAGTGTCATTACTCATAGTTGACAAAACATGGAAGCAGCCCAAGTGTCCATCAATGGTGAATGGATATATTTACATACAAGGGAATATTATTTAGCTCTAAAGGGGAATGATGTTCTGATGCATGCTACAATAAAGATAAACCTTGAAGTTCACTCATCATGTTGAGTCAAATAAGTCAGACACAAAATGACAAATATTTTATGTTCTCACCAATACGAAAAAATTAGAATATTCAAATCTATAGAGTCATAAATCAGAATACAGATTACCAGGGGCAGTGGTGTGGGTGGGAATGTAGAGTTAATGTTTTTTGGTACACAGTTTCTGTTTAGAATGATAGAAAAGTTTTGGTAATGGATGGTCGTGATGGTAGCTCAACATTGTGAATGTAATTAACACCACTGAAATTTATACTTGAAAGTGGTTAAAATGGGCATCTTTAAGTTGTATATATGTTCCCACAATAAAAAATTTAAAAACCCACAGAACTTATATCACAATGAGTGACCCTAATGTAAACTATGGACTATAATAATAATATAATTATAATAATCTTGGTTCATCAATTTTTAAAAAGGACCACACTAATGCAAAATGTCAATAAAAGGGAGAACTGTGTGTGGGCAGCGAGGTATTTGGGATCTCTGTACTTTCTGCATGGTTTTTCTGTAAGCCTATATCTGCTTTAATTGAAGAAAAAATGAAAACATCATATTAATATCTTGAAATGCCTCAGTAAAAATAAAGTACCATACTTACATTTTATCATCCAGCATCTTACAGGTTTTCTTCATATCTTCTACCTGTGTTTCCCAGTGCTTTATTGATTCATGTAGTCGTGCTATCTCTAAATTGTTATCACTAACAACCTAGTGGAAATTTAATAAAAATATGGCATCCAGTAATCACCAGATGATTCATGATAAAAGTTCAATACCACCAAATATTCATGTAGTACCCCTCAACTTTTACATTGGGGGTATCCTTTAGTAGAAAAAGCAATCATTATAATTATTTCTTCATAAAACACACTTGAGCACAAATAATTCTGAAATAATCAGAAAAGCCCAAATTTGGGGGGGGCAGGCAGGAAGGTGGCAAATATGGAAGAATGTGAAAACCATTTAAAAAACATTCTCAAGACTTGAATTCATTTTATTTTCTACTGTTTTTAAAAAATTAAACAAACTCATTTTGTCATAATCACCTTCAAAATATTATCCCAGAACACTAGAATGAATATTACAACAAAACTGAAAAAAATTGTTGGTTTTTTTTTTTTGCCTTAATTGATAGCCATGTTTGTGGCACAAATAATTTTTCTTTCCTAATAGACAATCCATATTTAGGAAATGGAACAACTGGATACTGTGGAAAAAAAAAAAAAACATTAGCTTGATTTGCAAGAAGGAAATACAGATAGAGAAAATTCGTGGTGAAACAGGTGTTTTTATAATACAGTATGGGAATATAAAAAAGTGAAGTAAAAAATCTCCAGGCCTTGGGAGAATGGAACTGACAGAGGGGCTGATTGACGTAGAAGGTTCTGTCAGATTCCTCCTCTCTCTGGAATAGAGTTCCTGGACTGATTATTTCATGCCACCTAACTCAGTGCATCAGTGTGGAATTCACAGAATCTGTGGGGGCATAGAGGTGCCCTCAGTCAGGCCAGGAGAGTGAAAGCTACCCCCAAACTATTTCTTTCTCTAGGAAACCCATATGGCTGAACTTCTCAGCCAAAGACAGATCCAGAGTTAACAGTATTTATACTTGGAGTCTGAAAACCGAAAACTGCTGTCAAAATTAGCAGAATGTCAAAAGGATTCTGACAAACCAGAGGAATTAGTGAATACTGCTGAAGGCCCTTCAGGTTTGACTTCCATTATCTCCAGCCCACAGCCCTCCCTGTTCTGGACACACAGGCTGGAGTGAGAACCACACACCATTATTCTTTTCTGCCAATGTCACATCAGCCTGATCTGGCTGCAGATTCTTACATGCTAACGATACCATATGAAGGTTATTCTGAAACTCCCTGTCGTCTTAGTCCATAGCAGAAATGTTGTTTTCTAATCTCAGCCAACAACAACCACAAACTTTACGAAGCAGAAAGCACAGAGCTAAAAAGCTTTATAGGCTGGACTTCTTTTGGCCCCCACAAAAACCCTTTGAAATAGGAAATATTATTAATCCTATGCAAAGTGGGGTTAATTGAGGAAACTTTCGGTTGGTAGGGCCAAGATTTGAGACCAGGTCTGTGTGATATTCAAGTTTGTGCTTTAACACTTTTCCACTGCTAAGGGGGGCAGACTGGGTTGTGGAGATCGAGGATACCTAAGGTAAGTTTATGCCTGCTATCTTCAAGTCGTGTGTAATCTGGCCTCAGAGATCTTTGGAGCAAAGGTTAAGGAACATACACACCATTTTTCCCAGCTAGTTTAGTGGGGTGCTTGATTCATGATCTGTGAGGTCAAAATTGGAGGTCTGAGTTTGGGCATGAAGATTTAAATATGTTTTATATGACCCCCACATTCTCCTTTAAACCTAGACTATCACATGCTACCATACACTGTTGAAATTTTAAAACAGAATTATCATGATCTTCTTATATGCATATAATGGCAGGAAATTTTTGATTTTACTTATGTTTTGTAGATGGATATCATAAAAGATATATTGTAATTAAAATAATCAGACCCACTCTGTATAAAGTACAATGTGATTAACAGAGAATTCTAATAAGAAAATTGGTATTTCAGTATTACTGCTTCTTATGGATTGAACTGTGTCCCCAAAAAAGATGTGCTGAAGTCCTAACCCCTAGTACGTCAAAACGTGTCCTTGTTTGGAAACAGGATCTTTGTGGATGGAATTAGTTAAGATGAGGCCATACTGGAGTAGGGTTGGCCCCTAATCCAATATGACTAGTGTCCTTAAAAGAAAAGAAGAGACAGACAAGACACAAGAGAGAAGACAGCATGTGAAGAGAGAGGCCGAAATTGGAGTAAAGCATCCACCAGCCAAGGAATGCCAAAGATTGCAGGAAAGCACCAGATGCTAGAAGAGGCAAGGAAGGGTTCTCCCCTGTGGGTTTCAGAGAGAGCGTGGTTCTGCCAACATCCTGAGTTTAGATTTCTAGCTTCCATAAGTGAGACAATAAATTTCTGCTGTAAGCGTCACCTTTTTTAAAAACAAAAAAAAAACAAAAACAAAAACAAAACTATATTTATCAAAAAATTAAAAAAATATTTCCAAACAAAACAACGGAATAAGAAAAACAAAAATAAGCCTCACCTAACTTATGGTATTTTGTTTTGGCAGCCCTAGGAAACTAGGACACTGTTATACCATATAGTTTTACGTATTATTCTCAATACAGTGGTACTAACATTAATGACTTTTCTCATCTTTAAAATAAGGATAATCCTCACAAAGTATTTATCACATTTCTGGCACTCAATACGTATCATCGATTTTTTTTTATTCAAGGGCAGAGCCCTGGAGTATTTTCTATTTTAAAAAGACAAACGGTTCTCTTTCCATATTAATTGCACTGTATCTAGTACAATTGGAGAGCCTAAATTTTGTTCTATTATGACACACTCAGAATTAAGAAATCGGGGGTAATATAAGTTCATTGTTATTCATTTTGTTATGCAAAATAAAGCAATCTCATGGAAATATTCTATATATCAACATATTTGGTCGGTTCTGTATGCATTTTTTCAATCAACATTTTCACTGTATTTTGTCCTATCAAATACAATTTATACCTAAGAGATTTGAAATTTTCTTCTTCCTGCCATATTCCTGAAGAAAAAGAAAACTAAACTGTACCATAATACTTTAAAGAAAGTGTCAGAAATGTTAACATACCAAAAACATTCTCCCAGAATGGCATGGAAATGAATTAAAATCAACCCTCTTTTAAAATACCCACTACTGGTTATTTAAAACAGTGTATCTGAAGTGCTGAAGTCAGGCTGGAAAAGACATTTTTTATCCTTTCTTACCGCTGTGCTGGCAGTAACTGTTTTTTTCATTTCTGACATTTTAACATTTAATTTATCCAGTTCTTTCTTCTTTGAAAAAGTATCCTTTGTTTTAAGATCACAGATTTTTTTAAGTTCATCAATCTATAATGACAAACATAATAAACCAATCAAATGCCTTTTAGCACAATGTTTAGGAAAATATACATATTTTTAATTTGTTAAGAGATCTTTTCTGAAACACATTCAGTATAAATATGTCAACAAATGAAATTTTAAAAACAAAACAACACAGAGTTTGCTTGTTTTGCAGCACCACAGGAAAAATGATTAGTCAAAAAGGCCAAACTGTAATTATAGAATATTAAAACAGTAAATTTATAAGAGCAATAATAACACTGATGATTAATAGCAAATTATAAGAGCAATTACCATCACAATTATTTTTTGGTAAAGCACCATTACAATGGTTACCAGATTTACAGTGTACTAGCAGATCAAGAGAATCAAAAGAAGGAATGAAGAATTGTCTGGGAACACAAATTCACATTTTTAAATGAGAAGCAAAACAGGCTAAAAAGAGAGTAAACAAAATCACCAAAGGTGGGGCAGCCCACAATCCTGGGCAACTTCTTACCATTTACCAAGATCAAACCTTCTGATCACTGGTCAGATCCCAATGAAGCAATCACGTCTTATCAAAAACTAAAAAAAAAAATCATGGATTTGTCTAGCAACATTAATTATCAAGAATAAGTAGTAAGGCGTGAGAAAGCACATTCAATTCTGTATTGAAGAGCTCTGAAAACATATGTCTAGCTCTTCATCAAAGCTACCATCTGCTTCATCAGAAGTGGATATTCTGAATGAATGTGATCATTGTCAGTTATCTCTTGGGACAGATTACCAGGGAAAAAATGTACACAAATGAAACTCTGTGATTAATAAATTTTGTGGCTAATTGTAATTCTACCGTCATGCTTTGTCCTAAACCTTCTGCTAAGATCTCACTATTATAGAAATAATATTAGCAAAAAGCACTTTGTTTTGTGTAGGGGAGATTTTGGGGGTTTGAAGACTCTCTGATGCCTTTATTAGTTTTTCCTTTCTCATAGGGAGTAAATGGAATTAACAGTCTGTGTCCATGGCCCATCATGTACTTTCAGTGGACACTGGTGGTTAACTCCTTAATAGCCACCCACCCCCATTGGTCTAAGCCAAATGGCATTTGCCTAGGATTATTGTTCCAAGGGGGAGTGTTTTTCTTAACCCAGCCCAATCAGACACAGCAGAAGAGAACTTGAAAGGTTTTCCTCCTGCTCCTTGAATAAGGACGCATATAGCCCAATAGTCACTGGCAGCCATAGTGTGATCATGAGGGAAACCAGCCTTAGCATGAAGGACAGAGGAGAGGAAGGCTGAGTCCTGGAGGCTGTCCCACCTGTGGAATTCCCATTGCATGAGATAATAAATGCCCTTACAGTTTAAGCCAGGCTGAGTCACAGCTTCTGTTATTTGCCTGTGAAAGCATCCTAACTGTGCCCTTTCCCCAGGAGAAAGACCCAAGGGCCAAATCCAGCCATTCCCTGTTTCTGGAAATAAATAGCCAGGCACAGTCACTCATTCTTTTAGACACTGTCTATGGCTGCTTTCCAGCAACAATGGCAGAGCTGAGTAGTTGCCACAGAGAAAGTATGGCATTTAAAGCCTAGAATATTTACTATATGGCTCTTTATAGAAAAAGTTACAGAAGAAATGATCATAAGCTATACCGATTGTGAGTTCTAATAAACAAAGCAGAACAGACAGTCCAGCCCCGCTGGAAACAAGATGGAGTAGTTATCTCCACCCCCACACCCCAAAAAACTTCTGGTCTCAAAACGTTGTTTTCTCTTTGGGGCTCTCAGCTCTGCCAAGCCCCTTTGCAGGCCATCCCTTTCTCAGGTTCACTCAGCAGGAGTTCAGGCTCCATCTAGCAGGGTAGAGAGCCCTGTCCGAAAACCCTGGTCCTGTCCATAGACATGCTGCCACAGCTGTCAAAGGCAGCCAGATGAGATGGAGGCAAATTTCTCATCCTTATAGGGCTGCATACGAGCAAGCAGTCCACCCCAGGGTTACAAATCCTGTCACTTATGTTCTTTCCCATGAATAGTGATGCTGCTACAAAATCAAATATCTTCCCCAAGATGCTCCAAATGTCCTTGAGTCTCCCGCTCTCTTCCCATCCCTAGGTTCACAGAAGTTACTACAACTACTGTGAAGGGCTTGCTAGCCTTGAGGACAAATAAATGATTTCCATTCCCTGCCCAGATTCTGTACAATTCTGCATGTTTTTTTAAAAAAATAAATCATGCCATTTACCTCGGCACCCAGTTGTTTTTTCTTTAACAAATATTCTTCTCTTTCCTTTTCCATTTGCTCCTCTATCTCTTTAAAGCATTTTCTTTGCAATTCAATTTCTTCTTTTGCCAAGTTTATTTTGGTGTAAGTTTCATTTATGTAAATAGTTGCAGCGGCTTTTTTTTCCATTGCATGGTTGAGTGACAGGACAAAGTCTTTGTGCCTCTCTGCTAGCTTCTCTTGCTTGTCACTAGGAGAAAAGAATCATGGCATGAAAAATATTGCTCTCAGGAAAGGAATTTAAAGTCTGTTTGGTGATATAGGCCACCACAAAGACAGCATCTATAAAGGACACCTAATTTTATAAGTCTATACTGAGTTGAGATGAGGACAGAGGGAAACACAAAATAAGCATAAACCTTTCAACTGTTTTCCACCACAAAAAACATCATGTGGCTCTGCCTCTCCCCACCCATTCCCACATACTATGAGGGGTTCCAATAGCAAATGGGATATTTTGGTTTAAGTACGCAATGAGTCAGAAATGGTGAAAGACAAATCGGAGTTGAGTTTGCAGGCTGCAGCATTTTATTTGGGACACCAAAGTTTTGCTGCAGTAAAGGAAGCCAGAACAGAAGTAGCTTCAGGGACCTAGAGATGGCAGATGATTTTTATAGACGTAAGAAGAAAGTTAGCTTGATTCCTATTGATTGAATGAGTGTTTGTCCATCTTACCGGCGTAGGTTTACGGAAGGTGGGCTTTATTTTGAATTGGGTTCGAAAGTAATGAACTAGGGGTTTGATTGGCTATCTCGGTCAGCTGCCCTGGTGGGGATTTCAAATTTCAAAAGATAAAGTGGAAACTTAAGAAGGCATGGGTTTTTGGGGTCTAGGGGTTCCTCAGGGCATTCTGAATACAATCTTATCAACAGTTTTGAACAGGAAAATGGGATCTAGCCATTTAAATATTTTGATATATAGCACTTCCATATATCTGTCTTAACCTAAGATAAAGTAGTTAAGCCAAAGAAAGGTAAACATCTCACACTTCCAACCGATTTTGATGCTGTAGCCCTGCAGGGAGGACCCGGTAGAAAGCTAGCTTTCCTCTGATGAACAGAGTTAAAACAGGAGGGGACACTCTAAGAGGGCTGAGTCCATCTTCACAACTCAGAGGATACTTGAAACCTAACTTCAACCCTCTTTTCTTCTTCCAGACACAGCCAAATCTGGGTTCAAGAGGAGACATTAACCTCACATATCCATTACTGGCCACATTCACCTTGAGGAAGACATTCAGATTGCAGAGAAACATCTACCCCAGGGCCAATGATAAAAGATTTGGAGGAGGACACTTGGTGCCATTTCTACATTTTCCTTTTTAAGAGCACCCACAATATAAAGTCCTTTTCCCCTTGACTAGTGCCCAAGGTTAAAGACTATTTAATTCATGTGGGCCAAGGCTCAAGAAAATGTAAACAAGCTACTGGTAAGTTTAATTTCCAGAAGCTGAACTCCACAACAGAAAAATAATAGAAAGAAGGCTAGACTAGAGGCTCAGTGAGAAGGACAGATCATATGTGTCTTGGGGATCCTGCAGAGAAAGACTTCTGAGAATGAATCAACTTAAGGATCAAGCTCACATAGCCTCAAGGAAGCATAACGAACAGAACAAAACAAAACAACAAAAAATCAATTAGATATATTGTGATGTGTTGGGAAGGAGAGAGAACTAACCAACCAAATGAGAAACCTAAGGAAAACGCATCCAAGAGCTGGCATGTATCCAATTTTCAAGGATCGCCCAAGAGAGGAGATGTGCTCACCACTGGTCATGAGAGAAACACATATATATATATATATATATATATATATATACACACACACACACACACACACACACACACCAAGCAACCACCATCTGTATGTGATTTGCCTTTCTGTAAAGATTTCTCTAGAGCAGTGGTTCTCAAAGTGTGGTCAGGGTCAGCAGCAACACCAGCACCCAGGAATTCATTACAAATGTGAATTCTTGGCCCCCACCTCAGACTGGAATCAGAAACTCTGGGGGTGGGTTCAGTAATTTGTATTTTAACAAGCCCTCCAGAAGCTTCTGATGCCTACTCAAGTTTGTTTGTTCATTTTTCATTAGAGAAGTTGTAGGTTTACAGAAAAATCATCCATCAAATACAGAGTTCCCATATACCCTCTTATTATGAGCACTTTGCATTGGTGTGGTACATTTGTGACAAGTGACGAAAGAACATTTTTATAATTGTACAGTTAACTATAGTCCATGGTTTACATTAGGGTTCACTGTGTTGTACAGTGCTATGTTTTGTTTTTTTATTAATTTTTCTTCTACTAACACATATACAACTTAAGTTTTTCCCTTTTTAACCAATTTTTCCTCTTTTAACCACAGGCAAATATATAATTCAGTGCTGTTAATTATATTCACAATGTTGTGCTACCATCACCACCATCCATTACCAAAACGTTTCCATCATCCCAAATAGAAACTCTGTACAATTTAAGCATTAACTACCCATTCCCTATTTCCATCCTGGCCTCTGGTAACCTATATTCTAGTTTCTGACTTTACAAATTTGTTTATTCTAATTATTTTGTATCAGTGAGACCATATAATACACACTCAAGTTTGAGAATCACGAATGTATGGGGTGAGATGGTGCTGACCAGCTAATATAAGCATCCAGCCTGGGGCATTATCATTCCCTTTATAAGTTTAGAAATCAAAATCTCGTTTATATAACAGACTCGGGCAACTGTGGCTAACACATGCCATGCACAAATCAATCTGCATATGAATCCCCCACAAGGGTAAGAGTATGCAGCATTTCTCAAACTTTTGTGATCATGGACTATTTTTTTTTTTTCATGGATTATCTCCCATAACAGGGATTCTTGTGGGGTCTCCTCTGAGAAATGCATGCCAGGGCCTTGCCCTCCACCTGATTCCTGACACTTTGGTATCTTGTGCACCAGGCAACCCTTTGACTATATTTCAACACCCCCACCCCACCCCCCACCCTGCAAGGAGATGTTTACCCTGTGATGAGGGAACCAGAGATAGAGCTGGTTGAACATTTCTCACCCTGGCAAACTGACATTCTGGTGTTTATGCATCAGTCTTGCAAATTTGCACAGTGCTCTCTGAGTCATTCGTGGTTTTGTTAATTTTTCTTTCAGAGCATATCGTCTCCTCTCATGAGCCAGGTGAGTCAAGAGCTGTGATCCACATTTTACACATAGAAAAAAACGAGGACTCAGGAATGAAAGAAAAGAAACTAACATGTTTCAGACTCTGGGTGGACACATGTATTGTCTCATTTAATTATGGATAAAATCTGGGACTTTCTCCTGAGACCCAATCTCATCTTCAGCCTCCCCGGTAGATTATGACAGAATATTTTTAAGAAACTAACTAGATACAATGTATCTCATTTGAGACTATATTTACAATACACTACTGGGCAAGATTTCTTGCTTTAATTTTACTAAAATGGAAATAAAACGACCTTGTGCCTCTACCTTTGGTGGTGGCATGCTAGGCACTGTGTGATTTACAGACGTATTTGTTGCTGCTGAGAAGCTGGGTTGCCTCGGAAATTTTATGTCTCCTGGCTGCAACGGTTGAAGATTTTCTGCTTTCCTCATCAGCCCCCTGGAGCCACCACACTGCCCTCATCTGCCTGGGCCATCTCCTTCCACCACTCATTTTCACCTCTCAACTTGCCCTGCATTGGCTCAGATCAGAGGGCAAACCTCTGGGGACAATCCTCCCACTCCAGCCCCACACCCTCATCTCCTCAAGTGATGAATAAAAAACACCTACCCCAGAGCTTCATTATTTTCTTTCAGTTCAAGTATTCTGTTCTTCAGCAAATTGGCTTCATTATCGATCCCTGCAATTCTTATGCGTAATTGATTTATCTCAACAAGATTTAATCTGTGGGCATCTCTGACACACTCTAAAAAGTGGAAAAGTGGAAAATTTGAGAAAGAGTATAACTGAAACACTGACTTTGCAAATCATGAACAAATTACATCTGTCTCTGAAATACTGCTTTTATTATGTTCTTGTATCCGACACCTATTGCTTGCTATTTTGGAGCCCCTCAATTTCACCTATCAGTTATCTCTCTTACTGTAGCAGCTGCTATGGTGACCAGCTTTCCATGGGCACTTGAACAACTTGAGACAGGTACAGACTGACAACACCTGACCCCTGTCTGCTCTGTGCACTACCCACCTCTTGACCTAGGACTGCTCTGTCACCTCCACCTGCACGGGACTTCTCTACACACTCATAACCTATGCAATTGTAACCTGACAGTGTGGGATGGGGCAAACACGGGACCATGATAGCCAGGAGCCAATGCATCAATAGTTCCCCCTTTCTCACAACAATAGATGGTCCTGAGAAGAGGCTACATGGTGTCTTGGGGGGGGTGGTCTCATAACCAATTGGTTGCTTGTAGTGGCAGCCTACATCATAATGCACCTCCCCATTGGCTCTCCTTTCTCCATGATTCCCTCTCCTTATCTCACCCTCCTGCTCTTTGAATTGCAGCCCCCAGTATAATAATTGTACAAAAGACATTGCCTCGGGCTCTGCTTTCTGGGAACGCAGGTTTTAAAGAACTAATTATTCACCAATGAATAATAAATCAGTGTAATACTGTAAGACTTCAGGAGATTACTTTTATGCATAACAGAAAGATGGTCAAAATGCATGACGTTGTGAGTATTGCTGTTTAGAAAGATATTGGACCACTCATTTCTACACAACAAATTCCCTAGAAACTAGTTGGTAGCTATCCTGAGAGAGGTATGCTATTTTTCTCTAGTTTGTTGAGACTATTAGTTAAACGGTCCATTATAAAAGGGCTTCTCAAGTGGTATATCTCAAACATGCATACGTATCACCCAGGGATCTTGTTGAATTGCAAGTTCTGATTCAGTGGGATTGGGGTGGGGTCTGAGATTCCGCATTTCTCACAATCTCTCAGGTGATGCAGATGCTGCTGGTCCAAGGACCAGCAAAGGTTTATCACATAAGGCTAATAATTTACTTGGTTAAATACTCAGTATATACCAAGGACCGTATACACTAATAAGGTTTTTTTCCTTATAAAATATTTTTCCTGATTGTAAAAGTAATACAATTTGGAAAATAAAGGAAATCATCCAAAGAAAAGAAAACAAAAACACTCCTAATTCTGTCTCTAGCAGAAATCCTTACTAAGTCTCATTTTTCCTCTGCACATGCAGTTTGTCATATTTACCCTGCAAACCAGACTAACAGTAAGCATACTGTTTTATAACCCACTGTATCAGTCAGGTTCCAATTAGGAGACAGGCATCTAACAGTAAATTGAACAGGGAAAGTTTAACATGAAGAATTATGAATTACAACATAAGACTGGAGTAACAAAGGGATGGGCAGTAAGAAGTAAAGGGAATTCTGAAGGCTACAGGAATAGAAGTTCTAAGGTGCAGCTTCTGTCCCTGGGGCTGAGATCAACTGCTCAAGGACTAAGTACCTCCAGATCTGAGATTCAAACCTCCTTAGAGAGGGCTGTGGCTGGCTGGATGGCAAAGTTGTTGCTGAGGTGAAGTGCTGGTAGAACTTGCTGGAAATCCACCCTCTGGGGTGTTGCAGGAAGCTGTCCACAGGGAGGTGCTATGCCTCAGCACTCACTGCCAAACCACCCAATGGGGTGCCAGGCCAGGGAGGCTGTTTACAGGGAGGCACCTAACTTGCCAGGTCTACTTAGTGATAATGTCAAGTAGTCTCTGAAATGATTGTACCAATTTACACTTCCACCAGTAGGGATGATATTTCCTGTTGCTCAACATCCTTGTCAACTCTTGAAATTGACAGAATTTACTTTCAAGGCATTCTGGAAAATGTATAATGGCATATTATTTTGGTGGTAATTTGCAATTCTTGTTTACTAATGGGATTGAATACTTTTTCATATGCATATTGGTCATTTGGTTTGTCTTTTGTGATCTGCTTTTTCAATTCTTTTGCTCATTTTCCATTGGGTTGTCTGCCTTGTACTTATTGAGCTTTTAGTATTCTTCCTTTCCTTTTTCTTTTTTTACCTAATTTAATTGGGTAAATATAAATTTGAAATGTGGTGATCCATATATTGTTAGTCTATTTAGAAACTAATTTATATAAATTCAAGGCTTATGTGTATTATTTCCACATAAAATGTAAAGGAAAATTATTAAGGATCTCACTGTGTTTGTGCTGTGTATTCTTTCTAGCTTTACTTAGATATGCAATAGCTATTAGACTCATCTTGTCACAAGTAGCTGGCTCTATCTTTCTTTTAAGATAAACAAAATTTCTAAAGTTGTTATACTCAAAAGTACCTTCCATTTCTCTCCTAAAGTCATTGGGAAGAGTGTTCAATAGAAAATATAGTCTGCTGAATTCCATGCTTTCGATTTCTAGAAGATCAATTGTGTCTTTTCTCATTTCTTCCTGAAAATTTAAAATACATTTTTAAAAGTTAAGACACTAAAATAACAAGATTGATTTCATAAACAATGCCTTATAGAGGTATAAAACATCTTCAGCCATTATTTCTATTTAGAATAGAAAGTGGGAAAAGTACCTATTCCCCAATCAATTTTCAAGGTATCATTGTTAATTTATCTTCTAATTTCTGCTGAATTTCTTCTACACAGGAATCATATTTTCCCTATGTATGTGTGCTTCTTGTATTCATTATCTATCAGTTTAAAAGGAAGGACTCCAGTAAAAAGGGTAACATCTAAAAAGAAAGCTACTTAATCAAAAAATGGAAATTGCCTACAAAAATAAGTCTGGGTATAAAAGGGCAAGGTTTCTCTTGTACATAATTACAAACCCAAACAAATAATGATGCAGAGCTATTTATTTTTTAGATGGATATATTTTTAAAAAGGAAAACTCCCTCAAAAATCAGTGCAAAGAGAAACTAAGATGGCAGCTAGGTGAGACAAGGCAAAAAAACACCTCCGTGAAAATACTAGATAAAAGCCAGAAAGCAACCCAGAACATCAGTTCCAGCAATGCACCAGCCGGACAAGGTCTGCTAAATTCACAGGGACTGTGCATTTGGTGAAACCAGGAGTCTGCGTTCTGAAACAAATGAGTGAGCTAGCTGAAAGTCCGGTGGCTACGCTGAGGTGTGGGGAAACCGTGGGTTGGCGTTTGCAGATGGACTAGTTCTTTTTTTAAAAAAATAAAACAAAACAAACAAACAAACAAACAGAAAAACCGGGAGCGGCTGGGGATATGGTGGCGAGAACCGTACAGGGAAACGTGGCAGGAGCAGGCCTTGCGAATGCCTCAATATCTGGCATGGAAGATAGCCTTCCCTGCACCCTCTAGGAGGGCAGAGGGGAACCAAAAGGAGAAAGAAACTGCGCCCCTTGCAGCCTTCTTCCCGGCAGGCTAGGGAAGCTCCTGCCCGGGGCCGGAGCCACAGCCCAGAGCTGTGCCCTGGGTCCCAGTGTGACAGGGAGTGTTTCCCGCAACACACACACATGCCACAATATCGGCTGTGGACAGTGGCCTTTAGTGCACCCACAGCTAATTGTCCAGGAGCTGGGAAGGCAGAGCGGTGCGAAAAGGGGGAAATTAACATGCCCCATTTAGCCATCTTTACAGCAGGCTGGGAACGCCCCTGCGCGGCCCGGTGGCCCAGGGCTTCCCTGGAGGGCCGGCGTGCACTTGTGATGTGGCACAACCTTCCCTCAGCAGAGGTCCTGAAGAGCACAGCTGGGAAGGGGGACCCGCTCAGAAATCCCAGGGACCCTATGCCAATACCAAGGACTTGTGGGTCAGTGGCAGAGACAATCTGTAGCAAGACTGAAATGAAGGTTTAGGCTCTTACAGCAGCCTTAAATCTCTGAGAACACCTGGGAGGTTTGATTATTAAAGCTTCCCTGCCTCCCTAACCACTCAGACACATGCCCCACATTCAGGGCAGACAGCACCAACAACACACCAAAACTTGGTGCACCAATTGAACCCCACAAGAATCAGACCCCCACACACCACAAAGACAAAATTGGGGAGAACTGACTTGAGGGGAATAGGTGACTCACAGATGCCATCTGCAGGTTAGTTAGAGAAAGTGTATGCCACCAAGCTGTAGATCTGACAAATTAGAGATTGGTGTTTTTCATATCCTGAAAGAACCCTATCAAGTAAAGCAAATGCCAAGAGGCCAAAAACAACAGAAAATTTCAAAGCATATGATAAAACCAGATGATACAGAGAACCCAAACCCAAACACCCAAATCAAAAGATCAGAGGAGACACAGTAATTGGAGCAATTAATCAAAGAACTAAAGACAAACAATGAGAGCATGGCACAGGACATAAAAGGACATGAAGAAGACCCTAGAAGAGCATAAAGAAGAAATTGCAAGAGTAAATTAAAAAATAGATGATCTTATGGAAATAAAAGAAACTGTTAACCAAATTAAAAAGATTCTGGGTACTCACAGTACAAGACTAGAGGAAGCTGAACAACGACTCAGCATCCTCGAGGACCACAGAATGGAAAATGAAAGAACAAAAGAAAGAATGGGGAAAAAAACAAAAAAATCGAAATGGATCTCAGGGATATGATAGATAAAATAAAACATCCAAATTTAAGACTCATTGGTGTCCCAGAAGGGGATGAGAAGGATAAAGGTCTAGAAAGAGTATTCAAAGAAATTGTTGGGGAAAACTTCCCAAACCCTCTACACAATATAAATACACAAAGCATAAATGCCCAGCAAACTCCAAATAGAATAAATCCAAATAAACTCACTCCTAGACATATTCTGATCAGACTGTCAAATACTGAAAAGAAGGAGCAAGTTCTGAAAGCAGCAAGAGAAAACAATTCACCACATACAAAGGAAACAACATAAGACTAAGCAGTGACTACTCAGTGGCCACCATGGAGGCGAGAAGGCAGTGGCATGACATATTTAAAATTCTGAGAGAGAAAAATTTCCAACCAAGAATACTTTATCCAGCAAAACTCTCCTTCAAATTTGAGGGAGAGCTTAAATTTTTCACAAACCAATGCTGAGGGATTTTGCTAATAAAAGACCTGCCCTACTTCAGATACTAAAGGGAGCCCTACTGACAGAGAAACAAAGAAAGGAGAGAGAGATATAGAGAAATTTAACAGACATACATTGAACATTACATCCCAAATCACCAGGACACGCATTCTTTTCTAGTGATCACGGATCTTTCTCCAGAACAGAGCATATGCTGGGACATAAAACAAGCCTCAATAAATTTTAAAAAAAAACAACTGAATATATTCAAAGCACATTCTCTGACCACAATGGAATACAAAATAAAAGTCAATAATCATCAGAGACTTAGAAAATTCACAAACACCTGGAGGTTAAAAATGAGAGGGAGATGAAAACATTCCTGGATAATCAAAAGCTGAGGGACTTCATCACTAGTAGATCAGTCCTATAAGAAATGCTAAAGGGAACTCTGCAGGCTGAAAGGAAGGGACACTAAACAATTGACTGAAACCACATGAAGAAATAAAGATTTCCAGTAAAGATCACATGGTAAATATAAATACCAATACTACTGTATTTTTGATTTGTAACTCCACTATTTACTTCCTACAGGATCTAAAATACATAAAGTGTAATCAGTGGTTTTGGACTCAATTCAAAATATGTAATTTTTGACAAGAACTACATAAAGGTGGGGGAATGGAGGAGTATAGGAACACAGTTTATGTGTCTTATTGAAGTTATGTTGGTATCAAAGAAAAACAAGATTGTTATAGATTTACAATGTTAAATTTAAGCCCCATGGTAAACACAAAGAAAGCATTGAGAATATGACCATAGAGATGACAAGTAGAGTATGGGTTACGAGAAGTGGGGGAAGGGGCAATGGGAAGTTAAGAAATGAGTGTAGGGTTTCTGTTTGGAATGAAGGGAAATTTCTAGTAATGGATGGTGGGAAGGTGATGGCATTGCAATGTTCTGAATGTGATTAATCCCACTAATGGAATGCTAGGAAGGGGTTGGAATGGGAAGATTTAGGCTGTATATATGTTTCCTTACCAAGTGGAAAAAAAAAAAAAAGACAGTCTAAATAGACAATGACAATTAAATGCCAAGGATGATCCTGGATGGGATCTGAGGATGGAGGAGAGGAGGCTCAAAGGGACACAGTTGGGACATAAGAAAAAAAAGGAAATATAGAATGTAAGCTTTGTATCAATGTTGAATTTCTTGAACTTCTTAGCTGTGCTTAATGGGATTGCATAAAAGAATATTCTTGTTCATGGGAAATGTATATGTGAATTATATTGTTTGTTCAAAGATGTGTGCAGCTTGCTCTCATATGTTCAGAAGACAGAGCAATAGATGATGGATTTTAGGGAGGGAGGGAGGGAGGGAGGGAAAGAAAGAAATGGTGGTGTGACAGGATGTTAAAGTTGGTGGATTGGGGTATCGGGGGGGTAGGGGTATGCTGGAGTTCTGTGTATGGGTTTTGTATTGTTTTTGCAACTGTTCCTGTAAGTTTGAATTTATTTCAAAATAAAATTTAAAAAAAAACTAGGAAAAAAAAAAGAGAAATTATCTTTTAAGTAAATGGTTGCAATAGCCACAGCTATTTTATGACCTGAGAAATTGTCCATTACATTTTATGAAATATAAAAAAGCACATTACACAACCATATGCATAGAACAATCATTTTGCATTCTAAAAATAAAATTCAATACAGGTACCCATACCTTGAAAATAGAAAGAATATTCATCAAAGATTTCATTGTGATTATTTTGAAGTGATGGGATTTGTGTGTGTGTGTGTGTGTGTGTGGTGTGGGTGTGTTGTTTTCTTCTTTCTTCTACTTCTTCCTTTATTTTATTTTTCCCTAAATTTGTCACAGTGACATATATACAACTTTTATAACAATAAAATTTATTACTTTTAAAAATGAAGATGCTATTTGTTATTTGTAGGAATCCACAGCTCAGCTATTAAATGGAGCCATACTAGATAAGTTAATTAGCCACAATAAATGTTTGGCTCCTTCAAATCTTGGAGAAAATGCAAACTAAAAGAGCAAAGCAAAGTTTTCCACAGGACCACCTACAGTGTAGTACAACACACAAAAACATTGTGTCTATATGTATGTATTAAATTAAATGGGATTATAAAAGATACTTACGTGGTAATTACATATATAATTATATAGAATATGTTTATAAAATAATGAGATTAATTTTCATCAGCAGTTAGTAGACACAAACTCATTTATTCATAAATCAGAATAAATCTGATTCATTTCAGAGGTTGTTTATTTTTTAACCAATGCTTACATATTGGTATCTCAAACATTTGTCCATGCGGGCCACCCGTTAACAGAACTCTGTCATCTCCAGTGTTGCTTCTACTAATTGGGTTTGCCCTCATCCAAAGCACAGGTCCAGAATTCAGTTTTCTGCATGGAAAATCAGGAGACGCTCCACAGTTGATAAGTGCAGGTGCAAATGGTTAGCAATTTGAGGGAGAAATATTTTTAAATTCAGGGTAGTTATTTTCCCTATTCATCTATTTAGGTACCTTGCCCAGAGTTGACACTAAATTAGAGTTAGATAATAAATAAGTGGAAGATTGAAAAATAGCTCTTAAATAAATAAATAATACGATACCAATTTCTTGACAGCTGCAGCAGTGTCCTTAAGAAAGATCCTAGCTTCTTCATTGCATTTAAAATAGTCAGTTTTCAGTGATTGTTCTAAAAAACATCGGAAAATTAAGATCGCTTAGTTATCTGTTCAAATCCCACCTAATCCGTTAAAATCTAGCTCACCTACTTACTCAATTGGAAGTTACATCTTCTATTTCTGAATTTCTATAGTACTTTACATGAATCTCTTTTGCAATTATTTCCTATTTTACAGCATTCTAATTTAAGGACATATTTTATTTCCTTTGAGGACAAACTCCTCTCAAGATTCATCTTTACATCTCTCATGGTACAAAGAAGGGATACAGGATAGAACAAAAAAATCAGTAAACATTTGTGAAAGGACTATATATAACAGTATTATAATGTGGTTCGATTAAGAATGATTTCATATATATGTATATGTTTGTGTACGTATACATTCTAAGTATATTTTGCAGAAAAGCACACATTCAATTAATTGTTAAAAAATCCATTATGTCTTTCTAAATTCTGTGACAAAATTCTAAGCATGAGATGAGACCAAATATTTGTAACACTGGTAGGTGTAAGATAGGCAGAGTTTCTAACCCCAAGTACAGAGGAATTTAACAGTACAGCAGAACCACTACTTTCCTGCCTTTGTCACCACTGCACTATGAACAGTCAAAATGGATCCCACGCCTGTGTCCTCATATGTGAGATGAGTTCAAAGTGATTAATGCTTTATGTGCATTATCTAAAATGATTCTTATGACCTTATGGTGATTCCCATTTCACAGGTGAGAAATCTAAGGCTTTTGAAGGTCATGTCACTTCTTCAAGGTCACAGAGTTGATCTGTAGTGAGTTTGAATCCAAAGTCCATTCTCTTAACAGCCATACACACTACTTGGAAGAGTAAAGAGAAATTTCTTCCTTCTTTTCTGGGGGAAATTGGACCTCTTTAATGAGCTAAGCCCTCAAACCAAATGCAAATCAGTTACTGAGTTTGCAAGCAAGCATGTGTCAGAAATGGGCAGGCATTGTAAGCTATCTTCTATCCCTTTTTTTAATGGAATAAATAAGCATAATCTTGTTCCTGCTTGAAAATGGGCAGGAAAACTACATATTTTATAACTCACACTCAAGGCAAGAAGGCTTAATGAAGTTTTCTCCTATGAAAAACTTTCTAAGGGTCCAGAAATCATTAGCAGAAAAACTATCTTCACATATGTCCCAGGATTGAATGGTCATGCTTCTCTAGAGATGAGGCATGAAGAGGATTCAAGACCCTCATTCCATCACTAACAATGACTTTGCATAGATGTGAATAATCAAACCTCTTCAGTGCTCAACATTCTTCATGATAACACTCACCCAAGTCTATCTCACAAGAATTGTGAAGTTAAATTAGTTCAACAAAAAAGAAAAAAAAACATACCGAAACTAATAATAAGGAAACTTTTGGGGAAGACAGCAGAGTAGAGACTTTCAGGACTCAGTCTTCCTACCTAAACAACCATTAAACAGGCAGGAACTCTCTGAAATCACAATTTTGAAACTCCAGAGCCTGGAAGAACAGTGTAAAGCATCCATGAAAGAGTGGAAGGAAGAGGCAGATAAACTACAGTAAAGAACTGTAAATTTCTTTCTTTGCATGGCATCTACCAGCACCCTTTTTCCACTCTAGTAGCAAGCCACCCCAAGGTCCAGTCCCTGGCTAGCTGCTGGTGACAGAAAGGGACATAAAACCTCTTCTCTCAGAACAGGGGTGTGCACCACCAATTGCTGATCATGGTTTTTGATTAGAAAATTCAGTTTGTTGGCTCCCAGCTCAGAGGGCAGCTATTATTTTAACCTACCCCAGACAAAGGCAGTGGCAGCCATTGTCTCAACCATCTCCAAACAGGGGCAGAGGCAGTGGAGATTTAAAGACTCGGTGCTTCCTCAGAGCTGTGGGAGATATTTAGCTGAAGAGCTACATTTGCTGAGCAGGCCAGGAAGGCTCAGCTTTGAGCAGCCATCGGAGAAGCTTTTGGACCCATTCCTGATCCCCTCCCCAGGGCACTTTGGAGCAGGACTGTGCCTCCTTTGTGGGGCCCTGGCCTTGTTTGGGCTGGGAAAGACTGAATGGGAAAGTCCTCACCAGGGTGAATCTCCTCCCAGAATTTGCCCTCCAGGCAAAAAGCAGCATAAGACCCAAAAGGAGTCTAAAAGGAGTGAAGAAAACTATAGAGGCAGACAGTCTGGGAAAAAGACCTGCTAGCATAAAATACCTGGGAGAGGGAGACCTGTCTCCTGGGAAACAGATGGGACAATAAAACTCCTGCAAACGGGGAACTCCAAAACAACTAACAAGCAAAAGCCCAGGACAAGACAGAGGCCCAGAAAGACATGGAAAACTCTGAACACTGATTGCATTTGCCTTCAGACCTTCCTGATAGGAGGTGTGAAGCTCAGAAAAAATCTCTGATTTATCTTCAGCTAGTTACAAAACTAAGAAACAGATATCCCAGGGAATAAATCCCAGAGTTAACATTTTAAAATATTAAAATGTACACTGTGCAACAAAACAGTACAAGACAAAGAATCAGGAAATGATGGCCCATCCAAAGGAAGAAGATAAAAATACAGAAAACACTGATGAAGAAGATGAGAATGTGGACATACTGAACAAAGCCTTTTAAAAAATGATCTTAAAAATGCTCAAGAAGATGAAGGAAAGCAAAGAGAAAGAAATAAAGGATATCAGGAAAACAATGAACTGTATGAGGGTCTAAGTAAAGAGACAGAAATTTTAAAAAGGAACCAAAAAGAACTACTGGAGTTGAAGACCACAATAACTGAAAGGAAAAATGTTCAGGGTGGGTTCAAGAGCTGACTGGAACTGGCAGAAGAAAGAATCAGTGAACTTGAAGACAAGACAGTTGAAATGAGTCAGGCTGAGAAGCAGAAAGAAAAATATTAAAAGTGAAAATAGCCTAAGACAGCTATGGGATACCATCATGCACACCAATATACACATTATCAGAGTCCCAGAAGGTGAAGAAAGAAAGAAATGGGAAGAAGGAATAGTGAAACAAATAACAACAGAGAATTTCCCAAACTTAGTAAAAGACATGAACATGTACATCCAAGAAGCTCAGAGAACACCAAGCAGGATGGACATGAAGAAAAATATACCTTGTCATATAATGATTACACTATCAAATTCAAAGGACAAGGAGAAAGTTCTGAAAGCTGCAAGAGAAAGGCAATGTACAGGGAGAACCAATTAGATTGAATACCAATTTTTCATCAGAAACCATTGAGGAAAGAAGGAAGTGGGTTGAAATACTTAAAGTGCTGAAGGAAAACAACTGCCAACTAAGAATTTTATATCTGGTGAGATTCTTTCAAAAATGAGGGAGAGGGGCAGGGCAAGATGGCAGAGTGGTCAGATGTGGAATTTAGTCTCTCCTCTAGGGCAGATGGTAATTAGCCAGGAACTGATTGAAACAGTGTTTTCAGGGTCTCCAGTGACCAGTCACACATCATACACAAGTTTGGAACAGGCAGAAAAGCTGAGATAGCAGCAAAATTTGTAAGACCCCTTGACCAGGGGTCTGGCACCCCTCCCCAACAAGACCCCATGGACTGTCTTGCAGCTGCCTCCTTGAAAGGAAAAAAAAAAAAATCTGCTGGGAGTGAGCAGGGGGGCTCAACCAGCCTCAACTGCAGAATTAATTAACAAACTAATTAATTAACTTTTGGAGCTGGGGATGCTAGAGAAGCGCTGGGCTCCAAGAAGGGGTGACACATAAAAGCAGGCACCAACTTCCTGGTCCAAAAATGCTTGGTTTTTTTTTTTTTTTTCTTTCTTTCTACATTTTGTCCCTTCTCTTTTCTCACTCTTTGACTCCTTATCTTTTTACATTTCAGTAGCCCTCTGTCAAGGGCAGAATTAAAACTGTTGGAGAGTAATTATCCAGATAATAGCCCAAAGCTCATCTTTAAATACTATAATCTGATACTGACAAAACTTCAAGGCAGGGGAAAGTCTTTAAAAAGGAACTTCTTTTTTCCTTTTTCCTTTTTTTTTTTTTATTTAGAAGTAACATATGTGGTTTGAGAATTTAAGTAACATGTGGTTATTTTCTATCAGACAGCCTAAGTTGAAGGTCTGGGCTAGTCTTGGGGGGAGACAGAGTACCCAGAACTTCTTTGAATTTCAGATTCACTTCTGAAGAAAGTCTCCATCCCAGTCTTTAATTGGCAAGTCAGGCTGACCAAGGAATTAAGCTGGAGTTGCTCCAAAGAAGAGAGGGGAGAAGGGAATAGTGCCCTTGGGAGACAGCTGGAGTTCCTAGGATGGGGAGAGTTGAGGGAGATCCAGCTCAATTGGCCACCCTCCTTCTGAGAACTTAGACCCCAGGGGCTGGAATTCAGTAACCATCTTCAGTCAGCTAGGCCCCCCAACAGGATCAGAGTCACTGGGAGAACTAAAGGCACTGTACCTCCTTACACTGGTGGGAGAGCTGTGAGCTGACAAGCACCATCTGTGGGACAGGATAGGAAAAGCATAGAGTCTAGAGGCCTCACAGGAGGATCTCATTCTCAGGGAAACTCCATATCCTCCTCCTGAGACCTGGGTCTCTATAGACTGGGAAAACTTGACTGGGGTCAAGCATATCTGAGGAGACCCTTTCATAAAAAGGCTATGTAGAGGCAGGGCAAGAAACAGAAAAACAAGAGGTGAAAAATTCTGATCAACTAAATAGAACCTAAGTTAGAGGTCTAGAATATGTTGAACTAAACACCAAGGGTTAGAGAACAAAGTCAATGAACAAGCAAACCCTAGGTAAAAGGGTGAAAATGAGCTCCAGAATAAACTAATCAAGAAAATCAGATGCCTAGACAACCTCAGATAATGAACCATACTAGGAAACACGTAAATATGAAACAGACAAAGGAACAAACTAGAAGTTCAACTGAGATACAGGAGTTGAGGCAACTAATGCTATATCAACTCAATGAATTGAGGGAAGAACTAACTGAAGATGTTCAAACAAATCTCCTAAATCAATACAATGAGCTGAAGGAAGATATGGCAAAAGAGACAAAGGATATAAAGAAGACACCGGATGACCATAAAGAAGAATTCATAAAATTGAAAAAACATATGGCAGAATTTATGGGAATGAAGGGCACAGTGGAGGAGATGAAAAACACAATGGAAGGATACAACAGTAGATTTGAACAGGAAGAAGAAAGGATCAGTGAACTGGAAGACAAGACATTTGAATTCATACACACAAAAGAACAGATAGTGAAAAGAATGGAAAAATATGAGCAGGGTCTTAGGGAGCTGAGTGACAACATGAAGCACATGAATATACGTGTTATGGGTATCCCAGAAGGAGAAGGGAGGGGAATATGGGCAGAAAGAATAAAAGAGGAAATATTCACTGAAAATTTCCCAATTCTTACGAAAGGCAGAAAATTACAGATTCAAGAAGTACTGTGTACTCCAAACAGAATAGATCCCAATACACTTACTGATCAGATTGTCCAATGTCAAAGACAAAGAGAGAATTCTGAAAGCAGCAAGAAAAAAGCAATCCATCACATACAAGGGAAGCTCGATAAGACTATGTACAGATTTCTCTGCAGAAACCATGGAGGCAAAAAGACAGTGGCATGATATATTTAAGATACTGAAAGAGAAAAACTGCCAACCAAGAATTCTATATCCAGCAAAACTGCCCTTCAAAAATGAGGGAGAGATTAAAATATTTTCAGACAAACAGACACTGAGAGAGTTTGTGAATAAGAGACCAGTGCTTCAAGAAATACTAAAGGGAGTGCTACAGGCTGATAGGAAAAGACAGGAGAGAGGTTTGGAGAAGAGTGTAGAAATGAAGCTTATCAGGAAGGGTAAAAGGAGAGAGAGGAAAAAATAAGACATGACATATAAAATCCAAAAGACAAAATGGTAGAAGAAAGTACTGCCATTACAGTAATAACACTAAATGTTAATGTATTAAACTCCCCAATAAAAAGACATAGACTGACAGAATCTATTAAAAAACAGGACCCATCTATAGGCTGTCTATAAGAAACTCACTTTAGACACAAGGACAAAAATAGGCTGAAAGTGAAAGGTTGGAAAAAGATATTTTATGTAAACGACAACCAGAAAAAAGCGGAAGTAGCTATATTAATATCAGACAAATTAGACTTCAAAAATAAAACAATTAAAAGAGACAAAGAAGGACACTATATATTAATAAAAGGGTCAATTCATCAAGAAAACATAACAATCATAAATATTTATGCACCAAGCCAGAGCACCCCAAAATTCATGAGGCAAACACTGAGAACACTGAAAAGAGAAGTAGATATCACAATAGTTGGAGACTTCAATACACCACTCTCATCAATGGATAAAACATCTAGACAGAGGATCAACAAAGAAATGGAGATGTTGAATTTTAATCCTACAACTCAACAACAGAAACACAAACAACCCAATTGAAAAATGGGCAAAAGACATGGACAGATACTTTTCTGAAAAGGAAATCAAATGGCTCAAAAACATATGAAAAATGCTCAACTTCACTGGCTATTAGGGAAATGCAAATCAAAACCACAATGAGGTATCATCTCAAACCAAACAGAATGGCCATTATCCAAAAGAAAATTACAAATGCTGGAGAGGATGTGGAGAAAGACACACACTTATTCATCGTTGGTGAGAATGAAGAATGGTGCAACCACTCTGGAAGAATGTGGAGGTTCCTCAGGAAGCTAAGTATAGATCTGCCATATGACCCAGCTATTCCATTGCTAGGAATATACTCGGAGGAACTGAAAGTTAAGACATGAATGATATTTGTAAACCGATGTTTATTGCAGCATTATTCATGATTGCTAAGAAACGGAAACAGCCCAAATGTCCTTCAATGGACAAGTGGATAAACAAACTGAGGTATACACACATGATGGAATATTATGCAGCTGTAAGACAGAACAAAGACATGAACATAGAATAATGTGGATCAATCTTGAG
Source organism: Choloepus didactylus (assembly GCF_015220235.1). Classification (NCBI taxonomy): domain Eukaryota; kingdom Metazoa; phylum Chordata; class Mammalia; order Pilosa; family Megalonychidae; genus Choloepus; species Choloepus didactylus. The sequence goes on along the minus strand of NC_051310.1, from coordinate 52,319,326 downwards.
GATATTATGTTGAGTGAAGTTAGCCAGAAACAAAAGGACAAATACTATGTGGTCTCACTAATATGAACTAACATTTGTGAGCAACCTTTGAGAGTTAAAAGCTGATAACACAGGCTTCAGGAGATATAAAGAGGGTAGATATCAGGCATTTGATGCTGAAGGACCACAGAATGTTCAGCAGGATTGATTGTATAGATCCAGAAACAGATAGCCTAATACTGTGTGATGGTAGCACAATACTGTAAGTACACTGAACAAAGATGTCTGTGAGTAAAGCTGAATGAGGTGGGATAGGGGCATGTATGACACCAGAGGTAAGGATAGATGATAAATACTGGGATTGTATAACAGCAAAAACTGGAGTGGCCAGTGACTGTTCCTAAATGTACAAATATAAAAATGTTTTTACATTTGGGAGAACAAATGAATGTCAACCATGCAGAGTGTTGAAAAAGGGATGGTACTGGGGAAAAAACATAATCAAAGCCAACTGGAGTCTATGGTCAACAGTAACATTGTAATATGCTTCCATTAAATGTAACAAAGGCAATATACCACAGCTAAGTGTATATGAGAGGGGGATAAAAAGGGAGGGATATGAGATTTTTGGTAGTGGTTTGTTGTCTGTCCCTACTATTATATTGTATTGTATGACATTTTACTTTTTCTTTTTGTTATTTTTATTTTCTAAAAAAAAACTTTTTTTTCATAGTAATCAATATGTTCAAGTGCTGACTATGGTGATAAACATACAACTATATGATGATACCATGAATAACTGATTGTACAGTGAGGATAATTGTATGGTATGTGAATATATCTCTATAAAATTTTAGGAAAAAATATAAAAAGGGATAAAAGTGCTGGAGAAAACACGGAGAGAGGGATGTACCTATTTACTGTTGATGAGGAGGCAGAATAGTGTAGCCTTTCTGGAGGTCAGTGTGGTGGTTCCACAAGAAGCTACATATGTGAGGGCCATAAGGTTCTGCAACCTCATTACGGGGTATGAACTTGGAAGATCTGAGAGCAGAGACATGAATGGACATTTGCACACTGGTGTTTATGGAGGCAGAATTCATGATTTGCAAGGGGTAGAGGTGGCCTAACGGTACATAGACTGAGGAACAGAATGGTGAACTGTGGTGTATGCATACAGTGGAATACTGAGCAAATACAAGGAGGACTGAAGCTGTGATTCACGCATCAAGGTGAATGGATTCTGTAGACAGCATTTTGAGTGAAGTATGCCAGAAACAAAGGCAAACACTATAATGCCTCACCAATATTGACTAACTACAATATGTAAACTCAGAGTTGAATCTTAGAGCACAGCCTATCAGGGGAAAGATTATGGTAACAGTTCCTAGACTGTAAGCTCTTACAGCAGTCAAATCTATTCCTGAATTTTAATGGCTATCTCCAAACTCTGAGATGCTGATCCCTTCATGTATAACCTGAATGGTCTCTGGAACGTTGGGTATCTGTGTGACACCTGAAACTCAGAGCTAGAGCTAGGCATATATGAATGTCAGTATTAGCACATATAGCAACTGTTAAAAAAAAAAAAGAAAGCTGAAAAAGAGTCCAGACTTCAAGTAGAGATATGAATGAAGCAGACCTAGTTAAGACTAGGGCAAATAGGCCAAAGGGTAAAGGACAATATTGACTGTGTCTTAAAACTTCAACTTCCACGTGAGACCAAAGGAAGAGATGTTTATTTGGTGCAGGATCTATATTTTCTAAACAATATAACTTCTACAGTCAGTTTGTTCAAGTACCATAATTAAATGAAACTTTGAATAGGAAGTGAGATAGGGTAGGTTTGTATAGGTTAGAGTAAAATAGTGACACATCCCAAAGTACTTTGGGGAGAGAATAGAAATATATATGCAGGACCCCCTGAGGAGCTGGGGGAAAATGTGGAAGTGTTGGGCTTCCTCACCTGGATTGTTGCTGATGTTCTCACAAACATTGAGGACTGATGGTTTAGTGTGCCGAGCCCTCTATCTTGGGGCTTGCCATTATGAAGCTCGTTACTGCAAAGGAGAGGCTAAACCTGCTTATAATTGTGCCTAAGAGTCTCCCCCTGAGTACCTCTCTCTCTAGCTAAGCCAACTTGGCAGGTGAACTCACTGCCCTCCCCCAACGTGGGACCTGACTCCCAGGGGTGTAAATCTCTCTGGCAACACAAGATATGACTCCCGGGGATGAATCTGGACTTGGCATCGTGGGATTGAGAACATCTTCTTGACCAAAAGGGGGATGTGAAATGAAACCAAATAAAGTTTCAGTGGCTGAGAGATTTCAAATGGAGTTGAGAGGTCACTCTGGTGGATATTCTTACACACTATATAGGTAACCCTTTTTAGGATTTAATGTATTGGAATAGCTAGAAGTAAATACCTGAAACTACCAAACTTCAACCCAGTAATCTTGACTTTTGAAGACAATTGTATAACAACATACCTTACAAAGGTTGACAGTGTGATTGGGTATGGAGGGATGAGTAGAAAAATGGGGACAAAAACTAAATGAAAAATAGGGTGAGATGGGGGGGATGATTTGGGTGTTCCTTTTTTCTTTTATTTTTCATTCTTATTCTTTCTGTTGTAAGGAAAATGTTCCAAAATAGATTGGGGTGATGAATGCATAACTACATGATGGTACCATGAACAGTTGATTGTACACCATGGATTATTGTATGGTATGTGAATATATCTCAACAAAACTGAATTTGATTTAAAAAAATGAGGGAGAGATTAAGGCATTCTTAAATAAACAAAATCCAAGGGAGTTCATCACCACTAGACCATCCCTACAAGCAATGCTAAAGGGAGTTCTTCAGACTAAAAGGAAAGGACACTAGACAGTGGTTCAAAGTAGCACAAAGAAATAAAGAGCTGTGGAAAAGCTAACCATTTGGGTAACTATAAATGTCAGTACTATTATATTTTATTATTTAGTGTGTAACTCTACTTCTTACTTCTTACAAGTGCTAAAATGCAATTTCCTGAAAACTAATGCTAAATCTAGGTTTCTGGACAATGTACAAAGATAAAAGTGGTAACAAGTACCAAAAAAATGGTGTGGGTCAGAGGGGTACAGGAAAAGTATGTGTATGTGCTATCAAAGTTAAGTTGGTATCAAATCAAATATGATTGTTATATATTTAGGATGTTAAATTTTAACCCCATGTTGACAACAAGGAAAATAGATGAAAAATATATCCAGATAGAAGTAAGAAGGCACTCAAAATGGTGCAACACAAAAAAGCAAATAAATATAAACGTAGGCTTTAAAAGAAGTGAGGGACAAAAAGGTATAAGGCTTAGAAAGGCTAAATAGCAAAATGGCCAAATAAAAGTCCTGCATTATCAGTAGTGACTTTAAATGAAATTGGCTTAAACTCTCCAGTCAAAAGGCAGAGATTGGGAGATGGAAGAAGATGGTGGCATAGAGAGGAGAAGGTAGTTGGTCCCCCTGGAGCAACTAATAAACAACCAGAAACAACTAGTAAATGATCTGGAATAACTGCTGGGGGACAACCGTGACTGTCCACACATCGTGCACCAACATGGTTTGGGAGGAATGCCTGAGCTCACAGCGTGGAATCTGTGAGTAGAAACTGGGGGTGTGAGCCAGGAGGCTCTCCCCCCACAGCAAGACAAACTACAAAACCTCACTGAGATAGAGAGCAGCACCCTGTGAACAAGCAAATGTATCTCAGGCCAGCTCCAACTGAGGTTTTAATTGGCAAATGTGTAATGCTCAGTGCAAGCTGCAAATTCCCAATAAGCAGAAAGAGGCTTTAATGAAGACAGACCTTGAAGAGCCAGGGGACTTCTCTGTCTCAGAAGGGGGAGCCCAGAGGACTGGGTGCTATCTTCCGCCAATGGGTGAAACTGGGGGCTGTGGACTGACCCTGAAAGGGGGCTTTCTGTCCCTTTTTCTTTCTCTCAACCTGAGTGGCTCAGTGGAGAAAGCCTCAGCCATTTTCAGTTCACAGTGCTCTGCAGTGGAGAAAGCCTCATACATTTTCAGTTTGCAGCACTCTGACCCAGAAAATGGTGGGGATAGCTCAGTCAGAGAGACAAAGAACCTATTTAAATACAAATGAAAATTCCCTCGGGGGTGTATCTTCCCCAAGAGGGAAGAAGTGATGCCCAGCCCTACTACCTACCTTCCATTCAGAACCAGACCACAGGGCCTGGGGGAAAACAATCAAACCAGAAACTACTTAAGTTGAGAATTAAAGGGGTCACACCTCCTCATGCCAGTCAGGAGTGACAGGCTGACAGGCGCCACCTGCTGGACAGGTTAGGAAAAGCATAGCACCTCGAGGCCTCACAGGAGGTGTTAATCTTCTAAGACACACCCTCAGGAAACCTGGTGCTGAATATTTCCTTCTTCTCCGACCTGAGCCAGTTCTGGTCTGGGAAAACTTGATTGGGGTAACCAAGGAAACCAGGTGCCTAGACAACAGAAAACTATAACCTACACTAAGAAAAATGAAGCTATGGCCCAGTCAAAGAAACAAACTTACACTTCAACTGAGATACAGGAATTGAAACAACTAATGCTAAATCAATTCAAAAAGTTTAGGGAAGATAAGGCAAAATAGGCGTAACGTATAATGAAAACACTGGGCATACATAAGGTAGGAATCGAAAGTTCTTAAAAACAACTGGCAGAATCTATGGAAAAGAAAGGCACAACACAAGAGTTGAAAGACACATTGGAGACATACAACAGCAGATCTCAAGAGGCAGAAGAAAACACTCAGGAACTGGGGAAGAAGTCACCTAAAATCTTACACATGGAAGACAGATAGGGAAAAGAATGAAAAAATATGAGCAATGTCTCAGGGAATTGAATGACAACATGAAATGCATGAATGTACATATCATGGGTGTCCCAGAGGGAGAAGAGAAGGGGAAAGGGCAGAAGCAATAATAGAGGGAATAATCAATGAAAATTTCCAATCTCTTATGAAAGACATAAAATTGCAGATCCAAGAAGTGCAGCGTATCCCAAACAGAATAGATCTGAATAGGCCTATGCCAACATACTTAATAATCAGATTTTCAAACATCAAATTTGAAGAGAGAATCCTGAAAGCAGCAAGAGAAAAGTGATCCATCACATACAAAGGAAGCCTGATAAGACTATGTGCAGATTTCTCAGTACAAATCATGGAGGCAAGAAGGAAATAGTGTGATATATTTAAGATACTGAAAGAGAAAAACCACCAACCGAGAATCCTATATCCGGCAAAACTGTCCTTCAAATATGAGGGAAAGTTTAAACTATTCTCTGACAAACAGACAATGACAGAGTTTGTGAACAAGATACCTGCTCTGCAGGAAATATTAAAGGGAGCACTACAGACAGATAGGAAAAGACAGAAGTGAGAGGTTTGGAACACAATTTTGGGTGATGTTAGCACAGCAATGTAAGTACACTGAACAAAGATGACTGTGAGTATGGTTGAAAGAGGAAGGTTAGGAGCATGTGAGACATCAGAAGGAAAGAGGAAAGATAAAGACTGGGACTGTATAACTCAGTGAAACCTAGAGTGTTCAACAACTGTGATAAAATTTACACATATGTTTTTTCATGAGGGAAAACGAATGTCAGCCTTGCAAGGTGTTAAAAATAGGGAGGTATTGGGGGAAAAATAAAATCAATGTAAACTAGAGACTAAAATTAACAGAAACAGTGTATTATGCTTCCTTTATTGTAACAAAGTCAATAAAACACAGCTAAATGCATATAAGAGGGTGACATAAGGGAGGGGTCTGGGACTCTTGGCATTGGTGATGTTGTCTGACTCTTTATTCTACTTTAGTTTAATGCTATCTTTCCTTTTGTTGGTTCCCAACTGTCATGTTTTTTTTTCTCTTTCTTTTTTCTTTTGTCTATCTATCTTCTTTGACTCTTCCTCCTGCTTTGTGGAAGAAATGAAGATGCCCTTATATAGACAGTAGTGATGGTGGTGAATATATAAATACATGACTATCCAGGGAACCATCAATTGTTTACTCAGGATGGAATGTATGGTGTGTGAACAAAACTGTCTTAAAAAAAAAAAGGGTTGCTGAAAAAACCTTGAAGGCACTATATTGAGTGAAATAAGTCAGACACATAAGGACAAATATTGCAGGGTCTCACCGATAGGAACTAATTATAATATGCAAACTGAAATATAAGTTATCAGGATATAGAACAAGGCTAAAGAATGGGGAGCGGTTGCTTATTATGAGCAGAATGTTCAACTAGGGTGAACTTAAATGTTTGGAAATGGACGGAGATGATAGTAGCACGTTGTGAGAATAACTAACAGTGCTGAATGGTGCATGAATGGGGTGGAAAGGGGAAGCTCAGAGTCACATATGTCACCAGAAGGAAAGGTGGAGGTTAAAAGATGGAAATATATAAAACAGTGAACCTTGTGGTGGGTAATGTCCATGATTAACTGTACAAATATTAGAAATCTCTTTCATGAACCAGAACGAATGTATGACACTATAACTAGAAGTTAATAATAGAGGGTCATATAGAGAAAAAATATATACCTATTGCAAACTATGTACTACAGTTAGTATTATTTTAACAATCTTTCACCAACAGTAACAAATGTACTACACCAATACTATGAGTCAACAATGGAGGAGGGTGTGGTTAGAGATATGGGAGGATTGGAGTTTCCTTTTTTTGTCTTTATTTTTTTTCTGGTGTAATGAAAATGTTCTGAAAATTGAAAAAAAAAATTAATTGTGGTGATGGATGCACAGCTGTATGATGGTATCGGGGGCAATTGATTGGACACTTTGGCTCTTTGAATCATTGTATGGTATGTGCACAATCTCAATTTTTTAAAAAAAGGCAGAGATTGGCAGAATGGATAAAAAAAGCATGACCTACTATATGCTCGCTGCAAGAGACTCACCATAAATTCAGATACAAGTAGGTTGAGAGTGAAAGGATGGAAAAAATAAACCATGCAAGTAGTAACCAAAAGAAAGCTGGGGGACTATACTAATATTGGATAAAATAGACTTTAAGTAAAAAACGGTTATGAGGGACAAAGACGGTCACTATACAATGATAAAGGGGACAATTCAACAGTCAAATGTAACAATTATAAGTATATATGCACCAAACAGCAGAACCCCAAAATATATCGAGTAAATACTGAGATTTGAAGGGAGAAATTGACATTCATACATTAACAGTAGGAGACTGTGATACACCACTCTCAATAATGGATAGAACATCTAGTCAGAAGATCAGTAAGTACAGGAATGATGCACTAAACCAACTACACCTAACAGACATATATAGAACACTTCACCTAATGAAAACAGAATACACATTCTTCTTGAATGCACAGGGATCATTCTTCAGGATAGACCAAATACTGTGTCACAAAACAAGTCTCAATAAATTAAAAAATACTGAAACCATACAAAGCATATTCTCTAACCACAACAGAATGAAGTTAGAAATCAATAACAGAGGGAGAAAAGGAAAATTCACAAATATGTGGAAATTAAACAACATACTCTTAAACAACCAATGAGTTAAGCAGGAAATCAGAACTGAAATTAGATAATATCTTGAGGTGAATGAAAATGAAAATACAACATACCAAAACTTATGGGATGCAGTGAAGGGAGCGCTGAGAGTGAAATTTATAACTCTAAATTCTTATATTAAAAAAGAAGAACATCTTCAAATCAGAGACCTATCCTCAAGATTGGAAGAACTAGAAAAAGAAGAGCAAACTAAACCCAAAGTTTAGTTGATGCAGAAAACACATGTGACAAAATCCAACACCCTGTCTTGATAAAAATACTTAACACACTAGGAAAACAAGGAAGTTTCCTTAACATGGTAAAGGCCATATATGAAAAACCACAGCTAACATCCTAGTTAATGGTGAAAGACTGAAAGCTCTCCCTCTAAGATCAGGAACACGATAAGAATGCCCACTATCACCATTATTCAACATTGTATCACCATTATTCAACATTACACTAGAAGTTCTTGCCAGCACAATTAGCAAGAAAAAGAAAGAAAAGGGATCCAAATTGGAAAGGATGAAGTAAAACTTTGCAGATGATATGATCCTATACACAGAAAACACTGAAAAATCCACAACCAAGTTCTTAGAGCTAATAAATGAATTCAGCAAAGTGGCAGGGTACAAGATAAATACCCCCAAATCAGTAGTGTTTCTATACACAAGCAATGAATAATCAGAAGAAGAAATCAAGAAAAAATTCCATGCAAAATAGCAACTGAAAGAATCAAATAACTAGGAATAAATCTAACCAAGGATGTAAAGGACTTGTACATAGATATCTACAAAACATTACTAACGCAAACAGAATAAAAACTCAAAGTAAATGGAAGAATATTCCATGCTCATGAATTGGAAGACTAAATATCAATAAGATGTCAATACTACCCAAAGCAATTTATAGATTCAGAGCAATCCCAAATGAAATTCCAACAACCTTCTCTGCAGAAATGGAAAAGTCAATCATCAAATTCATATAGAATGGTAAGGGGCTCTGAATAGCTAAAGCCATCTTGAAAAAGAAGAATTTTGCTGGAGGACTCACACATCTTGATCTTAAAACTTATTAGAAAGCCACAGTAATCATAATATCATGGTATTGGCACAAGGGCAGACATACAGACCAATAGAATAGAACTGAGAGCTCAGAAATAAACTCTTAAATTTATGTCCAACTGATTTTTTGACAGTGGATCTCCATTTGAAAAAAAAAAGGAGGATCCCTACCTCATACCATATACGAAAATCAACTGAAAATGGATTGAAGACCTTAATATAAGAGCTAGAACTTATAAACTCCTTGAAGAAAACACAGAGGAGCATCTTCATGACCATGTGTTAGGCAACGGTTTCTTAGACTTTATGCACAAAGCACAATCAACAGAAGATAAAACAGATAAATGGGACCTTATCAAAATTAAAAACTTTTGGTCCTCAAAGGACTTTATTATGAAAGTAAAAATAAAACCTACACATTGAGAGAAAATATTTGGAAACTACATATCCAATAAAGGATTCATATCCAGAATATATAAAGAAATCCTTCAACTTAACAACAAGAAGACAAACAACCCATTTTAAAAATGGGCAAAAGACTTGAACAAACATCTCTCCAAAGAAGTTATGCAAATGGCCTAAAAGCACATGAAAAGATGCTCAATGTCATTAGCCATCAGGGAAATGCAAACCAAAACCACAAAAAGATACCTTTTCACACCCTTTAAAATGACTTCTATTAAAAACAAAATGGAAATAACACGTGTCAGAAAGGATGCAGAGAAATAGGAACACTCATACATTGCTGTGAGGCAATGTAAAATAGTGCAGCCACTGTGGAAGACAGTTTGGTGGTTCCTCAGAATACTAAGTATAGAACTACCAAATGACCTGGCAATCTCACTACTAGGTATATACCCCAAAAAATTGAAAGCAGAGGCTTGAACAGATATTTGCACACTAATGTTCACAGTGGCATTATTTGCAATTGTCAAAAGATGGACGCAACCCAACTGTTCATCAACTGATGGATGGATAAATAAAATGTGGTATATACATACAATGGAATATTATTCAGCCGTAAAAAGGAATGCAGTCCCAATACATGCATCAACATGGATGAACCTTGAAGACATCACGTTGAGTGAAATAAGCCAGACACAAAAGGGCAAATATGTATGATATCACTGTTTGGAAACAATAAGTTAAGCAAACTCATAGAGTCAGAATCTAGAATACAGATTACGAGAGGACGGGGTGGGGATAGGGACTAGGAAGTTAAAGCTTAAAATATACAGGGTTCCTATTTGGGATGAGGGGAATTTTTTGGTAATGGATGGTGGTGATGGTAGCACAATATTGTGAACACAATTATCAGTTCTGAAACATATATCTGAATATGATTAATAGGGGGAAATGTTAGATTGTATATATGATAGAAGGAAAAATATTTGTTTAAAAATCCACTGAACTACACTACACAGTGAACCCTAAGTTAAACCATGGCTTTTAGTTAATAGTACACTTATAAAAATGTGCTATCATCAATTGTGCAAATGTACCACACCAATGCAAGGTGGTGGTGGTGGGGTGGTGTATGGGAATCCTGTATTTTATGCATGATTGTTCTGTAAATCTACAACTTCTCTAATAGAAAAAAAAAACTAACTAGTATTATAATGGAAATCAGTATGATTATCTTGAAATAGTTAAGCAATGAGACACTTTCTTGCTTGGTCTAAATGGTTTTCGAACTGAAAAACATATGCCCTGTCTTGGAAAGTCTTACCTTAAACATGTGACTTAACTACAGGCTCAGCTCTTTAACTGAAGAATTTTAACTTGGCTTCATCTAAAGTCATGTTTTATTTTCATCTCCTAAACATCCTTCTTTAACAAGGCATCAAGGATCTAATTTTCCTTAACTTTGCTACAGGAGTCTCTTAAACACTCCATTTCCTACTTGCCTCTTAAACTCTTCAGTTTGCCAAGGCAAAATATTGGAGGAAATTTACTTGTAAAGGAAACCTAAGAAGAGACAAGCTGAAATCCAGTGCACAATCCAAATGCAGATAAGTACTCAGGTCTACAGGTAAATGGGAGTGGAAGGAAAGTGACCTGGAGTCCGGGATATGTCACCAGCTACTAGTGTAAGCTGGGCCGAGTCACTCCAACTGCCTTAGAGCAGGAGAGCCCTACAACTGGCTCCACCCCACCCCTCTTTTTCCCCCAGCCTCCAAGGAGACGGAGGAGGTACTGCTCCAGCCGGGAATGTTCCCGGACTCCTACAAGAGGATTTCCACTGAGCGCCTCCTTGGCGCCACCTTGGAAGGGACCTCCCTTCCGGTGCCTGCGGACCTCTTACCCAGGACAAAGAGTTGCTCCAGAGCGGAGGCCGCGACCGACGAACCCAGGGAGGAAGGGTGGGTGCATAACTCCAGGGAGGGGCCGGTGGAGACCGCGGCCCCCCGCACGGCTTTCTCGCGGATCAGCTCAGTGGTGCGGCGGCTTAGGGCCATCTCCCTGCTGTGGCGCGGCGCTTCGGAGGCCAGTGCTAAAGATGGCCGGTTGCTATAGGCAACAAGGACGCCGAGATCCCCGGGCGCCACCTCGCGGCCCATACAGGTGATGGATGTTTCACCCATTTCCTCTTAACTATTCACAGGAATTAAGCGGTCCTGGAGGAGTCCCCTTTAGCAGTCCTCCCCTTCTCTCCATTCCGACTTCTTTAGTTCATCAGGTTTTTTTTTTACTTTTATCGTGCACCACTGGAATTCTAATAATGATCACCTTTTGAATGCGGCGTTGTGCCAGGTAGTACAAGAGGGAGTTTATACACAGCAGTTCACTTAATCTTCACGGCTACTTTGTGAGATCGGTTTTTTTTTAAAAAAAATCTCCATTTTTACAGAGAGAAAACTGAAGCGGGATGACTAAGTGAACTGTTCAGGGTCACAAGAGGTTGATTTTGGATTTAAAGTGGACTGTATGAATCTTTCCACTATGCCACAGAAAGTTCTCTGTACTCATTTAGAGCTTTCTATACTTATTCTATCTATCGATCTCTTCTATCACTAATCACATTTTGCCTTGAATTATAATGATTCATCTCTATTTGCTTGTCTTCCCATGAGACTGTGAACTCGTTGGAGGCAGAGACTGGATATTTATTTCTCTGCGCATCTTCAAAATCCAGCACAGTATCAGGCTCAGACTGAATGTGTTAGTTCCTTTTCCTCTGTCTGGTTAGAGAAAAGCAAAGATGATTTAATCCTCCTTTTCTTTTCTTTAGAGATGGCAAAATTGAAATCAGAGTAGCAAATACAATAACAGTAGCTATCATTTGTTGAATGCTTGCTATGTTCCTGGCACTGTTCTAAGTATTTTACCTACAGTGACTCATTAACCCTCTGAGGTAGGTATTATTTTCCACTTTGCTACTGAGGATAGTGAGCCTATGTCCTGAATCATTATGCATACTGCTTAGGGGAGGCAATACATCGATAGCAGAGCCAGTTCTAGAATACAGGCCTTCTTCCTCCAGAGTGAGCCACATCCTGGCCTTGGACACCTCCTGGGTCCCCACTTGTGCTGGATTTGGTCTATTGGCATTCAAATCCATTTCTCCCATTCTGTGCTTTTCTGTGTGGCAGGGGTTGGAAGCCTGGAAACTGCATTTCCCAAACCCCCTTGCCCAGTTAATGTTTCCAGTTACGTTCTGCCAGTGGGAGACACTGGTAGGAGGTTAGAAGGCAAGGAAGCCATTATGGTTTTGCCTCCAGGAGTGGTATTTCAAGCCACCACAGGTGACTGCAGGTTTTAACGGTTTGGGTGGCTCCAGAGGTGGCAGCAACGGGAGCCAGTGCCTCCTGTGGTCTCCAGCTGCTCTGCCTAAGTGTGGGCATGTGGGCAGAGTACAAGAGTTGTAACAGCTTTTTGATCTCTGGGATCTTCTTTAGCTACTTCTCCCTTTAGCTCCTGTGCTCTTGTAACCCCTTCCCAGCCTTAAATTCCTTTCTTCTTTAATGTACTAGAGTGGATCACCCTTCATGGGCCAAACTTTATGCTATCACCAGAATATTCTTCCTAATCATTGCACCATTTGGATCAGATTGTGTCCATTGTCTATGGATGAAGGCCAATTCCTAAGGGGCATTCAATGTCCTCCCTACTTGGTGGACTGGTTATAGGTTTTCTGATTCCTTATGTCTCTCTATTCCCCCTGTTATCCCTAACACTTTCTTTGCTCTGAGTGTGTTTGTGAAATACGTCCAGTCTCTACCTTGACTCACTGGTCCTTCTACATGGGATGCCCTTGTCAAGATCCAACCCATCCTTTGCTAAAGGATCTTTATTAATTCCAAAATAGAAAACTGGGCAAATAACATGAACAGGCACTCCATGTAAGAAAAAAAATATTTCCAAGAAACATGCGAAAGAATACTTAACCTAATAGCATTAAAATATATGCCCATTTTCCTCACAATATTATTAAGATTAAGAAGAAGAATTCAAATTATTGACATTGGGAGTGTTAATTACTGTTCTGGTTTGCTAATGCTGCTGTTATGCAAAATACCAGAAATGGATTGGCTTTTTATAAAGGAGGTTTATTAGGTTACAAAGTACAGTCTGAAGGCCATGAACATGTCCAAATTAAGGCATATCAGCACATGTATACCTTCACCAAAGGAAGGCCAAGGGCATCTGGAAAACCTCTGTTAGGTGGGAAGGCATATGGCTGGCATCTGCTGATCCCGGATTACATTCCAGCCCCTCTCTCAGCTCCTGTACATTCTTCCAAACGATGCTTTTTGGGCATTTTGTCCTCTCTTAGCTTCTCTGGAGCAAACTCTGGGCTAGCATTTCCAAAGTGTCAGAAAAAGTCTGCTTTCAATGGCTGTTTTCAAAATGTGTCTCTAAACTGCAGCAGCATCAGGGGTCCATAATTCCAAGCATCTCTGAGCTAAGCCAGCTAGTGTCTGGGTCTGTGTCAGTGTTTTTAAAGGACTCCAGTGATTAAATCAAGACCCACACTAGATGGGCGGGACTACGCCTCCATGGAAATAATTCAATCAGAGTTATCACCTACAGTTGGGTGAGTCACATCTCCATGGAAACAACTTAATCCAAATATTCCAACCTAATCAACACTAATACATCTGTCCCCACAAGATTGCACTAAAGAACATGGCATTTTGGGGGACATAATACATCCAAACCAGCACATTCCACCCCCTGGACCCCAAAATGCATGATCTTTCCATATACAAAATACATTCATCCCCACATGATATCAAAAAAGCTTAAATCATTTCAGTAACAACAGGTAATTACAAGATCCCATCAAAATCAGTTACAGGCGTGATTTGTCCTAAGGCAAAATCCCCCCTTGGCTGTGGAACTGTGAAACTTAGAACAAGTTATCTGCTTCCAATATACAAAGGAGGGACAGTCATAGGATAAACATTCCCATTGCCATAAGGAGAAACTGAAAGGAAAACAGGGTTCACAGGACCAAAATAGTTCCTAAAACCCACAGGGCAAACTCCTTTATATTTCAAAGTCTGAGAATCATTCACAGAACATTTTTTATTTGGGGCTTGAGAGAGCAGGAGTCTAACCCTTTCCAAAGGCTTACGTGGCAGCCCTTTTCTCTCAAAATGCTGGGGTGAGTGCTCCAACATATCCATGCACTGGGGAGACCACCTTCTTCTTGGCTCTACCCTCCTCAAACATTGGGGTGCCACCTGGACCCTGCCTCTCCGGGGCAAAGGCTCTCCCCTCTCTGAACAGTGGGGTGGTGGCCAGGCTCTCCTCAATCCCCAGGGAATGTGCTCCACCCTCTCTGAGGCCTGGGGTGGCAGCACCCTTCCTGAGCATTGAGGTGGAAAGCCCATGCTCTGCCTCCAGGGCAAACTCACCCTTTCTACATGCATGGGCCACTCCACTCTCTCTGCCTGAGAACTCTTGACTTCAGACCTCAATTTTCATGGCTCTGTCTTTGAAGAAATTTTCCCTTCAATTTGTTCCTTCTCTGTCCCCTCCAGTCCAGATGAGCAGTGGCTCCATCTATACAGTTCTCTCAAAAATCTTGTTGGCTTGGCCTGAAGCACCCACGGGTCAAAACCATCAGACAACAGGTGTTTCCACAAATCCTTTCTGGATAACTCCATCTCCAATCTTGGCTTATACTGAAATGGTGGTTGGGTTCCATGTTTGGTTAAATCTTCATGTGGGGCTGTAGCCTATGGGGTTCCACCCCCTGAAAACTGAGAGTTTTCCAGGCCATCAATTTCTCATTCCTTTGAACCCAAGAGTTCATTTCTCAGCTTATCCCTTTCCTCTCACATTTTACTATAAGCTGCAAGGAGAAACCAGGCTACATCTTCCACATGTAGTTAGGAGATCTCTTGTGCTAAGTATTCCAGGTTGTCACTTTCAAATTCTGCCTTCCATCCAACACTAGGACACAATTTTGCCAAGTCCTCTGCCACTTTAAAACAAGGATTGCTTTCCTTCCAGTCTGCAATGAAAAATTAAATATTTCTGTTCAAGTCCTCATCAGAAGAATCTTTAGAGTCCATGTTTCTACCAACAGTCTCTTCAAAGCAATCTAGGCATTTTCTATCAAGTCCCTTACAATTCTTCCAGAATCTTCCCCTTATTCATTTAAAAAGCCGTACCAACATGTCCAGTATTTCCAAGCTCAGCAGCACCCCACTTCTGGTACCAAAATCTGTTCTGGTTTGCTAATGCTGCCATTATGCAAAATACCAGAAATGGGTTGGCTTTTACAAAAGGGTTGATTAGGTTACAAAGTTACAGTCTGAAGGCCATGAACATGTCCAAATTAAGGCATCAGCACATGTATACCTCCACCAAAGGAAGGCCAATGGCGTCTGGAAAACCTCTGTTAGCTGGGAAGGCATATGGCTGGCATCTACTGATCCCAGGTTATGGGATTATTATTAAATCATCAGTCAATTGACTGCACCTGTGACTGATTACATCAATGAAGGGCATGTCTTCTGCAATGAGAGAAATCAGTCATCTGGGTTTAATCCAATCAGTTGAAGACTTTTCAGGGAGAGAGAGAGAGGACCTTCACTTCTTCAGCTAGCCAGTGAAGCATTTCCTGAGGACTTCATTGAACACTCTCTTCAGAGTTGACAGTTTGCTGCCTGCCCTATGCAATATGGACTCATGTATCCTGCCCTATGGAATTTGGACTTGTGCATCCCCACAGTTGCATGAGATACTTTATAAAATCTTATATTCACAGATATCTCATGTTGGTTCTGTTTCCCTAGTGTGATGGTTAGGTTCATGTGTCAACTTGGCCAAGTGATGGTGTCCAGGTCTCTGGTCAAGCAAGCACTGGCCGTTACTGCAAGGACATTTGTGCCTGGTTGACAAACCAGAAGGCTAGTTTATTAAATCATCAGTCAATTGACTGCAGCTGTGACTGATTACATCAACAAAGGGTTTGTCTTCCACAATGAGAAAATTCAATCAGCTGGATTTAATCCAATCAGTTGAAGACTTTTAAGGAAGAGAGAGCAAGGACTTTCACTTCTTATTCGGCTAGCCAGTGCAGCATTTCCTGAGGAATTCATTGAATACCTTCATTGGAGTTGCCAGTTCGCTGCCTGCCCTACAGAATTTGGACTCATGCATCCCCACAGTTGTGCGAGACACCTTTATAATATCTTGTATTTATAGATATCTCTTGTTGGTTCTGTTTCCCTAGAGAACTCTAACTAATACACCTAGAGAACCCTAACTAATACCCTATCTGAAGGACAGTTTGGAAATATGCATAAGTTGCTTAGCATACGGTAACACTTATAGGAATAGTTCTTCAACACTAGATGTGTGCCCAAGGATATAGGTATGAAGTTGTCTACTGAAGTTCTATTTTAAATAGTGAAACATTAGAAATAGCCAGAATGTTGTTGAGGAAGACAATGGTGTGAAGTAACTTATATGACACCCATGCAGTGAATATCCTGGGAGGCAGTCTACCATGTGATTAAGAGCATGGGCTCTGCTGGACTTAAATAAGCCCCACCACTTACCAGATGCAGTGTCTCTTGAGCAAGTTAATCTTTCCATTAATGCTGTCCCAGTGCCTGGATTTAAAAGAGGGATAATAATAGTTCTTAGTTTATAGAATTGTTGTAAGGATCAAATTAAATGAGCATTTAATGCTGCGCATGACAAATGATAGAAACTCAACAAACACTATTTAATAGTGAAATAATAACGTGGTAGTATTAAAAAATAATGGGTAAAATATGGATATTGCATATAAAATTAACCTGCATTGAAAAAAGCAGATAAAAAAGATAGGCATAGTATTCAATTTTTATAAATCTCTGTATCTATATAGATGTATATAATGTATCTGTATGTACATATGCATAGAAAATGGTCTGGGAAGAATTGTTCACTAAAATTGTTAACTGTGTTCACTCCCCAGAACCTGTGAATAAATTAAGTTACAGGGCCTCCTTGAAGGAGAATTAAGGATGCAGGTAAAATTAAGGTTGCTAATCAGCTGATCTTGAGATGGAGGAGATTATCCTAGAATATCCATGTGGGCCCAATGTAATCATAAGGGTCCTTATAAGTGAAAGAGGGAGGCAGAAGAATTAGTATCAGTGTCAGAGTCAGAAAGAGATTTAAAGATGCTACATTGCTGATTTTGAAGAAGGAGGAAGAGGACCATGAAACAAGGAATGCAATCAGCCTCTAGAAATTGGAAAAGGCAAGAAAATGGATTCTTTTCTTTAGCCTCCAGAAGGAATGCCACCTGGCCAGCACCTTGATTTTAGCCCGGTAAGACCCATTTCAGATATCTGACCTCCAGAATGGAAAGTTAATAAATTTGTGTCATTTTTAGGCACTAAGTTTGTAATAATTTCTTATAGCAGCAATAGGAAACTAACACAAGGTGTAAGTGTGCAGGTCTGGATGTATTATGGCCCCCCAAACACCATTATCTTTCATGCAATCATGTGGAAGCAGACGTCTTAGTGTTGATTAGGTTGGAACATTTGGATTGGTTTACCATGGAGATGTGACCCACCCAATAGTAGGTGATAACACTGATTACATAATTTCCATGGAGGGGTGGCCCTGCCCATTCAGCATGGGCCTTGATTAGTTTACTAGAGCACTATGTAAGAGCACAAACAGAAGGAACTCAGTGCTGCAGCTTACAGAGACATTTTGGAGAATGCAACCTAAGAGCAAGCAGATGCCTAGAGAGGAACATCCTGGGAGAAAGCCATTTTGAAACCAGAATTCTGGAGCAGATGCCAGCCACGTGCCTTCCCAGCTAGACAGAGTTTCCAGATGCCATTGGCCTTTCTCCAGTGAAGGTACTCTATTGTTGATACCTTACCTTGTACACCTTATGGCCTTAAGACTGTAACTTTGTAACTAAATAAACCCCCTTTATAAAAGCCAATCCATTTCTCATGTTTTGCAAAATGGCAGCATTAGCAAATCAGAACAGTAAGGTTAACTTTTTTCTTTATAACATTTCTGTAATTGCATTTTTAGTCTAAGCAGGTATATTTCATAGCTAGAGAAGAAAGTAAAGCTTTTTTAAATTCAAAAACTTAGGAAAATAAACAAAGAAAATAAACAAATTTAAAATGGTGGAGTATATAAAACCTTTTTATGATCCTTCATTACCTATAGATGGTGTTCCCTGGGCCAACAGCCATGTCTCACTTCTCTCAATGTCTTTTTACTTCCATTATACGAATAGATACACCCTTCCTCCAGTCAGTAGTTTTAAGGCAGACTTTTGTTCCATAGCCAGGACAACATATTAGAATCCCCAAGGCCTATGCTGACCCTGATTTTTAGTTATTGTAAGCAATTGTTTCTGTTTACCCCTTGCTGCTGACCAGGCTGGTGGAGAATCCAGTGGCTCCATGGGGTTCGACCCCTAACTTGCCCAGGAATGTATATACCCACATGCACTGTTGCGTTTGTGGCTTCTACAATATTTGTAGCTTAGATGGTATTTAATGTTCACTCTGTTCTGGTTGCTTTGTTTTTGTTGTTGTTGCATAAATCTATTACCTCTAAGGAAGGCCTTTACTTCTTGGCTGTGTTCAGTTTTTAGGCCCCTGGGCTGGACCAAACCAAGGTCCTACTCTTGGGGAATGTGTCAAACACCTCACATATAGAAAGTGGTTCTGTGTTTCAATGCTTTGGGCTCAGTATATCAGGATTTGTTATGGTTTGGTCCTGGACTGCAACCAAATCCTCCTGAGAAGTAAGTAAGCCAGCAAATTAAGTCTCTGTCTTCCTCACTTTTGACCCTATAAGAGCCAAGTGTGGGGCCTCATGTGTGGCACATGGACCCACCTCCCACATCCATGTCTGACTGATAGACTCTTTTTATCTGTCTGCTTTACTATCTTTAGCATGTTGTCTTTTCATCCTCAAACTTGTTGTCTCATGGTCACAGATGGCTACAGCTGCCCAGATATCCTGCCCTTGTACAAAGCAGGATGAAGTGAAAAGGGGCCGCATGCAGAAGTGCCTCTTACTTTTCATCAGTGAAAGGAATCCACCCAGAATCCTACACATGCCTGTTTATGTCTTCTTGGCCAAAGCTGTATCACAATGCCACCATGAAAGGGAGGTTAGGACACCCAGTATCTGGATTCTCAGCCTCTCTGTGGAGGCATCAGGTAGAAGAGGGTTGGGAATAGCTGGAGGATTACCCACCCATGTCAGCCATACATACATTTTCCAAACCAATATTTATCAGCCCCCAAGTTGAGCCCAGACCAGTTGGCTGGGTGAGTCTTTCCTATGAGTTGCCATGGAGTCAGTAAAGATTGAGCATTGAATAGAGAGGGTGTTTTGGTCCTCCCCCATGGTGTGCTAATAGGGCCTTCCTTGTTTAAGGCTTTGAGTTGACTTTAGGCCTAGATGCTCTGCACGATGGGTATACATTAGAAAAAGACTCCACACACCTTGGGCTCTTCACAGCTTCTGAAATCCTGTCTTGTATTCAGGCTACGATTCTACCACAATGACCCTAGCACAGGGTTGTTTGTGATAAAATGGTAGGAAGATCATATCCCCTTGGTAATGCCAGGTGGTTAGAGAAGCAAACA
Source organism: Choloepus didactylus (assembly GCF_015220235.1). Classification (NCBI taxonomy): domain Eukaryota; kingdom Metazoa; phylum Chordata; class Mammalia; order Pilosa; family Megalonychidae; genus Choloepus; species Choloepus didactylus. The sequence continues at coordinate 52,299,589 of NC_051310.1, read as the reverse complement.
GATGGATCAGTCCCCTGAAAGAGTTATACAAAACAAGGAAATCAAGGCATCTCTAAGGAAGGGCAAGCCATGCCAGAGCTTGTAGCAATATGAGATTAAAAACTTTCCTTATAAACTTTCTTTCTTGACTACTTGTTTTTATTCTTCATCAGTAATTTCTTGGGGCTAAACAGACTTGGGTTAATTAAATAGTGGTTTAGATTGACAAGTAATTAAGTCTGCATTCTTTATCTGTAAAGTGGGATTTTACATTCCAGGATTATGAAGTTAAGCAGAATAGTAAGTGTATAGTGCTTACCACAGAGCACACGCTAAGTAAATCCCAGGGTTTTTGTCTACTAAATAGAAAATAAAAAGTGTTTCTTCTGAAGTACAAACACTACTGTTTTTTCTGCCATCCTGATCCTTTCTTAAACCTCTTGGTCATTTAACCCTTAGTGAAAATTACATTAATCAAGTCAATAGTTGCTATTCCAGGGGTGGGAAATTGGTTTTATCTCCATGACATTTTGACTTGATGGCAGTGATTGCCTTGAGGGCTCATTTAGGGAGGATTCTGGGGCCACATGTTGTCACAGACAGAAAGAAGCCCACCAAGAAGTCTAAGTGTTGATGTTTCTCTGTAGAGAAAGTTCTTGGGATGGCCATCAAATTTTCCTTCCCATGTTTTACTTCTATTTTGGCTTTCCTTTTTGGTGCTGCTCCTACTTGTGCTTTCCAAAATTTCCACAGAATTACACCAATGGGACAAAAGAGAGAGCTCATGTAGGGTTTCCAGAGCAGAGCTCACTGGGGGAAAGGAGAAAGGTGTGGCTGCACATGTGCCAGTGGCAGGCTCGTGTGTTCATTCACCAAATGTTTGCTGTGCTCCTACTGTGTGCTGGGCACTTTGCCAGGCACTGAGCACATGCGAAAGAGACCTGGAGGTGGTGTCAGGGACAGCTTCTCTGAGGATGAGAGCTGGGTGGTGAGGAGGAGTCAGCCAGAATTCCCCTCTCTTGTCATTCTCTTAGTGAAGGGGAGTTTTGATTAAGGAAAAAGAGGTGAGAGGAGAGAGATAAGGTAACAAAAGCAAAGAGAGAGATAAGGAAGAGGCAAGAATCTGGAGCTGGCAGCTGGCTTTGCTCGTGGGATTCTCCTTCCTTAGACTCCTCTCCTTTCTGAACTAAAAGCTGGAGCAGTTTTGTTTTCCCTTTTCTCTATTCAATCCAGTCAGCATGTATTGGGCTTTATTATCTACCAAACACTCTAACCAGTGCTTTGACTAAAAGAAAGGTTAAGACTTGGTCCCCATTTATGAGAAAATGGCCCCAAGGGTGAGGAAAGGAGAGATTTAAGCTGGGCTCACAACCAGGTGTGATTCCCTACAGCAAGTGTGCACCATACCTACTGCCCACATCTGCGGAGCATTTTATGGCTTTATAAAATGCACATTTCGAAACTGTTACTGTGACTGATTTAATTTAATCTTTATTACAATTTTCTGGGGGTGAGATCCTATTTTTCAGAAAATTAAACCCAGATGAGACATTAAGTGACCTTGGGGTTAACTGCCGTCCAACCCCTTAGAGTTGGACAATGACAGAGCAGGACCTCCGACTCCGGGTCTAGGGCACAGTCCATCTTGCTGGACCTGCCTGTGGCTGTGCCACCAGGGCAGGGAGTTGGGGCGGGCAGTGGTTGTACTTCAGACCATGCAGGATGACATCAGCAGAGCCACGGAGGTGTGGACGTGCATGGCTGATAAGCACGGGATGCATGGAGAAAAGCAGTAGCTGAGTCAGAAATTTGGGTCATGATTTCACTGTGAAGGGTCTTGAATGCCAAGCTAAGGGACATGGATTTTTATCCTGCAGGCCATGCTGTTATAAATATGTTGGTGGAGAATGGATTAAACTGCTCTCTGCTGGCAGCTGCTTGGTAAATCAGTTTATTTCTGCCTAAGAATTATGGTAGGATAGAATATCATTATCAATGACAGGTATTATGATTTTTTCAAAGAGCTTCTGTGGAGTAATCAGAAATTAAATGGGGCCTTCAACAACAGATGCCATGTTTAGGAAGAATGTCTTACATTATGTTATTATCTTCAATCACTCATGTTTTCTAAGGCATACTCATTTAGAAAGCTAAGGATGATTATTAATTCTCATTTAGCATTTTCATAGACATTTACGTCACTCATGTTCTTTAAGGAGTGGTATTTTTATTTTTAAAAATGTATAAGATGATTCATCTGAAGATGATTCAGTTAAGGAAGAGTGAGGCCAAGGAGGTTAGATCACTGGAATAGGTAAATTCTATGTTTGATTGAAAAATCTAAATGTCTCTCTTCCTTGTTTTTTTTTTTTTTTTTTTTTGGTTGTTGTTTGTTTTTAATTTAGAAAATGGAAGATAACACTGGCTGATCCTTTTGTCTATGTGTGGGTGCAGTTGAGAATTTCTGGAGCTCATTAAGGAAAGTAAAATTATGAAGAAGTTATTGCAATTTGATCCCAATCCTTCCCACATCCTCAGGAACCTTCAGTTAGCTCACTGCTTATTCTTCAGGATCATGCCCAGTTTCCTCCTACTAAATTCATGGCTCTCCTAAACTCTCTGCCACTCTAATTTTCTGCTTTCTTTCACTAGCACATTTCTTAAAAGCATGGTCTACATCTTGGCTATAATACATAACTTCTCCCTGAATTCTAAATTTCTTCATCATCTTCTAATGCCCCTTTCTCAAGCCTCATTGCTACATCCCCTTCCAGCAGAATTTGACATCACTGCCCAATTCCCCAAACACTTATAAACCCACTCCCCACTTCATTCCCAAGATATTATACCATTCCGCTTTTCTCTCTTTGGCTATTCCTACTTTGCATCATTCACTGGCTTTGCTCATTTTCCTCCTCCTATTTGCTAAAAGGTGGAGGAGGGGGGCACATTCTGCCTGGGCTCTGTCTGTGGCTTTCTCTTCATGCTTTTTAAACTCACCTTTTGCAAAGAGTCAAATCTATGCATACAACTCTCAGGTCTACATCCCCTGCCTAATCTGTTCTCTAAGAAATAATCTTGTAAATTAAACATTCTTCTGGCTATGTTGCCAATGGGTCAAATTCAATCTGTTCAAAAGGAAAGTCTGCATGCAGGCAGTTTCTCTGCCTATTGAAATCATACTAGTATTCACAGCCCATCTCAAAAGCACCCCATCCAAAAATTCTTTCTTGATTTCAATAATTTCTGAACCTTCAAAGCACTCTGTTCAGACCTTTCAGGGATGGCCTTATAGTGTTCTATGTAATGGTCTTATTTCATAGCTTTGTAACCATGGATAAGCTCCTGAAGTTCTTTATGCCTCAATATTCTCAGCTGTAAAATGAGGCCTTTATTGTAGGCTGGTTGTGAGAACTAATTAATACAGGTAAAGTGTTTAAAACAATACCTGGGAGCTCTAAGATGGCAGCATAGAGAAGAGTGGAAGATAGATAGTCCCACTGGAACAACTAATAAACAACCAGGAACAACTAGTAAATAACCTGGAATAACTGTGAGGGGACAAATGTGTCTATTTACTCATCATACACTTACATGAATTGGGAAGAATGCCCAAGATTGCAGCATAAAATCTGTAAATAAAAACTGCGAATCCAAACCGGGAGACCCCTCCCCTCCACGGCCCGAGCTGCAAAGCCTCATGGTGCCAGAGAGCAGCTCTCTCTGAGCAAGTGAATACAGCTCAGCTGAGCTCCAACTGAGATTTTAATTAATGAATGTGGATTGCTCAATACAAGCTACAAATCCCCAAAAAGCAGACAGAGTCTTTGGGTGACAACTGACCTAGGAGAGCTGGAGGGTGGTGGTGGACTGGCCCTGAAGGGGGCTTTCTGTCCCTGTTTTGGCTCAGTGGAGAAAGCCTCAGCCATTTTCAGTTCCCAGCACTCTGACCCAGACAAGGGTGGAGATAGCACAGGCAGAGAGAGACCATGGAAATGTGAATGACCTCTCCCTAGGGGGTCTATATCCCTAAGAGGAAAGAAGTAGGGCCCAGCTCTACTACCCGCTTTCCATTCAGAACCAGACCCCAGAGCCTGGGGGAAAACAGCCATGGGCCACACCTCCTTACACCAGTCTAGAGTTACAGGCTGACAGGCGCCACCTGCTGGGCAGAAAAGCACAGTGGCCTGAGGCCTCACAGAGTGTACCAATTTTCTAAGACTCACCTTCAGGGAAACTGGATACTGAATAATTCTTCCTTCTGGGACCAGAGCCCATTTTGGTCTGGGAAAACCTGATTGAGGTAACAAAGGAAACCATGCCTAGACAAGAGAAAACTACAACCTACACTAAGAAAAATGAAGTTATGGCACAGTCAAAGGAACAAACTTACACTTCAACTGAGACACAGGAATTTAAACAACTAATACTTAGTCAATTCAAAAGTTTTGGGAAGATATGGCAAAAGAGATGAACCATATAATGAAAACACTGGGTGTACATAAGGTAGAAATTGAAAGTTTAAAAAACCAACTGGCAGAATCTATGAAAATGAAAGGCACAACACAAGAGACAAAAGACACAATGAAAACATACAACAGCAGATCTCAAGAGGCAGAAGAAAACACTCAGAAGCTGGAGAACAAGGCACCTGAAAGTCTACACACAGAGGAACATACAGAGAAAAGACTGGAAAAATATGAGCAATGTCTCCGAGAACTTAAGGACAAAACAAAAAGCAAGAATGTATGTGTTATTGGTGTCCCAGAAGGAGAAGAGAAGGAAAAAGGGGCAGAAGCAATAATAGAGGAAATAATCAATGAAAATTTCCCATCTATTATGAAAGACATAAAATTACAGGTCCAAGAAGCGCAGCATACCCCAAACAGAATAGATTTGAATAGGCCTATTCCAAGACACTTAATATTCAGATTATCAAACATCAAAGACAAAGAGAGAATCCTGAAAGCAGCAAGAGAAGAGCAATCCATCACATACAAAGGAAGCTTGATAAGACTATGGGTAGATTTCCCAACAGGAACCACATAGGCAAGAAGGAAGTGGTGTGATATATTTAAGATATTGAAAGAGAAAAACCAACAACCAAGAATCCTATATCCAGCAAAACTGTCCTTCAAATATGAGGAAGAGTTTAAAATATTCTCAAACAGACAATGACAGAGTTTGTGAACAAGATACCTGCTCTACAGGAAACACTAAAGGAAGCACTGAAGACAGAAAGGAAAAGACAGGAGTGAGAGGTTTGGAAAACAATTTTGGGAGATAGTAGCACAGCAATATAAGTACAATGAACAAAGATGACTGTGAGCATGGTTGAAAGAGGAAGATTGGGACCATGTGGGACACCAGAACAAAAGACAAAACATAAAGACTGGGGCTATGTAACTCAGGGAAACCTAGGGTGCTCAATGATTATAATAAAAGGTACAAATATGTTTATACATGAGGTAGAACAAATGAATGTCAACATCGCAAGGTGTTAAAAATAGGTTGGGATTGGGGGGAAATACAATCAATGCAAACTAGAGACTATAATTAATGGAAACATTGTGTTATGCTACCTTCAATATAACAAAGGCAATATATCAAAGCTAAATGCAAAAGGGGGGTGGGTAGGGGAAGGATATGGGACTCCTGGCATTGGTGATGTTGTCTGACTCTTTATTCTACTTTAGGTTAATGCTATTTTCCCTTTTGTTTCTTTCTAGCTGTCCTGTTTTTGTTTTTCTTTGTTTCTTTTTTTTTATTTTTCTCTCTCTTTCTCTTTTTCTTTTGTCTCTCTGTCTTCTTTGACTCTTCCTCCTTTTTTGTGGAAGAAATGGAAATGTCCTTATATAGATTGTGGTGATGGTGCTCAATACATAAATACATGACTATACAGGGAACCAAAGATTGTTTACTTAGGACAGAAAGTATGGTGTGTGAACAAAACCATCTTAAAAGAAATAGGTTGATGAAGAAAGCTTGAGGGCACTATATTGAATGAAATAAGACAGACACATAAAGACAAATATTGCAGGATCTCACTGATATGAACTAATTATAATATGTAAACTCATAGACATGAAATATGTTGCCAGGATATAGAATGACGCTAAAGAATGGGGAGCGGTTGCTTATTATGAGCAGAATGTTCAACTATGGTGAACTTAAATGTTTGGAAATGGACAGGGGTGATGGTAGCATGTCGTGAGAATGACTAACAGTGCTGAAAGGTGTGTGAAGGTGGTGGAAAGGGTAAGCTCAGAGTCACATATGTCACCAGAAGGAAAGTTGCAGGTTAAAAGAAGAGAATATATGAAACAGTGAATCTTGTGGTGTACAATGCCTGTGATTAACTACACAAATATTAGAAATCTCTCTCACGAACTAGAACAAATGTTTAACTATAACTAGAAGTTAATAATAGGGAGGTATATAGGGAAAAAATATATATCTATTGCAAACTATATACTACAGTTAGTAGTATTTTAACATTCTTTATTCAACAGTAACAAATGTACTATACCAATACTATGAATCAATAATGGAGGTGGGGGTGGTTAGGGGTATGAGAGGATTTGAGTTTCCTTTTTTTGTCTTTATTTCTTTTCTGGAGTAATGAAAATGTTCTAAAAATTGAAAAAAATTGTGGTGATGGATGCACAGCTGTATGATGGTACCATTGGCAATTGATTGTATACTTTCGATCTTTGGATAGTTGTATGGTATGTGAACAATCTCAGTAAATATATATATATATATATAAACAAACAAACAAACAAAAAAGCAAAAAAAAAAAAAAAAAAAAAAAAAACCAGGAACGAAATAAACCACTCCAGAAATGTAGGTTGTTATTATTTTCTTTCTACTATGAACTCCTTAAAAATGGGTACTACACCTTTATTTATCTTTGAATTTCCTGAAGCACTTAGCAAAGTAATTTGCACATAAGAAGTTCTTATAAGATACTGAAATGAATAAGAAAGATTTCTGTATTCAGAATTTAAAAACATAGAGAGCTCAAAATCTTCAGTTCAAATTTTATTAGAAAGAGAAAAATACTGGGGTAAAATGCAAGGCAACTTCTTCAGGGTCTCTCACACCATGTTTATCTCTAGGCTAATACAGTGAGAACTGATGATCATGACAATTTTAGTGATCATCATTACAAGATCCTGAAGGACATTTGGAATCATCAGTTTAATCGTATACAAAGTTTGGTTCTAAATATGTTGTATTACATCAGAATTATTGCTTAATTACTATTTTAAAAATTGTAACTCTCAGTTTACTGGGATTTTGGTTAATTAGAACTCTAGATTCTCAGCTCTGATGGATGAATGAGCTTCCATAGTTGAAGAATGAGTTGTCACCAGGACTCCTACTGCTATGGTTTCTTTTTCTGTTGTATTGTGGATATGTGTTTTGGTTCTGGATGAATGTGTACATAAAGTTAAGACATCATGTAGCGCTCTTGGAGATTTGTGACTTCTCTGCCTCCATTCATGGCATGGATCCAGCACCTAGAATTTAAGCACTTCTGTCTTTGACCTCAAAGGTGAAGTAGCAAAATTGGAAAAATACCCAATCCTCTGCAGTTAAGCCCTTGGATTCCTTGATGTACCCATGAATGCTTCCATATAAAGTCCCCTTTATAGTTAATATGCTTTAGTGAGTTTCATTACTAGCCACCAAATAGTCTTGCTGAGACAGCATTTTTCCTGAGCCAGAGAGATAATAGGCAGAGGAGCAGAGAAGCACTGGAAATGCAGTGTGGTTGTGTGGGTGAGTGGAAAGAGCCAGGGTTCAAAATTAGACAAGCAGGGATGCAGGCCTTTGCCTTATCACTTACTAGCTGTGTAACCTTGGGACAGTTATTAAACATTTTGAGGTTCAGTTTCCTCATTCAGACAAGAAAAATAAAAATATAATCATGCAGGATTTTGAAATTGTGAGGAATAGAAATAATGTTTGTAAAGAGTCCAGCACAGTGTCTGGCTCAGTGATGATATATTCCTAAGAGTTCATTTTAATAGCCTCAATGTAACTTTATTGACTAATAAATGAAGTAGCAAAAATATATAATCATTAATCCCTTGGGAAATATATGTAATATAATATCCAATTAAGGAATTAAAGAACAAAATAAAAAAGGTAAATTTTTAAGGAAAGTTTAAAAAAGTAAATGCATTTTAGCTTGCAAGCAAATCTATAAAGGCCAGATGAAAATGCTCTTGGTTTAGCGTATTCCTCCTCATGAGGTTAAAGATTCTATAGCTAATTGGGCACACAGATGGGTTCACTGACAGACAATCCAACAGAATGTAACAGAATCCCTGAAGAAAGCTCCATGCATTCTGATCAGGGATATATGGTGTCTTATAAGCATCTTGACATTCTCTCCCCTATAGGGGTAGCCCAGAAAAGACCTGGGTTATATTTCACCAAGTAAAAAGGAAGGCAGGATCAATCGGCTAATAAGAGATTATAATTTGGTTATTCCCTTGTAATTTTAGAGCACTTTAACACAGAACATTTATTGAACAGAGTGAGAGCTACAAAGTTTCTGGGAATTTTGATGACTGCCACATGAAAAAAAATAACAGTACTACCTATTCGAATCAATAGTACCTCAGACTAATGATGCATCATAGTAATTAGGCAATTTTTCCTTATAAGAACTTACATGTTACATGTTGAAGGGCTATATTTGTGCAAAGCCATTAATATTTGAATATCAGAACAAGTACATGCCCTAGTGAAGTTAAAACAAAACAAAACAAAACAAAAACAAACAAACAAAAAAGACTCACCAAACTCACTGGAAGCAAATTTAATTTTTAATTTTCAATATAGAGACCAAAATAATTTTCAGTTATAGTTCAAAGAACAGTGAAAATTGTGAAGACACCAAACGTCCACATCATTACATTTAGTCTTCTAGCCAAGATTTAGTGTGTTTCAATGAAAACACCCAAAATATCCACTACAGTGGGCCAGGTAGGTACATAACCTTTAAGTGCTCTAGGAATGGGAAGGAAAACAGATTTGGTGTTGTCTTTGCAGAAGGAAGTTGGCTGAAATTTTACTCTGATAATTTTAAAACTTGGTGGAGTCTGAATAATAAATTCTTCTAGGGAGGGATTCTGTGCTGGTATTCACAACTTGCCCCTCTAGCTCTGCTCTCCCTGCTGCGTAACCCGGAAGGAAGCCAGTGTGGGTTGCCTCAAAGGACATTCTTGCCCAGGAGATGCAGAGGGAGAAAGGAGAGTGTAATTACCTTGGCTTTTGCCTAAAGGCCTGGAGGGTCAGCTGCCAATTCCTCTGAAATCTTCAGTTCCCATCAAAAGGCCTCTCCACACAGTGCTACTTTTGCTGGCTCCAGTTCCTTTAAGTCTAGGGGCTCTCGCTAGACCACTAGTACTGCATCATTTCTTGTTGGTTTTCCAAAAACCTGCCCATGCTTTTGCAAATAGTCCCTTATTAAATTCTTTTCAGTTACCTGTTTGAGTCTGCTGTTTCCTGCTGGACCCTGATTGGTAGAGATTGCATTCACAAAAATTTTAATAGAATTTAAAAAATAAAGTGCAGTTTTATTGCTTATAAGGATGCTTAATAACTCAAACTACATTTTAAAAAGTTGTTATCTAATTTAAGTTCTTACAGATGACATGTTTTGATGATTAAAAGTCTCCTCATCACTGTTGGCTGTTGTAGATAAAGTCCATTGGTTTTTTTTTTTTGGTTTTTTTTTTTTTAATTTTTATTGGGGTTGTTCAGATACCATACAATTATCCAAAGACCCAAAGTGTACAATCAGTTGCTCCTGGTACCCTCATACAGCTGTGCATCCATCACCGCACTTAATTTTTGTTCAATTTTTAGAGCCTTTTCATTACTCCAGACAAGAAATAAAGTGAAAGATGTAAAAAGAAAAAAAAAAAAAAAAAGAAAAAAAAGAAAAGGAAACTCGAATCCTCCCATATCCCTAACCAAGCCCCCTCAATTGTTTACTCATAGTGTTGGTATAGTACATTTGTTACTGTTTATGAAAGAATGTTGAAATACTACTAACTGTAGTATATAGTTTGCAATAGGTATATATTTCTTCCCTATATGCCCCTCTACTGTTAACTTCTAGTTGTATTGTCATACATTTGTTCTGGTTCATGGAAGAGTTTTCTAATATTTGTACAGTTAATCATGGACATTGCCCACCATAGGATTCAGTTTTATACATTCCCATCTTTTGACCTCCAGCTTTCCTTCTGGTGACATAGATGACTCTGAGCTTCCCCTTTCCACATCATTCACGCACTATTAGGCCCTGTTAGTTATTCTCACAGCTTGCTACTGACACCTCTGTTCATTTCCAAACATTTAAGTTCATCCTAGTTGAACATTCTGCTCATACTAAGCAACCACTCCCCATTCTTTAGCCTCATTCTATATCTTGGTACCTTATATTTCATGTCTACGAGTTTACATATTATAATTAGTTCTTATCAGTGAGACCCTGCAGTATTTGTCCTTATGTGTCTGACTTATTTCACTCAGTATATTGCCCTTGAGGTTTTGTCATCAACGCATTTTTTTTTTTTTAAGATGGTTTTGTTCACACACCATACATTCCATCCTAAGTAAACAATCGATGGTTCTCTGTATGGTCACATATTTATGTGTTCACCACCTTCACCACTATCTATATAAGGGCATCTACATTTCTTCCACAAGGCAGCAGGGAGAGTCAAAGAAGGTAGACAGGCAAAAGAAAGAGGAAAAAAAATGACAGCTAGGAAGTAGCAAAAGGAAAAATAACCTTAAATCAAAGTAGAGTAAAGAGTCAGACAACACCACCAATGTCAAGTGTCTAACATGCCTCCCCTATCCCCCCCTCTTATCTGCATTCACCTTGGTATATCACCTTTGTTACATTAAAGGAAGCATAATACAATGATTCTATTAGTTACAGTCTCTAGTTTACGTTGATTGTATCCCTCCCCCAATGCCTCCCCATTTTTAACACCTTGTGAGGTTGACATTTGCTTGTTCTCCCTCGTAAAAGAACATATTTGTACACTTTATCACAGTTGTTGAACACTCTAGATTTCACCGAACATATTTGTACACTTTATCACAGTTGTTGAACACTCTAGATTTCACCAAGTTACACAGTCCCATTCTTTATCTTTCCTCCTTTCTTCTGGTGTCTCATGTGTTCCCAACCTTCCTCTCTCAACCGTATTCATAGTTATCTTTGTTCAGTGTACTTACATTGCTGTGCTACCATCTCCCAAAATTGTGTTCCAAACCATGCACTCCTGTCTTCTCCTATCAATCTGTATGCTCCCTTTAGTATTTCCTGTGGGGCGGGTGTCTTGTTCACAAAGTCTCTCATTGTCTGTTTTTCGGAAAATATTTTCAGCTCTCCCTCATATCTGAAGGACAGCTTTGCTGGATATAGGATTCTTGGTTGGCAGTTTTTCTCTTTCAGTATCTTAAAGATATCACACCACTTCCTTCTTGCCTCCATGGTTTCTGCTGGGAGATCTGCACATAGTCTTATTAAGCTTCCTCTGCATGTGATGGATTGTTTTTCTCTTGCTGCTTTCAGGATTCTCTTTGTCTTTGATGTTTGATAATCTTATTATTAAGTGTCTTGGCATAGGCCTATTCAGATCTATTCTGTTTGGAGTACGCTGTGCTTCTTGGACCTGTAATTTTATGTCTTTCATAAGAGATGGGAAATTTTCATTGATTATTTCCTCTATTATTGCCTCTGCCCCTTTTCCCTTCTCTTCTCCTTCTGGGACACTAATGATATGTACATTCTTGTACTTTGTTTCATCTTTAAGTTCCCGGAGATGTTGCTCATATTTTTTCATTCTTTTCTCCATCTGCTCCTTTGTGTGTAGGCTTTCAGGTGTTTTGTTCTCCAGTTCTTGAGTGTTTTCTTCTGCCTCTTGAGATCTGCTGTTATATGTTTCCATTGTGTCTTTCGTCTCTTGTGTTGTGCCTTTCATTTCCTTAGATTCTACTAGTTGTTTTTCTGAACTTTCAATTTCTGCCTTATGTATGCCCAGTGTTTTCTTTACAGCCTCTACCTCTTTTGTGAAATATTCTCTAAACTTTTTGAATTGATTTAGTATTAGTTGTTTAAATTCCTGTATTTCAGTTGAAGTGTACATTTGTTCTTTTGACTGGGCCATAGCTTCGTTTTTCTTAGTATAGGTTGTAGTTTTCTGTTGTCTAGGCATCTGACCTCCTAAGCCACCCCAATCAGGTTTTCCCAGACAAGAACAGGCTCAGGTCACAGAAGGAGGAAATATTCAGTATCTGGTTTCCCTGATGGTTTTTCTTAGAGGATTGATACACCTGTGCTTTTCTGCCTGGCAGGTGCACCTGTCAGCCTGTCACCAGCTGGTGTAAGAGGGTGTGGCCTGTGACTCTCCTCCCCCAGGCTTTGGGATCTGATTCTGGAAAGGCAGGCAGTAGAGCTGGGCCCCTCCCTTTCCTCTTGGGAAGCTATGCCCCCTCCAGAGAGGTCAACTACATATCAATAAGTTCTTCGTTTCTCTGACTCTGCTGATCAAAGTGTTTTGATTTTAAAATGGCTGAGGCTGTCTTTACTGCAAAGCGCTGCAGGCTGAAAACGGCTGAGATTTTCTCCACAGAGGGACAGTAAAGCTCCCAGGTTCACCCCACAGCCAGAGACAGCACCCGATCCTCTGGGGTCTCCATCCTGAGACAGATATGTCCCCCAACTCTCCCAAGGTCAGTTGTCACCAAAAGCCTCTGACTGTTTGTTGAGGATTCGCTGTCTGTATTGAGCAGTTAACATTAAAACCCCAGTTGGAGCTGGGCTGAGAGAGTGCTGCTCTCTAGCACCGTGAGGCTTCCGTGAGGGAGGGACTCTTGGCTCTTGGCTCTCAGCGAGGGTCCGCAGTTTTACTTACAAATTTTATGCTGTTATTTCCTCCCAATTCAGGTTGGTGGATGATGAGTGGACAGTCAAGTTTGTCTCCCTGCAGTTATTCCAGGTTATTTACTAGTTTTTTTGTCATTTATGAATTGTTCTGGGGGGGACTAACAGTCTTCCACTCCTCTCTATGCTGCCACTTAGCTCCCCAGTCCATTGGTTTTGGAACCAGAAAGACCTGGATTGAAATCCTGGTGTTATTCCCTATCTCTCATATCCAGCTGGACTTCCAGTCTACTCCCTTTTCCTCCTGGGAAGGAGGAACTTGCTGCCTCTCTTTGCTCTTCCTTCACTTCTTCTCAAGGGAGGAGCAGCGACATCTAATTAGTGATATTGGAGGGGGCACTGAGAGGCATGGTCTAGGCCCCTTTCTCCCTGTCTGTCTGTCCTGCCCTCCTGATTCACCCTTGCTGCACTTCATGCCATGAGCTCTGCCCAAGGCAGGGGTGAGGGTGGGCATCGCCATTCAGTGAGGGAAGTGGTACCAAATGACTGGATAATATTCACTGGAATGAGTTTTCACTCATTCCTATATCTGGTTTTGATGCATACTAGGATTGGGGCACTATTTCAAATAATAAATGAGGAAAAAAAGATGGTCAAGCAGCTTTATCAGTAATGGAAGTCATCATTTGATCTTTATCCCGCTGGTTCCTTTGGTCTAGTTTTCAATTGATTTGGAACTTGGAGACAAGGTATAATTGAATGACATTCTCAGAACCCAACTCCTAAGACTGATCTTAGGCAATATTTGAACTGAGTCCATTTGTTAATATGTAAAGTTGGGATAATAATATCTGCTTCCATAGGCCTATTTTGAAGATTAAATGAAATTATAAATGTAAACATTTAGTATAGTGCTTTTTTAAAAATATGGTTAAAAGCAATAAAATGTCCACCTGAAGGAAAAGTTTAGACTTTAACAATCCTTCAAATCATATGCTAAATTAAGATAGAATAGTATGAGTAAACTGAAAGAAAGATTTTAGATATTGCCACAGCACAAGCATTAATCATCTTATTCCTAAACTTTGATTATAAGCAAAAGAACTGGTCAATAAGAACATGAGGGATGACGAGCAGATTGTAATTTAAGTATTAGCAGAAAACTTCAAAATATAAGAAAAAGGAGAGCTTAATTTTAAAAATATTCTCCCTATATTCAAAGATAATAATTGTGTAAAAATCTCCAGTGTGGTTAATTAAGAATTGTAATGCAACATTATTTTGAGTAAGAAAGTACCATAGAAAAATGTATATGAAATATTTGTTATAATTTTAAATTTAAAAGCAGAATACAAAATTGTATAGATAGTATGAGTTCAATAATTTTTAAATGCCAAGATAATAAGACAATGACCTAATATACCAAAATGCAAATAGTGGTTTTTTTCTGCGTAGTGGAATCTCTATCATCCAAATTTTTTTCAGTATGTTATTAACTTTTGTTACCGGAAAAAATAAAATTAATTTACAAATAACAATGTCAGAAGGAAATTAGAAAGGCAGTTATTAATTATATAAAGCAAATTAATGTCAAAAGAATAAGCTTTTGTTTCCAAAGATGCAAATTTCACCCTCCTTTTGATACCCATCAGTTAGTTAACCTATTGGCAAAGAAGAGAAAGGCAAATGGGCATGAGCAGGAACAGAAATACAGATTAGAAAAACCCAAATTTAGATTTGGACAGAAGTGGTATCAAAATGAGAGAATAATAATTATGAGACTGAGTTTACAGTTGTTCCCATCTCTTTAGTTTTTATGAATACTAGGTATAGGGCAATATTTCAAAAAATAAATGAGGAAAAAATTTTCAAATTTAATGTGGGCAATACAGAAAACTTAAACATATACATACACACACACACAGAGAAAGGACTATCTTTCAAAATTCCCCCAAGCAAAGAATTAAATTTCACATTTTGTTGCACGCCCTCATGTCTTTTTTTTCCTTTTGTTTATTAAAGAAGTTGTGGGTCTACAAAACAATCATGTATCACTTATAGGATTCCCATGTACTACCCTATTGTTAACACCTTGCATTGGTGTGGTAACCATGTCTCTTGTTGTTTACTTAATTATTACTAATTCATTTAGTGTGGGGTAGTTTTACAGTATTTCAGAGTTTTCTTTCTTCACTCAGTTATATCATGAACAGTTTTCCACATCAAAATATAATTCCACAAGATGATTGCAGTTGCTGTATGGTCTTCCATTTCACTTGATAATCTGTAATGTACTTAATCAACTGCCGGACATGTGACATTTTATGAGTATTTTCAATATTTTGCTATTGTAAAAAATCTTGTGCATACATCTTTGGGAATATCTCTGATAATTTTTGAAGACTTTTATTAACAAAATCCTTCCCAGGATTTTCATGAGGACAAAAGCCAAATGGGGTTAAGATCCAGAACTGTCTTATTGGGGTAGTTGTCAGGGTGTAAACTCCTTTCCAGGGTCAGACCTGTTTTACCCCACACCTAGATTCTCCTTCAACACATACTAGAAGTACTGAAAACTACTCATCAAACGGGTAAAACATGGCATCAAAGGAGAAATATGGTGTATTCTCCTCAAGTTAACTTAATGCAGAAATACAGGGAAGAATTTTTATGTTAAGTTGAGCACAAATGTATTAGGAAACAGAAAACAAATTCACATTAACGTATAAGAGAAAAATGAGATTCAAGAAATTTT
Source organism: Choloepus didactylus (assembly GCF_015220235.1). Classification (NCBI taxonomy): domain Eukaryota; kingdom Metazoa; phylum Chordata; class Mammalia; order Pilosa; family Megalonychidae; genus Choloepus; species Choloepus didactylus. The sequence goes on along the minus strand of NC_051310.1, from coordinate 52,283,927 downwards.
ATGTTTGTAGGGGTGCCTTCTAGATCTGCCTGCATTTATACTTCTCTGCCATTGGGGGACCACCCTGAAATGTGAGAGGTGAAGACTTGAAGCACAGCGGGCTTCCATGTATTTGCATGCACTTCTTGTACTAACAGGATGTCAGAAAGCATTATAGGGTCATGTCTTAGGGAAGTAGAGGACTTAGGGTTGAGTCTATGGGGGAGCAATGGTGTGGTATCCTTGAGGCTGAGGCACCTCCAGAAAGCCAGAGGGCAAATCTGTTGACTTCCTCTTGTATTATCCTCCCAGGTCATACAGGCAGTATTTTTTTTTTTTTTTTTTTTTTGGTCCATCCCTCCCTACCCTCTCTCCACCCCAGCCCATCCCCTTTTTTTTCTGACTGGCCCTGGATGTATAAGAGGCAAGAGGACAAAAGTTGAAAGTTGACAAGACAGAAATTTACCTATTCACTACAAGAATGTTGACAAAGAAAAATTTACCATTACCTTGATTCATAAGCCAAACATAAGCATTTCTCCATTAGACTTCTCAAGCACTTGAGGACAGGCTGGGATCTGTTAAAACCATATCTTATTAAAAAACAATTAGACTTAAATTTAATTTTGATAACGAAACAAAAAGGAAAATAAAAATACCAGGTTCTGATTCCAACACGTAAAATTCATCAAGGAAAAAATAGTGTTCAAGAAAAATATAATTCACTGTGATAGTTTAGCAGTAAACAAACAATGTTAACTATCTAAATGTTTGAATTTTTTAATGAGGTTAATGCCTCACCTATTATATTTGGCTATGCTGTTAAATTTAGAGGTGACTATAAATGAACAAGGGCTTTAAAAAATCACCCATACTATGAAATCTTTAATTTTTAAAGTATTATTTTGACATAGTCTACCATTAATCATTTAAGAATTTGATTTACATTATGATTTAGTGACTATTTCCCCTTGTTTTATGAAAAGACATAAACATACAAAGTACTTTGCCTTCAAAAAGGCAAAAAACAGAGCAGTTGTACGTTTAGAGGAAGGCAAAGGTGAAGTGTCAAACCATAGGGATTAATTTATCATATTAGAGAGCAACCAGAGCTAATTGCAGCAGAATTCTTTTAAAAGATGAGTATGACCCAGGATACAAAAGAATTCATTTCAATCTACTCTTCAAAGAAAGCGTGACCAGCCAGATCGATTCTGTAATTTGAATTTAATATGAATATATTTAACTAATGAAAAAATTAAAAAGAAAAAATTTCATACCAAGGAGCTCCAGGAGGTACAGGCAGAAAGCAGTCCAGGAGCAGGTTGTGGAATCTGAAGGCAAATGACACTTTTGCCTGGATCAGCAGAGGTTGTTTATTCCCTCCAAATCACTACCACATTGACTAAGGTCCATATGCTCCCCACCTGCTTCTCTATGCATGGAAGAGATTCCTAAAGTTAGGATACCTTGAGCCTTCCTAGTTAAGGCAATGTGGGATTGCTGGAACCCCACAGTAGGGAAGCAAAGCCACACTCCCAGTGCATTCTGATGAGGTGGAACACTGCCCCACTACTTCTCAGCAGTGTTTCCTTACAGCAGAAAACAAAGTGGAGAAACAGATCTGATATCTGTGCAGGAGGAAAAGTCTTCACAGTAGTGTTAGGGCCATTCTGAGGCCTGGGGTGAGGAAAGAGCAGATGTATACAAACCGTCCTACTCCTTTATAACTGAAATGATCCATAAAACATACCATGCTTTCTGCATCTACTCTCCCCCTGCCGGCTTAATTCAAGCAAAGGTCATGGGAATTTTCTACTGTTCAGTTTTCCATACTCTCACTCACTCTGGGTTTCCTGGCACTCGGGTCTTGACCGTCTTCTTAACCAGTTCACTGGGCCTTCGTATTTCTCCCCCTCATCTCAAGTTTCGCCTGTAAAGTTGGTGCTTCCTGTACAAGCAGAATAGTATGTGCCCTATGCTCCATTTGTTATAATTCCAAATTTATACTTTTCATTTTGCAAGCCTTGAGTTTCCCCAGGAAATTTTCTTCACCATGACAGCAAATTAAATTCCTGATTAGATTCTCCTAATTAGTGGCTGCTTGTGGAAGGAATTCTGGACAGATGGGAGGCAGGGAAGAGCTGCTCAGGCAGATATTGAAAGAGATTAATTCTACACAATAAAGCCATTTGGAAGAAACTTTATCTAAAAGGTTGGAAGCTGAAAAACAGAGAGAAAAAAGTCCTTAACTCTATCTAGTAACCATAAAAAATATCAGGCACCAAACTAAGCTTATCTCCCTCCCCAAATCAGCTCTTCTGGGCTCTTGTTCCTGGTAAACAGTAATGCCATCATGCTGATCAGCTAGTCATAAAACAGGGCCACAACTAGGGTGAGGCAAGCAAGCTGCCTAGGGTGCCAAATTTAAGGGGGTCACTCTCTGAGGCAGCCTTGGTCTTAAAACCCACAGCTAGTCACTTGCAAGGTCCCTTCAAAGCATCTCTCTTAGCTGTTCCATGGTGGGTATTTGGCATGTCCATCTAATATGAAGGAGCAGGGACAGGGTGAACATCTCCTTTCTAGTTTCACTGTGGCTGCTCTAGTGGAGGCCTAATCATTAGTCACCTGGTTGATGTTTCAGTGCTCTCTTATATACTTCTAATCTCCCATATCTTGCACCCTCATTGCATTTATGTCACTCCATATCTAAAGAATAAAGCCAAATCTCTTGGTACTAGCTTTCCAATTTCTCCCAGTGTGGCCTCAATCCACCTTTCCGCCTTACCTACAGCTGTCGTTCCCACCTCCAGCACCATACAACCCAATTCAGCTTATAATTCACCATTCTCTGCATATTCCATGCACTTCCGTGCCTTAGTATCTTAGTCCATGTTCTTTTTTCATTCTGGGATGAACCTTCTCCATCTGGTAAAAGCCAGATCAGGACCCAGCCCAAAGTCCCCTAAGAATCCTTCTCTGTAGCTCTAGCCTTGTATCTCAGCTCTTGTATCAACCTGCCTTTTATTTAGCTTGCATTTGCACAGTGTCAAGTCGCCCTTGAATCCCACACACCACTTTGCACAAAAGGATAACTCCATACATGTTTGTTGAACCCAAGTGTAAAACTGGTCACTGGCAACTTTTTATAAGTAATTATTACCCCCCTACTACTTTTTATTCTCCCACTGCTACTACCTTCATTCACTTCTACCTCTGCATCTTTGACTTTTGACTCTAACAGTGAAATAAAATACACAATTGGACTTTTACAAAAAGCAGCAGGTAATTGTTAGGCAATAGGTTGATGAGGGCAAGACTGTCATTCACAGCTCAGTTCTCAGTGCTTGGCACAGTAGGTGCTCAATTAATATCAAAAAAACAAGTTTATAGCAATTGTGATTGTTCTATGCCAGAGTTATGTTGTGTATTATTATAAAAAGTTTATGTAAGGGTTTATATCACTTTCAACATTTTTAGCCAATTAAAATATCTGCATCAACCCTGCAGAGTAAAATATAGAGAACATTTCTTTTTCAGTTTTACTGTTCTTCAGTGATTTCCATTAAGAACCCACGGAAGCCATCTACCAGCTTGGGGTTGGGCTATGTGGTCCTGGAGACAAGAGTGAAATGGCTCAGTCCTCCTGGCATGTCACATGTCACTAGTGACTTTGTCTCTTAGAGCCTGTGCATTTTCCTGGAAGACCACAAGAAGAGAGGGAGAACTTTCTACATTTAGTAACATTTATTTATGCATTCAGTATCAAGTACATAAGTGCAAATATCCAGAGTCCATAATTAAGTCCATTAGGAACTACAGAGAAAGTAAATACAAATTTGTAATAAAGTTAACATGCTGGTACTTTTTGGTTACCATACATGTAAACCAGCCCATCAATCCCAGACGACAAAAGTACTGCATATTTGTTTCAGGTTTATTCATTTATTTAATTATTTAAGTTATACAAAACTGATTGTTACCATAAGTACAGTCGACTTTTTATTTTCATGTTGTGTGTGTTTGAAAAACACTAAAACATCAGTCTACAATTCTATACGTGGTTATTAAAGATTAATCCCACCAGCAACCCGGGGACATATAAGCAGTTTCCACTATTGCATCAGTGCACTCGGCAGGAAAGGCCCAGCCACAGGGAACGTTAGAAGCTACAGAAGCATCGCAGGGAGGAGAAGAACACCGATGAAGGAAAGATAACTTGAGCTCTCACCATCATGCACTTTTTTTTTTTTTTAGCAACACGAAATAAAAACCACACCTAATACACTTTTATCTATACTTTAGTGTTTGACACAAGTAACTCAAATATCCTAAGAGTACAGAAACAGCCTAAAAACAGCTGTTTTAAAATTTGTGTCTAAGATTATGGTACCGGGGGAAAAACAATCAATTTGCAGTAACATGTAAGAACAGAGCCGTTACCACTCCAGACATTCCTGTTTGTGCCCAGTCCCTGGTGGGATGTCGATTTACTCGGCGTGCCTTTTAGCACCTGGGATTTTAGCCTGAATCCTAAAAGAACATAATATCAAAAGACAATAAACAGCATGTTATTAATGAAATCATTTTGTGTTCATTATGTTTTTGTTGCTTTAATTAGGTAAGTGACCAAATAGCTTCATATCCCAGAAGTTATTATAGTTTTTATGTATGCATCTATAAACATTCTTGTATACAGCAATAAGAAGAAAGTATAAATTGGATAATGAATGACCCAAGAAAGTCACATTTCTTGGATTATAGCTCTTCAAGCAGATGAGCATGCTGACTTATTTTAAGACATATCTGAAAGAGAAAGGGTGTGATTACTCATATGCCAGAATGATGGGCATAAGCTAGGATGGTCCCAGGCAAAGGAGCCTCTAGTCCCCTGAGGCATAGTGAAAGTCAGTAGAACTGGAATTGAGGACCCTGTGTCCTAATTCCAGCTGTGCTACTAACTAGCTGTGTGACTGAAGGTCAGCTAATGAGCTTTTATGGACCTAGAGCATGCGTCTTTTTTTTTTTTTATCTTCATTTTATTGAGATATATTCACATACCACACAGTCATACAAAACAAATCATACATTCGATTGTTCACAGTACCATTACATAGTTGTACATTCATCACCTAAATCAATCCCTCACACTTTCATTAGCACACACACAAAAATAACAAGAATAATAATTAAAGTGAAAAAGAGCAATTGAAGTAAAAAAGAACACTGGGTACCTTTGTCTGTTTGTGCACATAGACTAGACATCTCTGAGGCCTCTAACACTCTGTGATTTTGCCAGCAAGGCAGCATTATTTTAAGACAGGTTTATACCAGAAGCAAATTGTTTATTGGTTCAAAGCTTTATGAGATCATTGTAACTTTGACTGAGAACTTACTCTAGGCCAGGCACCCTTCCAAGTGCTGGTATCGAATTGAATGGTCGACAACAGAGACCATTAATTCATGAGCCTTTATTCTTGTAGCAGTTGAGGAGCCAGATATAAACAAGTAACAAACAAGAGAAGCTCAGATGGTGATCAGTGCAATAAGGCAAAACCAAACAAGGTGAGGTGATGGGCGGGAGGGGGTAGTGGTGGTGAGGTGGATGGTCTCTGTGCTAGACAGAATGATCTGAGAAATGGAGGACTGATGGACAGGCGACAGTTTTGATGTGAAGTGTTTTGGAGACAGGATCCAGCAAATGCGAAGGTCCTAAAGTGGGGACAAGCTTAAGGGGTGAGGGGAAGAGAGGCTGTTGTGCTTGGAGCATGGGGAGGGGACATCTGAGAGGCAGATGAAGTCAGAATTGTGGGCCACGGTAGGGAGCTTAGATTCTAATTTGTGTTATGGGAGCCACTGATGAATTTTAGGCAGGGGGGTGATGGGATCAGATCCATATTTTAAGAACACTATGGCTGTTGTGTGAAAAAAATGGGGAGCAATAATGGAGGGAGGGAAAACTTCAGCTGGGTCCAGATGGCAATGGACTGGATTATATGGTAGAAGAGGAAATGGAGAGAAGTGAACAGACTGGGATCTATTTCGGAGATGGAGCTGACAGGGCACACCAGACATGCTGATGGATGAGGGAAAAGGAGAGAGTAATCGAGGCAGGTTCTCTGGTTTTGGGCCTAGCAACCAAATGAATAATAATGCCATTTAAAGAGACGGTGATGACTGAAGGAAAAAAGGTGAGTTTGCAAGATCTGTCTGGCCATCTTGAATTTGAACATCTATGATACATTTGAGAAAAAATATTAGATAAGCAGGTGGGTAGACCTGGTCCTCAGGAGCAGAGGACTGGACTGGAGACACAAGTTTCAGAGCCCTTGACACAGAAATAAACTTTAAAGCCACAGGAATGGGGGAGAGGTGGATTAGATGATGAATATTCAGGAGAGGACTATGGGAGAAAGCGAGGAATACCCTAACAATGTCCTGGTAGCTGAGAAGAGTGTGTAACAAAGGCAGTACTGATTGAGTAGGATGAGGATGGAGAGATGACCGCAGGATTTGGCTATCTGAAGGTCACTGGTGACCTTGACAAGAGCAACTTAAATGCAAAGGATGAAGACCTGACTGGAGTGAGAGATGGGGAGAGAGGAAATAGAGATAACAATGACAGAAAGTTTTGAGAATTTTTTATGTTAGGGCGGCAAAGAAATGGAAGTCAAGCTGGAGGGGGACATGGAGTCAAAGTTTCTTGCTGTCATTTTTTCCCCCAAGACTGGAGATATTATGATTATGCAAATCAACAAGTGGAGGGAGAAACTGATAATGCAGCAGAGAGAGTGAAACATTCTAACGGAGATACCTTAAGTCTATATACTGTTTTTCAAAAGTCTGACATATATTTTTTAACTTTTAAAATTTTTAAATATTACAAGAAAGTCTACTTTCCTCCCTGTGCAAAAGTCCTTTCTACCACATCTGTGACAGTGGTCAGCTAACTTCTACCTGAATATTGAATGTCAGGGAGTTCACTGCTTCACGGAGCAATTGGTTCCATTGTTGGACAACTCTAATTACTATTGGTTTTCCTCACAATTCATTAAATCTCAGAACTCTGTAACTGCCATTTACTGCCCTTTAGAGAAAAATAGAAAGCCTACTTCTTTCTCAGTGTTCGATCTCCAAATATTCCAGGATAGTTATTGTATTTTTTAAAGTCATCTCTTTTCCGGGATAATCATCCCCAATGAAGTTCAGTCTTCACTGCCCATTATTGTCATTTCCAGTATCCCAATGCCTGGTCATTTTTCTCTGGCATTATTCTAGTGTACTAATGTGTATCTCTTAAAATATCCAAACCTGGAATCAAACACAGATATGCAATGACTAATATGGAATATAATAAGACTATGGCTTCTTCCAATTTATATGTTATACTTCTATTAATAACTTCTAAACTTGCATTAACTCATATTTGGCTGTGATCAATTAACCAATTAACCCCACCCCAGGTTCTCTTCACATGCCCTATTGTTACACCCTGTTTCCCCTCACTCTTCCCCATCCTATTTTGTAAAGATGGCTTTTTAAAAACCTAAATATAGGATTTTACTTTCCCTGCTAATTTCATTTCATTGATTTCAGTTCAGCATTGTAGCTTGCTCTATTCATTGTGACTCTTGAGCTTGCCATCTTCTGAATTCACTTTTGCTCTAAGCTGTGTGTCACCCACAACTTTGATAATTATATTTGGTTTTGTCTTCACATAGTCATGTGAAGTTATGGGGTTGTAAGCAATGGGGTCAAAGGAAGGCCCTGTGTCACATTACTATGCCACGCCCCATACAGATCTTTTATGGATTAATGAACATCTGTGGGGTCTATTATTTCAACCTTCTAGAACTCTACATAATTCTATTATCATCTGAACCATAATCTCCATTTTCTCCACAAGGACGTCAGGAAGACTTGTTGAGTACCCACTGAAATCAGAAGACTCACCAGCTAGAGAGCAGTCCATTTGATCCTCTGGTTTATTGAACATATTGAACCATGATATTCTGAGTATTTAACTATATGTTTATAAATCCATCCTAGGATTTTGCTTAAAATTGGGCATCCAATTTGTCAGAATTTAATTTCTAGAGTCTACTTTTTCCTCTAATTTGAAAAACAGGACAGCTCTTGGCCAACTTCAGTTTTCAGGGATGTACTTCATTCTCTGAGATCTATCAAATATCATTCAAGAGAGTTTCTAGGTGAAATCTCAGGCTATTTAATCTTCTGAGACTGTAACTCATCTGGATATGGGACTCTGAATTCACTTAAGGCAGATTCCTCAATATGCTTTCATTTATTTAAAGCTTTAATTCCCTCTACAATATTTATCTTGCCTTTTCTAATCTGAATCCCTTTTTCCTTATTTTCAAAACTGTAAGAAGTAAACAAGGCAGTGTTATTACCCCTATTTTATAGTTGGGAAATTCAGATTAAATGACCTGGACATTGTTATCCATCCAGTCAGTATAAACAAAAGACTACAACTGGGGTCTCCTGACCCAATCTGGGATTGTCCTCCATGTCTCTCTTGAACTGATCTCTAAACTCTGATGGTGATGATGATGATGACAATGATGATGACGACGACAATTATATCTAACATTTACTGAGTGCTTCCTATGTGCCGGTAAAAGTACTTTGCAGACATTATCTCATTTAATCCCCCAAAATCCTATGAGGTGAGTATTAATATTTCCAATCTACAGATAAGGAAATAGACTCAGAGTCAAATAACAATGTATGATGATCTCATATAGCCCGAAGTGCCAGAAATGGATTCAATGCAGTCTGACTGATTCAAAGATCATGTTTTTAATCATTTGACTAAAACAGTGTAAGTTATTTTGCTGGAATTATTCCAACATGGAATCAGAATTTCAGAAGTTAAAGGGAGCTTAGAGGTAAGATCCCATCAAGAAATTTCCTTCAAAATTTAGTGCCAGGAAAAACACTTCTCTCGAGGAACTGCTCTTTCCTCCTTTCTAATACCAAGAACCATGTAACTTAGTTTCTTTTTTTGCTGTAGATACCCCAAGGCTCAGAGTCATATCTGAAGCTCAATTACGGAAACCATATTTGCATCGTTTCCTTTCTATTTCTTTTTCACAGCCTTGATTTCCCATTTTAATGTAACAATTACATTGTATATGTTATACTCTTTGTCATCTCTCTTTTCCCTCCATTTCAACTGGCCATTCCCACAACACTTTTGCTTGAATTACCATGGCTTCCTAGCTGATTGCACATCTCCAATCTCTCCCCACTCTAATTTTTCTCCCACTAGATTGTCAAAGTGATCTTTCTAAAACATAAATCTGAGTACATTATTCCCCTGCTTGAAAGCACCCAGGTCTCTCCATTCCCTGTTGGAACAGAGTCAAAACTCCTTAGTGCACACCATCTGGCTTCAGCCTATCTTTTCCAACTCTTTTTAGTTGACCTTTCCACTTACTTAAACTTTAGGCAAATTGGCTGGCTCACTGCTTCCCAAACATGACCTACATTTTCATGATTCTCTGCCTTTGCTTATATTATTTCTTCTTCTTACAATGTCTCTTCCCTCATCATCTACCTGATAAATGCTTACACATCCTTCAGGGCTCAGGTCTAATTTCATCTTAGCAGCTTTTCATTAGCTGTTCCAGGCAAGAATAGTTATTCCCTTATCTCTGTTACTTTAACATTTTACACAACTCCATTATAATTCTTATCATGACTTATGGTTATCTCTGTAAATTTGTCTGTACCAATAGGCTGAGAGCTAATCTACGGCTGGGATCCTCTCATTCATCTTCGTACCCTTTGTGCCTATTATATGCAGCACCCCAGACATAATAGGCACCCTTCTTTTGGAACCAATCAAATAGCCAACAAATAAACAATTAATAATGTGATTTGCTCCAGTTCCCCAAACTAAGTATCGGACAACTTAGGAATACAACCTAGATCGTCCATCTCCCAATTTCCAAAGTCCTGTGCTGGTGTTCATTGCTACAGTTTCCATACATAGAGCTCTAGCTGCCAAAAAGTCATTATTATATAAGTTCCTGGTCATGAGGCCTAGAAATTCTAATTCTGTAGTTCTGTAGTGGAGTCTGGGAATTAGTATTTTTTTTTTTAAATCAGTTCCCCAAATTTGGGCACCACCAAGTTTCAAACTATACCATGTTACCATTTCTTAATGCAAAATAATGAATATTTTATCCTTAGTTTTTTAATATTCATTAGGTCTTTGTTACACTTGGGTCCAGGCTGATAATTACAGGCATCTTCAAATGTGTTGTGGATCTGATACAGATCCAAATTCAACATAGAATTCTATGTGTTCCTAATGAAGTTAGGAGGAAGAATGTAAACTGTAACAGTAAAAAACAAGATCTTCATATACTTCAGGAGAGAACTGCATCTGTTATCATGCATTCTAACAACAGACGAATTTTATTAAAGGTGGTGTTTTTTCTTGTTTGTTCTGTTATTATACATCTTTCTTTAAGTATTTCCCTTTAAATCTGACAATCACTCAGATCAACTCAAATGGGAGTTTATGCTGACAAAGTCTAGTCCCTTTGTGACATGTATTTATACTTGAAGCTGAGGACAACTTTTGATTGAAACAAAATTCTGAATAATAGTGACGACATAAAAACTATCATTTTAGATGGAGACACATCTAAAAACACTAATTTAAGAATTGGGGAAAAATACAAAGTTTAATGACCATGTTGGCTTTGGATACTTATAACTGGAATTGTAATTTCTTAACATAATAAGGTAACCCATAAGATAGCATCTATTCAAGATTCAGCTTTTAAGTGCAATGATTTTAATTAAACAAATGAACAGATACACACACACCTGTTGAGCTGAAATGGCATAATTTATAATATTTAGGTAAAAATTTTTTTACAGATTTTAAAAATATTTAAAGCTTTAAGAAATAATTTTGATGGTTTAAAAATTTAGTGATATTCATTGTTTAAGATATTGAAAATTTGTGCTAACTTAATTGTTTTTATTTCAATTAAACTGCTATAAATTAATATTACTTTTTGGAATCAGGCTTCCTTCTTTCCCCACCTCATCTTGTTCTTGGACATGGGCAAGCCCCAGAAAGACCTTAACAACTTACCAAATTCTTTCATATTGATATCTGAAATAAACCACTGAAGGTTTTATTTGAGTGTTTTAACATTTACACTTATTTTCTGAAATAATATGATTGAGAAAGGAAGAAGTATACAATTCAAATATGTGAACGAATGATCATAAATCAATCTATTATTTTTCTACTTTTTTTCACCCCCACCTAATCCACTCAAGTGCCTGCTTAAGGCAGTGTTACCTTTTTATGAATTGCACTATGAAACTTACTTTGCCACAACAGCATTTATGTGAGTCCTTACAAGTCCCAGATATTGGTCAATCTGTGCCTACAGAAAGAAAGAAATTATGAGCACATCCAAAGTTCATGAGGTCAAAATTTAACGTAAGTGATGGACATACAAAGAACTTACCTGGTGCTTAACATACACTACAGGTAGAGTAAACATTGAAACCACAGCTGGGATGAAAAGCAAATATAGTATTAAAATTCTGAGTGTTAGCAAAAATCATATGTATTTATTTATATTGCTATGTAATTCTAAAGCATTCTTTATAACAACCAGCATTCTAGACAAAATAGGACAGGGCAGTTGACAAGAAAAATGAAAAGATGCTGAATCCCTTACAGAAATTATATCATAATTCCTAGATTATTTCCTAGATACAAATTAATCCCTATTCATAGCTGTCATATATATTATCCAATATCCAGATATATATTAGAAGCCAAATAAAACCAGTTGTGGTGGAAGAAAAATGCAAAGCTTCAGAATAAGAAATTCATATTAATGTGTAATATATATTATATTATTTAATATATATTATATTATTTAATTGAACTATGATGATAAGGGACATGCTTTGTACTCAGGGATATCTGTGGCATTGGTTCCTAAGAATCTACTGAAAGAAGCTAAAAGCCAACAGTCTATGAAGCATTATATTCACGGCATGAGTGAAGGAAGACAAAATACAGTCTCTGTCTTTACCCATGAGCAGCAGGGTCAAGCCATTGAAGAGAGCGCCAACATAAGTCAGGAGCCACATCAGGACTGCAAACTGAAAAATGAAAGGAACATGAGAGCTCTTAAAACTGTTTGTGTCAGAGAAAAGCCTCATTTCAAAAGCCTCATTTGTTTTTCCCATTGCTTTGCTTTATTTTGTTTGGAAATGTTTTTCTATTTGATAAATAATTTTAAAATAAAAAAAATAAGCCTCATTTCATTTTTTTTAAAAAGAAGATTAGAATTTGAGGCAAAATACATCATGATTTCAATAGGAAATATAAGTGAAATAGATATTTAAAACTCATTACAGAACCACTAAAAGGGGACCCAGTCCTTTTCCCTCTCAGAACCCTTCATATCTCTTTGTTAAAAGATCTAGTCTCAGGGTGGGCAAACTATTGCCCTTCGCTTATTTTTGTATGGGCCTATGAGATAAGAATGGCTTTTGTAGTTTTAAATGGTCAAAAATAAACATTTAAAACAAGAATAATATTTCATGACAAGTGAAAAATGATATGAAATTCAATTTTCAGTGTCCATAAATAAAATTTTATTTTTACACGGCCACAGTCATCCACTTATGTACTGTCTTTGGATGCTTTCGTGCTATGATGTCAGGGTTGGTTGGTTGTAACAGAGATTGTGTGGCCTGCAAAGCCTAAAATATTTATTATCTGGATTGTTATGGACAGGCACTGCCGACCCCTGAGCTAATCCACAATTTTTACATTACAAACACAAATAGAAATGTCACTTTAGAAACACTAAGCTAAGCAATTATACTGTCTCTGGTATTTCTCTTTAGTTATTACTCAGTCAGTCATCATTCCAGTGAAGCGCCTTAAGGGTCAAGTCCGCATCATTCACTGTCTTCTGCCCTTCCTGGAACAGTTACAAGCAGCCCTGTGCACCCAACTCTGCCAGGGTGTGTCCAAAGTGCTCTGGGAGCCCGGAAAACTCACAGCCACAGCATCTGGGCTTTCCCCATCCTGCTCATGGCCTTGCCAAATCATGACTGATTAACTTTCATTTACAGGTAAGTCACAGGGAGGCAAAGCAGCTTTCCAAAGAAATCTAGTGAATTCAGTGAGCAAACTGCAATAAAACCTAGGGACTCCAGATTCTGGCCAGGTTTTGGGTCTGACACACCTTAGTCCTTCAGATCATTCAGTCTTGGAGCCAAAACTGTGTGAGGACACTTGGATGTCTAGCTATTAGCAGAGACCAGAGTTTCTTTCAGTGAAAAAATAAAACATATATTTTTTGCATTCCCAAACTAGATGAGAGGTTTTTTAAAACATTTTTTTAAATAAATTTAAGAAATTGAGGAATTATAAATGGTAATTAGAGGCAGCCTGGCATGTTGTAACAAGTGTGGAATTAGAGGCTGTGTGATCTGAGTTTGATCCCAGCTCTGCCAGGAACTCACTGGGCAACCTTGGACAGCTCTCACAACCTCTCTAGGCCACACAGGTTTTTCATCTGTAAAAGGTGGGGATTAGACTGAATGAGTCCAAAGTACCTTATACGTGGAGGTTTTCTGACTCTAGAACATAATGATCATTTGCTTTTTATTGTTCTCCCTTATGTGGTGGTTTGTAACACTACACCTGTAGGGAAAACGAAACTCAAGACTGTAAAGTGAACAGCTTAAACAATCGTACTTTTAAGGAATCCACCAGGTCCTGGACGAGGAAGAGCCTCCTCAGTTCTTTAAGCGTGTTGTTCACGTAGAACTGCAGGCAGTCTGTGTACTTCTGAATCTGCTCCTGGGAAAGGGTGATCTCGAGCTCCAAGTAGGCCCTGTCAACAAGCCATCCCCACAGAGAACTCCGTCAGAGGGAATCACAAAACAGGCTGGCTGCCGTGTTGACAGGCTGGCACCCTGACAGCCCAGCTTTCCTTCTCTCACTGCGAGGACGGCCAAGGGGACTAGGGCACCTACCTGACTGCCTCCAGGGTATCAGGGGACGCAGAAATCGCAGCTTCTCATGGGACACTGTGACTGCTTCTGTCTATCAAAGACCGAGCAGTGTAGAGGGAGCTGATAATTCAGGGAGTCTGGTTGTGACCAGAGAGAAGTCAGTCCCAAATGATCTTACTTTCTGAATTCTCCACATATCCCTGGCCAGCAGGCAATTGTCAAAGCCCTGTTTCTTCTCAGCTGCCAGGAAATGAATTTTGTCTTTAGATAGGTAAGATGGCTGCAAATTCTAGCCACCAATGCTTCCTGATCATCCAAAACTTTAAGAGTTCACATTTAAATTCTGGAATTTACTGCCAGGTTTTATTTAGAGATCCTTGAAAACTCAAGTGATCTGGGCCATATTAAAATGCTCACGGTTTTATTAAGGGCAGTGTTTTTAGTAGTTACATTTTTCATTTGTTCAAACGGTTAAATTGAATCCTTGGAGTCATTCCAGCCTCGGCTGCTGCCTGTTTGGCCATGCTCACCCACAGAGGCCCACCTGCTCTCTCACCTTCCCTGCCTCCCCTCTTTGACAACAGTGCCACGTTACCTGCCTAGAGGGCATCCTGAGAGTCCTTCTGGTGCTTTCCTAACTCTGGGAATTAAGATGAAAACAGTAAAGCAGGATTTGGCCTGAGTTTTAGGGAAACACATTTAACTGTTATGGTTTTCTTTACTTAAAAAAAAAAAAAGAAAGAAAAGAAAAACCCTGATTTGTCTAGAAAGTGTATATTAGTTGAAAATGTGCTCTGAGTCAGATATTCCTTTTACTGACCAATATGAACTCAGCCAGAGGAAAGTTTTAAATTTTAAGTCTGTCTCTTTTAGGAAGATAAAGTAGTTGAACTCACTGTAGTTAGACTCTTGCTTCTATAACTGGATGCTGGAAGCTGTAAGTCAAATGAGAGAGCGGTCCCCTACATGTTAACGTAACAGTCTCAGGGCCAAGGACATGTGAGAAGCAAGCTTTGCCCAAATGGCTAAGGGCAGAGGTTGGGGCGGGGAGGGCTCCAAACAGGGCAGCCAGGGCCCCTGAAGTGGCATCATATACACCCAGTTAACGTGGTGCTCCTCTGCTCTGCTCTTTCCAAGTTTGGGGATGGGAACTTGTGCAGCCAAGCTATAGCCACAGGATCCATTAACACTGCATTGGAAGAAGGCCAAATATATCCCAAGGGCAAGAATGCCCAGACTATAACTGTCTTATACCCTGAAGCCAGGAGCCAGACGCTGAGAGGGGAGGTCTGATAAACAGCAGTTCCTTTTGTCTACAAGTCCTCACAAACAGGTGTCTTTTCCTCTTTTAAGGGGCTGGTGCCACCGAGGCCTTGGTTCAGCGGCCTGGTGAGGGTGAGTCAGGGAGGATTCAGAGGAGGTGTCAGTGAGTGACTGAGGCTGGCCTAGAAGCCATTCTGCAGCACCATGTTCATCTCTCATCCCAGACTCACAACTATGCCTTGTTACAGGAAGTGAGGACACCTGCAGGGGAGCCTGCCCCCTGGGGCCGGGCACCAGGCAATGGTGTGAGCCCAACACACAGTGCTAAGAGTACCCGGAGCTCACAGTCTAGAATAGGGAGATAGGTTGGGGGTGGGGTTGGATGACAATACCCACTTTCTCTGCCACATTTTATATATTCCCTCAGTTTGTGCACTGCCATTTTTGATATTTCTTCCACCTCAATGTTGTAATCAGATTTCTCCAGTATAAAAATATAGAAGAGGACATATTATGAGCCCATTCCTAAACTTTGCAGAAGATTGGTCCTTTGACATTAAACCTCCAGGGAGAGGCATGGAAACAAAAATCAAACACCCTAGTCCTGGCTGTGTGCTGTTTACTGGCTGCGTGACCCTGGGCAAGTCACTTCGCTTCTTGGAACATCAGTTTTTCCGTCTATAAATAAGGATTGTAATGACTCCCTGCCTTCCTCACAGAGGTAGAAGGATTAAGTAATAGTTGAAATGCTCTTTAAATTATAAAACACTGTACACATATAATGAGTTATGATTACTGTTAGCAGTAGCACTAATTAAAGTAGAAAAACTCAATAAAGCAGTAAATGTCAGAATAAGGGTAAGTGAGTTTGTTTCAGAAATTCACAAGAAATGAGAGACATTAAACGACACAGGTCCGTCAGGTCTCAGAGAAAGAGAAAGAGCCGCGTGAGAGTGGGGAGGGCTGGTCAGGTCGGGCACTCACTTGAAAGGATGGCCCTCGTCGGTCTTCTGCACAGCTTGTAAAACGGACTTGTAGATGCGGAAACTGATGGTGGCCGAGAGCGCGGCAAGGGCCAGGTAGGCCACGACGCTCACCACGCTGAACTGGGTGAGGGAGAAGAGCAGCAGCAGGAAGCTCCCAAACACTATCCCCGTCTGCTTGATGTCCCGCCAGTACAGCAGGTCGATAGCTGTGAGGAGGAGACACAAAGCACATTCTCCACTTAGCACAGGGAGGGCCTCCACGCCAACCGCTGACGCTCGGTCCTTAAGGCTGCCGCCGCTGCAGCGTCTCACCTGACATCTGGGCTCCGTGAGGCTATGCCCGGGGCACTGACTGTCATTTCATTGTGATTTTGAGACTGGTATTCATCCCTGACAAGGGTTCCCAAACTGACAGATAAGGAAAAGCATTGGCTCTCCAGCGACCATATTTCTTTGGATATATCTCTGTGGGCTACACCATATGTATGGAGGTCCTAATTATGTGACTTTGAAACAAAATTGAAAATACGGAGGACTCTGTGAAGTACCTGTCCTTTCCTTTGGATGCACTGGTATGTGCACACCTTGTACCCTACTAACTTTAAGTCTCAGCTGTAGCCTGTTGCTGCATTCACCCATCACACAGATTCCCCCACTGCTGAGGAGGGGCAGCTGCAGTGGACAGGGGTGGCCAGAGAAGTGGTGCCTTCAGTGACATGGAGGCAGGTCCACGAGACTCCATTCAATCCCAAAGGCATCCGGACAAGGGTACCAGTTGCCTCTAAAATGAGAGCAAAACTGAGGGGCACGTGGCTGTCTGAAGAAACCCTGCAGCTGACATTTGGATTAAACCATCTTGTACATGATTTGTTCATTTCCACTCTGTGATTTAAAAATCTGGAATGCAAGGCTTTAAACTATACATTACACCTGCCATTCAATTATTACCTTCTTTGAATTTAGAAACAAATAATTCAAAAAAGTAAAGCCATAGTGCTTCAAGTGAGGGTATAAAATGGTATGTTTCCATTATTTCAGTCACCAGGATATGAAAAAAGCCATAGAAGCTCTGCTGAAGAATGTATGTGAATTTATTCCACAATTAGCAAGTAACAAATGATTTTTATAGAACGCTTAGTCAATTTTCAGAAAGAGAAAATAAGTCATAAAATTCACATCTCACAACCAAATGAAAGTGGCAGCTGCTTGCACTGCTTCAGGTTCAGTGTACCTGGAGGCACTAGGTTTACAGAATCAGCGGCCAGTTATTTGTTCAAAGGAAAACAGAGGTGAACGGGTTGAAGAGAGCAGGGAGCTGCTCCCCTTATACATGGGTGTGCAATTAGCTGGTGAACAGTAGTGAAAAAGGTCACACCACCTGGTAACAACCCTGATGCTACAGAGATGATATAAGAAATGTCAAAGAGCAAAGAATTAATCCCTTCAGCAGCAGACTTATCTCAGGCCGACTGGAGAATAAATCAGGGGTTTATTAAGGTGAGAAGGCTCTGTTAAAACAGACTAAGGATACCCCCAGCAATCTGAAGCTAACAAAGAGTTTACTTTTGAGCTGATCCTCCCTCCATCACCACCCACTCTTTCCCTCTCTTCTGCCCCCCTCCCACCACCAATGACATTAACTCAGAAAGATTCCCGTAGGCAGCCATTTCACTGGGCATAAATTTGTTCCCTTTCCCCTACAACACTTCTGCAATGTAGGAAGCAGACAGGGTGGATCACAAGCACAGACTGGGGTGAAAGGATTTTTTTGTCTCTTTGGGTAAGGCCAGTCCTTCAAGTCTGTTTCCAGGGGCAATGAAAAGCCCACTACTCCAAAGCCTCTCTCCTCTGCATGCCCCAATCAACAGTAACACTGACTGATATTCCACCTTTAGGAATTCATTCCTTTGGCTTAACTATTTTCTACCTTCAAAATGTTCATTGTCTTTTTTTAAATGTAAAGATACCAGAATAAGATAATGCATTAAAGATTTGCTTGTCATTAACGACAAAGTTTGAATGACTTCATCAAATAACCTTCCTTTTAAAAGAATTTGTTGAGAACAGAGCACCAAAACATTGATCCTTTTCAGGCAGAGAAGAGGAATGTTCTAGAAGAAATGACCTGTGAGAACCCACCCACTCCACCCCACCCCCAGGACCCTGAAGGTAGATGAGAGAAGTGGGAGAAGAAGGGATCTCCATAGATGCTTGATTCCCTTGGTCTTGAGTGGATTTGGTGACAGGTATCTAGGTAAGCCGAGACCTAGGTCTAGACCAGCTGGGCTAATAATGGTCTTTGGGGGCACTGGGACCTCCTAGTATTCTGTTTTACGCAGGTGAAAAGGAGAGGAGGGAATAAAACTGGAGACTAAACATTATCATATCTGAAGGTTTATACCTGTTCCATATTTATTCATTCATTCAATATTTATAGAGCAAAAACTAAGTATCAGGCTTTATGCTAGGCACCAGGGATATAAAAATAAAGGAATTGTTAAAAACAAAACAAAACAAAACAAAAAACACGAAAAACTAAACAGGTGAATAAATAAATAAATAAAAATCAAGCTGTAATTTCCGTTTTACGACACCCATCAACTCATATGGCAGACATATTTGGAAATATTACAAGACAGCAAAAGTTGTGCTAAAGGTGGGGCCACTTAGTTCTAGGGAAAGAAGATGCACCCATTTGTGAGAGGTGAAGGGACATGGAAGATCTCCAGGTAGATTTAAGGCAAAGAAAGGACAGAATTTGCTATTTTCAAGTGAATTATACCTGTTAAAAATGGTTTGCCCTTCCACCTCTAGGAAAGCCATCTGAATCTCCACCCCCTTTTCAAACAGCCTGAGTATGACAGGTAGCAGGTCCAGGCTTTACCTGAAAATACTGCAGGGAGTACTAAGTGACTAATATTAATTTGGTGTAGAATCGTTGCACACTAGTTCTTTCAATCAACTTGCTTGATTTCTGGATCTCTCTAATTAGGAGGTTAACAAAAGAACCTTTACCTTAAAACTATGAGATGTAGATTCTGGATACTTTGTGACATGGTATTCTATTTACACAGATTCTGAAATGTTAAAAGCACTTTCATATATTACATCATTTAAACCTCACAATAAACTCCATTGGATGGGTATATAACAGGCAAAGAGGCTAAAAGTTAAGAAACTTGTATCCTGACTAGTTAATAGGAGGATCAGGATTAAATCCTAAATTTGCTGCTTTTGGCAAAACAAAAGTTGCCTCTCACTCTGTATGTGTCTGCAAAATTAATTTGAGGCAACCTGAATTATATTTAAATCTGCTTCTGGAGCTAGATATTTAAAATGAATCTTCTTTTCTTTAAAGTGAAAACTAGGCATCAATTGTAAGCAACTGTTGATCATCTATTATCGGGAAGAATGAAGACATAATAAAATTTTGTTCTTGCTTTTAAGGAACTTAAATTCTAGTTGGGGAGATTGAACATTCACTTAGAAATGATTCACTTAAAATCAATACCAATATATCCTCTATTGCTGGAGGTAACAAAAGTTAAGTGTGAGCAAAAGATGGTACTGGAATTGATAGAAGAAAGAGTAAGTGGGAAGGTCTGTGAATGTAGCAATCTGTTAAGGAGATGGGTTGGATAAAGGGAAATATTATGAAGAATTAGTTGACAGGAATGATGCTAATTAGCTGTGGGAGAAAGAAGGAAGAGCTAATTAAGAGTAAAGTAGCATTTCAAATCCGGGTGACTGATTAGTATCACTGACAAAAATAGGAAATATGGTGAACTGGTTTAGGGAAAAAACTGACACTTGTTTGTAAAATTAAAGATGCATGGATGAAACGAGGTTTACTATTACACACAATAATTGCTAAATTTTTAAAAGCTTGGAAGTTAAATTATTTATTTTTTAGGCTTTGTCAGAGTAGTCCTGTTAAAATGCCGAGTAATATGTGTGTGTGTGTGTGTGTGTGCATGTGTGTGTGTGTGTGTGTGTCTCCAATGATGTTCACATGAATAGGTATAGTAGACAATTGGAAATTCAGGCTGAAACTTAGTCAAGAGGTTTGAATATTTACCTTTGGAAATGATTATTGAAGCCATGTGAGTGGACAGAATCTATAAGGGAGTCAAGGTTAAGGAATACACTTTAGGTCGAGACCGTCACTTGAGGGTCAAAGTTGTAAATGGAGCTATGAAAACAGAGTTCTGTCCTGTTAGAATAAGACTCAAAATAGTGTTGGTCATGGCAGTTAAGCAGAAGGTAACTTTCCAAAAAGAGAAGGGTAAGCTACAATGTCAAGTGCTATAGACGGAAAAAGAGAAATGAGAATTGAGAAAAGACCACTGGGTTTGGAGACTGAAAGGTCATTCATAGCTCTAGAGAGAGCAATTTGGAGAGGAAGTGGAGATGAAAGCCATGTTGTAAAAGGTTGGTAGACGATGAGGAAATGGAATTAATGAGAACAGATTCCTTTTGAGGACGGGGGTTCAAAGCACAAAAAAGGTAGTAAATAGAATGGTAACTTGGAGGGTAGTAGCAACAAGAAAGCCTTCCAGTTGAGCAAAACCTGGGAATGTTAGTGGAAAGGGAGGGGGTGAGGATTCTGGAAAGAGGAGTTATTTAATAAAGTAAGGTCTCAGAGGCGGTAGGAAAGGATGATATTACTCATAGCTCTTTCTTGTCAAAGAAGAGATAAGAAAGAAGGGATGTCTAAAGATACAGAAACATTTTGGGAAGGTATGGGTGTTGCTATAGATATGTTTTGAGGTGGAAAGAGAACTACATAAAGTGGCTTGAAGTAGATTAATTCAAATCTTCCGTGGAAAATGAGTTATGAGAGCAGGGCTTGAAGAAAGTAGAAAAAGCCAAGACCTGCTCCACCCAAAACAGAATTAATAAGCTGTATCGTGTGGCTACTGAGTACTTGAAATGCGACTAGTCCCAACTGAGATATGCTGTTAAGTATAAAATACATAATGGTTTTCAAAGACTTAGTATGAAAAAGAATATAAAACAACTCATTAATGGTTTTTATATGGATTACATGTTAAAAGGGTAATACTTTATATATATTGGGCTAAACAAAATAGGTTATCAAAATTAACTTTGCCTGGTTTTTTTCTTTTTACTTTTTAATGCGGGTACTAGAAAATTTTAAATTACATATATGGCTCATGCTATATTTCTATTGGACAGCACTGTTCTAGAAAATACAGTATGGATTCAAAAAGGAATGAATAAAAGAACTGCCAAAATGTACAGAACATTTGGTTCAAGTGAACAGTATTTGGTGGACCCAGTCAATAGGGTGGATGCTGAGTGTTCTAAGCAATCGATGGTGGGGCTGACACAGGGCTGTGAGTTGGCACATGGAGCGTGGTCAGAGTCGTCCAGGATCTAAAGAGGAAAGAATAAAATGACCAACCCTGGGTTCAGGCTGGGAATGATGGGATTCAAGGCAGTTGGGAACTGATGAGCTGGGAGAATGGCAATGGCTATTTGTGGTCAGAGGGCGGGCAAATGGCTTGACGCTCTGATGATTCAGTGGGAAGGGTTGGAGGTGATAAAGTAATCAGAGAATTTCTGTGTTTCAAATCTACTGTGTAAATGCTAACTTCTCACTTTTTTTTTTTTGCTTAGAGTGATGTAAACTTGTGTAAGAAGCTTTATAGTACCCAATCCAAAATATATGTATTTGAATAAAGTTTCTTTAAAACATAAGTAACAAAGATATAAGAAACTCTGGGACTACAACAAATTACCCCAAGTAATTTTCTGGTACAACAAAGTATAGATATCTTTTCTCATCTTCCAATATCCCCTAATGCAGACAGGTCATGTGATTTTAATCACCTGAGTACACATTCAGTAGGACAGGTATACTACTGTGTTGCTTTGCCAATGATAAAAATTAGAGTTGCTTTGCTAGAAACCAAAGAGCAATACATTTTATAAAATGGCTTTGAAATGAGTGTGTTCTATCAATTTCATAAATGGAACTGGGCTTTGGTGATCTCAGACAAGTCCCCCAAAAGCACAGGTGTGAAAAAACACTGCAGCCTGACTGGAAATAACTTAGAACTAACCTAGTTAAAACTGACAGGTTTGAAGATTCGTAATATCAAATGTTGAAACCACTGCTACCCTCACTTACATAATCCAAACAAGAACAAAACAGAAGAACAGGAGAAGGTTTGAATTAATAGCTAAATGGAAATTAAATCCTATGTCCAAAAAAAAGCCCTTTGCTACAGTCCAAAATTTTTGGTTTGGGATACTATTTTAAATGTATTCAATTATATAACCTAATAGTGGTTCCAGTATTCAGAAAATTTATTAAAAATTCATGAACTGAAAAGACTGTGGTTGTATCCATTCATATTTTATTTATAAGGCAAAATATGGCATAAGTGGATAATACAAAATGGCAATAAATTGTGCAAAACTATCTACATTATTACACCATATTCTTAAATGAATTTATTTATATTCCATCCACATCCAGAACAGATTTCAGGTGGCATTGCCCTGCTTGCTATGGGACAAGTAATGTTACTTTTAAAAAGACCAAATGGAATAATATAAGAAATTACTGTTTGTAGATAATATCAGCATCTCCACCACATAATAGGCTATTGATTTTTATTTACTTTTTAGCAAGCTTCCAATAACTGACTACCTTGTGGAAATTATTAGAAAGCTATTAAAACCTAAGTCCTTTACAACCCATTGTCCAAAGCCTGGATAGAAATGCCAAATTCTCTAATTTTCATGAAGCAAACAAAATATCATCACAAAATGTTAATAAGAAGTGAATAGTAACTTTTGCTATTTTAACTTTTCCTTTATTTTACCATTAAACAAGAGAAATATAATGGAAGTAGATGTAATAAAGATACACAGAAGCATTCAAAGATGACATCTTCTGATCAACTAATCCACGAGTTTCATTTACCATGAAACAGCCTCCCACATAAGTCAAAATTTTAAATGGTTATCCAGTAACCTGAACCCAGAGGGGAGAGAGTTGGATAAGACACTTGCTGAGATTCCATTTTCAAGGCCGTTCCTTCGCACATCCTAAATGCAGCCCACATGACTGTCAAGAGAAAAATGCCAGCACTATTTCTAGATGTTTAAAGAGTTCTGAGATTATTTTTATGGGGAAGACATATTAAGCTTGGTGTTTCCTATATATAGTAAAAGAGCCCAGCATTTAATCCACACAGATGATCCTCCACTCTAAGCTTTGATGGTACAAAGGAAAATGAACAATTTGACCACCAAAGTTACAGCCAGCATCATTTTCTGGTACTTTCCTTTCATGGGAGACAAAAGCAAACATACTATTCCCTAATGACTACCCCTTAGATTGGACTGAAGGCAAAAACTGCTTTTATGTCCATGAAGGGCTTCCCATTTTCCTGAGTTAAAAGCTGAATGTGACTCCTGTTTAGCAGCTGTGACTGTGAAGATATTCCCATCCTCCTGAAGCTTTGGTCCTGGCCAGGAAGTGAGAAGGCAGGGCCCACGTATTTAAGATCCTGTGGCCAGCTTCTCCTTCTGAGAAACTTCTGGCAAATCCAGGGGGCTCACTTGGAGGGATCTCTGCTGGGCAGCCAGGATCAACGGAAGAGATGAAGTGAAGGGCACTGGGTAACTGAGGTATGCAGAAAGATTTTCAAGGCACTCAATAATGAATGTTAAAAGCTTTTTGATCAGAAAAAAATATGCAATCACTTCATTTGGTCTGCAGGTCATTGATCATAATAAGCCACAAATTCTTAAGCCTGTGCTATACCTTCTTAAAATCCATCATTTTAGTGGAAGTAATAGAAAAGAAACATAGAGGTGGACAGCTGTTGGTTCTTTTAAAAAATGAATATATTTAAAAATTTTGACCAAGACCATATTGGCAAAAAAAAAAAAAAAAAAATATTTCTTGAACTAAAGAGAAACAAGAAAAGGGAAAAAATGATCCCCCATCCTAACACTGTTGTTCAATAAAATATTATGTCCTTCCTAGACACCTATAGTCACTAGATTTGATGTTTGCAAATCTGCAATTTGGTGAAATATTTCTGAAGGAAGAAGATACAATATGACCACATTTGAAGTGCACCAGTTGTGAAATAGGTGGAACTGCCATGAATTCTAAAAATTAAAACCTACTACATTCACCTGTTTCATTTGTTCAAAATTAACACTAGTTGTGGCAAAGAACTTGTAAGTAATGCTTCAATTCTACACACCATATTTTGGGGAAATAAAACTCTATACTTCTAAATTCTAAAATTTGTAACAATGTTCTTATCTCTTGTGAAATAAATGCTACAATTATAATTATCAAGGTTTTGAAGTAATTATTGTTATTAAATGCTACTTAGGCAAGAAGGTGACTTTGAAACAATCATTAATGCCAAATTTTAGTTTTCAAATTATCTTAACTATAAGCCAGGCATGTTTCTCTAAATGACTGTGTGTACTTTCATATGAACTGAAAGGTGACAATACTGTAAATATTAACACACGGGCCAATAGGCACTTGTTTAGGAGATCAGGTTGAGAAGGACGGGAAATTTGGTTGTGACATACATTTACTTATTTCCAAAAGGAAGGTGATACTCCTAGAGCTATCCACTCAAGGTCTAGCTCATGTTAGATTTGGTTTTCCTGGATTCAGTGGATGGTAGAATTCAATTCTATTATAATGTAATTTAAAATATATCAATTACTTCACAGATTTTGTCCCAGAATATTAACTAGTCCAAAGACAGAAAAAAGAAATGAGCACACAATACCATTTCAAACATAAAGTAATGATGAAGGAAGGGCCTGCTGATGATGACAGAAGCTTTCACCCACAATCCCTATTAACATAGAATAATCATAATGCTTTGCTCATAGAGGGTCAGAATTAATATTTTTTAGTGAAGTATTAATTAATGGAAATATGAGAAAAATAATAGATTTCAAGATGTGGATTTAATCAGCATTTTTGTCAATCTTTCTCATGCATGATGAATCTTCCTTAAAAAATCATTAGACACTGAAGAGAGTCCATCTGTACAGTATAAAATCAAAATGTGTAATTAAAGAATGATTCCAACCTACTGTTGTTTATCATATTTTCCTTAATTTTAGGAAAGAATAGCTCATACAGTAAAGAAATGTATAACTGAATTTTAACAATTCTTTCAGTTTCACATCAGTTTATGTCAGATTAATTCAAGTAAATATTATTTTAAGTACTCTTTGAAATATGTACAATCTATTTTATAAAAATCTGTTTTTGTTGCCTACCTACTCCTCTAGCTTCATTTTTTATTTATATAGAGAGAAACTGAACCACAGTCACCAAATACACCAAATAGTAAACACTGATTAACTCTGGATGGCAAGACTTTGGGTGATTTGTGGCTTTCTTTTGAACCTTTCTTCATCCAAATTGAATTTTCATAATGTGCAGGTACCATTTTTAGAAAAACAATAAAGCCATTATTCTCTTTCAAAATTTTGAAATATTACCTGCGTAAAGATTCTCTTGAAAATGATAACACATTGTGATAAAAAGAGACCTTTATTTTCAATACAGTAACCGACTACCGACGTGGACATATTTATTGTCATAGGAGTTTTCTTTCACTAAAAAAAAATTTCCAAGCTAAGCCAGTTTTCCCATTAGAACTCATTAGAATCTGCAAAGAGGGCATTTGCAAATATAATATTTATGTTGTAATATTTGTATAATATTTTTAAATGACATTGAGTCAAAATAAAATACTGATTTTGATAAAGGTGGTATTGATCTGCCTTTATGTGTATGTGTAAAATTGTTTTTACCAAGTGCCATTTTCAAAAGGCAAACAGGTTTTCAATTACTGTGGCTAAAACATATTTCTTCTGTGTATGCTGGGATGCTTGGCTGTTTAATAAATTCTTCGAACTAACTCTTTTCAGAATGGACTACATGCTTTTAGGTTCTACCCTTTGGAAAGCATTTCATCCCTATCACCGTTTTAAATGCCAGGAAGCAGTAACTACAGAATGCCACCACACAGAGTAAAATGGGTGCTTACCCTGAGTCCCAATTATGTGACATGCATCAACCCTACCATATTACCAAGCATCCTTTAAGATGAATTTGTTGAATACAGTGAAATCTGGGAAAAATATATCTTTAGAGCTTCAACTTATGATATGGATGGATGGTTCTGGTCAAATGTTGGTTCCCTAGCAGAGTACCATTTGGATTTAGGGAGTATTTAAAAGTGTAGTCTTGAGGATCAGATTGTCCTGTGTTCAGGACCCAGTTACGTTCTAGGGTCCCTCTCATTGACCCTCTCAACCATAAAATCCTTAGTTTCCTTATCTATAAAACTAGAGTAACAATAATCTCATGGAGGCTTAAATAGGATAAGATATAACAAGAGCTTAGGATAGCAACTGGCACATAGTAGATATTTATGGAGAATTTAGAATGATGAATTGATGATGGTAGTGATGACATTGACAACAACGACATAAATTTATCAAGATGACTGCCTTGCTGCTAAATTTTGCTTTGTCTGTAAAGAGAGAACCAATAAGAAAAACATCTTGGGAAGAGGTAAATCAGAGTTCACATTTCATAACTCAATGTTAATATGACAGGTGGCGAGTGTTGAGATGGGAAGAGTTTTGGACTTGAAGCCAAGAGAGTCACATTTTACTATTCAATGTGCATCTTACAATAAAACCTTGGTCAAGTCACTTAACCTCTTTTGGGCCTCATGTTGTTCAACAGTAAATTGAAAAGCTCAAATAAAGGAGGTTTGATAAAAAGGAAGCTATGTAAGCTTGAGAGGTTATTAAGCACACACAATCATCATTACCTAGATAATTCGTATTTTTGGAAAAGCCATCAAGGAAACAGCTAACCATTTCAGAGTCAGATGGCAGCGCAGTGAGAACCGAGAGGCTCTGGGGTCAGTCCAGGCTTGAATTCAGCCTCTGCCACTTACTAGCCTCCATTCACCTGTAAGATGGGAATAGTAATAAAACTTACACTTCATGGGATTTGTGAGGATTAAGTGCAGTAATGCAAGTAAAACACTCAGTAAGTGCTCAATAAATATCAGTATTGTTGCGGTCTGCATGATTACTAATTATACAAGTGTATTGAGTCATTATCTCATTTCATTTTCATGGAGTAGGAAGGGCTTTGGTTTGTTAACCAATATTTAGCACTAGTGTCATTTTTTAAAAAATTGGTAGCAGAAGCTGTATAATGTAACATAATGTGGATTCTAGAATCCATTTCTTTAAACATTCCTGATTATAGCTGAAATAACATATGTTAATAAAGTAAATACAAGTCTTCTTTTGCATATGCAACACAGTTTCCATGACAAATTGTAATTAATTTCAGCAGAGTCTTCATGAAATATTCAATCTGCTGCAATTTCTCCACGGAATTATATAACGTGGAGAAAACCTGAAGTCCACATTCTTTAGTCCTTTTTCCAGGAAGAACTTTCATTTTGTAATACATTCGAAGGACACTATTAACAATGTTACACTGACTTCTTTTAACTGCATTCACAGCTGCTCCTAAATCACACGCATTTCATCTTTTGAATATTGGACTTTTGCTCTGATGGTCTATGGATTGGGCTAGCTAAGAATTATTACGTACCAGTCGATTCAGCTCAGGTTCCATATCAAACTCACCTGAGGAGCATTTAAAAAAATACTGATGCTCGGCCCAATTGAATCAGAATCTCTAGGGGTGGGGCCTGGGCATCCTTTGTGTTTTTTCACGCTCTCCAGGTGATTCTAATGGGCAGCCAGCATTAAGAACAAATTTTTGATGGTGAGGGAGCTAAAGTGAAGA
The DNA here is from genome assembly GCF_015220235.1 of Choloepus didactylus. Classification (NCBI taxonomy): domain Eukaryota; kingdom Metazoa; phylum Chordata; class Mammalia; order Pilosa; family Megalonychidae; genus Choloepus; species Choloepus didactylus. The sequence continues at coordinate 52,255,775 of NC_051310.1, read as the reverse complement.
AGATTCATTGAAAATACTAAAACAATTTGTAGTTTTAGTTTTGATGAAAAGTTCTCCCTGTAGGAGGGTAAGAAGGGAATAATTCACTTCTTATTTTCTTTTGTGCATATCAAGCCAATTAATTATTAGTTAATTTTCAAGATAATGGCTTTGTTCTCCTTGACAAAGGGAAATCGGTGGTGCTAAGACCACCAAAGGTCACTGAGTATACAAGACCCTCAGATCTTCAATAATCTTCATGAGATTATCTGTTGAAAATGAAAATGACTGCCTTCAATGAAATAGCATTTTGTGTTATTTTCTGATTATAAATGTGCCTGCATCTCTTTCCCCCCAGTGAGAAGGTCAACTGAGATAACACATATAGATTGTGTTTGAATGATGAAACAACATCCCATCTCCTGTACAAACAAAAAGCCATCTTTTGGTATCTACGTTTAATAAGAATAGACACAACCTATAATTACAGTCAAAAATCCAGTTGTTATGTCCAACTAAACTTAATATTCAAGTCACAATTGCTTGTCTAGTGTGTACATGAAATAAACTGGATGAGTTGAAACATATAACAAGAATGAAATATTAAAAATAATTTTCACAGCTGCTTTCTGTATTAAACATTTGCTATTCCATACGGTTGTTATCATCCTCTAAAATTATGCCCCCCAATTACCATACAATTCTTATTTCCTGGCTTTTAAATTTATCAGGTCTAAGAATTTACTTGTGACAAGCAAATTTCCAAAAACCTATATCATTTGAACTAGACTATTGTATTTTGTGTCATTGCCACCTAAACCAACAAATAAGAGGCCAAAGTGCTCTTAATTCTATGGTGTATGTTTACTTTTTCTTTTCTTAAAAAATACACCAAAAAAAACCTTCAGTGGTATTAAAGATGAACCATCATCCTATTCTTTGTTTGATATAAAATTACAAGGGAAAGATGCCCAGGTTTAAAAAAAATCAGCTGCTGCTTCAGGGTAATCTTGGTCCCCTGAGGGATGCTGCAAAATCCTGCAGGTTAAGTCAAACGTGCCTTCTTCAGAACCATATTGTTAAATATTCAAGACCCTTCACCTTACAAACACTTGAGTTAACCACACATAATCCATTCTTGCAAATCATCTCTTCCTCCTCATAATCTCTAACAGGGCAAGGTGAAGGAGAGAATCTCAATGTAACAAAGGAGAGATGGATGTGTGAAGTATGAGGCTGAATAAAAATGGCTGAAAAGCAATCCAAGCGAGGCTGGAGGATAGCCACACCCAGTGCTAATATGGACTATTTCAAAATAAATCTGTTATACCAGGGAGCAACCGGCACTGTTTTTCAATTTCCCTCCATTTGTTTCACAAATACCCATTATTAATAAATAAGTTACAGGTTACCTCACGACAGGCAAAAACCACAAAAATTTCAAATTGAACCATCCTAATATGTGGCTACGCCATCATATTTTCAGGATTTCAGAGTATTACTAGTCTTCTTTGTGTGCCACAAATAACAACCCTGAAATGGGTGTGTCACTCTTAAAAGGATGTATTAGAGCCCTTGCCGTTAATGGTCCTACCAGAAGATTTGAACCTTTTGGCAGAAATAGATGCACTGGTATGCATGGAACAATAAGAAAGAATTTTAACTCCGAGGATGGGAAAGATTAAACAAGTACTGAATGATCAACGATCGGATTCCAGAAGGGCTCCAGGAGAGAGGCAAATGAGGCATTATTTAAAATACTAGCATTACAACAAGAAAACAAAGGGATGAGGGTGGGGTTTAAAAAAAAAAAAAGTAAAAAGGAAATCAAACACCATCATTTTTGATTTTGAAATAACAGGTTTACTCCCCCCTCCATCGCGCCCCCCAGCCCACGCCCCCAAAGAAAAACCCTTGGGCGTAAAGCATGCAAAGGTCCCACAGGTGAAATGATGCACAATGGACGAGTCCGGGTCCCAGGTTTCCCGTGCTCCGCAGGCATTCATGCACTACTTAAATAAAGAGAATACCCTGACTTTTCCAGTTGCTCCACACACAGTCCATCTTGGTGGAGTCGGCAGTGGCCTGCATCTTGCGGGCTTTGGGGGCTCGCGGTTGCTTTCCTTGGGGACGCTGAGCTCGCACTCAGGCGGTCCTGCCCCGGCTGCAGCGACTGGGCTCGCGGTGGCCGCGCGGCTGCAGGCAGACTGAGCTGCGCCAGGCGGCAGGCGGCGAGGGGCGGGCGCGGCGAGGGCGCCGCAGTCTCGGTGGCAGCGAATCAGCGCTGCGCTGTCCCGGAGCCGCCTGCGCGCCCAGGGATGTGGCCATGGGAGATTTGGAAGAAAGGGTGGGGATAAGAATAGAGGGACTTGTGTTCTTCCTGCCCGGAAGGGTGTATATTCTAGAAATGTCTTAGAAACCCAGGAAACCTGTTGGACAAAGCATAGTCAATGGCGGTACAAAAGACAGGCTTTCAGCGTAATGTCCCCTAAATGTCCCTACCACTCACCTCTCACTTCTCCAATACTTAAAATTCTGGTCACTCAATTTTAATTGCCTGGAACCTTACAGATAATTGCCAGATTCCTCCCTCCCCCTCCGCCCCCCCCCCCCGGCTTTGGGATATTCCACGGCTATCCAAACCCTTCGATGGCAAGCAACAACCAATGGAGCGGAATCCTACTCCCCAGTATGTGTTTCTCAGTCGCTCTGTTTGCGTGTTGAATGAATAAATATGCATCAGAATGTGGTGCTCTTAGGCACCAGACCAAAGCCCTTTGACTCTGGCACACGGAGCCATAGGTCATCACAGACACTCCAAGGGTGGTCAGTTATGGGGACAGCCTAGAACTTCAACCTCAACCTCAACTGCCTCAACAACATTATCTTTGGCACTGAGGGTTGGGGGGGGGGGGTGATGGATATAAGTTGTGTGTAATTTGGGAGATAAGATTGGTTTTCAAGCCCAGTTAGTCAAGGGCTTTAGGAGTGCAGGGTTAAAATGCATATGTCAATGGAAGGAACAGAACACTGAGTTCAGGTGACTTACAATTCGCATCATAGCGTGAATTGCTTTACCAGATTATTTAGCAAGGACTTGAAGGAATGGACAGGGAATAGATAAGTTTTGATGAGGAAAAGGTAGAAACAGCAAAAAGAAAGGACTGGACTGAGTGCATTGTCTGGAAAAGAAAGACTTGGTGGCAGTCATCCTTGGAGAGACAAGAGACAGCAGGAGGACAGAGGATGCCTGGGAGACCACACAGGTGTAAGAAGATGCTAAGCACAACTTCATTTTGTTATGACATGGCTTTATCCATTACACAGGATTTCTCGCTCCCTCATGGAGAGGTGGAGCCTTCTCTCCAGTTCCTTCCTCCTTTCCTCTCCACCATTTCTCCCTCTAGAGTTCCCAGAGTCTTTGATTCCCAGACCAAATCTACATTTGCACTCCCAGCACCAGCCTGGGCCTAAGGATAGCAATCTCAAGGTTATGCTTATATATATTTAACTTTCACTTATAAAGCATGTACACTTTTAAAAATATGCTCTTTGGGATCATAATACTCTTTCCAGAATACAGGCTTCCAGAGAAACCAGCTGAGCCTCTCTGCAATCCTTGTAACACATTTGAAATTATTCTTGAAGAAGCTTAGTAAGTATGACTTCAGGAGGGTGATCTGGCACTTCTGGGCAGCTGAAGTCTCCTACAAGGAGAGAGTGTCAGAGCTCCACAGTGCTGATGGGAGTGAAAAACACTGATCACATTATTACAAAGCACTTTTTAAACTGACCTGCTCTAAATACATTGGTGATTTTTAAATATATAGATATATATTCTGTGACTTTTGTATTATATTACACTTCTACCAAAAAAAATTGTTTTCATTGTCATGGTCATGTTTGGGAATTCAGTCAGCAAAATAACCAAAAATAGTGGTACATGATGATGATCTGATCAGCACCAAGTTCTTACTGCATTTTGTGGGTCTTGATTAACTGCAAACAGCTGAACAAGGCTCAGAAGGAAGGAGAGCTCAGGGTTTGCCAGGTGGGTGGGTGGTGGCTGCCCTGGTTGGAAACCTTCAGAGCTTTGGCCACTAGAAGGCACTGCAAGTCCAATGATAGCCCCAGTCATTAGCCCTATGTCCAGACGGGTAGTAGCAGGTACCTTTAATAGGGGATATTAAGGGGCCACCATCTACCAGAGCTAGTGCATAGCACAGATCCAACAGTCACTACTGAAAAAGCTGAGAGCAGCGCCTCCCTAACAAGGAAGAAAGTTCTCTCTCAAGTGGAGGGTAGATTATGTCAAGCCTCTTGGGCTGTGCGCTTTCATTAACAAGAAAGTGGACTTTGGAATGTCAGCTTGGCTGAAAGATCACATTCCTTTCCATCATTCCAAGTCTGGAGAAAGAAGTTTGGTGGCAAATGAAAAACTAATGATGTTTATAGCACTTTGATAGTTGAAGGTTGGGGAAATAAGATGTCTGATGCCACGACAGAGGCTCACACTAATGAAATAGAGCTTTAGATGAATGCATAGGTGGAAAGAGAAACATAAATGAGCTTATTAAAGGAAAATCAGTCGGAAGACTATGAAAAACCCTCAACTGGGAATTAGGGGATGAGGGTGTTAGACACATCTGTGTTACAAAAGTTAGCACGTCATCATCTCTGGATCTCTCATAAATTACAAACGAGGTCTAGCTTTAGATATTTGTTTCTGTGAAATTATACGAACTTATTCCCATAAACATTGTAAATGGGTGCTTGCTTTGCACAAGTGCCAACATATTAATTGAAAGTGCTTGCCAAGATCAAAATGATAAAATGGGTAGAAAAGATATGTAAATTGTCCTTACTTGGTAAAAGAAAACAGAAAGGAAAGTAAAGCCTACTCAAAGCCTGCAGGAACTGCCACAGTCTTTCAACCAGGAGAGAACAGACCGGCTTTGTATGCCGTCCACATCAGACTAGGTTTAGGTGGCTGCCAGGAGAGGAAGTGATTTTTTAGTTTTCAAGATGAAATGGTGCATGAAGCAGACTGTTCTAAGAAAAAGCAAAATGGCCAACTTTTGTAATCTCATCCCAGATCAAGATGAATGTTAAAGGTTACGATGCCCAGAGTGGCTGTGTCATGTCTGTCTCTTGTAGAACCAGGATTTTACTGATGAGAACCAGTGGAGCCTACATTGATTCATTTATTCAACAAATATTTATTGAGAACCTACTGTGTGCCGGGCATTATTTTAGGCCTAAAACTAAGTTCCTGTCTTCAAGAAGGTTATATGCCAGTGTGGGTGTGTTGGGAGGGGGGGTTGCTGATAATAATGAAAAAGTAAATACATACTACTTCATATGTGTACAAGTGTATGTAGAAAAAAAGTAGGTAAAAGGGGATAGGGAGAATGGGGATGGGGTGAATGTTTGCTATTTTATTTAGGGTGGTCAGCAAAGATTTAAACAATAAGTTAAAATTGGAACAGATATCTAAAGTAAGAGAAGGAAGGTTATGAAGATATATGGGAGAAGAACATTTATGAATGCACTGAGTTTTCATGATAGAATGTCATAGCTGGTAAACTATATCATGTATCCCATAGAACTCAGTGATTTTTTATTATGCTCTGAGAAGTACAGCAATTGGAAGAAAAGGCAGAGAACCAAAAATATACTTCATTATGATCAAAGAACACTAAGAACTCTGCTTTATGCCATATGGAATAAGGAAACTAAAGGGACGACCAATTTGGTACATAACCCACTGTACCAAAATAATGCATGAATTGTGAAGACTCAAATAACTGATTAGCACATGCATATGCAAGTGCTTTCTCAAGTTTTAGATTCACTCATTCATTCAATCCACAAACATTTATTGAGCCCATACTAAGTTCCTGCCTCTGTAAATACAAAGGTAGGGGACAAAGTCCCTGCCCACTGGGAACTTGAGTCTAGTGGGGAGAAATTTACACATAAACAGATATGTGTAATTAGCTTATAGATGTATGAGCAGGAAAGAGTGAATACACACACACACACACACAAAACAGGGTGGTTGGGGGAAAAAGGAGCCTTCAGAAAAGGATTCAGAGAGCAGGTGACAATTGAGCTGGGTTATTAACAGGGCATAGTATCACCAGGCAATGGGGCCTTCCTGGCAGATAGATATGGAAGTGTGAAACATAATTACAGACGTGTGCAGGGGCTGGATGGCAACAGGCCTGAGTAGTAATGCTGTCAGTAAATGAGGGAGACACTGAAGGGTTTCAAGGAGTGCAGGAACATGAGAAGTTGAATAATTTATCCAAATTTGGCTAAGAATTTTCTAGAATTGATAAAAGATGTACATTCTAGGATTTATGACAGTCAAAAAGCCCTAGCCAGATAAACAAGAAAAAATCAATACCCTAACCACTATCATAGTGAAACCGCAAGGCATCAAAGATAAAGAGAAATCTTAAAAGCAGGCATAAATAAAATACAGATTACCTCAGAGTAACTGTTAGAGTAACAGCAGCTTTTCAGCACCAGAAACCAGAATAGAATAATGTCCTCAAAGAAGTGAGGGAAAATAACCATCTTCTAGAATATTATACCCAGTAAGACATTTTCAAACACATATGAAATGAGAGAATTTACTAATTGAATACTCTTGCAAAGAAAAAATACTACTAAAGGTAGTACTTCAGGAAGAAGAAAACTGAACTGAACCTAGCATTCGGAGAGAGCATGGACACTGCAGAAGCACTTGGAAAGGTTGGGGTTGCCACTTCAGCATGCCTGGAGGACAATGCAGTGATCTGCAGATGACTCTCAGACCTTGAAATCTAATTGAGTTTGCAAGTTTTGGACTTGCTTGGTGACCCCTGTACTTCTTCCAATTACTCTTTTTATTTGTTGGGCATTTTTGCTAGGGGTTTATCACTATTATGAATTATGTTCAAAGAATCAATTTTCAATTTTTTTTAATCCATTGTACACCTGCTTTATATTTCACTATTGTTTTTAAATTATTTCATTCTTTTATTTTCTGTTGCTAATTTTTACGAAATCCTTAAAAGAGAGGCTTAGATTATTTTCAACATTTTTTTCTTTTCTAATATATTCATTTAAAACTATAAATTTATCTCTATAAACTGCTTCAGATACATTCCACAAATTTTGATAAATTGTATTAATATTATTGTACAGTTTAAAATATTTTCCTATATTCATAGCATTTTTTTCCTTTTGGTCCATTGATTATATAGAAATGTGTTGCTTAGTTTCCAAACTTTGAGAGATTTTTCTAATTATTCTTATTCTTTATTTCTAGTTTAATTCCTCTATAGTCAGAAAACAAACACAGCATGATTCTAATTATTTGAGATTTGTTGAAATTTACTCTTCAGTTTGGAATATGATATATTTTGAAACATGTATCAAATGAACTTGAGAAGAGTATATTTTCTGCAGTTGTGGGGGAAAGTAGTCTATAAATCAATTAGGTCATGTTAGTTAATAGCATTATTCAAATAATCTATGTCCTTTCTAATTTTTTGTCTGTATGTTCTGTCAGGTATTAAGAGAAGTGCATTACAACCTTTAACTTTGAGTGCTGATTGTCTATTTCTCCTTTTAATTCTGACAACTTTTGCTTTGTACATTTTGGAGCTGTGTTATTGGTTGTATACAAATTTAGGATTATCATGTTTTACTGTTGGATTGACCCTTTTATCATTGTGAAATTCCCTCTTTATTTCTGGTAACATTCCTTGCCTTAAAGTCTAGTTTATCTGATATTGATATATCACAAGCTTCCTTTTGTTTAGTGTTTTCAAGGTATATCTTTTTCTATTATTTACTTTCAATTTATATGCCTTTATATGCTCTCATAAACAGCATGTTTTTGAATCTTGATTTTTATCTAGGCTAATAATCTTTGTTTTTAGTTAGCCCGTTGAGTCAACTTACATTTAATGTAATCATTGATATAGTTGGATTTAAGTTAATCATTTTGCTACTTGATTTTTATTCATCACATCTGTTCTTTGTTCCTTAGATCCTTCTTTCTTGCCTTATTTCAAATTAATAAAGTATGTTTTTATTAATTCATCTCCTCTATTAGTTTTTAGTTATAACTTTTTGTATATTTTAGTGATTATATTAGAGATTTCAGTGTTCATCCTTGATTTATTACAGTCTGTCTTAAATTAGTATTTTAACTATTTCATGTAAAATACAAGAACCTTACACTAGTAAGTTTATACTTAATCTCTGCTCCCTTTGTGCTAGTGTTGCCATATGTTACATATTTTATAAACCCTATAAAATGAAGGATTCAGTGTGTTAATTTTTCTGAGGATCTTTGTGTTTAAGTCAATGAGAGATATTGGTCTGTAATTTTCTTTTTTGGTACTGTCTTTGTATGGTTTTGGTATTGGGAATATTAGCCTTATAAAGCAAGTTGTTAAGGATTCCCTACTCTTCTATTTTCTGGAAGACATTGTGTTAAATTGGTGTTAATGCTTCTTTAAAGATTTGGTACAATTGTCCAGTGAAACATATGTGCCTGGAGATTTCTTTATTGAGAGCATATTAATTATGAATGCAATTTCTTTAATGGTGATAGAGATATTCAGATTATCTATTTCATTTTGGTTGACATTTCATAGCTTGTGGTTTTTGAGGAACTGAACTATTTCTTCTAAGTTACTGAATTTATGAGTTTAAAATTGTCCATAGTATTCTTTTATTATCCTTTTGAATGACTGCGAGATCTTCAGTAAAACTTATTTTAATCCTGATATTTATGACTTGTGCTTTTTCTCTTTTTATTTTGTTAGTCTTACTAAAGGTTTATCAATTTTATTGATCTTTATTTTTAGAAAACCCAGCTTTTTGTTTCAGGATTTTATTTATTGTTTTCCTGTATTTGAATTTCATTGTTTATTCCCCATCTTTATTATTTCCTTCTTTATGTTTGCTTTGTTTGTTTTTACTCTTTATCAAACCCATGAAAGAAAACCTCAGGCAAATTCAGTTGTCAGTACTGCTCCAGGCAAGGGCATAATTAAGGTATGTTCTGAGAGACAAAGTAACTAGTAAGGTGAAGGAGATGATTCCCTAAAGGGTTTCTCTTCCCCAAGAAAAGGGGAGGTCAGGGTACAGCACAAGTAGCAGCTTTCATTCAGAGAATTCAGACCCCAGCAGCTAGAAAACAGAAATGGTTTAAGTCTGCCTCTGCTTCAGCCTCTGTCTCAACCATGCACCTAGCAGGGAAAGGGTCTGCTGAGAATTAAAGGCACCATATCACTTTATACCTGTGGGGAGTTGTGGGCTGACAAGCACCACCTGCTAGGAAGGATAGAAAAAGCACGAAATCAAGAGGCTTTACAGGAAAGACTGACAACCCACTGGGTCTCCTCCCTAGGGAAATTCTATACTGATTACACCCTCTTCCTGAGTCCTGGGCCTTTTTCGTCTGGGAAAATTTGATAGGGGTGGAGGTGACCCTATCTGGGGAGAACTTCCTCAAAAAAAGTTTCTTTATAGATAGGGCAAGAACCAGAAAAACAGAGCTGAGAAATTCTTATCAGTTAAACAGAAGCGGTGCTAGAGATCTAGAATAAGTTGAACTGAGTGTCAAAGAACAGATAGAGAACAAAGCAAACCAACAAGAAAACTGTAGGTAAAAGAGAGAAAACAACCTTCAGAATAAATTAATCAAGGAAATCAGATGCCTAGACACCAGAAAAAATCACATCATACAATTAAGCACGAAGGTATGGCCCAGTCAAAGGAACAAACTAATATTTCAACTGAGATACAGGAGTCAGAACAACTAATTAAAGATGTTTAAACAAATCTGCTAAATCAATTCAACAAGTTGAAGAAAAATGTAGCAAAAGAGATGAGGATATAAAGAAGACACAGTGTGTCCATACAGAAGAACTCAAAAGCTTGAAAAAACAAATGGCAGAACTTATGGGAATGAAAGTCACAATAGAAGAGATGAAAAACACAATGCAGACATGCAACAGCAGATTGGAAGATGCAGAAGAGAGGATTAGTGAGCTAGAAGACAGGACACCCAAAAGAGCGGATAGGGAAAATAATGGAAAAATATTAGCAGGGTCTCTGGGAATTGAATGACAACATGAAGCACACAAATTTACATGTTATGGGTATCACAGAAGGAGAAGAGAAGGGGAAACGGACAGAAGGAATAATGGAGGAAATAATAACTGAAAATTTTCCAATTATTATGAAAGCCATAAAATTACAGATCCAAGAAGTGCACTATACCCCAAACAGAATAGACCTTAATAGACCTACTCCAAGACACTTACTAATCAGATTGTCAAAGGTCAAAGACAAAGTGAGAATTCTGAAAGCAGTAATAGAAAAGTGATTCATCATATACAAAGGAGGGTCAATGAGACTATCAACGCATTTCTCAGCAGAAACCACGGAGGTGAGAAAGCAATGGTATGACATATTTAAGATATTGAAAGAGAAAAAACTGCCAACCAAGAAGTCTGTATCCAGAAAAACTGTTCTTCAGAATGAGAAAGGGGTTAAAATATTTTCAGACAAAGAGACACTGAAAGAGTTTGTGAACAAGAGATCAGCTCTAGAAGAAATAATAAAGGGAGTGCTACAGGTAGATAGGAAAAGACAGGAGAAAGAGGTTTGGAGAAGAGTATAGAAATGGGGATTATCAGCAAGGGTAAAGAGAGAAAAAATAAGATGTGCCATATAAAATTCAAAAGACAAAATGTAGAAGAAAGTACTGCTTTACAGTAATAACATTAAATGTTACTGGATTAAAATCCCCAATCAAAAGACATAGACTAGCAGAATGGATTAAAAAAAACAGCACCCATCTATATGCTGTCTACAAGAGACTCACCGTGATGGTTAGGTTCATGTGTCAACTTGGCCAGGTGATAGTACCCAGCTGTCTGGTCAAGCAAGCACTGGTGTTAACAATTGCTGGGAGGATGTTTGTGGCTGGTTAATAAACCAACAGGCTGGTTTATTAAATTATCAGTCAATTGGCTGCAGCTGTGACTGATGACTCACCAAAGGGCATGTCTTCCACAATGAGAGAATGCATTTGGCTGGATTCAATCCAATTAATCAGTTGAAGACTTATAAGTGAGACAGAGGACCTTCACGTCTTCTTCAGCTGACCAGTGAAGCATTTCCTGAGGAGTTCGTCGAAGTTGCCAGTTCATTTCCTGAGGAGTTCATCTAACACGTTCTTCAAAGACACCATTTCATTTCCTGAGGAGTTCATTGAAGTTGCTGGCTCATTTCCTGAGGAGTTCATCAGACATCTTCGTTGGAGTTGACAGTTTGCTGTCTGCCCTACAGAATTTGGATTCATGAATACCCACAGTTGCGTGAGTCACTTTTATAAATCTTATATTCATAGATACCTCTCATTGATTCTGTTTCCCTAGAGAACCCTAACACACTCACTTTAGACCCAAAGACAAAAATAGGTTGAAAGTGAAAGTTTTGAAAAAGATGTTTCACACAAACAACAACCAGCACAGAGCAGGGGTAGCTATACTAATATCAGACAAATTAGACTTCAAATGTAAAAAAAATTAAAAGAGACAAAGAAGGACACTAGGTATTAATAAAAGGACAATTCATCAAGAAGACGTAACAATCATAAATATTTATGCATAAAGCTACAGTGACCCAAAAAATCATGAAGCAAACACTGAGAGTATTGAAGGGAGAAGTAGATACCTGAACAATAATAGATGGATATGTCAATACACCACTCTCATCAATGGATAGAACATCTAGACAGATGATCAATAAGGAAACAGATATTTTTGAATAACATGATAAATGACTTAACAGACATTTACAGAACACTACACCCCACAACAGCAGGATACACATTTTTTTCAAGTGCTCATGGATCATTCTCCAGGATAGATCACATGTTGGGTCACAAACCAAGTCTCAATTAATTAAAAAAGATCAAAATTACACAAAACACTTCTCAGATCACAATGGAATGAAGTTGGAAATCAATAACAGGCAGAAATCTGGAAAATTCAATAATATATGGAAGCTAAACAACATATTCTTAAACAGCAAGTGGGTCAAGGAAGAAATTACAAGAGAAATCAATAAATATTTCGAGGCAAATGAAAATGAGAATACAACATACCAAAACTTATGGGATGCAGAAAAGGCAGAGAAATTTATTGCCCTAAATGCCCATATTAAAGAATAAGAAAGAGCAAAAATTGAGGAATTAACTGCTCACCTGGAGGAACTAGAGAAAGAACAGCAAACCAACTCCAAAGCAAACAGAAGGAAAGAAATAACAAAGATTAGAGCAGAAATAAATGAAATCGAGAATGTGAAAGCATAAAACAACAAAACCAGAAGTTGGTTTCTTGAGAAAATCAATAAAATAGATGGACCCTTAGCTAGGCTGACAAAAAAAGAGAGAGAGAATGCAAATAAATAAAATCAGAAATGGGAGGGGGGACATAAATACTGACCCTGCAGAAATAAAGGAGATAATGAGAGGATACTATGAGCAACTATAGGTTAACAAACTAGACAACTTAGATGAAATGGACAACTTCATTAAAAAGCATGAACAACCAACACTGAATGAGAAGAAATAGAAGAACTCAACAAACCAATCACAATAAAGAGATTGAATTAGTCATCAGAAACCTCCCAAAAATGAAAAGTCCAGGACAAGATGGCTTCACATGTGAATTCTACCAAACATTCACAAAAGAATTAGTACCAATCCTGCTCAAACTCTTCAAAAAAATTGAAGAGAAGGGAAAGTTACCTAATTGTATGAAGTCAACATCACCCTAATACCAAAGCCAGATAAAGATACTATAAGAAAAGAAAATTATAGACCAATCTCTTTAATGAATATAGATGCAAAAATCAAAGGCAAAACACTCGCAAATCAAATCCAGCAGTACATTAAAAGAATATACACCACGACCAAGTGGGTTTTATTCCAGGTATGCAAGGCAATTCAACATAAGAAAAACAATTGATATAATACACCACATTGATAAATCAAAGGGGAAGAAAACCAAAATTATCTCAACTGATGCAGAGAATGCATTTGACAAAATTCAACATCCTTTCTTGATTAAAACAGTTAAAGGAGAGGAATAGAAGGTGTGCCAGTTTGAATGTATCATGTCCCCCAAAATGCCATTATCTTTGATGCAATCTTGTGTGGGCAGACATATTACTGTTGATTAGATTGTAATTCTTTGATTGTTTCCATGGAGATGTGACCCACCCAACTGTAGGTGACAACTGGATGATTTCCATGGAGGCGTGGCCCCACCCATTCAGCATGGGCCTTGATTAGTTTACTAGAGCCCTATATAAGCTCAGACTGAAGAAGCAAGCTTGCTACAGCCAAGAGGGACACTTTGAAGAATGCACAGGAGCTGAGAAGAGAGGAGCTGCACATGAGAGACAGTATGAAGATGGCTGTTGAAAGCAGACTTTTGCTCTGGAGAAGCTAAGAGAGGGAAAACACCCCAAGAGCAACTAAGAGTGACATTTTGAAGAACTGCAGCCTAGAGAGAAAAGTCCTGGGAGAAAGCCATTTTGAAACCAGAAATCTGGAGCAGACACCAGCCACGTGCCTTCCCAGCTAACAGGTTTTCTGGACACCATTGGCCATCCTCCAGTGAAGGTACCTGATTGTTGATGTGCTACCTTGGACACTTTATGGCTTTACGACTGTAACTGTGTAACCAAATAAACCCCCTTTTATAAAAGCCAATCCATCTCTGGTGTTTTGAATTCTGGCAGCATTAGCAAACTAGAACAGAAGGAAACTTTCTCAACATGATAAAGGGAATACATGAGAAACCCACAGCTAATATCATACTCAAGGGGGAAAAACTGAAAGCTTTCCCTCCAAGATTAGGAGCAAGACAAGGATGCCCACTGTCACCACTGTTATTTGACATTGTGCTGGAAGTTCTAGCCAGAGCAATTAGGCAAGAAAAAGAAATAAAAGGCATTCAAGGTGGAAAGGAAGGAGTAAAACTTTCACTGTTTGCAGATGACCAGATCCTATATGTAGAAAACCCTGAAAAACCTACAGCCAGTCTAATAGAGTTTATAAATGAGTACAGCAAAGTGGTGGGACAGAAGATCAACACACAAAAATCAGTAGTGTTTCTATACACTAGTAAGGAGCAATCTGAGGAGGAAATCAAGAGAAAAAATTCCATTTACAATAGCAACCAAAGAATAAAATATTTAAGAATTAATTTTACCAAAGACATAAAAGACATATAAACAGAAAATTACAAAAAATTGCTAAAAGAAATCAAGGAAGATCTAAATAAATGGAAGGATACACTGTGCTCATGGATTGGAAGACTAAAAGTAGTTAAGATGTCAATTCTGCCCACATTGATTTATAGATACAATGCAATACCAACTAAAATCTCAACAAATTACTTTGCAGAAATAGGAAAACTGATAAACAAAATTATTTAGAATGGCAGGGTGCCCCCAAATAGCTAAAAATAACTTGAGAAATAAAAATGAAGGGTGAGGTCTCACACTATTTGACTTTAAAGCATATTACAAAGCTACAGTGGTCTAAACAGCATGATACGGGCATCAAGGTAAGTATACTGACAAATAGAATTGAATTGAGTGTTCAGAAATAGACCCTCTCATCTATGTACAATTGATGTTTGATAAGGTGGTCAAGTCTACTCTACCAGGACAGAGCAGCCTCTTCAACAAATGGTGTTTGGAGAACTGGATATCCATATCCAATAGAATGAAAGAGAACTCCTATCTCACACCTTATACAAAATTAAACTCAAAATGGATCAAGAACCTTAATATTAGAGCTAAGGCCATAAAACTATTAGAAGAAAATGTAGGGAAATATCTTAAAGATCTTGTGATAGGAGGTGGTATCCTAGACCTTACACCCAAAGTGCAAGAAATGAAAGAAATAGATAAATGGTATCTCCTAAAAACTGAACACTTTTGTACATCAAAGGAGTTTGTCAGGAAAGTAAAAAGGCAGCCTATGCAATGGGAGACAATATTTGGAAACCATATATCAGATAAGGTTTAATATCCTTAATATATAAAGAGATCCTACAACTCAACAATGAAAAGACAAAGGACCCAATAAAAAATGGGTAAAACACACAGAGAGACATACAAATGGCACAAAAACTTATGAAAAGATTCTCAATCTACTACCTTTTAGGGAAATGCAAATCAAAACCACAATGAGGTATATCTCACACCTACTAGAATGGCCATTCTAAAAAACAAAACAAAACAAAACAAACAAAAAACAGAAAACTACAAATGCTAGAGAGGATGTGGAGACAGAGGCACACTTATTCACTGTTGGTGGGAATGTGGAATGGTGCAACCACTCTGGAAGGCAGTGTGGCAGTTCCTCAGGAAGCTAAGTATAGAGTTCCTTATGTTTCAGCAATCCAATTACTAGGTATACATTCAGAGAAACTGAAGGCAGGGACATGAATGGACATTTGCACACCAATGTTTATAGCTGCATTATTAGTGATTGCCAAGAGATGGAAACATCCCAAATGTCCATCAATGAAAGAGTGGATAAACAAACTGTGGTATATACATATGATAGAATATTATGCACCTATAAGACAGAATAAAGTCATGATGCATATAAAAATGTGGATGAATGTTGAGAATACTATGTTGAATGAAGAAACAATAGACAAATATTGTATGGTCTCACTAAGATGAACTAACTATAATGAGCAAACACTGAATTAATGTTAAGAACACAGGTTATCAGGATATAGAAAGAGGGGTGGAGATTGGGCGTTTGATGTTGAAGGATTACAGAATGTTCATCAGGATTGATTGCAAAGATCCAAAAATGAATAGCACAATACAATCTGATGGTAGCATAATAGTGTAGGTTTAATGAACAAAGCTGACTGTGAGTATAGTTGAAAGAGGAATGCTAAGGGTATATATGACACCAGAAGTATAGATAGAGGATAAATAACTGGGACTGTACAACTTAGTGAAACCTAAAGTGATTAAATGTACAAATATAAGAATGTTTTTTACATGAGGGAGAACAAATGAATGTCACCATTGCAAGTGTTGAAAATGGGATGGATTATGAAAAACACACAATCGATGTAAACTAGGGTCTATAGTTAACGGTAACATAATATTCTTCCATTAATTGTAACAAAGGCAATATATCAAAGCTAAATGTCAATAAGAGGGGGATATTACAGAGGGGTATGGGATTCTTGTTGTTTTGGTTGTCTCTCCTTTTTATTTTTTATCCTTTACTTTTTAATTTTTTTTCTTCTTCTTCCTTCTTGTGGAACTATTAGAACTATTCTCATATAGATTGTGGTAGTGAATGTGCAACTATGTGATTGTACTGGGGGCTTCTGATTATTCACTTAAGATGGATTGTATG
This sequence comes from Choloepus didactylus, assembly GCF_015220235.1. Taxonomy (NCBI): domain Eukaryota; kingdom Metazoa; phylum Chordata; class Mammalia; order Pilosa; family Megalonychidae; genus Choloepus; species Choloepus didactylus. The sequence goes on along the minus strand of NC_051310.1, from coordinate 52,239,304 downwards.
GGGTATGAATAAAACTGTTTAAAAAATAAACAGAAAGATACAAGTGCTGGGGAAGAAGTGGAGAGAGAGTTACAGCTATTCACTGTTGGTAAGAAAGTAAAATGGTGCAGCCACTATGGAGGGCAGTATGGTGGTTCCACAGGAGGTTGGGTATAGGGATGCCATATGATCCTGAAACCCATTATTTGGTGTATACTTGTAAGAACTGAAAGCAAGGACACAAATAGACATTTGCAAACTGATGTTTATGGTGGCATTATTCATGATTTGCAATGGATGGATATGGCCTAAGGGTACATCAGTCGATGAATGGAGGGGTGAACTGTGCTGTTTACATACAACATAATGTTGAGCAGCTGCAAGAAGGACTTAAGTCCTGAGGCATGCAACTAGGTGAATGAACCTTGAGGACATTATGTACAGTGAAATAAGCCAGAAACAAAAGGACAAATATTGTAAGACCTCACAAATATAAATTAACAATAATGAGCAAACATTGAGAATTGAATTTGACAGCATAGGTTATCAGGGGATAGATTGGGGGCAGAGATTGGGCAGTCAGTGATGAAGGAGTGCAGAATATTCAATAAGGCTTATTGTAAAGGTTCGTAGATTGCAAGCTCTTACAGCAATTGCATCTTTTCCTGAGTGTTAACTGTTATTTCTATATTCTGAGCTACCATGCTATTTATGTAAACCTGGTAGTTCCCTGGAACTTTGGGTATCTGTGTGACACCTGAGACTCAGAGTTAGAGTACTGCAGCTCTGAAAGTCAGCACTACTCCATACAGCAACTGTTAAGGAAGCTGAAAAAGAGATCAGACTCCAACTAGAGATATGAATGAAACAGACTTGTTTAAGACCATGGTAAATTAGAATACAGGGTAAAGGATGGTATTGACTGTATTTTAAAACTTCAACTTCTGTATGAGACCAAAGGAAGAGAGGTTTATTTGCTACAAAATTTATATTTTCTGTAGCACACTGTCTAATTTAACCTTTCTGGTCAGTTTATTCTAAACAGCATAATTACATGGAAGCTAGAATAGGGAATGAGATCTTGTTCTTGTGTACAGGCCAAATGTAATACCCCAATACATCCCAGATATTTTGGGCAGAAAATAAAAGTATTTGCAAAGTTCCCTTGAGGGAAATGGGGGAAAATGTGAAACTATTAAACTTCACCAATCTGGGGAATTCCTGCTATTCTCTTAAGCAATAGGGGTGCCCAATTTAATAAGCCAGGCCCTCAATCTAGAGGCTTGCCCTTATGAAAATTTTCTCTCTAATGGCAAATCAAGCCTACTTAAAACTATGCCTAAGGGTCACCTCCAGAGAAACTCTTCTGTTGCTCAGATGTGGTCTCTCTCTCTAAGCCAACTCTGCAAGTTAACTAACTATCCTCCCCCTATGTGGAACATGACTCCCAGGGATGAGCCTGGCCCTGGCATAATGGGATTGGGAAACCTTCTTACCAAAAAGGGGAAAAATGGAATATAAAATAAAGTTTCAGTGGCTAGGAGATTTGAAATAGAGTCGAGAGGTCATTCTGGAGGTTATTCTTATGCATATAATAAGTATTCCTTTAAGTTTCTAGTGTATTAGAATAGCTAGAAGGAAATAACTGAATCTGTTGACCTGTAATCCAGTAGACCTTGTTTCCTGTTGATGGACTGTATAACTACATGACTTTTATCGTGTGACCTTGTGATTGTGAAAGCCTTGTGACTGACACTCCCTGGATTCCAGTGTATTGGCAGATGCGTAATAAAATAGAGACAAATAAATAAATAAATAAAATAATAGGGGGAATAAGGATAATGATGTATTTGGGTGTTCTTTTTTATTTTATTTTTTTATTGTTTTTATTCTATTTCATTTTATCTTAGAGTAATGAAAAATGTTCTAAAATTGTGGTGATGAATGCAAAACTATATGATGATACTGTCAGCCATGGACTGTATACTTTGGATGTATTATTATTGGTGTGTGAATACATCTCAATAAAATTGTGTTTATAAAAAAGGAGTTATACTAATAGCAGCTAATGTTTATTAATGTATACCAAGTGATAAACACTGGGCTAATTGTTTTTACCTGATTAATCATCTAATCTTCATAACCAATATATGAAGAAGAGGTGATACTCCCTTATTACCAGGCAGGGAACTGAGGAACAGATTAGGTAATATGACTAAATCCCCAAATCCCCTCAGGGCAAAGTCAGGTTTCAGAGCCAGGATACTTTACTGCCTACTGACATTTCCTTAACGGCCACCCACTGTCTGTACCAGAGATGCCAAGCGCTGGGCAAACAAAGGGTCTGAGCTTCTGAACCTGAAAAGGCCAATCCTGAGGTAAGGAACAGGTCCAAGTCTTCCCAGTGTGTCCACTCTATGGAGCTGGACCTGGGTCAGAATTCAGTGCAGGTAGAGGATATTGGGTGCTTAACATTTTGTTTTGTTAGTCGTTGGCTACCGCCAACCAAATGAAAATGAGAAAGTATAGATACTATATTTCTGATATCTGGTTCCTGTTTTTCTCTCCTTGAAATGGACACTATACAATCTGATGCCACAGTGATTAGGCAGTGATTATTTGAAGCACAAGTGTTTGAGTCTCTAAAGTCAGCTTCTCTTTCTCTCTGGGTGCTGGGATGAGAATCTATTCTGGGTCAGATGCAGCAAAATGCAGAAGAAGAAAGAGTCTTGGCTCTCCCACTTACTGGCCTTACAACTTTGGACACCTTGTTTTAACTTCTCTGAACTTTGGGTTCATCATCAGAAAAAGAAGATGATGCTCACTGCCCAAGAATGAAATAGTCCATCATATGTAAATTGCCCAGCACTTGCTGTATTCAGTAAATAGCAGCTGTTATCAATTCAGAAGAGAGTGAATTATACAATGAACCTCAATATAAAAAAGTCATCCCATTGCTGCAAGTAAAGTGCTAGTAAATTAACTCAGTTCGAACAAAGCCAATGTAGAACCTGAAAGGATGTTACTTTAAAACATTGCTACTTTCCAAGGGGAAATGTTTTTCTACTGTGGTGCTTTGAGCTTTATGTAACACATATAAAAGATATACCATGTGGCAAATTATTTTCCAAATTACTATCAAAGAAGTTGTTACCTTTCTCAAATAAATTATGTTTTTGCCCTGATGTTTTTGCTCAACCTGGCACCACGAAGCCAAATTTAATATAAAATCAGAGAACTATACTAACATAAGTATTAGCATATTTACTTCACTCCTTTTTCTTTATGGATTTGTTTTTTATTTCTATTTTTTACCTTCATTTTTTAACTGAAATTTTATTTAGGTAATTGTAGATTCACATGCAGTTGTAAGAAATAATACAGAAGGATCCCCTGTATGCTTGTCCAGTTTCCTCCAATGGAAACATCCTGTAAAACTATAATACAATATCATAACCAGGATATTGACACTGACTTAATACATTGATCTTATTTGAATTTCCACAGTTTTACTTGCACTCATTAGTGTGTGTGTGTGTGTGTGTGTGTGTGTGTGTGTGTATGCTTCGTTTTGTGCACTTTCATCACCTGTAGATTTGTGTATCCACCACCACAGTTAAGATACTCAACAGTCCATCACAACAAAGATCCCTATCCCTGGTCTTGCCATTTTGTAATGATACCTACCTTTCTCCCATCCTCCCCCATCCATTTCTATGTTTAGCTGTCCCATTTTCCACATGGTTTGGAAGTCCACAGGAGATAAAGAATGAATAATTAAATACTAAAAAAATAAAGTTGTACGTCCATCACACTGCCTTGTTGGTTATGCTGACTGACTACACTGGCCAGACCGCAAGGCAATGTCTCTATGTGTTACCAACATGGGGACTTCCCTAGCAGTGGGAAGACATCTTTGTACCACACACTTTCCTTCAATTTAATTTAACAAGCAGTTACTGAGTGCCCAGTGTTTCAGGCACATGCAAGGTGCTGGGGAAACAAAGATAAAATTGTAGTGCTGTTCATCAACAACTGGGAGGCAGAAATGTCAAGTAAGTGCAATGCAGGTGATATCCCAGTTTTTTTTTCAAATAGCTTGGTTTCTAGTACAGATTAAGGAGCACAATGTTGGAGCAATGAAGAGGCACTATAATGACAGCTAACAATTGCCAATCTCTAAAAACATTTAGAAAATTGGCTTTAGCTAATGCCAGAGAGATTACTACCAGATAAACTATGTAACAAAAGGCATTCAGAGAAAACCAAACAAAAGGGTGTGTGTGTGTGGGCATGCACGTGCATGGGCACACATGTGTACACGGTATTCAACACACTGAATAATCAGTCAGGAGTTCAGAGTTTCATACTGTACAGAGGAAAGAAAAAGACATGAATGATTCTAAATTGAAAGATGCAAACAGAATACTTGAGCAATAAGGGGGAATGCAACAAAGAGAGGTAAATAAGAACTACTTCAAAACCTGCAAATGGCACAGAGTGAAAAGATAAGTGATCTGTACAAAATTATAATGGGGATCCTAATAAAGTTAGTATATATGCATTAAATATATTGTTCACCTAAAATTAGGGGGGGGTGGATTTATTCATTCGTTCAAAAATACTTACTGAACCTATCACAGGCCAGGCTCTCTTCTAGGAGCTGGATATAAAAGGGCAAGCAAGTCACACATGGAGCCCTTACAGCTTGGTGGGACATGCAGAGGAGTGCATATACAATTATCACGTAAGGTGTGACAGGCACCGCAACAGAGGAAGCAGAATGAGTTATGGTGCACATGAGAGGGGTGGATGTCCAAGATACAGTGAAGAGGGCCAGGAAAAGTTTCCTGGAGAAAGTAGGGTTTAAGCCAAGTCTTAAAGGATGAGTAAACTAAGTCACAGAAGGAGAATGTGTGTATGGGTGGAGATGGGGACAGGGATAGGGGAAAATGAAAGAGCATATGCAAAGTCCTAGAGCCTTTGGTGTTTGGAGACAGACATTAGAGTACTAAGCAGGAAGCTAGAATGCTAATTTGGGAGTTAGGAGACTAATTTAAGTAAACATTTTAATTACTTGAATCCTACCAGAGTTGGGAGGGCACTAAAATTTATTTAGCATTTACGATGTTCTAGACACTCCACTAGATGCCTTTCATATGTTTTCTTATTTAATTTTCATAACAACCCTAGGATTTAGGGATTATTATTTCTGCTTTACTGACAAGGAATCTAAGATTTGGAGAGGCTAAGTAACTTGTCCAAAGTCACACCAGATATAAGTGGAGCTTGGGTTTAAACTCAGAGTAGTTCAATTCCAACAGCTAGGATCCTCAGTTAACCAGGCCATTTTAAATTATGTAACTCTATTCCAAGTTTATAAACTACCACAAATCACAGGTAAATAATTTCTGATGTTGGCTAGAATTTTGCATTAAATGCAACCAGCATCAAGGACATGACCTAGGGTCAACACATTCAGTCCCCATTCAGACCTTTAGTCCTACTCAACTTTGAGATCCTGCAAGACATGTCCCTGATACTCCCCTCCAACAATATTGGGTTAAGTGATATCATGTATGTTCTCAAAATTCTCTTTGTTTTTTTGTCTGCTGTCCAACAGGACTGTAAGCTTCATGAAGGCAAGTTTATTATTGTATCATTACCACCTAACACAGTGCCTGACATATGCAGACACTCCTTAAATATCAGTTAAAAGAAAAAATGCAACTTCTACATCAAGGGTAATAAGAAAAATATTAATGTTTGAATGTGCACTTATGATCAATTGTCTTCAACTGGAAAGTGAAAGGAGTCACTTCAGTAGTTTTACATGACAATGGAAAGATTAATGGGTCAATGTCTTCTGTGAATACCTGATCCTCAGAAGGTTCTGTGTATGTAACAAATGCTACTGCTTATTTTCTGTGGTAAATAAATGACCTTGAGTATATCATCATCATCATTTGTAACTGCAGTCGCAGGGATTAGAGAACAGGTTCAATTAATAAACAGTAGTTTTATGGCCTGAGAGATAAGTCAGAGTTTGGTGCAAAGACACATTAATGAGTTTCTGTGCAAAGCCCAAGAGAAAAGCCACAGCTTAAGTGGATGCCCACTTAATTGATGATAGGAAACGACTTCTGAGGGCAAAGGGCACATGCACACATGTGTATGGTTGGGAGAAAGAATGTTCTCTTTAGAGGAGGTGGAACAGTATGAAAGATGGAGGTAGAAGGAAGCACGCAGTGCAGGGTAGTGTAGGTCTGTTTACTTACCTGCATTAGAATCACTTGGTGAGCTTGTTAAAAATGAAAATTTCTGGATCCATCCCCCATTAATCAAATCAGAATCACTGGGAATGAAGCCAAATTTGCATCTTAACAGGCTTCCCAAGCGATTCTTAAAGGAGCGAAAAAATAGTGAAACAGTATTTGAAACCTGAAACATGATACATAACAACCACAGCATAGAAAAATACACGGTCCAGATATGCTTGTTCTCTAAGAGGTGAGACGAATCGCCCAAAGAAGTTTCATTGGGAAGGTATGAATTTAGGTGGATGGGAACTAATTCATTCTATTCATCCTATCCTACTTATGAAGGCAGCTATCACAACAGATCCACTGGGCGCCCTCGCTCTGGAGGTCTACTGGTGCTGCAAGTCCACACTTCCCGGAGTGAGGGGAGCTGGCCTTCGCCTCAGAGTTCTCTTTAGGTCTTGCTCTCTCTTCTTTCTGACATGCTTTCTCAATCCTCTCCTCCAAAACCCCATCTTTGAGTCCTTCCACAAAGGACATAATCTGTAGGTGCCAACACACATTATGTTGATTCAACATATGCATGGTTGCTTGTATCTCTGAATTTTAAATGCTACATCAGTTGAATTTCTCTCAGATTTTGAGCTTCTAACAGGCAGGGGTCCTCTCTGTTTGATTTTCATTGTAGGTTATTCAGGACATATTTTTTCCAGAGATGACAGTACCTTAGCTCTCTGGTGAATGACGAAACAGTGGTTATAATTTGGGGACAAAAGCAATAAGGAAAGGCACAAGAAAATCTAGGTGCTTTATTAAGAGGCATGAGGGAGAGATTTATGCTTTGAAATGTAGCTCAAAATGGACAGAGTAGATGTAAAAGAAAAAAAAAGACTGATATTAATACTGGAGATTGTTAATCAATAGAACAAAACCAGTTAACAACAACAACAAAACCCTGGTTCTGAGGAAGGAGATGATGCAAGGGGCAGGTGTAATTACTCTGTCAAAGGAAGAGATGAAACTGGCTCCCGAAGGTAAATGGAAGAAATGAAGCCTATGTTGGCTTTCTCTTGATTCATTTCAGAGCAGTTGGTCAGGCTCAAGGATCCTTCTAGCACCAGGAATCATGACCTCATTTAAGAGAAAGTGGGAAAGTGACTAACTCTCCCACTCAAGAAAGGCAGTGACATGGAGTTTTAGCTTGGCAAGGAAATTTCCTAACAAACCATCTGGCCCATTTCTGTCTTTTAATGTTGGAACAATCCTCTAGAATAGAATTTCTTATAAAAATAACATTCTTTTCCCATTCCAAGCATCTTGGCATCTAAATGTTATTCTAAGCATTTTAGAAAGATAAATTAGTCAAAGCTATTTACAACAATGACTGGCACTGCTGTGGCCAGAGATGGAGAGCTTTGCTTGAATTGCCAAGAAGGGAAACAAGGGTGTCACATAAGCCCTGGAAAGCAAGCCAAGGGACCAAGTCCTGCTTTGGGCTGCAGGGGATATGGAAGGCTGCCAAAGCTCAGGCAGAGGTGATGGGGATGCAGGGGGAATGTGAAAAGGGGTCTTTTCTGCAAAGTTTTATTTCAAGATTGAATGCTAATGCTAAAGTGGCCCAGTTCAATTATTTGAGCTACTATGGTTTGGCCTTCCAAACAGCAAGTAAGAAGCCATCAATGATGTACAAAACTTTTCACCTCTCCAAAATGTTAGGCTCTGGCTTTTGTCTAATGTATGTTCTGGTTTCCAATATCTGTGAGAAGTAAATTGATTTAAACACTTAGGTAATTACAGATGGTTCTCATTGACTCAGGGGCCATTTATCAGGTGGCAGGTCACTATGTCCCTGTTTTCTCACATTGTGCCTCTTCTGAATACTGAAGCCTTGTTGCCTCATCACAGGTAGATAGGTCCAGTCTGAGCCACAGCACATGCTGGAACCTCAAGAAGAAAACTGGTCTTGTAACAGAGCAGAAGATTCCTTGCTGGACCCCCAGGCACAGAAGCACAGCCTGCTTCTCTCCATAGGATCACAGACATGGAAGAGACTCTAACTGATTGACAAGGTGTTCTCAGGTTTCTCATAGTGCAACCCGCATTGTTTAAAATGCAAACTTTCTTGGCCTCACCCCTGACCTACAGTGTCAGAATGGGGAACTGAGAATCTGCATTTTAAACATGATCCTCAGGCAATTCTGATGCACTTACAGGTTTAAGAACCATAGCCATATGTGTAAGGTCTTAAGTTTCTAAATCTATTTGGTTCTTGAGTTCAGACAGTGAATATTTCTCAAAAAGTGAGGGATAGCATCTGAATCTCACTGGTTCCTGGGGTTTGAAAAGTGAGAGATTGGACTGTGAAGGATAATGGTATTTGGGGAGGACTGGGGACAGGTAGTGACTGAGGAGAAAAACAGTCAATGTAAATTCTCAACTTGGCTGTGCTAAGTATCATGTTTTAGTGCAATTGCCAGGGTGGCTTGGATATGAATTGGAAAACTATTCTGGATTTCTCAATGAAGCATCAAGGGTTGCACAGGTGCTCTAACATGCAACCCTCCTCCCCCATTGCATTCTCTTAAACAAATGGTTAACGATGGTAACCATACATCCTTGAATTGGGTTTTGTCTTTGCCACTGTATCACTGTAAAAGAAAGCTGGGGGTGGGGACTCTAATTTTTATCAATTCAAACTCCTTTATTCCCTCTCTTCAGCTGAGGCCATTTCTTTATATCTTCTCTATGCCTCAATTTCCCCATTATGGAATGAGCATGCTTACAATGCCAGCCATATGTACCTTTTAGAGTTGTTAAAGAGAAAAGAGTAGTGAAAAAGGATGAAACAACATAGGTATTGATACTAGTTATCACTGTCAATAATTTCACATTGTCACTATAAAAAGAAACACTCTCCATGGGGAGAAGTTGAACTGCTGAGCATTATTTGTGGGTTTAAATTATTCACACTCTGCTTGTCACCTATGGCCACAGACACTTGAAAGGTTACGGTTCTTTGGAATATCATATAATTTTCTGGGGCTTCCACAAAGATCTGCTTATTCTCTCAAAAGATAACCATGACCCTCGCAAATGTCTCTTATTTTATCTTGGGTCTAATAGGTTGGGTGTTTGTTTTTATTTATTTTTAATAGAAACCTTTCTTTCAAATCTAGGTCAGATTTATCATTAGAATGTAAATAAACCTAGGTGTGTTGATGAAATTTTCACTGCAGCTCCTGCTCTCATCCCCCCAAGCACTTACAATAAGTCTGACAAACGAAGTATCTATTTCCATGGTACCTATTACCATGGGAGCTGAGCAGCAGTCCTCCTGGAACAATCAAGTCAGTAATACAACCCTTGGCTACTGCCTCCTAAAGGCTCTTTGCTCTTGAATAAATGGGACATTCTGTTTTTTTTTTTTTTTTTTTTTCTTTTTTTTAAAGAAGCCATAAATTCTCCCAAAATAGACAGTTGTTGCTAAACACTGCCTAACTGCGCTAAAAGTAATATAATAAATCCCTCTTCCCCTCCATACCAGTGAGAGAAGCATTTCTTGTTTCTTTCTTTTTAGAGAAGCATTTCCAAGCTTCAAGACCTTACAAAGCATATGGTACAGTATGTGCTTTGAACTCTATTTTAAGGTTCTTTTGCATACAGGTGAAATAAAAAAAGACATAGTAGTGATTGTTTATGATAAAGACACCTTTACACTCATTTGAAATGATCAGTGAATTCACTGAACTATATAATATAAGGATAATGCCAATTCCTGATTTCACAACAAATCCAAAATACAGTGTTTATAACATGCTTCATATGTAGTCTCTCTGAGCTCTGCCACATAAAGCTGATGGAAGTATAAATTGGTATCATCTTCCAAAAAGCAGTTTTGCAATAGGAGCATTTAAAAGCTCATATCCTTTAATATGGTAATTCAATTTCAAGGAGTCTATCCCAAGAAAATAATTTAAAATATACACAAAGCTTTGTAAACAAACATGCTCAATGAAGAGGTGCCTAAAATAGGAAAATAATTACCTAAATGTTTAACAATAGAAAATATGGAAATAAATAATTGGAAGGTGATGGATATCTTTATGCTGTCATTAAAAATCATGCTCATGAAGAGTTTTAATAACTTAGGAAAATACTAATACGGTTAAGTTATAAAGCAGTATACAAAATTACATACACAGCCTAACAAATATGTAAAATATGTACATAAAAATTACTGGAAAGATATAGAAAAATATGCTGAAATTTTGGCAGTAGTTACCCTTCGGTGGTTGGATTGTGAATGACAGTTATTTTTTCCTTTTGATTTCCTTACCAAAAGTATTTTTGTGTCTATCACTGTATTTCTCATTCACTCTTCTTGTTTCTGCCTCTTTCCTTTCATTCTAAATGTACACAAAATAAAACTGAAATCTGTTTTATTACCTGCATATTTGTTGAATACAATTTAGAATGTCACGTACATTCATTCATCAAACATTTATTGAGCATCTTATTATGCACGAGGAACTGTTATTAATTTGGACATATGAACAAACATTTTCTTTAACAAAAAATCAGTTACTTTGCTTTTGATTTTCTTGGTTCCTGATAGATTTTTTTCTATTAGTTACTATCCCACAATAGGAAAAAAATGCTAAACCTAAAAATTGATAACCAAATAACAAAATTTTTCACCATCCTAGTTTCTTCTTCTGTCTCCAATCACAATTACCAACAGTGAGTGTCAGATCAACTCTATCCCCAGATGACCACCAAACACTGCAGAGGCACTAGAAAATAATGAATCTGTGTCACTCATTCTGTATTCTCCCCCATGGGCTATATTACCACACAAGGCTACCACCAACTCTGCATCTCCAGCCTGGATCTTGCTCCAGAGCTCCAGACTCAGCTCACTAACTGCTTATGCAGTGTCTCATCTTGAGTGTCTCACAGGCATCTAAGAACTCATCTTTGCTTCATCCCCTTCTCCTCTGACTATGTTCTAGTTTCTAGCACTTCCTTTTACACAGTCACTCAAATCAGAACACAGGGATCAGTAAGATTCCTTTCTCTCTCTCACTATCCCCTCCACACCTACCACACTCCTCAATTTCTACTTTCCAAATTGCTTTCAAATTCATCCCCTCATTTGTGACTGCTTTAGAGTATTTATACCCTTATCACTGTTCACTGGTTTTAGTTATGACCTTCTAATCATCCTCCTAGCTGCCAATCTACCCTTCACATGGAGAAATTTTTCTAAAATGTAAATCTGATCATGATACTCCTCTTCAAGGAGCTACAAGACTCCTTAGCATGCCCTACTTGATCTGGTTCCTTCCCATCTCCCCAACTTTATCTTCCATGGCTTCACAGCTGCCATCCTACTTTCCAGGAAAACAGAACTATCCTAATTCCCTGGACCAACCATGCTATTTTGCCCTTTTGGGACTTGACGCATACTCTTGTCTTTAACTGGAATCCTTTCACCTGCTCCATCTCTCTGTAAGCCACACATTTTTCAAGGCTTTGCTTCAGGTTCAAATCCTTTGTCTCTGCCAACAACTAATTCACTCCCTCTTTTGTAGCATCATTACTTCTTATACATATTCTTATGATTCTTTATTAACTCAACTTACCAAGTTTCCAACATTATGCCATGTACTCTGCTGGCTGCTACGTAAATAGACCATCTCTGCCCCACAGAGGAACTCCCGTTACCCTACTGCTCTTGTTTATTAGCACCTCCATCTCCCATTAACTGCTTGAGGGTAGGGACTAGATCACAATCACCTGTGCATCCCCAGCACCTAGAAAACATGAGTACTTAATAAATGTGTTTGAGTCAATTGAAAAAACTGAAGTATTTTGGCTACACCAAAGAAGAAATGAAACTTTACAAGTATAAAAATAACTCATAATTTCCAATGAGTGGTGTTTGATACTCGATAAGAGAGAAACACAACTCTGAGTTTCCATGGAGCAAGATGTGTGTATTCATAAAACACATGGTTCAGCACCTTCCAAAACAAGTTCTTAAAATATGCTTTGGGGAGGTCAGTGGACACTTTCTGACCTCTCCTGTAATCATACAATTAAAATGATTTTTGCAGTGGAGAATATATTTAGTCCCAATGCAGTCCACACCAGCAACTGTGATTTCTAACTAGTGGGGGTATTTAGCATTTAAGGATATAGGCAAAGAAAGTTAGACATTTGATTTGTAGCTAGGGGGTTGATATTTGGGCTCTTTGTGAATGTTAAAAAGTCAAATGATGCAAAATATTTGGTGTCATTCATTCCATGGTTGATGTATGAATCTGTCAATCCCCATTCTTCCCTACTAAAGCATTCTTTTGGTTTTATACTCTGGATCTTTCCAAACTCTATCTTATGCTCTGTTTCATTTGGAAACCCCCAATTGGCATCCACCTTTTGCTTTATTTCACTGAATAAATAAATTACTTAATCAGTTTAAAAATTTACAAATTAGTATTAATCTTCATGAGTTAACACCATGATTTATTTTCTGGTCTAGATATTTCCAAAATGATCCTAGAGAAAGAGAAGCAAGAAATAGTTTGCTTGCTATATTATTGACAGGGAAATATATTTTGCAGATTTGAAATGATACGGATTCAATATAAATCCTTACTGTCAATTTAGTAAAAGTTTAAGACTAGAGTTTTCTTTATTTTTAACTTTCTTTTAGAAAATTGAAAGAAGCTCGGCTAGAGTATGTTGCCGGCTAGTACCAAGATTCTCTTCTTTCTTAAGGTCCAGTCACTGTAAGATTAAATGTCACAAAAGAGGACTTTTTACCAAAATTTATAAAAACTTCCTCTGTTCCTCAAATTAGGTGAGCCAAGTTACAAATCTGTTTATTCATTTCTATTTCCTGAAAGGTTAGATGCACTAGTTCATTAGCGGGTCCCTTAAAGGGCTCCTTTCTCTTGCTTTAGAAACACTCTCTTATTTCCTTAATCTCTTTGGTTTCAGGTAGCTGCTCTTATGAGTCAGAAAAGTGATTTTGGTTTTTGTCTGCCATGAAAGAAAACCGATGACCCATCTAATTTGCTCTTCGGTTTTCTATTCTTACCAAAGCCAACTCCCTTCACTATGAAGAGTGTTTTGGATAGTCTTTGTGTGATTCTCATTATCAAGGAATGTGCCTTGAGTTAGTTTCTCAAAAGCAAAACATTTTAGTTACAACAAAGACAATATACAAAAGCTAAATGTCAATAAGAGGGGGACATAAGGGAAAGGTATGGGCTTCTTGGTGTTGTTGTTGTTTCTCCTTTTAATTTTTATTTATTTATTTATTTTTAATTTATTAGATTCTTTGACAGTAAGCCTAGTTTTATGCATTTCAAAAATAAAAATAAAATGAAGCCCAAATGTCATTTTACATTTTTTGTTTTCAGATTTTTAAGAGTTTCAAGAAATATTTTGCCCAGAACCCCCAAATTGTTCACAAACCCCACAGGTACAATTAGCTTATTTTCAATAGCATCTTTTCAATAAAGATGGCTGGCTGACAAATAAAGCCAAAAAGGCAACAACCCAAAATGTGTATTGCAAGCCCATTTTGGAGGCATTTAGTGAACAAAGGTCTCCTGCATACTAAGCAGGGTGGTCGTGCTTGGCCTTTTAAAAATATCAAATTTATTTCAATATCTACTTTAATTTTTAAATTAGAGCTGTTGAACAATTTTTTGTAACTTAAAATTCATATAAAAATCAATATAAAATTCATATAAAAAGTGGGGAAAACAGCAATAAGCTATTAAAGACTGACCAAGAAAAAAAGTCTTGGACCACATATTTACAAAAGCCATGTTTAATAGTAAAAATTCCAGTTATACTACTTACCAAGAAATATTTTTTAGCTCTTTACTTCTAAATGTGACGTTCTCATTTTGACATAATTTATCTATTTTCACCCCCATTACTACTATGCCCAACAAAATTTTTCCAAGCTTTCCTTACCACTTATGAAGTATGACTTAACTATTCATCTTAAGAGTTCCTTAAAAGAACTCTTTTGTTTGAGCAAAAAGAATAGGATATCACAACCAAATGAGTTAAAAAAAAAAAAAAGGAGTAAAAAACAAAAGTGGAATCTATATAATAAGCAAATTACCTGATTAGAATTTTAACTATTTCACATTTCTACTTAGCACAAGCAAAAATAAAGAGGTTCCAAGGTACTACAATGTTTGGCATTTGTACTGCAAGCTTTAAATTATAATTTTAATCTGCTCAACAAGTCATCTCTAAGAAAATGTCCATGCTCATAGCTAAAAAAATTGTTACATCCAGCAGGCAGTATTCTACTAATCAAGACAAGAGAACTCTTTATAAAATTAGGTTAAAAAATGTGGAATGTCTGAAATTTATCTGACCAGTAAAAGGCTAAAAATCAGATAAACTATACAGAAAATAATCACATGATTAATATTTTGCTTTGAGAAAACCAGAAATTATTATATTCCAAGAAATAAGCAATAATGACAAAAGATGTGAATAATATACTGTATCTTTTTTAAGCCCAAACATATTGTTCATCTTAAAGAGGACAATTCTGACTTTTAATTTCTTTGTCCAGAATAGGACCCAAATTTAAGCTATTATTTGAATAGAGTTCATAATTTAAAGTCTGTTTTTTTTTTCACCATAGGATATTTTTATTTCAGTAGATAGGCTACAAAATGGCAAATGACTAAATCAGTTATAAAGATTTTGTAGAATGAATGCCAATTTACCCAACAACTGTCACAGATACCAACATATTTCTATATCCAAGCCTAAAAGTTACTACAATACTGAGGTCATAACTAACATGATTCTTCCATATAGTCAAACTTCGTTTACTATGTAATACTGTCATGTCTATTTATTTTTTATTCTTCATTTTTTTTCCTCTTCTTTCTTTGCAGAAGAAATGGAAGTATTCTCATACAGATTGTGGTGGTGAATGCATAACCATGTGATTATACCAGGAACAATTGATTGTTTACTTAGGATGGATTGTATGGTGTGTGAATAAAACTCTTTAAAAAATAAAAAGAAAGATACAAGTGCCAGAGAATATGTGGAAAGAGAGATATACCTATTCACTGTCGGTAGGGAAGTAGAACAGTGCAGCCCCTCTGGAGGGCAGTGTGGTGGTTCCACAGGAGGCCAAGTATAGGGTTGCCATATGATCCTGCAACTCCATTATTAGGTATATACTGAAAGAACTGAGAAAAGGGACAGAAATGGGCATTTGCACACTGGTATTTATGGTGGCAGTATTCACAATTTGCAATGGATGGAGGTGTACTAAGGGTACATTATTGATGAACGGAAGGGTGAACCGTGGTGTACGCATGCAATGGAATATTGAGCTGCTGCTACAAGAAGGAATGAAGTTGTGAGGCATGAAACTAAATGAATGAAACTTGAGGACAGTATGTGTGCTGGTTTATATATATTATGTCCCCCAGAAAAAGCCATATTCTTTAATGCAGTCTTGTGCGGGCAGACGTATTAGTGTTGAATAGGTTGGAACCTATTGGTTCAGTGTTTCCATGGAGATGTGACTCAATCAACTGTGGGTGAGACCCTTCATTAGATTATTTCTATGGAGGTGTTGCCACACCCATTCAGGGTGGGTCTTTATTGGATCACTGGAGTACTTTAAAAAGAACCACACAGGCCCAGACACAGCTACAGCCAAGTGGGACACTTTGAAGAATGCACAGGAGCTGAGAGTGACATTTTGGAGAAGAGCTGCAACTTACAGAGACATTTTGAAGATGGCCATTGAAAGCAGAGTTTTGCTGATGCTTTGAAGGTACTACCCCACGGTTTTCCCCAAGAAGCTAATACAGAGACATTTTGGAGAACGCCATTTTGAAATGCAACCTGGGAGCAAGCAGATGCCAACAACGTGCCTTCCCAGCTAACAGAGGTTTTCTGGATGCCAATGGCCTTTCTCCAGTAAAGGTACCCTATTGCTTATGCCTTAAGACTGTAACTGTGTAACCAAATAAACCCCCTTTATAAAAGCCAATCCATTTCTGGTGTTTTGCAAACAGCAGCATTAGCAAACCGGAACAGTATGTTAAGTGAAATAAGCCATACATGAAAATACTATAACACTTCACTAATATGGACTAAATGTACTGTACAAACTCTGGAAATTGAATTTGAGAGCATAGGTTATCAGGGGAAGGCTTATTGTAAAGATTCCTAGATTGTAAGCTCTTACAGCAGTCACATCTATTCCCAAGTTGTTACGGTTATTTCTAAATTCTGAGATGCTGAGTGCTTAGGGTGCAACCTGGTTGTTTCCTGGAACTTAGGGTATCTGTGTGACACCTGAGATTCAGAGCTAGAGTTCTGCAGCTATGAAAGTCAGTATTAACCACACAACAACTGTTAAAAAAAGCTGCAGAAAAGCTCTGACTTCAATTAAAGATATGAATGAAGCTCATCTGCTTAGGACTAAGGCAAACCAGACTAAAGGGTAAAGAACAATATTGGTATTGTTTTAAAACTTCAACTTCTGTGTGAGACCAAAGGAAGAGATGTTTATTTGATACAAAATTTAAATCTTCTGTCACACACTATTTAATTTGACTTGCATGCTCAGTTTATTCGAACACCATTACTTACATGTAACTTTGAATAAGGAGTGAGATCTTGTGGTTTGTACAGGTTAGTGTGATGCAGACACATCCCAGAGTAATTTAGGCAAAGAATAAAAAAGTATTTGCAAACCCCCCTTGAGGTACTGGGGGATAATATGGAAATAATAAACTTCCCCACCTGGGGAGTTCCTGATATTCTTGTAAGCATTGGGGACTACAAATTTAATAAGCTAAGCCCTTGAACTTGGAGCTTGCCCTTACAAAACATATTCCTGCAAAGGATAAGCTAAGCCTACTTTTAATCACTCCAAAGAGTCTCCCCCAGAGAACCTCTTTTCTTGCTCAGATGTGTCCTCTCTAAGCCAATAAGGCAGGTAAACTCATTGCCCTCCCCGCTATGTGGGACATGACTCTGAGGGATGTAAATCTCCTTGGCAATATGGGACATGACTCCCGGGGATGAGCCTGGCCCTGGCGTCACAGAATCGAGAAAGCTTTCTTGGACCAAAAGGGGAAGAGAAATGAAACAAAATAAAGTTTCGGTGGCTAAGAGATTTCAAATAGAATTGAGAGGTCATTCTGGAGGTTCTTCTTACACCTTACGTAGATATTCCTTTGTAGTTTTTAGTGTATTGGAATAGGTAGAAGGAAACACCTTTAACTGTTGAACTGTAATCCAGTAGCCTTGGTTCTTGAGGATGACTGTATAACTATATGGCTCTTAAGGTGTGACTGTGTAATTGCAAAAACCTTGTGGCTCACACTCCCTTTATCCAGTGTATGGACAGATGAGTAAGAAAACAAAGACAAAAAGTAAATAAATAGGGGGGTAAGAGGTATGGAATGTTTCGGGGGTTCTTTCTATTTTTATTTTTATTTTTTTTGGAGAAATAAAAACGTTTAAAAATTGTGGTGATGAATGCACAACTATTGGATGATACTGTGAACCACTGATTGTACACTTGGGATCATTATCTGTTATGTGAACATATCTCAATAAAATTGCATTTAAAAAGTAATACATTTTAGAGATTGACTTTAACAGGTTCAGAAAGCTCTTGCATTTAAATTTTTATAACGAAATAAGCAAAACTTAATGCAGATTGATAATTGGGAAACTGAGGTTTATGATGCTTGGGGGTAGGCCCAAGGCCACAAAGAAAACTGATTGCAGAGCTTAGATCCAACCACTGGGGCTCTGAACCCAAGGCCTGCCAAGATCTCATGACTGCAGCAAAAAAGACCGAAGCAGTAAATTTATTGCCAGGAAGCAAGCATTTAATTTTTGATAGCTGTCAGACACCAGTAAGATGTTAGTTTAGCAAGTTTTCAGCAAAAATTTCACTTGTGGTTACTGGAGTTAATTTTATAGTCACTGTTCGAATCAGCTGCATTTGAGTTTTGGTAGAGAGCCTCCTTGTTGTTGACTGTTGGCAATGTTGAATTACGCATTCCTAAATTAAAAGACTAGAACACCCCTTCTATTTTGGGGGGGGGGTGTGTTGTATAAGAGTTTACTTTTTTTCCCATCAAAAATCCATTGACCACAAAAACTCACGCATGTATAGTAACTAATACACAGGCGCTCAAGGTGGTAAAGCCTGTTCCCTGCCACAGGCCCAGAAGATGGGTATGGCTTCCCTGTATCTTCCTCAACCCCCCTGCCACTCTCCCACCCCCCACCCACAGCAAAATGGGGCCAGAAGGCTCTGGGGCTATTGCATCAGAGACTAATTGCTTTAAACAATAGGGATTTATTGTCTTAAGTTTTGGAGGCTAGAAGTCCAAAATCAAGGTGTTGACAGTTTTATCCTTTTTCTGAAGTCTGGAGCATTGGTGGTGGCTTGTCAGCAATCTATAACTCCATCTCTGCCTCTGTCATGCAGTCATCTCTCTCCTACTTCTATCTCCTTCTGTCTCCTACTACTATGTTTCAAATCCTCTGCTTATAAGGACTCCAGCCATACTGGATTAAGGCCCATTTTGATTCAGTTTGGCCTCATCTTAACTAGTAACATCTTCAAAGATCCTATTTACAAATGGGTTCACATCTATAGGACTGAGGGTTAGAACTTGAATATCTTTGTGGGGACATGATTCAATCCATAACAGCAAACAAGGACCTTTTGCTTTTGTTTTCCTACTTATTCAGAAAGAAATTCAAGCTCGTTGTAGATGATTTGGAAAATAAACTTAAAAAAGAAGAAAATAATCCTCCAGAACCCCCCACCAAGAAATCACCACTGTTATTAGTTTGCTCACTTAATCATGGAATATTTTTCAAATGTGCGAATGGATGGACGGAAAAATACTATACAATAAACATACATGTACATGCATGTATGTATGTGTTTATATGTTCATGCACTCACTTATGTCTATATTGAAGTACATTTAATTATTTGAAACCATCTAATAAAAACATTATAGTGCACATTTAGTTTGCAATGTGTATAATCATACAACTGAGAAAGACTTTGTGAGTTTTAATTAGAATAAAGCTTTTTTTAAAGTCTTCCTCACTCCACTCTACTCTTCTTACTTTCCATTTTTTTTAACTTATGTTGGTTACCAGCATCTATTTAAATGAAAATTTTGTAACTATTTCTTGATTTATTAATTTTAAGAAATTTAGTACACTTTTACTACCACCCATTTCCATTCCAGTTACTGATTTTTCATATTATTTTTATTTCCAAGGTATATAACATTTATAATTTTTTCACAAGCTATTATTAGGATTTTTCTGCTTAGATCACAGGGTAGCTTAAAATGTTTATTTATGTATTCATAATACTATAGTATAATTATTTAGATATTATTTACTACAGAAATAAGTAGGGTGTGTACACCCACAGAAAAGGAATTAAACTTACCACTCAACTGAAAAAGTCTTAAGCTTCAAGAGCCAATGAATATTCTAATTTCTTTTTTATAGGTCATATTCAGTTACCACTCTTTCTTTTTTTTTTTTTTTGAGGTTTTTTTTTTACTTTTTATTTTTTTATTAAATTCAGTTTTATTGAAATACATTCACATACCATACAATCATCCATGATATACAATCCACTGTCCACAATATGATAACAGAGTTATGCGTTCATCACCACAATCTATCTCTGAACATTTTCCTTACATCAGAAAGAACCAGAACAAGAATAAAAAATAAAAGTGAAAAAAGAACACCCAAATCATCCCCCCATCCCACCCCATTTGTCCTTTAGTTTTTATCCCCATTCCTCCACTCATCCATACACTATATAAAGGGGGTATGATCCACAAGGTCTTCACAATCGCACTGTCACCCCTTGTAATCTACATTATTATATAATTGTCTTCAGGAGTCCAGACTGCTGGGTTGGAGTTTGGTAGTTTCAGGTATTTACTTCTAGCTATTCCAATACATTAAAGCCTAAGAGGTGTTATCTATATAGTGCATAAGAATGTCCACCAGAGTGACCTCTCGACTCCATTTGGAATCTCTCAGCCACTGAAACTATTTCGTCTCATTTTGCATCCCCCTTTTGGTCAAGAAGATACTCTCAGTCCCACGATGCCAGGTCCACATTCATCCCCAGGAGTCATACTCTGCGTTGCCAGGGAGATTTACATCCCTGGGAGTTGGGTCCCATGTAGGGGGGAGGGCAGCGAGTTCACCTGTCGAGATGGCTCAATTAGAGAGAGAGAGGGCCACATCTGAGCAACAAAGAGGTACTCAGGGGGAGACTCTTAGGCACCATTACATAAAACTTTAGACTCTCCTTTGTGGTAATGAGCTTCATAAGGGCAAGTCCCATGCTCAAGGGCTCAGCACATCAAACCGCCAGTCCCAATGTTTGTGACATCAACACCAGTCTAGGTGAGGATGTCCAACACATCTGCACCTTCCCCCAGATCCTCGGGGCTCGGGAGGGGGAGGCTGTAAATATATTTTTTATTATCTGCCCAAATTCCTCTAGGATGTGTCACTATTTCACTCCAGCCTATACTAACCTACCGTATCTCACTTCCTATTCAAAGTTCCATGCAAATGTGGTGTTTGAAAAAATCGACTGTAGAGTTGTACCGTTTAGAAAATTTAGATGCTGTACCAAATAGATATCTATTCCCTTGGTCTCATATGAAAGTTGAAGTTTTAAAATGCAATCAGTTTCAACCTTTACCCTTTGGCCTGGCTTGCCCTGGTCTTAACCAGACCTGCTTCATTCATATCACTAATTGAAGTCTGCGCTCTTTTTCAGCTTTTTTTTTTTTTTTTTGACAGTGGCTGTATGCACTAATACTGACATTCATATCTGCCGAGCTCTAGCTCTGAGTTTCAAGTGTCTCAGAGATATGCATTGTTCCAGAGACCAATCAGGTTATGCGCTAGGGGATCAGCATCTCAAAGTTTAGAGATAGGCCTTACAATTCAGGGATAGACTTAACTGCTGTAAGAGCTTACAATCTAGGGACTATTACAATTATTGTGTCCACGTTAGGCTATGTTCTAAGATTCAATTCTGAGTTTACACATTGTAGTTAGTCCATATTGGTGGGGCATCATCCCTCTCACCATGTTTTCTCCAACACTTTTACTCCTATATATATATTTTCATACAATTTTATAGAGTTATGTTCACATACCATACATTTATCCACAGTGTACAATCAGTTGTTCATGGTATCATCATAAAGTTGTACATTTATCACCACAATCAGCATTTGAACATACTGATTACTACAAGAAAAAAAATTTTTTTTTTTAGCAATAAGAAAAAATGATAAGAAAAATAACATATCATACAATACAATATACTACTAAGGACAGCAAATAACACCACTACCAAGAATCCCATATTACTCCCCTATATCCCCCTCTCATATACATTTAGCATTGGCATATTGCCTTTGTTACATTTAATGGAGGTATATTACAATGTTACTGTTGACCATAGACTCCAGTTTGCTTTGATTATGTTTTTTCCTGAATACCATCCCTTTTTCAAATTTCTACATGGTTGACATTCATTTGCTTTCCCACATGCAAAAACATTTTTATATTTGTATATTTAATAACAGTCATTGGCCACTCCAGTTTTTGCCACATTATACAGTCCCAGTCTTTATCATCTATCTTTACCTCTGGTGTCATACATTCTCCTGTCCCACCTCTTCCAGCTTTACTCACAGGCATCTTTGTTCGGTGTACTTACAATACCGTGCTACCATCACACAGTATTATGCTATCTATTTCTGGATCTATGCAATCAATCCTAAACATTCTGTAGTCCTTCAGCATCAAATGGCTGATCTCTGCCCTCTTTCTATCTCCTGGTCGCCTGTGTTGTCAGCTTTTAACTCCCAAAGTTTGTTCATTAATGTCTGTTCATATTAGTGAGACCATAGAGAATCTGTCCTTTTGCTTCTGGCTAACTTCACTCAACATAATGTCCTCAAGGTTCATCCACATTATTACATGATCCATGTCTTTGTTCTGTCTTACAGCTGGATAATATTCCATCATGTGTATATACCACAGTTTGTTTATCCACTCGTCCTTTGATGGACATTTGGGCTGTTTCCATCTCTTGGCAATTGTGAATAATGCTGCAATAAACATTGGTTTACAAATGTCTGTTTGTGTCTTAAGTTTCAGTTCCTGTGAGTATATACCCAGCAATGGAATAGCTGGGTCATATGGCAAATCTATATTTAGCTTCCTGAGGAACCTCCATACTGTCTTCCAGAGTGGTTGCACCATTCTACATTCCCACCAACAATGAATAAGTGTGTCTCTTTCTCCACATCGTCTCCAGCACTTGTCATTTTCTGTTTTTTGGATAATGGCCATTCTGGTAGGTGTGAGATGATATCTCATTGTGGTTTTGATTTCCATTTCCTTAATAGCCAGTGAAGTTGAGCATTTTTTCATATGCTTTTGAGCCATTTGTATTTCCTCTTCAGAAAAATGTCTGTTCATGTCTTTTGCCCATTTTTGAATTGGATTGTTTGTCTTTCTGTTATCGAGACGCAGGATTCCTTTATATATTAGGGATATTAAACCTTATCTGATATGTGGTTTCCAAATATCATCTCCCATTGTGCAGGCTGCCTTTCTACTTTTCTGACAAAGTCCTTTGATGTACAAAAGTGTTTAATTTTGAGGAGATCCCATTTGTCTATTTGTTCTTTGGTTGCTCGTGCCTTGGGTGTGAGGTCTAAGAAACCACATCCTTTCACAAGATCTTTAAGATATTGCCCTACATTTTCTTCTAAGAGTTTTATGGTCTTGGTGCTAATGTTTAGATCTTTGATCCACTTTGAGTTAATTTTGGTATAAGGTGTGAGATGGACATCCTCTTTCATTCTTTTGGAAATGGATATCCAGTTCTCCAAACACCATTTACTGAACAGACTGCTCTTTCCCAGTTGCTTCGGCTTCACTGTCTTATCAAAGATCAGTTGTCCATAGATGTGAGGGTCTACTTCTGAACACTCAATTCGATTCCATTGATCAGTATATATGTCCTTATGCCAGTACCATGCTGTTTTGAGCACTGTAGCTTTGTAATATGCTTCAAAGTCAGGTAGTGTGAGACCTCCCACTTCATTCCTCTTTCTCAAGACATTTTTGGCTATTCGGAGCACCTTACCCTTCCAAATAAATTTAGTTATTGGTTTTTCTATTTCTGTAAAGTAAGCTGTTGGGATTTGAATTGGTATTGCATTGAATCTGTAGATCAGTTTAGGTAAAATTGCCATCTTAACTATATTTAGTCTTCCAATCCATGAACATGGTATGTTCTTCCATTTTTTCAGGTCTTGTTCAATTTCTTTTAGAAGTTTCTTATAGTTTTCTATGTAAAGGTCTTTTGTGTCCTTGGTTAAGTTTATTCCTAAATACTTGATTCTTTTGTTTGCTATTGTAAATGGGATTTTTTTCTTGATTTCCTCCTCTTGTTGCACATTACTTGTGTATAGGAACACTACAGATTTTTGCGTGTTGATCTTGTAGCCTGCTACTTTGCTGTATTCACTGACTAGTTCTAGTAGCTTTGCTGTAGATTTTTCTGGATTTCCTACATATAGAATCATGTCATCTGCAAATAGTGAAAGTTTTACTTCTTCCTCTCCAATTTGGATGCCTTTTATTTCTTTTTCTTGCCTAATTTCTCTAGCTAGAACTTCCAGCACAATGTTGAATAACAATGGTGACAGTGGGCATCCCTGTCTTGTTCCTGATCTTAGAGGAGAAGCTTTCAGGCTCTCCCCATTGAGTAGGATGTTAGCTGTGGGTTTTTCATATATTGCCTTTATCATGTTGAAAAAGTTCCCTTCTATTCCTATCCTTTGAAGTGTTTTCATCAGGAAAGGATGTTGAATTTTGTTAAATGCCTTTTCTGCATCAATTGAATTGATCATGTGGTTCTTCTGCTTTGATTTATTGATGTGGTGTATTACATTAATTGATTTTCTTGTGTTGAACCAGCCTTGCATACCTGGAATAAATCCCACCTGGTCGTGGTGTATAATTCTTTTAATGTGTTGCTGGATTCGATTTGCGAGTATTTTGTTGAGGATTTTTGCGTCTATATTCATTAAAGAAATTGGTCTATAATTTTCTTTTTTTTGTAGTATCTTTGCCTGGTTTTGGTATTAGGGTGATGATGGCTTCATAGAAAGAGTTAGGTAGCTTTCCCTCTTCTTCAATTTTTTTGAAGAGATTGAGCAGGATTGGTACTAATTCGTTCTTGAATGCTTGGTAGAATTCACATGTGAAACCATCTGCTCCTGGGCTTTTCCTTTTTGGGAGCTTTTTGATGACTGATTCAATCTCTTTACTTGTGATTGGTTTGTTGAGGTCATCTATTTCTTCTTGAGTTAATGTTGGTTGTTTATGCTTTTCTAGGAAGTTGTCCATTTCATCTAAGTTGTCTAGTTTATTAGCATATAGTTGCTCATAGTATCTTCTCATTATCTCCTTAATTTCTGCAGGGTCGGTAGTTATATTTCCTTTCCCATTTCTGATTGCATTTATTTGCATCTGCTGTTTCTTTTTTTTTTGTTAGCCTAGCCAGTGGTCCATCGATTTTATTGATTTTCTCAAAGAACCAACTTCTGGTTTTGTTGATTCTCTCTCTTGTTTTCCTGTTCTCAATTGCATTTATTTCTGCTCTAATCTTTGTTCTTTCTTCCCTTCTGCTTGCTTTGGGGTTAGTTTGCTGTTCTTTCTCTAATTCCTCCAGGTGAGCAATTAACTCTTCAATTTTTGCTCTCTCTTCTCTTTTAATATAGGCATTTAGGGCAATAAATTTCCCTCTCAGCACCGCCTTTGTTGCATCCCATAAGTTTTGATAAGTTGTGTTTTCATTGTCATTTGCCTCGAGGTATTTACTAACTTCTCTTGTAATTTCTTCCTTTACCCACTGGTTTTCTAAGAGGGTGTTGTTTAGCCTCCATATGTTTGTGAATTTTATGACCTTCTGCCTTTTATTTATTTCCAACTTCATTCCATTGTGGTCTGAGAAAGTGTTTTGTATAATATCAATATTTTTAAATTTGTTGAGACTTGCTTTGTGACCCAACATGTGGTCTATCCTACAGAATGTTCCATGAGCACTTGAGAAAAAAGTGTATCCTGCTGTTGTTGGATGTAGTGTTCTATAAATGTCTGTCAAGTCTAGTTCATTTATCACACAATTCAACATCTCTGTTTCTTTAGTGATCCTCTGTCTAGATGTTCTATCCATTGATGAGAGTGGTGTATTGAAGTCTCCAACTGTTATTGTAGAGGTATCTATTTCTCCTTTCAGTGATCGCAGTGTTTGCCTCATGAATTTTGGGGCATTATGGCTTGGTGCATAAATATTTATGACTGTTATGTTTTCTTGATGAATTGACACTTTTATTAATATATAGTGTTCTTCTTTATCTCTTTTAATTGTTTTGCTTTTGAAGTCTAACTTGTCTGATATTAACATAGCTACTCCCACTTTTTTCTGGTTGTTGTTTGCATGAAATATCTTTTTCCAACCTTTCACTTTCAGTCTATGTTTGTCCTTGTGTCTAAAGTGAGTTTCTTGTAGACAGCATATAGATGGGTCCTGTTTTTTAATCCATTCTACCAGTCTGTGTCTTTTTATTGGGGAGTTTAATCCATTTACATTTAGTGTTATTACTGTAAGGGCAGTACTTTCTACTACCATTTTGTTTTTTGGAATTTATATGTCATACCTTGTTTTTTCCTCTCCTTTTACCTTTCCTGATAATCTTCATTTCTGCACTCTTCTCCAACTCTCTCTCTCCTGTCTTATCCTATCAGCCTGTAGCACTCCCTTTAGTATTTCTTGTAGTGCTGGTCTCTTATTCACAAACTCTCTCAGTGTCTGTTTGTCTGAAAATGTTTTAATGTCTCCCTTATTTTTGAAGGAAAGTTTTGCTGGATATAGAATTCTTGGTTGGCAGTTTTTCTCTTTCAGTATCTTAAATATATCATGCCACTGTCTTCTTGCCTCCATGGTTTCTGCAGAGAAATCTGTACATAGTCTTATTGACCTTCCCTTGTATGTGATGGATTGCTTTTCTCTTGCTGCTTTCAGAATCCTCTCTTTGTCTTTGACATTGGACAATTTGACCAGTAAGTGTCTTGGAGTAGGTCTATTGGGATCTATTCTATTTGGGGTACGTTGTACTTCTTGAATCTCTAATTTTCTGTCTTTTATAAGAGTTGGGAAATTTTCAGTGAATATGTCTTCTATTACTCTTTCTGCCCCTTTTCCCCTCTCTTCTCCTTCTGGGATACCCATAACACATATATTTGTGCGTTTCATGTTGTCACTGAGCTCCCTAAGACCCTGCTCATATTTTTCCACTTTTTTCACCATCTGTTCTTTTGTGTGTATGAATTCAAATGACCTGTCTTCCAGTTCACTGATCCTTTCTTCTGCCTGTTCAAATCTACTGTTGTGTCCCTCCATTGTGTTTTTCATCTCCTCCATTGTGGCCTTCATTCCCATGAGTTCTGCCATTTGTTTTTTTTAAGTTTATGAATTCTTCTTTATGGTCAGCCAGTGTCTTCTTTATATCCTTCAGCTCTTTTGCTATATCTTCCTTCATTTCATCAAATTTATTTAGCATTAGCTGCCTCCACTCCTGTGTCTCAGCTGAGCTATTAGTTTGTTCCTTTGGCTGGTCCATGTTTTCGTGTTTCCTGGTATGGCTTGTTATCTTAAGTTGTCTAGGCATCTGATTTCCTGATTAGTTTATTTTGGAGCTTGTTTTCTGTCTTTTACCTAGTGGTTTTCTTGTTGGTTGGCTTTGTTCTCTGGCCTCTGTTAAACTTATTCTAGACCTCTAACTTAGGTTCTATTTAGTTGATCAGAATTTTTCCCCTCTTGTTTTTTCTGTTTCTTGCTGTGCCTCTATGTAACCTTTTTGTGAGTGGGTCTCCTCAGATATGGTCGACCCTAGTCAGATTTTCCCAGTATAGTGAGGCCCAGGTCTCATTGGGAGGGTATGGAGTTTTCCTGAGAATGAGACCCTCCTATGAGGCCTTTAGAATTGGTGCTTTTCCTCTCCTGTCCAGCAGGTGGCTCTGGCCAGCCCACAGCTCCCCCACCAGTGTAAGGAGGTATGTAGACTTCAGTTCTCCTGGTGACTCTGATCCTGTCAGGGGCGTGGCTGACTGAAGCTGGAAGCTGAATTCCAGCCCCTGGGGTCTGAATTCCCAGAAGGAGGACTGCCAGTTGAGTTGGACCTCCCTCCACTCTCCCAATCCTCAGAACTCCAGTTGTCTCTCAGGGGCACTATTCCCTTCTCCCCTCTCCTCTTTGGGGCCTCTCCAGGTAGATTCCTTGGTCAGCCTGAGTTGCCAATTAAAGACAGGGGTGGAGGACTTCAGTAGTGAATACGGAATTCAAAGACACTGTGGGTACTCTGTCTCCCCCAAGCCCAGCCTAGTCCCTCAACCTGGGCTTTCTGATGGAAAATAACCACATATATTACTTTTAAATTTAAAAAAAAAAAAAAAAAGAAAAGAAAAGAAAAGAAATCAAGAAAAAGAAAAAAGGGAAAAAAAAAAAAAAAACAGTCTCTTTTAAAAGTCTTTCCCCAGCCTGGAAGTTTTGTCAGTGTCAGAATAGAGCATTTAAATATATGCTTTGGGCTATCGTCTGATAATTACTCTCCAACCCCTTCAGTTCCACCGCTGCCAGGGGCTATTGAAATGCAAAAAGATAAGGGATCAGTGAGAATCCAGAAGGGACAAAATGTAGGAAAAAAAATGGCTTTTTTGGAGTCTGGGAATGGGTGCCTGCTTTTACGTGCTCCCACTTCTCAGAGCTCAGCTCTTCTTTAGCACCCCAGCTCCCAAAGTTAGTCAATTAATTTGTTAATTAATTCTGCAGTTGAGGCTGGGTTGAGCCTCCCTTCTTGCCCTCAGCAGATTGCTGTTTTTTGTTTTTTTTTTCCCCACCCTTCACGGAGATGGCAGCAAGACAGTCTGTGAGGTCTGGGTGGGGAGGGGCGCCAGACCCCTGGTCCGGGGAACTTACAATGTTCGCTGCGATCTCAGCTTTTCCTCCAATTCCAAACTTGTGTCCAATGCGTGACTGGTTACTGGAGACCCCGAAAACACTGTTTCATATAGTTCTTTGGTAATTGCCAGCTGCTCTAGGGGAGAGACGAAATTCTGCTCCTCACCACTCCGCCATCTTGCCCCGCCTACCACTCTTTCTTATATTTCATTTCATCTTCTTTGAATTTACGTTTGTTTTGCCAGATTACCTCCTTGTGGATTTTTTTTTTTTTTTTTGTATGGAGTACTTGAGTGGTAAACTTTCAGAGTCTGTATGCCAGGAAATATCCTGATTTTCTCTTCCATATGAAAATAATTTGGGTGGCTGTTTTAGTTTGCTAAGTTGCTCAAAGCAGATACCATAAAATGGGTTTGTTTTTAACAATTAGAATTTATTTGCTTACCCAGCTTACAGTTTCGAAGCTTTGGAAATGTCCAAATAAAGGCATTGTCAAGACGATGCTTTCTTCCTGAAGACTGGCTACTGGTGATCTTTGACACCTCTCCCACATGGCAAAGCACATGGCGGGATATGCTAGTCTCTACTTTCTTGTCCTGTTTCCTTGCTTCGGCTTTTTGCTTCTGTGGCATTCTCTCTCTCTCTTCTCATCCCATTTATAAAGGACTCCAGTAAGAAGATTAAGACCTACCCTGAGTAAGGTGGATCACACCTTAATTTAAGTAGCCTCACCAGAAGATCCTCTTTACAATAGGTGCACACCCAAAGGAATAGATTAACTTTAAGAACATACTTTTATGGAGTACATAGATCTTCAAACCACCATGGTGAGTACAGAGGTCTGGGTTCAAAACAGTTTCCCCAATGTAAATCTGAAATCATTGTTCCACTGTCTTCTCATGTATATGTAAGGAGCTGCTGATGAGAACTGTAATATCTGACTGATTCTCATCTCTCATTGATGGCCTTTATTCCCCCCACTCTGGAAGCTTCAAAAACATCTTTATCCATACAGTTCTGAAGTTTCATCAGATCATGATTATCTCCTTTCCTCCACCTCAATACTTGAGGTGGACATTTTCAACTTGAAGACTCATGTTTTTCTAAAGCTCAAGGAAATTTTCTTCTCTTATTATTAGTATTTTAGTTATTATTACTTTCTCCCCTCCATTGTTCTCTAATTCTGAAACCCCTGTTTCATGATGGGCCTCCAAGTGTACCCTCCATGCCTCTTACCTTTTCTATCTTTTTTTTTGTCTTTGATGTTTTTTGCTTTACCTTTCTGGGAGATTTCCTCAATTTGGATATCAGATCACCAGCTTGGTCTTTAGCCTTGTCTATCCCTCTATTATTCAGCCCAATCCACCGGATTTTTCTTTTCAATCACATTTATAATTTCTAGAAACTCATTCGTCTTTGCTCCTCTTCAGAACAGCTTGTTTTTGTTTTGTAGTTGTCACACCTTTCTTAAATTTCTTAAATAACTGTAGGGAGCCTAAGTATAGCTTTTAAAAAATTGTCCCTCCACTCATTTTTTAAATCTCTTATTTCCTATTGGCCAGTCATTCAATTATTCTCTTTAAATTATCTGTTTCCCACCTTAGTTTTCTTTTTATATTATTGGTTTCCCTCAAAATCTGATGATTTCTTTTCTTTTTTAAAAAAATCGACTTTATTGAGGTGTAATTTTCATAGAATTAAATTTACCAATGCCAGGTGATCATGACTGTGAGTCTTATTTGTGAATGAAGGACATGGTTGATCAGGCAGCTTGTATGCAGTTGTACAGGTATGTTTCTCTAACAGGTGAGCTTCCCCAATAAGGAAGTGGTTCCCAACCTAGATTATATATTAGCATTATCAGTATATTTTTAATAATACAAAATGCCCAGAGTGAGTTAAATCAGGGTGGAGCCAAGGCAGGAGTATTTTTTTAAGCTCCACAGGTGATTGTAATATGTAGTCAGGATGAGAGGCTCTACTGTGTATGCATGTAGGGAACGGGTTCATAGGTTCAGGAACCCCAATTAACAGAGTGTGGAGGGTTTTAGCATTGAGGTGTGTGGTTTCTCAGACCCTGCTCTGTGTCTGATACCACAGTATTCTTACTAGGTACCCTCCCCAGTAGGTATAAGCACTTTTTTTAGAAATGGTTCTCTAGCATTAGCCAAAGGGCAAATCTCTCATCACCAGTGGGAATGAGCCCAATGCACACAGTGAAGTCCTCTTGGCCCCCTTCTGCCCATGGTGTTTGTTAGCTGGGAACCCTTTTGGGCTCTCTTGGGGTGAGTTGCACCTGTGTCTGGTATTTTGTGCAATGGTTTCCTCTAAGATTCCTCTGCCAATCCAATCCCATCTGTTTTCTGTTTTTCAGAAATTCTTCCAAACTGCTTATTCACTGATTCCACTAGGGTTTTTTTTCCCAGTGCTTATATAAATTTATTATTTAAAAAATATTTTCTATCATCTCAATGGGAAAATGGGAGGAAGGAGAAGTGGATGCAATTGCATGTTTTGTCATCTTAAACTGAAAGCCCCTCAAGCCTTTCTGGATAACTTCTAAAGCCTGATAAGAGTTTAACTCTTATCAAACTTTGCTCTTATAATCATCATTTAATAATACATATCTGCTCCTGGCTTTAATATAAATCAACTGTAATATTGGGCAAGTCACTTAGCATCTTTGTGTTTGTTTTCCTTCATTTTAAAGCAAGGAAGGCTAATAGAGATTTTAAAATTTTCTTCCCAGCATTAATATTTAAGGATTCTTAAAATTTTCTTTAGTATCCATAGGATTTTGACACTAGTTGAAAATCAGAGTGTCCTGCATAAAATGTCCAATACCTCTTTAACGTGGAGAAGCAGGATCTACATGTATTATATAACTACAACTACCAGCTTCCCACCTTTTTTCTCATGCAAAATTTCTTAAGAACAAGAAACAACAGCAAAGCGATAGCCTTTACAGTTCTTTAGTCACTAAATATTGATGATTTCTATTCCAGGCAGACAAGATTGCTTCTGTTTTCCATTCTGGTGGTGAGAGTCAACTAATAAGCAGAGTTTAATTATCTACTTCAGAGATAGAATTAAAATAGGGTAACACAGGGTCACAGCAGGCCTCTGAGGTGGTTTCATGTAGGCTGAGAACAGAATAACAGGACAGAGAAAGCCATAGAAAGAGCAGGAAAGGAGAGAATGCTGGGTAAAGGGAACAGCTAGTGCAGATGCTCTGAGGCAGGAACAAACTTTGTTAGAGAGACATAAAGAAGATCAGTGTGGCTGGAAAATAGTGAATGGGGAGGAAGGTGGTAGAAAAGGAGGTGAGAGAGTGACGCCAGAACTAGACCTTGCAGAATGTTTTAAGCCACAATAAGGAGCTCAGATTTTACTCTGACAATATTGGGAAGACAGAATGTTTTTAAACCGGACACTGACATCGTCTGAATTATGGTTCTGCAGCTGGCATGTGGAGAACAACCTGTTGGGAACAACAGTGGCAGCAGGGAGACCCTTAAGAAGCAATGAGAAGCCTTCAGGAGGTGTTAAAAACAAACATCATTTTTTGCACACTTCATCTTTTCCAGCATTTCCTAGAATATTAATGAGCATTTCTATGTTCATTTATTTGAATATGGCTTTTGGTTTTTACTGTTTTGTACAAATCTTGCTAAAACTCTTGACTCCAAGTCCAATTCAGTATTGATACTGCCATCCAAGGCTGTTTCTTTCCCTCTAGCTTACTTTTGCCTGTAATGCACTCGGGCAGTTCTACCACAGAAAAAAATGGGCAGTAAAAGAATCGCTGAAAATCCAAACAAAGGCTGGTCTATACCACAGCAGGTGAATGGAGTTCAGCCAAAAAGGTAGAGCAGTCTGCTCCATGGCAACGCATCCACAAGATGATTTCTTCCAGGCTCAGAGTCTGCTCAGAACCAGACTGAATTTTTCAGTTCCCTTCAGTTTTGTCTGCACCTCAGATCGATTTAAAGGACAGCTCTCAAAGCAAATGGTCCAGTTGGGTTCTGACACTAAATGGCTCCATTGCCTTCTTTAGCAAGGTGTTACTTGGCTTTTATTCCTCAGCTGGCCACTCACTATTTTGTTTTTTAAATCAAGATTTGTTTTTTTTTACTTGAATAAAATATTGATCGTAGTCATCATAGTCAACTCTCAATGAACCGAGATGCTAGCATGACAATTAAAAGCAGCAGATTATTGACGTTTTGCTCACAGCATGTTTTGTTTCCTGTAATGAGGAGAACCGCAATTCAAGACAAGTGGGAGGGAGGGGGAAACTGTTCCCAAAGGGATCAAATGGAAGGAAGAAATAACATATGTGATTCTGTGTATGTAACTGCATAGATACAGCACTCTTCTCTTGAGAGTCAGTCTCATCATAATGTATTTCCTATGACAAAGGATAATTAAATATATTTTTCAAGAAACACTAATTTCAGGCTTCTGAAAATAATTTTGAAAATTTGCATGGTACAAAAATGTTAAAGTACATCAATTACACAACTGAGAAAATGCCATATGGTATCTTAAAACTTCAAAGCTTTAGGTTGAAAAGAAAATTTTTGTTATATTCTTATACCTGCCATGCCATTTAAAATTGATTGCTAAACTTCCAACATTCTGTATCAATTTATAATTAGGACATGTAAATTGCTGATCTAGGTAACTTGACAAGATTGTGAATTTAAACAATCTCTCCCCAACCCCCAACCATGGAAATGCCACAAGAAAAAGCAGTTTGAAACATCTTGGAAATAATATAGAAACTGGGAAACGCTTCAGGTGGTTGGGTTCCAGGGTGGATAGCAAAGAGCAGTCCAGAGTGGAAGAGGACAGACACCCACAAACAGAGGAAAGATTGACATGGAGCATCTGGTTTGTTTTTCCCTTATTGCCCTGCGTAGGTCATTGTCCGCTGTGCCACCACTGTGAAGCAGAAAATTTTCAATGGCAGCTTCTCAGGGTGGCACCGGAACGTTCCCTCCTCCTATAAAGTGAAGACACAAATAGGTTCCCAGAGTGGCAAGGACTTTGGTTGAGTAGCCTTGGTTAGTTGAGTGATGGGGTGGGGTGGTAGGTAGTGAGGTGATGAAGCAGGAGAGAAAATCAAGCTTACATTATAATTTGGATGCTTTCCACTCAGAGGAACATCCTTCTTTTCACTCTGGGGACTTACCATGATGAGCCCAAACTAAAAACATCAAAATATATAAAGAAATATGATAAAACTATGGGGTAAAATAAATTAATCAACACTGAAATTGGAAAGTTTAGGAAACCCTGCTCAGAAACTCATAAATCAAGCAGACAGAAATTAGCATAAATCAGGCAGACAAAAATTAGATATGTAAGATTTAAATATCATAATTAATAAACCCAAACTAACAGAGGCATTTACATCCAACAAAGAACACACATTTTTTTCTAACATTCACCCAAATCAAACTACTTGCTAGGGAATGATGAAAACCATAATAAATTCCAAAGACTCAAGATTATAGAAACAATATCAACAAACCAAAATGTGATGAAATTAAATCAAGAGAAATTATACAGTATTTAGAGCTGAATGTCAGTGAAAACATAGGTCAAAATTTGTGAGAATTAAAAAATTTTTTTCAGAAAATAAAGTAAAAACAAATGAGCTATACTTTCAACACAGATTTTAGAAGAGCAACAGACTAAATGCAAAGAAATGAGAGAAAAAGGAAAAACTCAGAACAAGAAGAAATCAGTGAAATAGAGAAGTCAACAACAGGAAAGATTAACAAAACCAAGCCTGCTTCTTTGAAAATATTAATAAGACAAAACTGGTCAAGAAAAGGAGAGAGTAGAAGCAAATAAACAAAATGCAGCATGACAGAGAAAATAGCTATAGGTACAACAAAAATTAAAAATAATATTTAAACCATCAATAATTTGAAAACAAGAATAAAACGGATACATTTCAGGAATCAAAATCTTACACTAAATAATAATCATCAAAGGACTGAAACTGTAATCAAAGACTTCCTCCACAAAAGAAACTCATAGGTACCAGATCGTTTTACATTTCAGTTCTATCATACTTTCAAGGACTGGATGATGCCAAAAAAAAAGTTGTTCCAAAAGCAGGCAAAGAGGGAAAGCTACACAGTCATTTTATGGTGCAAGTATTACCTTGATTCCAAAATGAGATGAGAGTAGTACAAGAAAAAATAATTCTAGGCTTCATTAATTTATGAGAGGTGATAAAGCATTGTATGTAGGAACACAGATTCCAGAGATGGACTATCTGATTGAAATTCCAGCTTTGCCACTTAACAGCTGTGTAAATTGGGAAAGTTACTTAACTTCTTACTGTCTCAGTTTTCTCATTGGCATTCATGAGGATGTGATGATTTAGAGCTGTATATACCCGAGAAAAACACATCCTTAAACTTAATCCATTCCTGTGGATTTGACTCAGCAAGTTCAGCTATGAACTTTTGATGAGGTTACTTCAGTTAAGGCGTGGCCCAAATCAATCAGGGTGGGCCTTATCCTACTAGAGAGTCCTTTACAAGCAGAATGAAATTCAGACAGAGAGAGAAAGCCATGGGAAGCAAGGAGCTAAAGGTCCATGGAAACTGAGAAGAGAACGGAGAGGCCAGGAGAGGACCACATGCATTACCATGTGACTAAGCAGTCCAGGACCAAGGAGCACAGGCCGCCAGCCCCAAACACTGGTCACTGGGAAGAAAGCGCTGCCTTGAAGACATCTTGATTTGAACTTTTTCCTAGCCTCAAAACCATGAGCTAATAAATTTCTTATGTTTAAGCCACTCAATGCCTGGCATTTGTTTGAGCAGCAAAGGGAAACTAAAACAGAGGATGATAAATACTAATATATATGTCATAGGATTGTTCTGAGGATTAAATAAGTTTATATATAAAATGTGTGTATGTGTGTGTGTGTGTGTATACATACAGTGCTTGGTCAGTATCTGGTATAGAGGAAATGGTCAAGTATTAGTAATTATTACTATTGACATGTGTCCTGGTTTGCTAATATTACTATTGTGCAAAAATACCATAAATCCATTGGCTTTTATAAAAGGGATTTATTAGGTTAAAAATTTACAGTTCTAAGGCCATAGAAGTGTCCAAACTAAGATATCAACAAAAGGATACTTTCAGTGAAGAACGGCCAGTGGCATCCGGAACACCTCTGTCAACTGGGAAGGCACATGGTTGCCATCTGCTGGTCCTTTGCTCCTGGGTTGTGTTTCAAAATGGCTTTCTCCAAAATGTCTCTGGGCTTCTGTCTTAGCTCCTCTCTCTTAGCTCCTGTGCATCCTTGCTTCTTTCTCCCAGGGTGTTTCTCTCTAAGCATCTCGGGCTCCTCTCTTAGCTTCTCCGGGGCCAACTCTGGGCTTCATCTCTTAGCTTAGCATCTCCAAATGTCCTTCTGCTACTACTCCAAGTGTCTCTCAGCATCAGCGTCTGTGTCGGCTCTTAGCTCTCCTGAATACTCCAGTGAACTAATCAAGCCCTACCTTGAATGGGAGGGACCCACACCTCCATGGAAATAATTTAATTAAAGTTCTCATCCATAGCTGTGTGGGTCACATCTCCATGAAAATATTCAATCAAGAGGTCACACCCTAATCAAGACTAATAAGTATGGCCTCACAAGATTGCATTAAAGAACATGGCTTTTATGGGGGACATAATATATCCAAACCAGCACAAAACAAATATTAAAATTATAAATAAAATAATAGTCATCCAACATACATTAAGATGCTATATAATACAGTAATCACATCAAGTCTATTTCAAGAATGCAAGAATGGTTTAACTTTACAAAAACAGGCTATCATTTTAATGCACTATATTAATTGACTAAAAGAGAAAAACCACTTGATTATTTAGTAGATGCAGATAAAATACCTAAAATAAATGAATGTCAACCATGCAGAGTGTTGAAAAGGGGATGATATTGGGGAAAAAATATAATCAAAGCAAACTGGAGTCTATGGTCAACGGTAACATTGTAATATGCTTCCATTAAATGTAACAAAGGCAATAATGCCAAAGCTGCATGTTTGACATTCATTTGTTCCCCCACCTGCAAGAACATTTTTATATCTGTACATTTGGTCACAATCACTGACCACTCCAGTTTTTGCTAAGTTAAACAGTTCCAGTCTTTATCTTCTATCTTTACCTCAGGTGTCATATGTATATGCTTTTGAAATTAAGTTGGAATCAAATATAAAATGATTGTTATATATTTACAGTGTTAAATTTTAACTCCATGGTTAGCAGAAAAAAATATCTGAAAAATATATCCAGAAAGAAATGAAAGGGGGCTCAATATGGTACAATACAAAAAAAAAAATCACATACATATGAAAGTAGGCATTAATGGAAGAATTGAGATTCAAAAAAGGTAGAAGACTTGGAAAGACTAAATAGAAAAATGGCAGAAGCAAGGTCAGCATTATCAGTAGCTACTTCAAAAGTGAATGGATTAAAATCCAGTCAAAAGGTGGAGATTGGCAGAATGGATAAAAAAAGCATGACCCAGCTATATGCTGTTTACAAGAGACTCATCTTAAATTCAAAGACATAAGCAAGTTGAAAGTGAAAGAATGGGAAAAAAAAATACTATGAAAGTAGCAACCAAAAGACAGCTGGGGTAGCTATACCAATATTCAATAAAATAGACTTTAAATCAAAAACTGTTACAAGGGACAAAGAAGGGCGACATATACTGATAAAGAGGTCAATTCAACAAGAAGACATCACTGTTATATGCAACTAACAGCAGTGCCCCATTATGTATGAAGCAAATATTGACAGATTTGAAGGGAGAAATAGATGGCTCTACATTAATAGTAGGAGACTTTAATACACCATTTTCAATAATGGATAGAACTTCTAGACAGAAGATCATATGGAAATAGAAGATTTTAATGAAACTCTAAACTAGCTACACCTAAAAGACATATACAGAGCAGTTCATCCAACAGCAATTGAATTCACATGCTTCTCTAGTGTGCATGGACCATTCTCCAGGATTGTCCTCCCTCCATTTGTAGTCCTCACCATGGAGTTCCTTCCCCTCAACCCCTCAAATAAAGCAATACACTGTTTAAAAAAACCCAAAAAAATTAAAAATATTGAAATCATATAATGTATTTTCTCTGATTCAATGGAATGAAACTAGAAATCAATAACAGAGAAAAACAATATTCACAAATAAGCAGAAATTAAGCAATGTACTCTTAACCAATGGGTCAAAGAAATTCAGAAGGGAAAGTAGGAAATATCTTGAGGCAAATGAAAATGAAAATACAACATCCCAAAACTTACGAGATGCAACAAAGGCAGTGCTGAGATGGAATGCTTACATGCTTGCATTAAAAAAGAAAAAAAGATCTTAAATCGGAGACCCAACCTCAAAATTGAAGGATCTAGAAAAATAAGTGTAAACTAAGCCCAAAGAAAGCAGAAAGAAGAAATAATGGTTGAGGTGGAGATAAATGAAATAGAGAGTTAAAAAAACAATAGAGAGAATCAACAAAATCAAAGTTGGGTTCTTAGAAAAGATCAATAAAGTTCACAAATCTTTAGCTAGACTGACAAAAAAAAAAAAAGGATACAAATAACTGAAATAAGAAATGAAAATGGGACAATAATACCAACCCACTGAAATAATGACTACAAGAGGGTACTATGAGCAACTGTACAGTAACAAATTAGATAACCTAGATGAAAAGGACAAATTCCTAAAAACACACAAACTACCTACACTGACTTAAGGAAAAATAGAAGGTCTCCACAGATAATTGCTAGTAAAGAGATTGAATCAGTAATGAAAACTCTCCCAACAAAGAAAGCCCAGGGCCAGAGGGCTTCACAGGGGGATTTTACCAAATATTCCAAGAAGAATTAATATCAATTTTGCTCAAACCCTTCCAAAAAATAGAAGATGAGGGCACATTCCCTAACTAACCCTCATACCAACATTTCTCTTGTACCAAAGCCAGATAAACATACCACTAGAAAAGAAAGTTACAGATCAATATCTCTTATGGACATACGTGTAAAAATACTCAACAAAATGCTAGCAAACTGAATCCAACAGCACATTAAAAGAATAATACACTGTGATCAAGTGGGATTTATCCCAGATATGCAAGGGTGGTTCAACATAAGAAATCAATTAATGTAACACACCACGTTAATTGAATGAAGGAAAAAAACACATTATCATCTCAATTGATGCAGAAAAGCCACTTGACAAAATCCAGCACTGCTTCTTGATAAAAACACTTAGAAAACTAGAAATAGAAGGAAGCTTCCTCAACATAATAAAAGGCATACATGAAAATCTCATAGCTAATATCACACTTAATGATGTAAGACTGACAGCTTTCCCTCTAAGATCAGGATCAAGACAAGGATGCCCACTGTTACTACTGTTATTAACAGTATACTGGTACTTCCAGTCAGGACAATTAGGCAAGAAAAAGAAATAAAGGACATTCAGTACTTTACCTATTTGCATATACAGAACATCCTGAAAATCCACAACAAAGATCCTATGGTTGATAAATTAATTCAACAAAGTGGCAGGGTTCAAGATCAATACCCAAAAATCAGCAGTGTTTCTATACACTACTAATGAACTATTGGAAGAAGAAATCAAGAAAAAAAAAAAAAAAAAAAAAAAAACCCTGTCATTTACAATAGCAACTAGAAGAATCAAATATTTAGGAATAAATCTAACCAAGGATGTAAAGGACTTATATACAGAAAACTACAAAACCTTGCTAAAAGAAATCAAAGAAGACCTAAATAAATGGAAGGACATTCCATTTTCATGGTTTGGAATACTAGACATTTTTAAAATGTTCTACCAAAGCACTTCACAGATTCAATGCAATCCCCATAAAAATTCCAACAATCTTCTTTGAAGAAATGGAAAAGCCAGTCATTGAAATTCTGTGGAAGGGTAAGGAACCCCAATTAGCCAAAGCCATCTTGAAAAAGAAGAACAAAGCTGGAGGAGTCACACTTCCTGATCTTAAAACATATTACAAATGTACAATCAAAACAGCATGGTACTGGCACAAGGACAGACATATACACCTAAGAAATAAAATGGAAAGTTCAGAAATCAACCCTCATATTTACAGCCATCTGATTTTTGACAAGGGTGTCAAGTTCACTCAATTAGGAAAGAATAGTCTTTTCAACAAATAGTGCTGGGAAAACTGGATGTCCATACGCAAAAAAATGATGGTAGACCCCTACTTCACACAATATGCAAAAAATCAACTCAAAATGGACCAAAGACCTAAATGTGAGAAATAGAACTATGAAACTCCTAGAAGAAAACATAGGGAAGCATCTTCAGGACCTTTTTTTAGGCAATGGTTTCATAGATTTTACATCCAAAGCACAGGCAACAACAACAACAAAAATAGATAAACGGGAACTCATCAAAATTTAAAACTTTTGTACATCAAAGGACTTTATCATGAAAGTGAAAAGGCAACCTATACAATGGGAGAAAATATTTGGAACCACAAATACAATAAGGGTTTAATATTCAAAATATATAAAGAAATCCCACAACCCAACAATAAAAAGACAAACAACTAAATTAAAAATTGGACAAAGAACCGAAATAGACATTTCTCCAAAGATATACAAATGGACGCTAGGCCCATGAAAAGATGCTCAACATCATCATCCATCAGGGAAATGCAAATGAAAACCGCAATGAGATACCATTTCACACCCACTAGAATGGTTGCTATTAGAAAAAATGAAAAATTACAAGTGTTGGAGAGGATGTGGAGAAATAGGAACACTCATTCATTGCTGGTGGGAATATAAAATATAAAACGGTGCAGCCACTGTAGAAGACAGTTTCATGGTGCATCAAAAAGTTAAATATATAATTACCATATGATTTGGCAACCCCAGTTCTAGGTATATACCCAAAAAGTTTGAAAGCAGGGATATGAACAGATATTTGCACACCGGTGTTCATAGTGGTTTTATTCACAGGTGGCAGAAGATGGAAGCAACCCAAATGTCCATCAACCAATGAATGGATAAACAAAATGTGTATATACAAACAATAAAATATTATTCAGCCATAAAAGGAATGAAGTTCTGATACATGCAACAACATGGATGAACCTTGAAAACGTCAAGTTGAGTGAAATAAGCCACACACAAAGGTACAAATATTGTATGATCTCACTGATATGAAATAATTAGAATAAGCAAATTCATAGTCAGAAACTAGAATATAGGTTACCAGGGGCCAGGGTAGAGATAGGTAATGGGGAGAAAATGTTCTATCTCTATGTAGATATAATTTATATATATGTATATAGACACACACACACAAATACATATATACATACACGTAAATGATCAATTAGGGTATCCTAGCACTTCACAGATTGAATCTAAAGAAAAGCACTCCAATGGTATGTTAATTTGGCCCCAACTCTTGACCATGTATATTGACCATGCATTAGAATGCTGGAGAGGGGAATTTTAAGAGCCTCTGGGTGGCATATCAGTAGTAAAGAGAACCCAGAAATCCTCTCAATTGTCACCATGTACACAACTCTCAAGCAGGTAAATCCTACCAGTCATATGGTCAACCCTCTTCCAGTTTGATAT
This sequence comes from Choloepus didactylus, assembly GCF_015220235.1. Taxonomy (NCBI): domain Eukaryota; kingdom Metazoa; phylum Chordata; class Mammalia; order Pilosa; family Megalonychidae; genus Choloepus; species Choloepus didactylus. The sequence continues at coordinate 52,198,204 of NC_051310.1, read as the reverse complement.
CCAGAAGGGAATCACCAGAAAGAAAATGCTGACAATTTTTTCATATTTTTATTTATCCTTTATCCCCACATGGTTCCTAGTTTTCCTAGTACATGTAATAATGTTTATTACATGAGTGAAAGAATAAATGTATGCATGATGGAATTCCCTATCAGTTGTTAAAAATGGCATGCAAAGAAAAGGAAGATAAAAAATGCACATGATTTATATACATTATTTGCCATCCCTGACACATCTTCATATGCTACTTCTGATTTTGCCTTTGAATCCAGGATGGGCATTGACCAGAAGGAAAGAGGCTGCCAAGGAAGATTCCTCTCTGGTGCTCACCTTGTCCTAAAACCTTCACCATGGAACTACACTCCAGGAACATTCAGCTCTAGGCTTAGATATGCAGAACCAGTAAGGAAGCCAGTTGGGGACTTGAGAAGGAGAGATGGAAGGAGCAACTCATTAACTGGCACTTTTCTTCCACTAGACTGTGAGTTCCTTCAGGTCACAGAAGACACTATGCTATGTAGCACAAAAACAACAAACAAAATATGGTCCATGCCCTCCAAGAGTCTACACTCTGGTTGGTGAATGAATCATTAAGTGATTGAGTACAACAATAAATATATAATTAAAAATCCATGATGAATGCTATAAAAGTACTGCAAGCTAACAGAAATTTAATGTAGTTTTGAAAAATTTACTTTTTAGGGTTCTCACTTTATTTTTGGCTTCCCTAGAGATTTAGGGAGATTTAGCAGTGATGCTGCTGAAGTTAAGACCAACAATTCAACAAAGTTTCCAACAACTCAGCCATGTTTTAAACTTCTCTGCTGTTAACAGAAATTTACTAGCTGCCTTTACCTGCCTAGCAGCAGACAAGGTTGCGTGTCTTTTTGCTGAGGCAGCAGGTAGAATGACTTTGCTTTTAAAAGCTGCAGGATCACTGCTAAATGGCATGGACACTATTGACTAGATGAATGACTAGCCCCACAGCAGAATTACCTCAATGTCTTCAGATGGCTTAGTGCCCACATCACTCATTCATGTGGCCAAGACATCACTTAAAAGGTCAACAGCATAAGTTGCTAAAGGGACAAGTACTTTGATATTCTCATGTCTTTGTTGAGAGAAGCTACTTTAATTTTGTTTCATCTTTTAAGGAAAGAATTTTAATGAATTGATTGTTTTTGTAGAGACACAAAATGGAAAATGCTATTCACTACAGCTGCATAAGATGATCTTGAAGGAGAGTTGGTGGGTGTGCCGGTTTGGATGTATTATGTCACCCAAAATGCCATGTTCTTTAATGCAATCTTGTGAGGGCAGATGTATTAGTGTTGATTAGGTTGGAATCTTTGAATTAGGTTGTTTCCATGGAGATGTGACCCACCCAACTGTGGGTAATACATTTGTTTATATTATTTCCATGGAGGTGTGTCCCCACCCATTCAGCATAGGTTTTGATTTAACCATTGGAGCCCCTGTAAATCTCAGACAGAAGGAACTCAGTGATGCTGCAGCTTAGAGAAACATTTTAAAGACAGCTGTTGACAGCTGACGCTGACATTTTGGAGAACACCATTTTGAAACGCAACCTGGAAGCAAGCAAACACCAGCCACGTGCCTTCTCAGCTAACAGAGGTTTTCCAGATGCCAATGACCTTTCTCCAGTGAAGGCACCCTATTGTTGATGCCTTACCTTGGACACTTTATGGCCTTAATACTGTAACTTTGTAACCAAATAAATCCCCTTTATAAAAACCAATCCATTTCTGGTGTTTTGCAAAATGGCAGCATGAGCAAACCAGAACAGTGGGTTTAGTGACAGATTCATTTGTTGTTGGTAACAAATTTCTGAATTTCTACCAAGATGTGGAGTCCACTGTGCCTCCCAGCATCCCAGATGCTTGTTGAAGAAGCTGGAAGAAGCCTAACTGTTTTCTCTCACAAAGTAGAGCTTGAGGTCTATAAGGACAGATCATCAAAGAAGAGCTTTTCAGGATTTCCTGTTCTTAACTGCTAGATCTTAAATCTTTAGTAAGAACTTCCTAACCACCCTCAAGAGGCAAAGAACAAGAAAACATAAGGTCTAGACAATTTAATATGAAGCACTCAATTCTGAAAGAATGTGATTGCCATAACACTGTCAAAATAACCACTGGATACTCCTGAGTTTAAGTTTGGTTGGCTATTATTGATAGTTGCAGAATCTCAATTTTTGGTCCCCTTATTCCTTACAGGAAGAGCTCTGAGGAACATGGTATTTTGTTTTCATCTGACTAAATGCTGATTAATGAATGCCAACCAGACTCTCCTGCCCTTGTTCCCCTCTCAAACACTTCCTCTGCTTTCAAGAGTTGTTGGCTCAAATATACCTTGTCATAGTAGAAATCATCAATCTCGCCAGGTAATTACTGGCCCCTCCTCTGTGCAACTTGTTCACACCATTGTTATTGTACTCATTATTTTATACCATGGTTATTTGTCTGGGTGTCTTTCTTCTTCTATAGAGTGATGATTTGTTTGTGACTACACAACCTGTATTGTTCATCATCAAATTCCCAATTCTGAGTACAGTCTGTTACAAAGTAAATGCTGATTCAATGTTTATGGAATTGAATTTAAATTTAGAGAGAAAGTTTCTAATAGCACAGGATTCTGGGCTCTTAATCCTTTCATTGATGCTATGCAGTGACAACATAATATCTATAGATAACCCAAAGTTGGCAGGGATAGCAAATGCGTTGAGTGACAGAATCCTCCCAAATCTTGACAGCCTAGGAAAACAGGCTTAACTTAACAAGAAAACGTTTAACAGAGATAAAATGCAAGGTCTAGTCCTTCCATCCAAACTGCCAACCACACTAATGTAAGGTAGAAGAAAAGTAGCTTACTACCAATACATATAAATAAAGAATCTGAGGTTTTAGATGATGTAAACTAAGTCGACAGTGTAATGTGGTTGACAAACAGGTGATGTGCCCATGGGTTGAATCAGTAGAAATAGGGTGTCCACAGTGACAGAAATTGTGGTCCTTCTCTAGACTACACTATCTACCTCACATACTGCATGGATAGATGTTCTGTTTTGGGCATAACACTCAGTAAAGGGGTTTTGAGGAACCAGAGGGCTTTCAGAAGGGACTAAGTGGTACATGAACTTAGAATCCCTCTGTTTGTTGGTGGGCAGCAATGGAAAAGTAGGGTTTGGAAAGTGAAGATTCAGGGTTAGTATTGTTAGTTCTTCAAATATTATGGAAGAAGAACTAGAAGACTTTTGCTTGTTAATTTCTTGGTTCTTTTTTTAATAACAGTCTTGCATGACTCAGTAGGATGAGTGGATAAGTAGCATCAATATACAAGATAAATTTCTTATAGTTAGACTTGACCAAGGATCAAAAATAAGCTTGGAAGACAGTGAGTTCCTGTCACTGAGGGTGTTCATGAAGAAGGTAGATATCTGCAGGAGGATTGTGAGAAGGGCTTACAGTACTGGCTCATTCCCACCAGAGATTCACTGATTCTAAGCTCTTTGCTCAATCAAGTAAAAAAAAAAAACAAATGGAGGTTCGTGGCTTCTTTATACAGGGAACATCATCTAACACTTGAGCTTTTCTAATTGTCTCACTGGAAAGAATGAGTAGTCACAATAGGCTGCCATTTTATTAATGTATTAAAACAGTTAATATTTTGTAAAACATTAAGAATCAAGCTTAAAAAATTGTGACTTGAAAAGACCTGTATCTTTCTCTAAGCACTAGAATTAAGGTTGTGTCCCAAATAATCTGACTACAGGATTGTACTTCTGAAGCATTTTTGAACTTTTAGTTGCGAATGGAAGTCTGCATTTTACCTGGACAACTGCAGTTGCAGAGTTATATTCTGATCCTTTTTGGTATAGCCACCATTATTCTGGAGTAGATTCAAATATGCAGAAAGAGGAAATTCATTTGAATCTGTTCCAGCTGGAAGCCTCTTACATCATCTATACCAACAAAGTAGATGCTGCCAGAGACATACTTTTTGTGCCAGAAACTGCTGCATTTTTTCCATCTCATCATGCCTAATGTATATGTGTCCTACAGGTTTATGAGCCAAACGGGAACATCATTACTAAAAAAAATTGAAGTAACTTATCTTTTTCCTAAGGGGGAAAAGAAACACAGACTTGTTCTGTTATCAACCAGTAGTGAATAGCCAACATATTTTTCTGCACTCAAATTTTTATGAGAAAAAAGCAACTGGTATAAATAAACAATAAAAGCACATGTAGCAAGCTGATGTTAAGAATACAGTGCAGGCAATGGGAAGGAGCAACTTTTAGATAACATCTTCTGGTCAGCAGAGATTTAACTTGAAAAGCACCCCCTGCGCGTCTCCTACAGACTTTAAACATAACCACTAGCCCAGCAGTCACTGCAGTCAGGGCAGCCTGGAGCCCCCTCCCCTGGTTGGGGCCTCCTCCCTGGGGCTGGGGACAGTTGTGACTTCCATGCAAAAGCCAACTCCTCCTCCCCATCCCATTCCCCTGCAACCTGAGCCCCATCCCAGACCTGCCCAGCTTCCCACCCACCTGAAAGGTGTTCAGGCCCACTCCCTCTCCCCTCCCTTCCTCCTTTTTTTCATTGGGAATCTCAAAGGGGACTCTTTAGGAATGGGATTATGATTATGGGGTTCCAGAAGCACCAGGGCATCAGTGCAAGGGTCTCATTTCCATTCATTTTAAATCAAAAGTAGTGAAATGACAATGGACAAAGAGGTAGAAGTTCTGCATTCTGGGCCTCTTTCTGCCTTTGGCTCACTTACATTAACAAGTCACTTTTTTCTCTAATAAGAAAAGGAAACCAAAATTCTAAGGAGGAGAAACAGAATTTCAGAGAGGTCAAATAGAGTGTCATAGTCCAGAATCTGAATCTATGTCATTAACAACAAAAGTCATCCTATCTGTTCTTATTTGTATCTCTCAACATCAAATAAAATGACTGGTTCCTCTTCCATCTTACTATACAGCATCTCCAAGGGAGAAAAAAGAAGAGAAGCAGCATTTACTGAGAACAACATATTTTCCAGAAGAGGTCAGCAAACTTATTTGTAAAGGGCCAGACAGCAAATAATTTAGGCTTTGTGGGCTACATGGTTTCAGTTGCAACTACTCAATGAGGCCCTCATAGCATGAAGGCAGCCAAAGAAAATACATAAATGCCTTTGGTATAGCAATGCTCCAATAAAACTTTATTAAAAAAAAAAAAAGGTGGTAAAACAATAGAATAAAAAAGAATAAAATAATTAGAAATAAATTTAATAAAAGAAATGCAAGATCTGTACACTAAAAACTACAAAACACTATTGGAAGAAATAAATAAGACCTAAATAAGTGGAAAGATATCCCATGCTAATGGACCAGAAGACTTAATATTGTTAGTATGCCAATACTCCCAAACTACAGGTTCAACACAATCTCTAACAAAATCCCAGCTGGATTTTGTGCAGAAATTGATAAGTTAATCCTAAAATGTATATAGAAATGCCAGGCACCCAGAATAGCCAAAGCAATCCTGAAAAAGAAGAACAGAATTGGAGAGTTTATACTTCCTGATTTCTAAAGTTACTACAAAGCTACAGTAATTGAGACAGTATAGTACCAGCATAAGGCTAGACATATAGATCAATGGAATAAAACTGAGAGGCCAGAAATAAATTCTTACATATATGGTAATTGATTTTGACAAGGGTCTCAAGACCATTCATGGGCTAAAGAATAGCCTTTGTTGACAAATGGTGCCATGACAACTGGAGAGCTACATGCCAAAGAATGAAGTTGGATTCTTATCTCATATCATATACAAAAATTAACTAAAAATGGATCAAAGACCTAAGTATAAGAGCTAAAACTATAAAATTCTTAGAAGAAAACACAAGCATAATTCTTCATGACCTTGGATTAGAAAATGGTTCCCTAGATATTATACCAAAAGCACAAACAACAGAAGAAAAAAAGAGATAAACTGGAACTTCATCAAAATTAAAAGCTTTTGTTCTTTAAAGGACACTATCAAGAAAGTGAAAAGAGAGCCCATGGGATGGGAGAAAATATTTTTCAATCATATTTCTGATAAGGGCTATGTATCCAGAATATATAAAGGACTCTTAACAACACAAAAATAAAAAGGAAAAAACAACAAAATTGGAAAATGGGCAAAGGATATGAATAAGCCTTCTTCAAAGAAGATATACAAATGGGCGATAAGCACAGGAAAAGAGGTTCAACACTATTAGTCATTAGGATGTTCATACAAAATCACAATGAAATACCATTTCACACCCACCATGATATCAAAAATCAAAAAGTGTTTGTGAGGACATGGAAAAATTGAAATCCTTATACATGGCTAGTAAGATTGTAAAATGCTGTAATACTTTGGAAAAAGTTTGATAGTTCCTCAAAATATTAAACGTAGAGATACCTTTATGACCCAGCAAGTCTACTCCTAGGTATATACACAAGGGAACTGAAATTATGTCATCATAAAAATCTGTACATGAATGTTCGTAGCAGCATTATTCATAACAGCCAAAAAATGGAAACAACCCAAATGCTCATCACCTAATGAATGGATAAACAAAATGTGGCACAGTCATACAATGGAATATTACTGGGACATAAAAAGGAACAAAGTACTGATACCTGGTCCAACATAGATGAACCCTGGAAACAATATGCTAAATGAAATAAGTCAGTCACAAAGGACCACATATTGTATGATTCCACTTAAACGAAATTTCCAGAATAGACAAATCCTTAGAAATAGAAAGGAGATTAATGGTTTCCAGGGACTAAGGGAAAAGGGAAATAGGGAATGACTGCTAACAAATAAGGGGTTTCTTTTTGTGGTGATGAAAATGTTCTGACATTAGGAAGTGGTGATAGTTGCATAACTCGGTGCCAGCACTAAAAACCACTAAATTGTACATTTTTAAAGGGAGAATTTTATGGTATAAGAATAAAGTGGTTAAAAAAAAGCAAACACCAACAGCAGGCAGTGGGGCAGATTTGGCCCACCAGCTATTGTTTGCTGATCCCTGTTTTAGATTCTTATGTAGCTATTTGTCCTCACTTCACCCATCTTTAAATTTATGGAAGTATACCAAATGTTCTCTAAGATAGTTTTCAGGTTATTAAAAACAAAACAAAAAACCTCTCTCCTTTTAAAAAAAATTACATTCAGCATGGAGATCCTGAGGTACCAGAAAATCTGTCATCAACCACATAATTTATTTTAACAATTTTGTCAAGATAGATAAAAATTAATAGATTTTAGAAAATAATTAACCATGGAGGTTCTACATACTGCTTTTTGATAGTCTAATTAATCAGTTTGCCTGAGTGCTATACTGCCTGGGAGAGCTGGGCAAGCAGAAAGGTCTCTAAGTCAGTACATTTCTTTTCAGAACTTACTGATGATCTAACATATTGTAAACAACTGAAGATAAATGGTTTTCTGAACTACTCCTCTGAGACTTGCTTATTTGGCTAAAATATTTTAAGCCCATTTTAACAAGTTTCGGCATATAAAAATTTGTCACAACCAGTCCTTGGGTCTCTCTACTACTCTATCTACAGTATTCACTCCCTTGGTGATTTCATTCAGTCTTGAGACTTAAAATACCATTTTCTGGGGTTGCTCAAACCAAAAACCTTGGCATCATCTCTGGAATTTCCCCTCCTGCAGCCCTTGCACTTGGCCAGGAAATCTCGTTGACTCTACCTTCAAAATGTTTCCAAACTCTGACCACCTTTAACTGCCTCCACTCCTACCATCCTGGTCCGTCATCATCTCCTACTTGGGTTCCTCCAAGAGCCTCCTAATAGGTCTCCCTGCTTCTGCCCTTGTCCCTCTACAGTCTACTCACTACAGCTTCTCAAGTTCATCAGATCATTTCACCCCTCTGCTTTAATTCCTGCAGAGGCTCCCATTTCACTTGTCCAGAGCAGAAGTCCTTGCTATGGACCACAAGCCCTGTGGCCTGTCTCTCCCTTACCTCGCTGATCTTCTTTCCTGCGACTCTTCCCTCTCATACTCCCCTCTGGCCACAATGGCTTCCTTTCTGTGCCCTGAACACATCTGGCAACTCTCTCCCAAGGGACTTTGCTGCCATTTTTCCTTCTATCTGGGCCACTCTTCCACCAGATATTTGCTTGGGTAGATTCTTTACCCTCTTCGAATCTTTGCACAACTTTTACTTTCTTGAATCCTTCCTCCCCTCCCTTGAGGACTTTAATATTGTTAAATATTAATATTTTAATACTGTGAACCCCCTCCCCCACCACAATCCTGATCCTCTAACCCTGCCCTACTTTTTCTTTTTATTCCTTAGTCTTACCACCTTCTAGCAAACTATATAATTTATGTGTCTACTGTGTTTGTTGTTTTTTCTCTTTCTCCTCCTACAAGAATGTAGGTTCCATAAGGGCAAGAATCTTTGTTTTGTTCATGTAAGTATCTCAAGTTCCTCAAACAGTGCCCAAAATATACTAGTCACAACAGTAACTATTTGTTGAATAAGAAAAACAGCCAGCCATGTATATGTAAGGATTTAACTAATATTTCTGTCTTTAGCCAACACTCAAGCGATCATTATTTAAAATGGTGCACTGTTGGGTGAGATATCTTGCTGTGGCCATTAGTGATCCAGGCTACTTGTCAGGAATTTGCTTCTGTAGATTTTGAAGTTCCTGGAAAAACAGAAATGATTATATCGTACTCACTGAAATCCCTTCTGAGGTGGAGGAGAATAATACTGCAAGAAATCACAGATCCAGGTTTTTCAACAGCATGGAGCTGGAGGGAGTATTTCTGTTTTTTGTTTTTTGTTTTTTTTAATCACAGATCTCACTGAGAATCTGATGAAAACTACGAATCCTTGCCTAGCAAAATGCTCCTGCAAAATTTTGTGCACAAGTTCATGTCCTCCAGGGAATCATGGCCCCAGAATAAGAATTCCTGAATTCTAATCCTTTTAGGATCATCCCCACAAATAGTCAAAATTCTGCCAGGTTCAAGATATACTGAGAAGATTTTGCAACATTGCTCAGAAATCCCATCCAATATTTAACAACATTCTCTCTCAGCAAACTCCTCCTTCTGTCTTTGTCAGGGCTGAATGAAAGAGCAGTAGGTACAATATGGTCCACCATCAGGAGAAGAGGAAATAGAAATATTCAGAGCTTTGAAAATCTGCTGGCACCTACTTTGGGACAATCCAACCTCTCTCTCCAAGGTAAGAAATGGATAGGACTCATTATTCTGCTAATGCTTCTCCTGGCCCCAGGATTTTTTAAGATATGGGAAAATAAGCAAAGAAAAGATCAGAATATTCAAACAATATCTCAGTCTTCACAATGTAAATCAATAACAGACAGCTGTGGCTAGGATAAGTGTTGCTTTCATAGTTTCTGTGGCACTTAATTGCACGAATTTCTTTATACGTATCTATAGGTGCTTTATGAGCAAGGACTGTGTCTTCCTCATCTGTTTCCTCAGCCATGGCAGAGCTCCTCACACACACATAATTCTTGATTGAATGAATGAATGAGCATGCACATATGTGAGCACACGTGTATACACACACATACATGCACACACATACACACTAAGGAGCCCATATAGGTGGCTCATGATTCTAATTACCTGACTTCAGATCTTCTTTGTTTTAATGACAATAATATTAATAATCTCCATGGTGCTCAACGTTTAGCTCAAACCAACCTTTAAAGAGGGCAGGAAAAGAGCAATGCCTTGGACATATTAATACTTCTCTCTCCTCTGATACCCATAGCACTTAAGATTGCCAGCATTTGTGCTGAGAGTTAATCATAAATGGTACTGTTGTCATTATTTAAATATTCCCTATGAATTTATTCTATCCCCTTGATGGGTTCAAGGATGCAGAAGCATTCAATTAAAAGCAACTCTTGGAGTTAAAATTCTCCTGTACTCGCCATGGAACCCAGAAAAGAATTAGACACATAAAGGCACCCTAAGTGTGTGCTGAATGGAAGAACTGCGAAGCTGAATCAAGCCCAAGGTCTACCCAGTTCCACAGCAACCGCAGAAACACTCTGAGGGCTTTCAAAGAACAGATTTGTTTTTCATCTGTATAATGTTTCTGGTTAATGTTGAAATATAACTAATTAACAACAAGATGGGTCTGTCTCTAACAAGAGACTCAAGGCACAGGGTGGAAGGATACATTAGTTCTGCTTGATGGCAATCTTAACACTCCAGTGACGTCCATTCCAATAATTTAATTCTATTATCTATTAGGGCTTTTAGACCATCCTATTTGGAATAGCTCCCTTTAGCCTGCTTCATTTTCTTATTCACAGCATGTACCATATCTGATACTATATTATGCATGTTTATTTGCATACTGCTACTCTCCATTGAAAGAACTCCATGAGAGCAGGAGTCCGTTCTGTTCTCCACTGTCTCTCCAGTGCCCAGGAGAGAGCCTCACATGCCACAGGCTCTCAATAATTATTTATTTAATGATGTTGCTGAATTTATACATGTTCACTCATTGAGAGTCAGGCTATCATTTGAAATCAGGCGGAGAGGTCTAGGAATGTGTTATCTGCTTGAAAACTATTAGACACACACACACACACACACACACACACACACACACACACTTACTTCCCATTTCTTAAACAAAACTCTTCAGGAAGCGAACATCTAGGGCTAAGAGTCCTCTGAAAACAGCCTCATCCAGTGATCAAAGCCAAATGATATGAAAGGTTTGAAAAGAGATTTGCTGTGTTCTACTAAGACTTAAACAAAAAAAACTGCTGCAAGTGAGCCAGATGAAGTAGAATGCCATGAAACTTACAGCAGATGGCACTAAAATATTAAACTATCATTTCCTTATGTTCCAAGCTGAGTTCTATGTTAATGCTGATTACTGGAGTCAATCTATTTAAAAATATGCAGATGAAAAATGAATCCTGTATTGGTAAATCATTCTGCTAAAATGCTAAAAACAACTCCAAGCATTAACACTTAATGTGCTTTCACACAAGGGCTATGTTAATATTATTCAGGCAAGGTTATGTCTAATAAAACCACCCAGATAGGAAAAATAAAAAAGCCCACCATCTCAGGAATCTGTTCAAAAACAAGCTCAGCGTGGTAAAGCCGTAAAAATCTGTTTCTCTGATCTCCATAGCAACAGCAGCAACCTTCAGACAGATGCTTTAAAAAACAGATTTGTTTTTCTCCTTTCCAAATACCTTTGCATGATATTTTTGGATACTGCTGAAATACAACTGACATTGCATAAGGTGTAAACACACTGCTTGCTCCAACTGCTTCAGTATTAGACAGGGTGGCTCATCATTTTTCTCACTTAACCCACAATGGTGATGCCACTGTCACAGTGCAGCACCTGGCTCTCTGGGGATGCCCCAGAAAAATATTGTCAATTGAAAGTGAGGATAAATAATATTTATAGGCTGGCATGAGCTACTCAGTTGGAGGAGAAGACACTCTCAGGATTTATAAACTATGCACAGTAATCAGCATATTATGTATCTGCTTTGCAAATATTTTTTAAGGCTTCCATCTAAAAAGAAGCCACAGAACATACCCATTTATTTTCTTGCTGATTCTGAAGTGGCGAGACTCTCAAGTCCCAGTTGCCAAGAAGTCAAGAAGAGAATTAAAAATAGAGCCATGTAATACTTGAATTCTTTCATCCATTCTGTATGTTTGAAATTTTTCATAATAAAATAAAATATGCTTCTCGTCTTTCCGCTGCTGCAAAACCAGAACAGTCCTCCTGCACACTGCAAGGAGCTGACATAAAGAGGTCTGGATACCCTGAGGGCTCCATGAAGGCAATGCTAACCCCTGCCTCCCTCTCCAGTTCACCAGTCTTTTCAAAAAAAAAAAAAAACAAGAAAAAATATTGGGGAAAAAAACACATTTTGATCACTATGGAATATAAAAACAGAACTTTCCACTGCTCCATGCTTTTATTGCAGCTGATATAGTGGGAAAATAGAACTTTAGAAATATTTGCTTATTGGCCAACTGAAATCAGCCAACTGAAAAAAAAATGTGAAGGATTTTTGAAGGAATTTGTATATTGATGCGGCATTCTTCATTTTATTAGGTATAATAATGGTCCTGTGCTTATGTAAGAAAATGTTTCTATTTTTAGACATGTACACTGAAGCATTTTGGAGTGAGCTGTGACAATTTTTAAATGCTTTTCCAAAAAACAGACAAAACAAATATGACAAAACAGTAATACTTTTTGATTTTTTCATCGATATATGGAAGTTCATTACACTATTCTCTCTAGCTTGTGCATGCAAATTTCCAAAAAGTCTATTTAACATTTTTTTGAAAAAACCAGGACTACTTCTTTTCAAATTATAGATAAGTGATGAAGTATTTGAAAAGTCAACCCTTATCTTATCTTCTTTCAAGGATGATTAAAATACATACTCCTTCACCCCCAGAGAACTCATTTTGTTGCTCATATGTGGCCTCTCTCTCTAAGCCAAACTCACTACCCTTCCCCCTCTATGGGACATGACTCCAAGGGGTGTAAGTCTCCCTGGCAACATGGGACATGACTCCCAGGGATGAGCCTGGACCCAGCATTGTGGGATTGAGAATGTCTCCTTTACCAAAAGGGGAAAAGAAATAAAACATAATAAAGTTTCAGTGGCTAAGAGATTTCAAATAGAGTCAAGAGATCATTCTGGCCCTTAAGCAAGCTTCAGCCAGATATGCAATTTGCCACAGTATGCCAAGCCCCAATCAACAGTATTCCTGAAATCCCTAAAGAATACCCTGGGTTTCATCTAAGACTCTATAAAAGTTTTACTTAAGTTTATTTTTCAGAACTTAAAGTCTACAGATTTTCCTATGCCACATAAGCCTTGAAACCCAGAGGCACCAGTTTCTCCAAGAACATCAACCAGTTTCATACCTCTACCCCAGAATGTCAACACACTTTTCAGCATGAACAAGTGAAACGGTCATTACTCAGATATCCCTGAAGTTTGGGAGAATGATCAAAGGAGAGGGAGGAGTTGTAACAGAGAAGTTAGGACTTAACAAATGATTATGTATACTGAATCATTATATAGATATTTCTTTTTAATTACTAGTGTATTAGAGTTGCCAGAAAGAAATACCTGAAATTGTTGAACTGTAACCAGAAGCCTTGATCTTAGATAATGATTATATAACCATATAGCTTTTATCTTGTGACCATGTGATTGCAAAAACCTTGTGACCAACACCTCCTTTATCCAGTGAATGGGTAGATGAATAATAAAATAAAGACATGCATGAAAAAAATACATACTCTTTAATGGATGGCAATTTCTTTTTGTCATATATTTTTGGGAAATACCTTGTGTGGACTTTTGGACTGAGTTGATGCACAACTATTTTTGAAAACATGAAAATGGCAGACTAAGAAGAAGAAGAAAAATGCACCAAAAATGAGGAACAGGAATGCCAAGTTCACCGAAGGAGGGCAGGGCTGCTGACTGCACTGAGGTGCAAGCCGCTGCCCTGACCGAGATCTACAGGCCTGCCATACAGCCAGCCTTGGAAGCACTAGGCCAGGGGCTGATGAACCACGGAGAGCCCATCCATGCTGCCTCACATTCTCTTGTCACCTCGAGTAACTCCCATAGTATCCTGCATTCCTGAATGTAACCTGGGTCTATCTCTTTCTTATAGCCTTACCTAACACAGAAATTGTGATCCAACCACAGAATATGATTATACAAATTATCATGTACAATGTGCCAGGTCTTCTACTAATCTTTAAAAACATACTCAATTTAAATCTCATTACAATATCAGGGAATAGGAATTATTAGCCACGTGTTATAGATGAGGCTTGGGAAGTTTTAGTCTAGGAAGTGGTAGACCTGGGTTCAAATCCAAATCTTTCTTATTCCAACACTCCTGCCTTAACTATTATGTAATACTGCCTCTCTCTATACCAATCTTAATAATAAGCTCTTCTTTTAAATAACAAGAAGTATTCCCTAAAGAAAGTTTTCCCACTTTTTAGGATGCTGGGGTTGTAAAGTTTCAACAGACTAGTCTTGTGCAAATTCTCTATGCTCAGCATATAAAAGGCTAAACACAGGCCTATAGTGATGTCACCTTCTGCTTTGTCGACTCAAATCTATTATTGACTATGTCAGCGGAACCTCAGAAAGCTGACTCCATTTGCCCTTTCCTGGGATGATCACTCCAGGAATGCACAATCAAGAGATAAATGTCTTCATAAGTAACAGTAGGGGATCCACACACAATGTTCTTTCCTTAATTGGTCTATTAATCTTTAACCTTTCACTGGACTCAATAACACTTAAATGAATTTTTGGAAAACAGCGCAAGCTATAAAACACTCTGACATATGATAAAATCCCATAATATACTTCAGTGGCTTCACCTCAGTGTCTGGAGCCACCATTCATTTATTCATCAAAGATTTATTTAGTTTCTGCTTCTTATGAGGTAAGCATAATTGTAGACACTGGAGATATAGCAGCAAACAAGCCTATGATCTCAAGAAGCTGAAATTCTAGTTGGAGGAAACAACATTAAACAAATCAACAAATTCACATATAATATTACAGGTGATGATAAAGTTCTATGAAGATCTAAGATAAGATGATTGTGCAAGAAGTCTGTGATAAGGACTTACTGCTGATCAAATATCTAGTGTGCCCCCATGGGTAGGGTCGTATTATTAATTTTGGCCAACAGACCATAAACAAAGTGACATGTGTCTTTTCCAGGAGGAGGTTTTAAAGAGCTAGTCTACCCACTCCAGCTCTTTCTTCCGCTAGCATGGCAACCTGAGAAGCCATATGCTGGTATTCAGTGGCACAGGAAGAAGGGATAGCCTGGATCCCTCTGTAATTGGATAAAGGGGAGCCCCCACTGACTAGCACCAGATTTTCTATGAACTAGAAATAAACTTTTATTGAGCTAAGCCATTGAGATTTGGAAGTGTGTTATTGCGTTATGGCCTAAATAACAAATTCAAAAAAAGTATGGCATGTCTGAGCCCAGGGAGGAACAACCACTGGGATTGAAGATAATGAGTCCATTCACCATAGATGTATAACAACTCGGTGGTTGTCAATGTAACTGAACACCTGGGAGATATGTAAAGATGCTGAGCTATAGATGCTATACCCAAAGATTATAATCTGGGTATTTAGAAGACAACACTCAAAGAAACATGACAAGTTGGGTCAGGGCCTTTAGGAAACCTTCCCAAAGGCAAACAGTCTCAAAATATGCTTGGGAAAGAGCTCATTAGTGAGATCAAATCAACTTTCTATAAATCACTGGAAAGCAGCAAATCAAACTGTGCCATATGAAAACAACCTGTAATTTATTAATTGAACTTGTTGAAAGAATATGTTGTAGAAAGAATTCCTGCTTTAAAGGAGTAATTGGACTAATTTTCCAAAGCTCTATTTCATTGTATAATTATTACTAACTAATGCATGATTCCTCCTTTTGGTGGTTTGAAGCTGTATGTACCCCAGAAAAACATACGTAAACTTATTCCATTCCTGTGGGTATTAAGCAGGACCTTTTGATAAGGTTACTTCAGTAAAGGTGTGGCCCACCTCAATCAGGATGGGTCTGAATCCTATTACTGTAGTCTTTTATAAACAGAATGAAGTTCAGACAGAGAGAAAAAGCCATAGGAAGCAATGTTCTAGTTTGCTAATGCTGCCAGAATGCAAAATACCGGAGATAGACTGGCTTTTATAAAGGAGGTTTATTTGGTTACACAGTTAAGTCTTAAGGCCATAAAGTGTCCGTCAACAAAGTGTACCTTTACTGGAGAAAGGCCATTGGCATCCAGAAAACCTTTGTTAGCTGGGAAGGCACATGGCTGGCGTCTGCTTGCTTCCAGGTTGCATTTCAAAATGGTGTTCTCCAAAATGTCTGCATCAGCTTCCAATGGCTGTCTTCAAAATGTCTGTCTCAACTCCAGCTAGCTATGAGCTTCTTCTGTCTGAGCTTGTATAGTGCACCAGTAAACTAAACAAGGCCCACACTGAATGGGTGGGGCCACACCTCCATGGACATTATCCAATCAGAGTTATCACCTACAATTGTGTGGGTCACATTTCCATGAACACTGAACCAATAGGTTCCAACCCAATCCACACTAACACATCTGCCCCCACAAGAATGCATTAAAGAATATGACTTTTTCTGGGAGACATAAATATACAAACCAGCACAAGCAAGAAGCTGAAGGTCAACTGAAACTGGAAGAGAAGGGAGAGGCCAGGAGAGGCTGCCATGTGCACTGCCATGTGACAGAAGACCCCAGGACCAAGGATTGCCAACAGCCAGCCCCAGAACATCAGTCTTTGGGGAGAAAGAATCACCTTAGCAATGCCTTGATTTGGACTTTTTCCTAACCCAAAACTGCAAGCTAAAAAATTCCCAAATTTTAAGCCATTCCAATGCATGGCATTTGCTTGAGCAGCCAAGGAAACGAAAACTTATCCAGCAGCCTCTTAACTTAAGTGAGGGGCCCAGATATCTGAAGAAGTGAGCCACCAAAGGGGTAAGGCTGGCCTGCTGTTTGAAGCAGTGATTTCCTTAGCCCAAGTCCCCATTTTCAGCAATGAGTGTTCAAAAACTTAAATGTATTTTAATGTGGTATAAATCAGAATGCCCATTTATAAATTTATACTGGAGATGTTCCAGGGTAACTCCATCCTAGTGGGGAGATAAGCTCATCATTGCTTGGCAAGCACAGAATTGGTGAAAGAAGGGGGGATTATTCTATTCTCATTGGAAATTTCCATCATGCTTTGGCAGCCTGTGAACTGTTCTGTTATCTAAGGAACATTTGTTGCTGAGAACACATAAAAAAGAGTTGGCTTATCCAATTAAACCAGTATAGTGTACTCTAAGAAATGGAGAGCATGAAGGACCCCAAGGAAACAGGACACAGGGAATGTGTGTTTCAAAAGGGAAGCAGGGAGAGCTCAGAAACACTGGGCTCCAAAGTTAAGGCCTTGAGTAGCTGAGGGACAGCATCGAGGAAGGGGATAAATTAATGGTGGGAGGTAGGGGACACCAAGATAGTGTGCCTATTTCCCAATTTTGCCTGGGGATAGTTCTAAACAGATGGACTTCTCCAGTTCTTCCAATGGTGTATTTCACAAAAACTTTTAAGGCTTCTTCAATCATGAATCAGATGGTCACTCCCAGGCTGCTGCTTACTTTGCATAACTCCAGACAGCCGCAGTTCTTCATCTTATGGTTATTATAGATTTGTATAGCTTTTATGACAAGGTTTCAGTAGGAAGCAATAAAATATCTTGAGGACAGGTTCATCTTTTTTTAATTTGCTCAGAATTGCCATGCTGGTAATTCTATCAGTGGGGCTGGTCAGCACCAGCAAAAGAGAGTCCAAAGGAGGAAGGAATAGGGGAAGAGAAGCAAGACTTGTAAAACTGTCCAACTATGGGACATGCTCCAACATACTTTCTAACTATAAATCTTTCTCAACCTCACAGTACCTCATGGGTTATCACATTAGTCAGGATAATGATGGCTATAGGAACAGTGTCAAAATTTCAGTGGCTTAACACAGGAGAAATTTAATTTTGGCTAAAGTAATAGACCAGTGTGAATGTTCATTAGCAGGCAGCTTTCCTCCAGATAGTCAGTCAGGGACCCAGGTTCCTTCTGTTTTGTCCTTTGCCATCTTCTAGGTCTGGAACCTTGTTATCACCAGTGTAACAGGAAAGAGAAGGAGAAGGCACAACTGCGTCTTACCCACTTTGCCCCACATGTGACTCGCATGGCTTCCACGCCCATTCTGTTGATAAGAATTAGGCCCGTGGCTTCCCCTAGATGCAAGGAGGACTGGGAAAATGCAGTCTCTGATTAAGCAGGCACTTTCCAGGAACAACACTATACTATGGAAGGGGAAGTGTCAATTTGGTGGACAGTTACTCACCTTTACCAATTAGAAAAAGGGCATCATATAAACAGCAAGGACAAATTTTTATACAGGGGGAGACAGAACACTTACAGTTAGGTTAATTATCTTCTATCTCATCCTAGAGGCAAATCAGTGAAGATCTGACAGTTGTAGAGTAAAGGTGAAACTTGCAAGAGGATTTTGCCCTCAGCCTCCATGGTTCAGCTCCAGGACTTGACCAACAAGGCCTCCCATGATCCTGTGTTCCAGTTTGCTAATGCTGCCATCATGCAAAATACCAGAAATGGATTGGCTTTTATAGAGGGGGTTTATTTGGTTACAAATTTAAGAGTCCTAAAGCCATAAACATGTCCAAACTAAGGCACTGACAAGAGGATACCTTTACTGAAGAATGTCCAGAACACCTCTATCAGCTGGGAAGGCACATGGCTGCCGTCTGCTGGTCTTTTGCTCCCAGGTTGTGTTTCAAAATGGCTTTCTCTAAAATGTCCCTGGGTGTCTCTTAGCTTCTCCAGGGCAAACTCTGGGCTTCATCTCTTAGCTTAGCATCTGCAAATGTTCTTCTGTCTGCATCTCCAACCATCTCTAAGCGTCTGCTCCTAGCATCTCTGTTGGCTCCCAAGTGTCTCTTAAAGGACTCCAGTGATCTAATTAAGACCCACTCTGAATGGGCGGGGCCACACATTCATGGAAATATCTAATCAGAATATTTCATCCACAGCTGAGCAAATCACATCCCCATGGAAACAACCTAATCCAAATATCCCAGAATTTTGGATTAAAACATGGCCTTTGTGGGGGAGATAATATATCCAACTGGCTCAGCCACACTAGTGGGTAGTCTCTATGAAGTCCAGAATGTAAAACATGAGATGCTTTATAAATCAAAGTCGAAGCCAAGATTTTGGTCTTTGGAACTGTGGCATTTCTTATAGGACTATGTTACAAAGTTTCAGGATTCTGTTTTCAGAGGGATAAGAAAGGACAAAAAATTGTGGACCTCAACAAAGGGAAGAGAAAGGAAATAAAAGGGACAAATCAACAATGAGGTTATTTTATTTATATCAAGTCTATGTAGAATAAATTTATTTGTGATTTTCTTTATTTCTAAACATTTTGAGAAAACTGTGACTCTATGGAAAATTGATCCAATCATCAGTTGGCCAAACTAAAACTTTAAAAACTTATTTTCAGGTGATTGGACTGAATTTCCAGCTGACTGACCATGCTACCACTTGAACTAGCTGTGCACACTGTGTACCGTTATAAATTTCCTATTTATATTAAGAAAAATTTATGATGTTAAGTCTTATATCTCCAAATTCTAGAGCAATTTGACATAGAAAAGCATTTAGTTTTGCTTATAAACAAGACAACCACCTGGAAATTAATTTAATTGGAAAAGGGCACTGGACAGAGAATTGAGTTGGAAATCTTATTTCAAATCCTGGTCCTGCCACTACAGTGATGTCACCTTGAACAACTTACTGTACCTTAGTCCTGTAGGTATCAATCAAAAAACTCCCACTAGGAGGAAACTCTGGTTCAGAAATTCGGAAAGGTTATATATCTTATATTTTGGCAGAGGCCAAATGGTCTACCTTAAAATGAATTCTGGTGAAAACTGTTATGCATTTTGAATCTCTGTCTTCATGTTTTTTCCAAGGAAAACATGAATGATGATTTAAATGATCAAACAAAAAGCATATAAATCCAAGGTCATGTGTACATAGCAAAGTCATTCAAAAACCTATTTTCTTACATCACAACCCAGGAGATCTGATTATAAACTTCAAATCATGGTGGTTTGATGTGAGGTTAAAAAGTAGAGGTTGGATATTTTCAACATAATCACAGGATGGCAAAAGACATTAAACAATCAGTGGTGATAATCAATACAAAAGCCACTCTTCAGCTTTAATTGATTTTCTCTGCATTTTTAGACATAGAGTTAAACAAATCTGCAGGAGATGTTAGGGGAGGTAAACAATAGTTAATCTGGAAGTAAAAGAATTAGGTGTTGGAAAACATATACTGCCTTTGCAAGTGTTTTGTGTGTAGATAATCCCCCAAGATTTCACAGCCTTGCCAAGAGTTGTAAGAAAATGAGGTACCTACATGAAGGGAAAAGTTAAGCCAGAATGCTGTATTTCTCAAAATTTGCAGCTTTGAAATGAATTATTTAGTCATGGTAGTGATGTTTTTGTTCTTGTGTAATAAGGTTAAGCTTATGTGCCAGTTTGGATATATCAAGTCCCCCAGAAAAGCCATGTTCTTTAATGCAATCTTGTGGGGGCAGACTTATTAGTCTTTTGATTAGGTGAGACCTTTTGATTAGATTATTTCCATGGAAGTATGGCCCCACCCAGATAGGGTGGGTCTTGATTAGTTCACTGGAGTATTTAGGAGAGCTCAAGAGCTGACACAGATGCTGATGCTCGGAGACACTTGGACATGCAGACAGAAGGATGTTGGAGATGCTAAGCTGAGATGAAACCCAGATTTTGCCCCAGAATCTAAGCTAAGAGAGGACCCCCAGATGCTTAGAGAGAAATGCCCTGGGAGAAAGAAGCAAGGACACACAGGAGCTGAGAGAGAGGAGCAAAGACAGAAGCCCAGAGACATTTTGGAGAAAACCAACACAACCCAAGAGCAAAGGACCAGCAGATGGCCTTCCCAGCTGACAGAGGTATTTTGGACACCATTGGCTGTTCTTCAGTGAAAGTATCCTCTTGTTGATGCCTTACTATGGACACTTTTATGGCCTTAAAACTGTAAATTTGTAACCTCATAAATTCCCTTTATAAAAGCCAACCCATTTCTGTTATTTTGCATAATGGCAGCATAAACCAGAACAGCTTGCTTCTCCCATTTGTGACAGGAAGCACACAGCTCAACCTCACCCTCAGGCCTTCTACCTATATTCTGAATTCTCCAAGCTTCTGGACAGAGGCCAACTTGAGCACCCACCCATCTCATCCAGGAAGCTGCAAACTACTAGGGAACTGAATGGTGGCCCCCACACATCCTTTTGGAGCCTTTTATCCGGAGGCTTTGAGAAGTGGAGATATGGTAGGTAGACTTCCAGAGTGAGGTGGCAAAGGCCAGGGTGTGCTTATATTAGCCTTCTCCCACTCTCTCATGAGGAAGTGGAATTCTCAGAATTAATGAGCAATTTCATTCTAAACCCCATGTTCTAGTTTGCTAATGCTGCTGGAATGCAAAACACCAGAAATGGATCAGCTTTTTTAAAGGGGGTTTATTTGGTTACACAGTTACAGTCTTAAGGCCATAAAGTGTCCAAGGTAAGTCATCAACAAATGGGTACCTTCACTGGAGGATGGCCAATGGTGTCCGGAAAACCTCTGTTGGCTGGGAAGGCATGTGGCTGGCGTCTGCTCCAAGTTCTGGTTTCAAAATAGCTTTCTCCCAGGACGTTCCTCTCTAGGCCGCAGCTCCTCTTCAAAATATCACTCTCAGTTGCTCTTGAGGCATTTGTCCTCTCTTAGCTTCTCTGGAGCAAGAGTCCATTTTCAACGGCCGTCTTCAAACTGTCTCTCATCTGTAGCTTCTGTACATTCTTCAAAGTGTCCCTCTTGGCTGTAGCAAGCTTGCTCCTTCTGTCTGAGCTTATATAGTGCTCCAGTAATTTAATTCAGACCCACCCTGAATGGGCGGGCCAACACCTCCATGGAAATTATCCAATCAGAGTCATCACTCACAGTTGGGTGGGGCACATTTCCATGGAAACACTCAAAGAATTACAATCTAATTAACACTGATAGGTCTGCCCACACAAGAGTACATCAAAGATAATGGCGTTTGGGGGGACATAATACATTCAAACTGGCACACCCCATAAATGAACTATTTTAACTAACATTGAAGTCTAAACAAAAAACAAAACTTGCAGGAGTCTGGCTCAGGTCCTGGAAAAGTTGGAGCACTAGAGGAAAAACCTGCCGAAGATTTCTCTGAGGATTTTGAGAGATCAGCCTCCAGTCTGCAGAACATTTGTCCTCAAATCCTGGTGTGCCTAAGATTCACTGGGAAGCTAATTAAAGAAGGAGATTCCTCAGCCCCTCTCTAGAAGATCCTGAAGTGGGCCTAGCAATCTGCATTTTAACAAGCTGCTTCTGATATACATGGTCTACCAACTCCACTTTGAGAAACACTGTCTCAAAAAACCAAATGGTTCCACTGCGCTCCTAATCTACTGCCCCTGCCCCCTCCCCATTGCCACAGGGAGAGAGAAAAGTCTTGGATAAAGGCTTCACTTTAGTGCTTTACCTGACAAAAGAGGACCACCCTCTCAGCCTTAAGCCATTTAAAACCCAGAATGACCATTCCAGAGGCAGGATTGACTCAGGAAGCACCCAGTAATCACAGATGAAGACTATGACCAACTGCAGCCTAGTGCTGAGGTAAAGGGGCCTGAAGGGGAGCTCGTCCAAACTTCAGACCCCAGTCTGAGTGTCTGCCTTAAAGCTTCCTTTGCTTTGACTTTAACCACCACTCTCTCGCAGGACACTGTCTTTTTTTCCTATTAGTATAACTTTGATTTGTATTTGGAACCATGTATTAGACTTTCTGAAGCTTTTGTGGGTTCTTGGCCCTAGCCGAACTCATATTTAACACTGTTTAAATAACCAACCTGCTTATCCACAAACCCAACTATCTCAATCCATGCTTTATTTAACCTCCACACATACAATACTTGACTTTCATTCTAGTCACAATCTCAGCCACCCAAACATTACTGTCTCCTAAACACATCGATGACCATTAAACCCCCAGATTTATCTAGTTACGGAGTTCAAACTGCGAAAGAACATTTCAGTGCCATTATAATCCAAATGGATGATTTTCCAACAGCAGACAATGACTAATGAAGCAGCATCAAAATTTGGGATAACTGTTTTTACATTGTAAACACTTT
Source organism: Choloepus didactylus (assembly GCF_015220235.1). Lineage (NCBI taxonomy): Eukaryota > Metazoa > Chordata > Mammalia > Pilosa > Megalonychidae > Choloepus > Choloepus didactylus. Next base: position 52,175,232 of record NC_051310.1, on the reverse strand, counting down.
TGCACCTATTTGTAATCATCTTAGTGTTAAAAATTGAAATATAATCAGAGAGTTCTTGGGGATCAAGTCATCCCACCACCAATCCAATGCATCAGTAAGTCCTATTAAGTCAATCTCCAAAACATATAGCAAATCCACCCATTGCTGTCCATCTCCATTGCCACCATCTTTTCCCAGCCACCTTTATCTCATGCCTGCACTACTCCAACAGCTTCCTAATTGCTCTTTCTGCTTTGACGCTTGTCTTTCTCCCTATGGCAGTAATGTGACCTTTAAAAAATGCAAAGCAGGTCATGTCACTTCCTACTTTAAAAATCTTTCAGTGCCTTTTTACTGCACTGGGGATAAAATCCAAACTCTTTTCCACTGCCTACATGACCGCAGAAGAGACATTGCTGACCATCCAACCCCATTTTTGCAATTCTCCCTTTTGGCCTACCATGTTCTAGCTACATCAACCTCTTCAATTTTCTAGAATACTCTCAGATCTGTCCTGCCTCTGGCCTTTCCTATTTCTATTCTTTCTGAAATATTCTACAATCACTTCTTGCCATGGCTGACTCCTTCTTGGCGAGCTCTCTCTGACCTTCTAACTGCCATCCACAACAAGGTATTCCCTCACACTTCACTCAGATTATTTCTCATAAAATGATCACTATAGTTATATTACTAATACTTACTTTTTAAATATCTTCTCCCTTGCCCCTCACCTCCCTGAATATAAGCTTATGAGGGATGAGTTCATATCTGCCTCTGTCACTGCTATAACCCTGTTGCTAGGCAGGTAGTACGCCATATTGGTTAAATCAAAGGAAGGATGAATTAATGAATTGGTAAAGTCTTGCTTTGGCAGGCTGGCATAACATTGGGTGAAATTTATATCATTCTGTATTACTGGAGAGCTTTTTTTTTAAACAACAGGAATTTATTAGATCGCGGTTTAGAGGCTAGAAGTCCAAAATCAAGGTATCAACAGGCCATGCCTTCTCCGAAGTCTGTAGTATTCTGGTGGCAGCTTGCTGGTAATCAATCTCTGCCTCCATCACATGGCAATCTCTCTTTCTGCCTCCTCCTGTGGCCTGTACTTTGGTGTCCAAATTTTCTCTGCTATAAAGAATCTAGTCATATTGGATTAAATCCCATCCTAATTCATTTTGCCCTCATCTCAATAGATCTTGGTATATCCTATTTACAAATGAACTTACACGTACAAGATCAAGGATTAGGATGTGAACACACCCTTGTGGGGGCCATGAGTCAGTCTATGCAGGAGTGTTAAACAGGGTCACAAGGATAGAATCCAGAGTACAGTGACCACATCTATGAATATCCTGCCCAGATTATAGAGAGCAGTGAGGTTAGCATTTACAAGAGGTGGAGAATCCCCTGGAGCCAGTCTTGGCTCTGAGAGTTGCAAGTATGTGAATTATATCCTCCAAGCCCTGTGATCACATGAGTAAATGAGGATGATTTATGTCTGAGAGGGGCTTGGTAAGGAATCAGGCTCACAATGTAAATATAAAGTCATTATTTTTGAGGCACCTGGATGTTTTTCATCTGTGAACTCTATCTCTACAGATAACTTCAAGGTTGTCTTGAATCCATCTTAGGAGCTAGGATGCCCCACTCCATGCCCAGGCCAAATTGACTAGGGAGTTAGGGATTTTTGTGGTCTTGAAGAATTGGAACTGAAATATTACAGAGATACAATAACAATTCCAGATCTTCATACACACCCTGGAGATACAATGTCTTAAGAATAACAAATGCTAGGGGCTACCAAGATTTGGAGCAATTCTGTACAAGACAGAAGGAAACCACCCCAGCGTCCTGAAGCCACCACTCTAAAACACAGACCAATATGCAATTTGGAATAACGCTACCTTTGTGACTGCTTCAGAAGGAAAAGCTGGTGAGTTGAGCTGGCTACTGACCGCCTCATTCCTCGGATGCCTAGACCAGGAGAGAACCTTCCACCACTGGGCAAAGTCTCACAGAAGCAGCTTAGCTGCTTTAAGTAATCTAAGATGGAAGACCCAATTTCCATCTAAGTATATACATGTAACACATCTGCACAGGAGCTAGATTTCACCCAGCAGACACTGGACTATCTTGTTGAAAGCTGGCATGAGGGTCAGCCTCTACAGCATGAGGGCCATAACTCCTCAGGCTGATTGCAAAATCTGTACTGTGAAAGCAAGTGACTCTCCAAGAATCTTTACAGGCTGTTTTATAAGTTCAGTCTCATGGAAGCAAATAAATATAGGAACTAGAGTATTATGATCTTTTTAGGAATGTGGAGAGAAAAGTCAATGGGTCACCCATCTTGTGGTTCTCTCTCAAATATTTTGTGCAGAAGCAAAATCTGGTCTAAAGATGAAAAGTAATAACACACATCATAAACAGGTAATTAAAACTCTATTCTATTTGTGAGGACCTCCACCTGGTAGCCTTACTGCTAATCACTCCTAAAAGGAGGAAATAAGCTTTTTCCTGCCATGAGAGGCTGAGCCCTCCTAGGCCAGGCTGCTGCAGCTGGTGCCTACAGGGAGGCCGCTGTTGGAGAGGAGGATGCAGAGGCCAGCCCACCAGGGCAAGGGCAGACACCCTCTAACTGACAGAGATGGAAACAGCTGAGTGCTCTCAATTTCTGCAGTTGAAAAATGCTTATTACACCAGGGCATGATCACCAAGGTAATTTTTACTACAGGTCTGGGCTGCTTAGTTAATCTGTTTTTCAACCTCCATTCTCAAGCTCAGTGTGCTTATTGATTGTGCATTTTTGGGGTGGAGTAGAGTGGGAAGCTGCATTTTTAACAAGCACACTGGAGATTCTGCAGAACACTGGCTTGAAACACTATTTTCTCAGAATGGGATCTCTGGATGTATTTCTTGAGTGTTCCACAAGAGAATTTTTACAATGCAAATTTTATTTTTGATAATTTTTAAAATATTAAGAACATTTGGATCATTTGGATGACAATTTTATAACCAAACACTACTGTTGGGCTTCCACTGAAGTGTTCATAACTTTGTCTCAGGCTAATGAGTCTTTTCTCAGCTCCAGACTTGATTTGTGTCTTCACCCCAAAGTGAGGTCTCTCATTTGAGGTCACTCATGCTAGATGAAGGCATGTTTTTCAAAATAGTTTAAAAACTGGGGGAAGAAACTGAGTCATTCATGCAGCACTTGGAGGTTCAAATGACAATGCAACTTAATCATACAAATTTCACCTTAAAAGAAGTGACATAATTTTTTAAAATTATCATTTACCACATTGAATTAATATGGTCAATTTAAATTTTATTTGCCTTGCAATTATTTGTATATAATTTGTGAATTTGTTTTAGTTTTGTAGTTATATAACTGCTATAAGCAAAAGCAGATTTTGTTTGCAAAATTATGATAAATATTTTTATAATTTTTATTTTCTTTTGAAACAAAAAAGCATATTATACAAGTTAGAAAAATACTTGAGCTTGGTGTCAATGAGACTAAAGCAACTTAATATAGTTAGGACTTAACCAACATCAGCACTGTCCCTCCCGAATACCAGCTCCTGCTTCAGAAACACATGCTGTTGGTTCCAAGAGGGGCTTGATGAGCATGTAGGGATACAGCCACAAGGAAGGGTAAAAGGCATCACCATTCATACAAAATTATGCCCATTTAAACTAAGAGAGTTTGTGAGTGCATGTGTGTGTGTGTGCACGTGCATTTGAGTATGCGTGTGTGCTTGTGTAATAGTATGCCATTCGGTATGTTATTATAAAGAAATGAAATAAACATCTCAGAGGTCTAAGTACTGAAGGTGAAGCTCTTTCCCTGGATTTAATACATAGCAATGGCCTGGTGCCAAACACAAATTGCCATGGTGGTAGGTGGTGCTACTGAGAACGAGAAAGGCAGGGCACAATGAATCAGCCCCACGAAGCCAATGGCAGACCACCAAAGAGTCTAAACAACCAGAAGTGGGGATGTAAGAGAGGGAGGCAGACGGAGATTAGACATGGAGATATGGAGCAAAGGCTGTGAGGTAGGCGCAGCAAGGGCTCAGGTAGTGGCGGAAGGCAGGGATACATCTTGGAAGGTACTGCATATCATGCTAGGGAGTATGGACTGTATCCTTAAGCACTGAAGAGTTTAAGGAAGATATGCATTTTAGACAGATGACTGGAAGCAGAGCAGAGGGCAGTTTGGTGGTGTTAGTCACCAGTCAGAGGACTCCTGTAAAATGAAAGAGGTCTATACTAAAATTGAGCACTTGGGATGAAGTAAAAAGGATGGATATAAGAGATGTTAAGGAAGAAGAGAAGACAGAACTTGGTGATCCACAAACATGGCAGACATGGTGGAAAGAAGAGGCTAAGCAGACTTCTAGGTTTCTGGCTTCAGTGGCTAGGAGGAAGGATGTGCTATTCACTCAGGAAGGGAAGAGAGGAAGGAAAGGAGGAGCTTTTGAAAAAGAGCTTGAGCATACAGAACTTGGGAAGTCTATAGGATGGCCAATAAACAGTGGGAAAAGTGGGCTTGGAGCTCACAAGAGAAGACTATTCCAGAGCAGGAGATTTAGGAGGTGCCACACACAAGGCAGTGGCCAAAAACCCGTGCAGGTGAGAGTAGCTGTGAGAGCACGGATCTGAGAGGTGAAAAAAGACAAGGGCAGGACCCAAGGGCCAGACAGGAACAAAAGACATGCAGCAAAAGATATTGAAAACAAGATCAGAGAATAAAAAGAGAACCAGGAAGGAGAAACATCAGAGCGATAAGGGAAGAAACAGTTTGGAGGAGTGAATGATCTCCATATGAGCGGATACGGTCCCCAATTTTACTGTTAAATGAAAAAAGTTACAAAACAGTATGTGCAATATGAAACTATGTATGCAACAAAAATTTATATATGCCCAAATACTTAAAGAAAATTTTTGAAAGGATTAAAGAACCACCACCAAAAAAAAAAACAAACAACAAAAATCCCTGTGGTTGTCTCTGGGAATTAGGAATGGGAGGGTAGAGTAGGGGGACGATTAACTTTTTATTTTGCACCATTTTCAAGGAGCTTGAATTTACTATCATGAAGTTGCATCACTTTCTTACTAATGTTTAAAGATATGGTCAGCAGCAGCACATCAAAGTACCAGAAGGGACAAGAAAGATGAGACTATAAAGAGACTTTTTTGTTCAGCAAGAAGGGAGTATTTATAGTGAACCTTATTGCAGTTGCTTCAGGTGTGAATGTGAAAGCTCACTGCCATAGTCCAGTACACTGCTTCTCAAGCTTTAACATGCACAGGAATCACTAGGGAATCTGCTAAAACGCAGATTCTGATTCAGTAGGTCTGGGACAGAGTCTCTATTTCTAACAGGCTCCCACATTTCATCAAAGTGGCTGGTTCCAATGGATTAAAAAAAAAAAAAAAGTGGTACCACACTTTTGAGTTGCAAGGTAAAGTAGTCAGAATACAGGGAATGGGATTGAATGAGAAATAACACTATTTCCCAAAGTGTGTTCCCTGGGAGATGAATCCTGAGGTACACCCTAATAAAAAAGATTTTGTAATCAGACAGGTATAGGAAATATCACATATCCATACTGCTGAGTCACACTATGTATTAATGTTTTAAAGGATCTGAGAATTCAAGAAGTAATGAAACTTGCTTAACCCAGCGTTTTCCAAATTTATTTGACTTCAGAGTATTTTTTTCACCCTGCATAATGGTTATCCTTAACATTCTCAGAACATATTTTGGGAAGTGCTGAAGGATACAGGCTATTCTTTAAGGCTTTTGATGATGGAAACACCGGGAAGAGGCAGTCGGAGAGATGAAGAGTTAAGAGAGGACTTTGAGCCAAAGATCTCAATAGTTTCTGCATGTGTAAGGAAGGCTCCAAGAGAGAAGAAGTTGTTGAATATATAGAGGGAGAAGGGGAAAAAGTCACGTGACAAGATCTGGAGAATATAACAGAGGTTGCAGATGCAACCAGGTAGAGAGATTAGTCTCAAACAAAAGAAGGATGCCTTATTTATGAGTCTACAGTGGAGGTGAATTGTGTGCATATTTAGATATATTAGAGTATTGGGTTTATTTTTATATACACTACCTCAATCAAAAAGGATCTAAAATGATATAAAAATTGATATATGAGAAAGTTGGAGCAAAGAGAAAATAGAAGGAAAAGAAAATAAATCAAAGGCAAACTTAGTACTGAGCTTCCCGGTAGCCAAAGTAAAGAAGGAAACATGATTAGTTACAGGATTCATTGTGCTTATAATGTAGTAATCATAATAAAAGTTAACATTTATTGAGAGCTGATCATGTGCCATGCAAAATTCTTAGCACCTCATACATATTAAACTTATTTAATCCTTACAACAACCATATGAGTCAGATACTAGCTCAGAGGGTATTAGCTCTATTTTACAGATAAGAAAAATGAGGCACAGGGAGATAAGATAAAAACAAGCCCAATGCCCAGGAGAAGCATAAAATTTTCTGGTCCTGAGCACTGAGAAAATTTTCTTCATTGTGAAACGTATCAGATAGCTTCCTTAAAATTCTCCACAGCATAGGTACAATAGAAATTCTTTTCATATCTCTCTGTGCAAGTTAATAGATAATTGCTGAAATGCAACAGAGTAAAACCAATTTAGTAAGAACCCAGGGTAATTCAGCCCAAGTGTGTTGCTCTTTTCTGACGGCAAGTAAGGCAGAATTTAGAATATCCTTAGGAATTGATGAATTGAGTATATCTCTAGTCATTAACCATAAATCATATTCCTCATAAGCAGACTTTTAAAACAAGAGTTTAACAGCAGTGAGCTTGAGGTCATTACATTGTCTAGCAAAAACCAGAAGTGCAGATAAATAAGTTCACAGATATGCTGGGGAGAGGCAGGAAGTTGAGTGGGATTCATGCACAACCTCCACTTTTTCGGTGAGATAGGAGGTGAGGTCATCTGCTGAAAACTGGAAATGAAGATGGCAGTGCTAGGGCACAGAGATTTTCCTCTTATTAAAGCTCTTTTACGGCACTGAATTTATGGTGCTGCCCTCATGAGCACAATCTTAATTAAATGAGCAAATCTGTTACTCATTATGATTATGGAGATTTGCAGCTCTTCTGAATTGACATGTATTTTTCCCTGACAGTTTCCTCAGAGTTTGACTCTGCTTATTTTCCCTTTGAGCCAATCCTACATGCCATCTTGGAACTGACAGAACCTAAGAAGTGGTGTGGAAGAAGGGATAACAGAGCCTCCTGTTCTCAAAACTAGTCAGCCTGCCAAATTTTGGCTGTTGGCTTTTAACTGAGATGTTCCTACAAGTTAGGGCTAATCTCATGGAAATCAAAAACTATCTATCCCTTCCGAGTCTAATGTTCCTAACAGGTGGTCCTGGAAGGTGTGGGGCAGCAGAAATATTGGGCAGCAGGAGCCCCGGGGTACACAAAGGGAGGGAAACTGGAACATGAAGAAAGAGCTGAATTTTGTCTCCCGTGTAACAATAGTAGAGGTCTCCGAAAGGCGAGAAAGCTACAAAAATAGGCCTTGTTTGGGGCAAGTGCATCGGTAAGCCTGACGGTAATCCTTGACAGTGCATGTTATGAAATAATCAAATATTTACCAGAACTTATTCTAAATATCTCTAGACCCTTCTGAAATGTGGCCCAGCATCAGCAGGATGGCTCCAAAGGCCAGAGATATGAGTTTACTTCCAAATCTACAAACTTGAATGCAGTTCTACTGCCAGGACTTCAGTCTACAAGAGCAAAAAATCACAAAGGCTGACCTGACCTCACTGCTGAGGGGAGTGGTGCTTGACATTAGCACAATCCTGCTTCCCACTGACAATGATTAAGAACGGCCTGGGGGAGGCTGAGCAATACTGTTCCTCTCTCACCTGCTGAAATGGAAGAGAGACTAAAAGGAACCTCAGAGCTCAAATAACGTGCTAGCAGTGATGAGTCATCTACCTAGGACCTCCAGAGCTTTGCTTCCCCAGAAGGGCCTTTTAGACTCTCCTTATAGGTAATGCAGCTGAGTAGTCTGTTTCAGTGGAAGCCTGGATTTCAAAGGACCCCTATGTGCAGAGTAGAGCAGAGGTTATTCACACTGGCATGTCTTATTCTTTTGAAAAGACTACTGTTTTCTCCTCTCGAGCTTCTAAACTTGGCAGCAGAGGGTCTAAGTCATATGGGGCAAATTGCACAGAGATTCAACTGATGACAGAATTGGCCATAAAAGATGCTCTGAAATCTGTGCATTCACAGCTGCAGTTTTCTGTCCCCTTAGCTTTTCATCAGATGCCCAGTCAATCAGTCAGTCCCAGCTGTACTTGTCTTGAAAATTTACTAGGGTGGGAAATAGGCCTGTAGAATTCCAGGTTCCCTTTAGCCTTCAGATTTCTTTATTTATGAGAATAAATATCTCCAAATTGTACTGTACACAAGGTGACTATTTCAGGAACATTAGTTGGGGGAGAAAATGGAGATGCATGTCCATTATAAGACAGTGATATGAACACACAGTTATACGAACACATGCTCAGCAGCTCAGCAACAACTCAAGCTCAGTTGCATCAGACTAAAGAGGACCACAAGCTGTTCAAGCTAATGCTCTTTCCTTTGTTTCTCTGCAAGCCGCCAGGGTCCTTTGCCCCCACATTCAGGAGGGTGACAAAATAATCCAAATTAATTTTAATATTCACCTAACAAATACACATTCTGCATGCTAAAGTTGTCAAATAACCTCTGTATCAGAGATTAAATGCATTTTAAACTCTGAGGAGTTATTTGGTGAATTTCTGCCCTTTGGAATTATCCATCATTGGAAAATCAAGAGTCAATCATATCAGCCTGCATACAGTGCCACTGGTCTAAGCCACCAGCATCCATGCAGCACAGTTATCCTTTTATTACATTCCTCTAGGTTCCCCATTCCATTGTGTTAATTTTAAAGAATTTAGAAAGTAGTTTCCAATGTATAATGAGAAAGATTTTTCTTCTATTTTTACACGAAGCACTTTAATTGCTACTAACATCATTGAAGTTAGCATATACACAGGAAGGAGGGTGTACCCTTGAAATCACTAACCCCAAAAAGGAAAAATATGTTTAAAGAAAGCAAAGGGGATGGGAGGGGACTTTGAATAAAGTTGTGCTTTTAGGGTTTGTTTTAAAGTTCTACCTGGGTGTTCTCAACCCATGGACAAGGCCTTTACCCAGTGTTCATCAACAAATACAGAATGAGCAGGGCCTTATTTATTTATTTGATTCTGATTCCTTTCCTGAATTCCATAATATAACTGCAAACAGATGCAGTGGATGATTTTTGGAGAAGAATCGCCCATACATACACAGTGCCTGGAAAATAAATAATGTCTTTTCTTTTTGCTGCAATTGAAGACCTCAATCCAAAATTTCTCATAGAGGGAACTTAATAATCAAATTAAAGTCATTCTAATTTATAAACAACATTTAAAATTATTAACTCACTTTAGGCCTTCCTTAAGGACAAGAGAAACTCTGGAACCAACTTCCTTAACTAGTTGGGACACAAAAACATTACCAAGTTCCAAATCCCTTACACCCTTAAGGGATTAGAGAAAGGATGGAGGTAAGCTCCACTTGGCCCATTTAAGAAACATGTTTGGCTGGCAAAATGAAATGTTATCCTGCTGAGTCCTAGCACTGGAGAAACTGTAGCCCATCCCCATCACTGAGTGGGGAGGGAACTGGAAAGGAGCCTGGACAATAATAACAGGAAAACCATCCCTTCCCAAGTGAGGAAGCCCAGTCCTGGAATGAAAGGAAGGTCACACACTCCATTTAGGAGAGGTGTGAGTGTACACAAAACCCCTTATTATTATAGATGCTTCAGGGCACGTGGTTCTGCCACCCAATCCCAGCTGCCAACTGAATCCTCTCACCTCCTCCCGAGCCCCCCTGGAATTGTTCTCTGGTCAATTGTTTGACTATAGAGCTGAGGCAGGACCTTCCCTCTGCTGGATACCTCCAAATACTCAGGGGAGAACGCAAACCAGACAATCCTGCTTGAGTCAGGGAAGTTTTCACTTTACCTTTTTGCTTATTTAGGAATAGCAGAGGGGGTGCCGCGCCGGGACCTCGCTGCCCAGGGCCCTTCGCAGCCAGGGAACTTTGGTCGTAACTCGCTGCTTCCGCAGGTTTCTGCTGCGACGTGGGCCCCTCGGGCGCCGCGACTCGGTCTGCAGAAGGCAGCTCGGGGCCGCTGCTGGGGACAGCCGGGGAGGACTTCAGGAAGGGGGCGGGCTCGGCCGGGCCCCGCCGGCTGGGCGGGCGCTCCTCCGCCCGGGCGCTCGCCTCCTCCAGGATGGCGTCCAGGTTTCCCGGCTTCATCGGGGGCGAGTCCTGCTCCCGCTTGGGGCTCTCCTCCGAGGCCGAGGAAGCGTCGCACGACTCGATGATGAGCTCGCTGTCCAGCTCGGCCTCGCGCTCCTCCCGCAGGATGCTGTACTGGATGGACGGCGAGGCCGGCGAGGGCGGCGGGCCGCTCACATGGCCGAAGGTCACGTAGCCCGAGGACAGCGCGTCCTCGGCGGCCAGCGGGTCCTCGGACACCAGCTCGATCTCGGAGTCCCCCGACTCGGCGCTGCTCGCCTCGTGGTCCAGGGGGCTGGGGATGGTTGGAAGCCCGGACCTGGCCTTGACCTCTGGCCTGTCGGTCACCTGGCCTGCCGGCCTTGCGCTCTCCGTGGTTTCATAGGACAAGCCCTTTGCTTCTTTGATGGCAGTGATCAGCTCATCCTCAGAGATGCTGCATTTCCCCTGGGATTCTGCAGCAGATGGTTCTATCGTCCCAAAGAACGCAGAAGAGCCAGAAAGGCAGGGACAGACAGATGGACACAGAGAGAAGAAATAAAACAAACTTTCATTAAAGGAGATGTTTTGTCGTTGCTTGAGAAACACATAATCTCATTAGCACAAAAATAGTCTGTTTCCAGGGCTATGCTGGAAAGACAGGCCACCTGAACTAAAAGGCTAATTACTTTTATGCCCCAATTAATCAGTGTATTACATACCTATCTATCTTAATCTAGCTATTTTAAAAAATGACCCAGCAATTTCTTAGCAACAGAAGCTCAGCTGGGTTATCTGTTTCCATGTGATAAAGATTCTAGAAGTTATTGTTTTAATTTCTGATTCATCCCTTCAGGGAAGTGTTTCAGTTTCACAGAAGTGGATTCAGATAGTCTGATATATATAAATCTCTCATTTGGCCAACAATAGCAGCACCTTATGAAAATAATCCATTGCTTCTTGTCCATTGTCATCCATGTTCCCTGACTCCTCCTTTAATAAGATAAAGACCACTAATTTGGATCCTTGTGTACAACTTGATTTCTGAGCTTTGCATTTCCTTAAAAAAATCAATCTTTTGCTCTTTCTTAAAGTGCAACGAAGTGGAACAATGCAAGAGATGCTGTCTGCCAATTCCACCAAGCAGGCTGTGCAGATTGCCATAATGTGCAAACCCACAGGGCCTCCAAGGGTGGCAGCACACTGACTTTCCTTTCTCTTGCCTCTACCCTCTTGAGAAGAACAAAACCTGAGAGTCACCCTCAGTCCCCTGGGTGAATGCCTGCCTTCTGCCTGGTGTTTATCCAGATGGTCTGAAAGCTACACTGGTAATCTTGCAGAGATTTCTCCCCCTTGGATGAGACCACCTGGGATCACCATGACAACAGTGTTCAGGAGCTAGGTTCTCCCTTGAGGTACAACAAAGCCTTATTTCTGAATATTCTAGACAGTGGTCTCCAGCCCTTTTGTGAGCAAGAACTACTTGTCATTTCTTCAATGCTGGAGGTCACTGGGAGAATGGGGGAAGGGGAAGGAGTGGACTATCTATGACTGGGTAATCTGTTGCTTTAGGATTGTGGGAGAACTCCAGTGGATAACACATTTTAGACTTATAGTTTTTAGAGACTTTTACTTCTCTATAAAGCAGAATTGATATATCCTTTATCCACATATCATTTATTCATCTATTATTTATTGAGAACCTACCATGTGTTGGGCCCTCTTTTAGGCATTTGGGATATCTTAGTGAATGAATCACAACGAAATCCTAGTTTTGTTATTCTAGTGGGAAGGAATACAATACATAAGAAATACATGTAATAATGAGGAAATTACATGGTATGCCAGCATGTGTTTAGCACCATGAATAAAAGTAGCATTGGGTAAGGGAATCAGAAGTGATGGGCTAGAGTGGGGATGATTTGCAATTTTAAACAGGGAAATTAAGACAGGCCTCATTGAGAAGTTAACCTATATTCAAGACTTGGAGGTGAGGCGGGGGTCTCATGAAGTTATCCAGAGGAGAGCATGCCAAGAGAGAACAGATAATGCAAAGGTCAGCAGGTGGGAGCTGTAATGATTTCTACGTATAGCAAGGAGGCCATTGTGTCTGAGGTGAAGTGAACAAGGGGGAGAGTGATAGAAGAGGAGGGCAGAAACCTGGGGGAAGAGGGGGTTAGACCATGTAGGATCTTGTGGGGCTTTTGTTCTGAGTGACATGAGATGCCATGGGAGGGTCTGGAGCAGAGAAGCAGTAGGATCTAATTTATGTTTTTGTGTATTAGTTTTTAGTAACTTAAAACAACCACTTTATTATTTCTCACATGAAAGGAATTAAATAAAAATGAATTATTGCATGACACCAAATCCACTTTTTGTAGAGGTTAGTTCCTTAATAAATCATGCAACTAATTCTTTGATATGATTTCAAACACCATAAAGATGTGAAAACTACACTTCTGAATGGTAAAAGAGGGCACGGAGGAAGAAGATAAGGAGTTGAGGCAGGTGTAAATTAAGAAAGAGTCTTTATCTCCAGAGAACTAGCAGCAGCACCATCACGGCTAACTGTGTTGAGCTCAGTGTCAGGCACTTTACATACAGAGCATAGATCCTAGTGGTAATAGTTTAAGTGACTTTTCCAAGGCCACTATTTTAGTTTATCCTCCCTTTGGTTCCTTGGACCTATTCCCTTCTTTCTCTGTCCTGCTCTGTGCTCTGACAGGCTGATCTCCATAGACGGTATTACAGGAACTGGGACCACTAGCCCTATGGTTTCTGGTTCCAGGCCATAGGAAGCACTGAAGAAGTGGGAGGAGAGACTTGTTGAGGTATTTATACACCCTGCTCTTGGCAGGTTCCAGGAATGCTATCCCTTCCCCTTGCTACTTTAGGTCTAGGAGTTGTAATGGCTCCCTAATGTTGCCAGTCCCTGAGTGCTTTACCATCCTTTGCTGGTTCTCTTAACCATCTTTACAGATCTGTAAATAGCCCCATCTTTTAACGCTCTTCAGTTACAACCTTTGAATGTATCACTTGTTTCACCTGTTTCCTGCCAGGACCCTGACTAATAAAGCAGCATGTCTAGAAATGACTTGGCTTTCCACTTTATCACACTATTATCTGTTTACAATGTAGGTAGGTTCAGAGGTGGGGCAAGTTATATTTTGGAGAATAGAGTAAAGGAAAAGAGAACAGGATATCCATGTGCAAAATAATGAAGATGGACCTCTACTTCATACCCTATACAAAAATTAATTCAAAATGGATCAAAGACCTAAATGTATGAGCTAACACTATAAAACTTATAGAAGAAAAACTAGAGTGAATCTCTGTGACCTTGGATTGGACAATGGTTTCTTAGATATGATACCAAAAGACACAGGCAACCAAAGAACAATAGATAAATTAGAACTCAACAAAATTAAATACTTTTGTACTCCAAAGGGTACCATCAATAAATGAATAGACAACCAATATAATGGGAGGAAATTTTACAAATCAAATCCCATAAGGGATTTGTATCTAGAATACAATACAACTCAAAGAGAAAAAGAAACAAACTAAAAATGGACAAAGGATATTAATAGACACTTTTCCAAAGAAAATGTACAAATGGCCAATGAGCACACAAAAAGATGCTCAGCATCATTAGCCATCAGTGAAACACACAGCAAACCTACTTCATACCTATCAGGATGGCTAAAATAAAAAAGACAGATAAGTCAGTGTTGACAAGGATGTGTAGAAATTGGAACCCACATACACTGCTGGTGGCAATATAAAACTGTGCAGCTGCTTTGGAAAACTTTATGGTACTTCCTCAATGGTTAAATACAGAGTTAGCATATGACCCAGCAATTCCATTCCTATTCACATACTCAAGAGAAATGAAAACCCATGTCCATCCAAAAGCTTGTACATTAATGTTCAAAGCAGCATTATTTATAATATTCCCAAATTGGAAACAACCAAAATGTCTATCAGCTAGTGAATGGATAAAGAAAATGCAGTATATACACATCTTGGATTATAATTCATCCATAAAAAGGAATGAAGTACTAATACATGCTACAACATGAATGGACCTTGAATGCATTATGCTAAGTGAAAGAAGCCAATGACCAAAGGACCACATATTATATGACCTCATTTATATGAAATGTCTGGGATAGACAAACCTATACATACAGAAAGTAAATTAGCTGTTGCCTAGGGCTGGGGTGGAGGGATGGGGAAGTTGAGATTAATGGCAAAGAGGTGTAGGGTTTCTTTTTGAGGTGATGAAAATGTTCTAATACTGACTGTGGCAGTAGAAACACAACTCTGTGAGCATACTAAAAGCCATCAAATTTAAATGGATGAATTATATAGTATATGAAGGATATCTCAATAAAACTGTTTAGAAAAAGAGGAAGAAGAAATAAATAAGGATGAGACATCATCCCTGAATCAGCGCTTTTAGGAGAAGTGCCAGATCTGTATTGGACTGTACCAAGTAGTAACTTGAATTGTGTTAAGCCACAAGGAAATTGGGATTTATCTGTTATAGCAGCTAGTGGAAATCAGTTGAACATATCATTTCAATCTGGATTCCAGCCTCACTGCCTGACTAAGTTCACTGATGACTTCCAGGTCACTTTTGAGTCCTCACCTTACTTGTCTTCTCAACAGCATTTGGCACATTGTCCTCTCCTCCTTTGGCTTCTGCAACACTATCTTCTTCAGATTTTCCTCCTAGCTCTCCTAGCTCTCAGTCACCTTTGTGAACTCCTCTTCTTTCCCTTCCCGGACATTAAATACTGGCCTTCACCAGAGCCCTATCCCAGGCTTTCTTCTCAGGCACATTCTATCTCAAGGCGTTTTCACCCACTTCCACCATCGCTAGGCCTCATTTACTATCACTATGCTCATGACTCACAATTTTCTGTCATTCCCAGAGAATAAGAAAAAAACAAGACAGAACAGGTTAAGTGTATCTGTGTAGTACAGAGTTCTAGAGAAACTTAGAGGAGGTAATGGAGTTCACATTCGAATTTGTCTTAAATACAAATAGAGCCATGAAAGGCAGGTAGAAGAGTGAACTCCATGAGCAAAGATATGGGGGTGGGAAAGGAAAGAGTGTGTTCAAAGAATGGCAAATTCAAAAGTTAACTGGAGTATTGTGGGAGATGGTATACAGGGTGATGTGACTAGTAAGGCAAGAAGGCTTTGGAAACTAGGTTAAGAGTTGGTACTTGATTAGGTAGGCACTGGTGAGTCCTGGTAGGGTTAGGATGAAAGAAAGAAGTAGAAGGAGGAAGACCCTCTGAACAGTATATTGCAATAGACCAGGGGAGGAATTATGATGCCCTCATGAGTGGTGGTGGCTGTAGGAATGGAAAGGAGAGAGAAACGCAAGAGAAAATGAAGAGAGAGAAACCATAGACTTGGGGGCTCATTCATGTGGTGGGTGAGTAAAGGAAGGATATCAAGCATCACTCAGAAATGGTGAACTTGGGTGGGTAGAATAAATATGGATTCCATCCCCAGAAACATGGAAGTTGGAAGAATGTGCTGGTTTGATGGGAAAGGGGATGAAGTTTTAATCTTGAAGGTATCTTCCCTTCCTGTAGCACACATCCTTCTACTTTCTCATACTGGAAGCCCTTGGCTAACCACTCAACTACTAGAACCAATCAAACTCCTATTTGTGCAACATTCCTGGGAGACCATGTGGGAGGCAGGCAGGGGTATGGCCCCAGAGGGCCACCAGTGGCCCTGCAGGGAAGCCAACCTGTGTGCCAGCTGGCCTGATGCCACATTGTTCAGGAGATGGGCTGGTGTCCTCTCATTCTGCACAACCAAGACACCCTGCACAGCTTTATATTTGTTTATGTGATGAATTGATTGAAGTCTGCCTTTTCACCCTCTGCTACTTTCCCTGACCCTAAATTGAAAGCATCATGAGGACAAGGGGCAGCTAAGATGTTTTGGTTCAGTGTCATAGCCCTAGCACCTAGTGCAGTGATTGGTACACAGTAGGTGCTCAGTAAATAGTGCTCATGTGAGAGAAGTTCAAATATTTAGAACATTGGTTCTTAACCAGGTGAGTGGTTAAGAAATTCTGATTTAGTAGGAGTAGATCTGAATGGGGCCCAGACATCTGCATTTTAAAATTCCACACGTGATACTAACATATACCCCCAGTTAGGGTTTCCAGATTTAGCAAATAAAAATACAATGCACCCATTAAATGTGAATTTCAGATAAGCAATGAATAATTTTTAGTGTATGTCCCATGAAATATTTTTTTTTTTAGCCGACAACCATACCAACATGTGAACACCACTTTTTCAGAGCATTCAGCAAAGAAGATGAAAGGATCTTGCTTTATTTACTCAAGAGAAAGGATGATAGTCAGCTGTGGGGTATGGAAGGAAAGGACCTGGTAAGTCTCACCATGGGCAAATGAAAGTGATACATTAAAAATAACCCATACTTACAAGTCAAAAGGAACTCAGTGGCTCTTGTAGACATTGTCCTTCATTCTTAATGGAAACTAAATGTTTATCAAAATACTAGGAGGAACCAGGGGGAAATTTTAGAATAAAACAAAAGTTTTATATCCCTTTTTAAAGCCCTCTGGATCCATAGCTAAGATATTGGCTATTATGTGTCAACACTGACACAGCAAAGCTAGAAATAGACAGCTAAAATAATCATAGGGAATATAAAAACTGAGACAGTTAAAACCATCCCATTGGGGAGCTGTGTTTGCTGCTGCTGCTAAATATGATGATATAATTAGGATAAAAAGAAAGGTGAACATGGGCCAGTTTATCAAGCCACAAGGCCATTATCCAAGGGCAGGTGATGCTGTCATTTAGGTGTCCTCCTGGCTTCTGGTTCAGGTCTCTGCTCAAAGCCATCAGCTGGGAGATGTCTTTCCTAACCACTGAGCTGCATTAGTGGGAGGCTCTGCAGACGGTACAGGTGCCAGTGACTCCCATCCCCATCCCAGTCCTGAGCAATCAGGAGTCCCACTGGCATGGCAGGTGGGGGTAGCACTCTGGCTGTGGGGAGTAGGGCTTAGAGCAGCTGCTCGGGTGTGTGCATCCTGTCTTCCATCTTGGAGACCCCTGTTCTTTGTTCCCACCCTGAACAAGAGTACATTCTATTTCCTGGAAGAAGTCCCTCAACCTTCAGATAGAAAAGATTCATTTGGCAGTCTTTGTCTTTCCAGCTCTTCTGTGTTCTAATTTTCTTCACAACCATTGTAATGATTTGATACTATATTATATTATGTTTATTTATTTGTGTGTATGTCTTCCTAACTAGAATGCAAGCTCCATGAGGGCAGGGATTTTGTTGTGATTCAACACTGTGTCCCCAGCTGTGATGAAAAAATGCCAGGCATGAATAAATGGTAAACAAATATTTGTTAAATAAATGAATGGATGGATGGATGAATGTTGTCTCTTCCCAACTTAAACCCTCCAGTGGTTTCCCATTATATTGGAAACAAAGTCCAGACTCCTCTTTCTTAGCCTATGAAGCCCTGCAGGAGCTGGTTCCCATCTACCTCTCCAGCTGTTCTAGGCCACACTTCTCCCTTGCTCCTTTGCTCCACTGGCCTTCTTTCAGTTCCCAAATATCACAGCCTCAGGGCCCACGCATGTGGTCTTCTCTGTACCTGGAACCACTTTTAGCCCCTCTCTTTGAATTGTGGACTCATTCTCCTTATTCAGATCTCAGATCACATGTCACCTCCTCAGAGAGTCCATCCCTAACCCTCTCACATGCAACAATCTATACTTTTTGTGGTACTCACCCTCTGTGAAATTATATTGTTTACTCATGTGTTTCCTTTATATTGTCTGTATCCTCTGACTGGTAGGTACATTCCTTGAGGTCAGAGACCTTGGATGGCTTGTTCACTACAGTTTCTTTTGTGCCCAACATATGTCTGATTCATTGAGGAGTCACTTGATAAAAGTTTTTGAATAAAATGGTAAATTTTCAAAATGAATAGGAGAATCACAGATTATCATCAATGCAAGGAATTATTGACAATAGTTTTCAAAGAGTTTAGATCAATTTACTTTTTATTGCTTATTTCTTATTAAGGGAAGCTGGGTGGCTAATGAGGAACTCCTCCTGATGACTGTCCTGTCTGAGGCTGGCTCCTCAAAGAACAACCAGGAACCGCCATCACATGCCCCTTGGTGTTGCCCCTCGGTGGTGCCGATGAGCCAATGTTCTGGTGCATCAGGGCATTTATTACATTTTCCTGAAATGCTTCACTTGTATTCATGCCTGATCTTTGATGAGAAGAAACTTCCAATATTTAAGTCATGAGAATTTTTGCCTCTCCACCTCAGGATCTGTTATTTAACAAGAAGTTGGAGACAGTTACAAAATGGAATGATCTACCTATTGGAATTAAGGGAAATATATTGGACTCCTTGCTTAAGTTTCAGGGTCTGTGGCTTTAACTGTTCTAAATTAGGGTTTCTCTTCTATTATTCTCCAGACTTGAGGATTTCCTTATTTATTAAACAATGATAAATTGAGTTCCTTTTGCTTGGAATGCTTTCTTTTTCCTCAGTTTCTAGGTAGGATTATATGCAACTCTGGGATTTTGTCTTATCTGGTGGTACTGGGAATGGCAGAGTGACCCAAGACCCAACAAATGTAATAAAGCCCGTAACATCCAGGTCTATGGGCAGAGCAGAAAGTGATGCCAGAAACTCACAAGAAAATGGGAAGGGGAATAGTGTGAACACACAGGATAAAAAGAGCCAAGAGGAAGGCCTCAATGATGAGCTCTTCCCTCCTATATCTCCTGTTAATTTTATCTGTTGTCAAATGACTTGGGTGTTAAGATGTAGGATATGTTAAAGAGAGGAGAAGAACATGGAATAGGGCTGTGAAATGGTACAGGGGACTTTCTCTCTCTTGAATAAACCTTGCTGAGAATGTTCATTTGGGGCAAGGGCAGAGAAAATCATTGACGAAACCCCCATGCTGCTAAATGGGCAACACAAGATCATGAGTTAGATCTCTCTTTTTCCAGTCTTGAAGTTGCCCTAGAATCCTAAAGGACCATATCTACTTGTGGTAGAATTATGTACCCCAACAAAAGATATATTCCTCATCTTCATCTTAATCTTAATGTGGGTGTGAACTCTTTTGAAATAGGACCGTTTGAAGATGCATTATCTTTTGAGTTGTGAACTCACTTGTGAATAGGATCTTCTAAGATCCTATTTAGATATAGCCAAACTGAATCAAGTGATTCCTAATAGCTATTAATGGAGGCCTTATAAAAAGCCAGAAATCAGAGCAGACCAGGAGGAGAGCAAGGACATCACCAAGTAATGGAGGCAGAGATGGAAACCAAGGAACCCCAAGGATTGTGGCAAGCCAGCACCAGAACACTACAGACTTCAGGGAGAAAGCATGGACTTGATAATGCCTTGATTTTGGACTTCAAAATCATGAGACAGTAAATACTTGCTGTTTAAGCCAACCCATTTTGTGGTATTTTCCAAACTAAGACACCACTGAAAGAAAAGAAATTCCCTCGTAATTAATGAACCCCATGTCATCAACTTTTTAATTCTAACATTTACCTAAGGCATGTGCCATGTTCAAGAACCTATATATATTGGAGCTTTTCACTCTTCCTGAGGACTGGCTAAAGTCTTTTGGACTTACCCTTGGACAGTCCTGGGGCTCTATAAAAACACAGCTGAAAATAAAGCTTTTTTCTTCAAAGCAACAAATATCTTTATTTCATGGAATAATAGAAGGGTTTTAGGGTATAGTGACAGAAAGAATATGAGGCAGCTTTGTGACTCAGATATGTCCCTAACTCACACTGTAGACCTGGACATGTCCCATCTAATCTACTTGGAGCCTCAGTTTCCTTATTTGTCATCACCACCCAAATCTCAATTTACATTTTGCCCATAGTTCACCATGCCCTGACTGGAAAGCCATCCTTCCTCTTCCTCTTCACCTGCCTGTTTTCTCCTGCTCCTTTAAGAATCATCTTATGTCTTAGTTCACCCTGGTGCTATCATTTACCAGTAGCTAAAACAAATACCATGCAGTGTGTTGGCTTAAACAGTAGGAATTTATTGGCTCACGATTTGGAGGCTAGAGGAAGTCCAAAATTGAAGTGTCATCAAGGTGATGCTTTCTCCCTTAAGACCGGGGCATTCTGGGGCTGGCTGATATTGCTGGCAATCCTTGGTCCTTGGCTTTTCTGTCATGTGGCAATGCACAAGGTGGCGTCTTCCCATTCTTCTTGTGGGTTCCACTGACTTCCAACTTCTGGCTGTTCCCTGTTGCTTCTCTCTCTGTGTCCAATTTGCTTTGCTTATATGGATTTCTGCCATATTGGATGAAAGCCCACCCTCATTCAGTTTGGGCACGCCTTAATTAATATCTTCAAAGGTCCTATTTACAAATGAGTTCATACCCACAGGACCCGGGATTGGGGCCTGAACATGCCTTTTGTGGAGGATTTGACTCAATCCCCCAAACCCAGGTAGCTGTTGGACTCTGATGCTCAGTACTCTCTGGTTCCCTCTCTCAGAACACAAATCACATGGAGTGTGACTGTTTTCCTGGTCATCTCTCCCATTGGAAGACAGGGACTGTGTTTTGTTTGTTTGTTTGTTTGCTTGTTTTTAAATGTCTGCATCAGCAGCACCTAGTAGAGTACCTATCTAAAAGAAAGTGTATGGAAAGTGTTTTTTGAGTGAGTGAACAAATCTGAAAATCAGGGACGTGGCACACATGGCACACAAGATGCTTGGAGCTTCATAATTGAATGAGTCTGAGGTAAGGTTGGGGAAGGGGAGGATTTAATCCTAAAATCTTTGGAGAAACAGGATAGGAGAGACTTGCATTAAATGTGTTCTGGTACTGTACAGCAGCATCAGGGTTTAGAGCAATCAGCCCCCATCCTGAGGCTTTTGACACATTTTTAGAGTTCAGTGAAAGCTCTTTCCCCTAAGAATGCTCTTTTGGGTACAGTTCAGCCACCAAGGCAGGGGGGAGATTCAAGTACCTTCCACCAACCCCTTTGTCTGGAAGCTTCACAGGCATTCGAGAGTGTTAGAGATGCAGAAGCTTGAGAGAAAGTGGGCAGCATTGCTGCTTCCACTTCTCCCACATGGGATGGAGTGGGATTGCGTGAGGCAGAGAAGCTCCTGCTGCCCCTCCAGCCCTTCAAACAGGGTGCAGGAGGCCCCTTAGTGTTTGAGAGAATGTGTCTAAGTGTGGTTTAATATCCTGCCCTGAGTCAGAGAAGGAGAATGTTCAAATTGAAATGCCTAATGGACCCCAAACTATTTTTTATTCTAACCAACTCATTTTGTTTAAAAAATAAAATTATATGCAGAACTTGAATAAACTAAAATCATAAAAATGAGGTTGAAGGAAGAGGGCAGGAGTCCCCTTTGCTTAGCTTTCCTCTCCCTATCCATCTCCTTCCCCAAAAGTCACTGTGCAGTCATTGTACAGACCTAGAGCTGGGTCCAGGAATGTTAAGTGCCCAAGGTGGCCAGGCTGGTCTGGGAGAACAGCAGGGTACTTTCCCCACGATCCCCCCAGAAGACCATGAGGTCTAGGGAGGGGAGCTAACCTAGATGCTGGCAATACCTCCCTCTAGTCTCTGAATGGTGGGGCCACATAAGTATTTTAATATTTTCAATGTCGTCATCCTTATCTATCCCCTCAACTGAAAAAGAAACATTTTCCAAAGCAAATCTGTTAGGACCTTAAGGAAAATCCCAGATCCCAACCTTTATACAATGAGCCTGTGACTGAAGAATTTGTATGTTAATTGCTTAAACTAAATGATATTTAAGGGGGTCACATGGTAAAGTATTTTGAATGCAAATCTTCATTCCTTAACCTGTGCTTTAGGAATTCAGATTTCCACCTGCTATTTTTTCCCAAGACCGAACACTCCAGTTCTCTTACCTGTTCCAGAAGATGGAGGAGTGACAGATCCTGGGCTGTCGTCTTCAGGCTCTGAGACGGTGACAGTGGGGACTGTGTCAGGACTTGGCTTCAGACAGATATCTTGCTTCTCAGGGGTCTTCTCCTGGGTAACAGTTTCAGCAGATGGTTCAATCTCAGTCAATGTGATCTTGACAGGGGCTGTGATCACTGGGGCACCATACCGCTCTTCAGAGAGATCGTCTATATAAGGCGCAAATGTTGACTCTTCAAATAAATGGTCCTTCATGATCTTTCCCTCTACAGGAGCTGGTTCTGCAGGTCCGCAGACGCCTTCAGATTTTGCTGAGATTTCAGTGTCTTTGTTGTTCAAGTCCAGGTCTTTATCTTCCAACTTGGGGTGGCATTGCTCCTGACGTTTCACCTCCTCTGGCCTGGTTAAGTCAATGTATTTATAGGCTTCTGCTTTCATCTGGTCCAGGGGGTCTGCTAAGATCTTGTTCACTTCAGTGGACTCTGCAGGAGTCACCTCTATTCCAGAATCAGAACTAAATAAGCCACGAGGTTCCGTCATAGGCACACTTGGCAAGGAGTGTCCGGGGGTACTCAACTGCTCAGGGCTCTCTGAACTGGTAACGTGACCATTTTCCTTCTGAAGAATTCCCGTGAAATATGTAGAATCCTGCTGAGGTGGGTAACAGATGTCAGAAATCAGAGACGTGTAACAAGCTCCATCCCTGTCTTTTGATGTTGTTGAAAAGGTCTGATCCATGGCACCCAGAACATCTGCCACACCTATGAATCAAAACAGCAGCACACAGTGAGTGGGCACCTGGCTTTGGTTCTCTCTCCTGCCTCCCCCACCCCCACCCCCACATGCCTTGTGAAGACATGACACCTTTTCACCTCAAGACCTCCGAGTTCCCCCAGAGCAATGGCATAATTTGCCTATCTCCCTGATATTCTATAGCACATCGTATTTTCTGGATGGCAGACCACAGAGGCCCATGCAAACTGCCATGCCTCTGGGATAGATCCCAGAGAACCAGAAACTTGATTTTCAACATCTACTACTTCACAGCATAGCAGATGTTGGCTTGTCGCTCAGTATTATTAAAAAGGAAATCTCGTAGTATTAATGGCTCCTTACATCAAGGTGGAAATGTCTGGCTGCTTCAGGTTTCAAATGCAACAATAGGATAGTAGACTGGGGGACAGGGGAAGCTGCTTGCAGACTCTACCAGAACTGAGAAAGACTTTAAGAGATCCTCTGGTCCAGCCCTTGCATTCACAGGCTCCTGCCCCCTCCTGGATTGACACCATCCATCCTCATTTTAGAGGCCTTCAGAGAAAGGGACTCCTATTTTTCTAATGGCCCCATCCCAAAGTGGTATCACCTTAATGACAAACTTCTTTATTTCCTCAGTTTCCCCCTCATTTTGTTTCCTTTTCTCTTGCCAGATATCTGAATACCTCTACTACCCATTCTTTGGCTTCCAGCGGTATCCAAAATGACCCACTGGGAATTTCTTAGTTCTACTGGTGGTGCTAAGGGCACAACAAATGTCCAAGTTTGAGTCTATAGAATGTTTACCTCTGGCCTTCATTCTACTAATAAACCAGCCAAAAAGTTCATTAATAGTGAGCAGGAAAGGAAAATTTTCTATTTATCTTTGCAGGAAAATGCTGCCAGAGGGGAAAAAAACTAACATTTGTGGAGACCTCAGTATGTGTTAAGCAGTGGGATTTTACCTAATTCTAACAACAATTATGAAGCCTCACACTCATAACACACACTCACACCCACACACCCATACTGACACCCACACATCATGCATAGTATAAAAACCCTTAAAGATTTACCCAGTGAATGTTCCTAACTAGGGCACCAACCCATATAAAAGTAATAAAGGCAGTAGCAGTAATATAATAATATTAACAGCTAACACATGAATGCTTACTGTTGTTCATAGTACCAAGCTTTTTATTATTAATATTGAGTCACTTAATCATCAAAGCAATCCTTTCAAGACTGGCAGTATTATTAGCCTCATTTTACAGAAGAGAAAACTAAGGAATGGGAAGGGGCTAAATAATTAAATAATAAAGGCAGTAACTGGCAGAGCCAGAATTCAAATCCAAGCATTCTTGAAGCCAGGAAATCTCTCCTCATGCCAGTTTGTGAAATTAAAAAAAGACGACAAAGAATTTGAATCAGCATTAGGACAAATAGACATTTTATCTCTCCTGAGCCCTTTCCTTGGTTGCATGAGCTACTGTTTGTCTGTGGGGATGGAAAAACACAAAGCCTTCTCACTGTTCCAGCACTTTCCGGCCTCAGCACCTTTGTACTTGCTGTTCCCCTTTCTTGGAACACTGTTTCCCCAGATATCTGCATATCTAACTCCCTCCCCTCCAAGTCTTTGCTCAAATGTCACCTTGTCAATAAAGTCTTCCCTGACCACCCTGTCTAAATTTGCAACATGCTTTCCCCTTCCCACTCCCTGACACTCCTGTTCTTTTCTACTCTTCTCTACTTTTTATTTCTACTGTATAATTTATCTCCTTCTAATATATTATATAATTTACTTATTTAATATCTTTTTGTTGTTTCTCTTCCCTTGCTAGGTGACCTCCATGAGGGCAGGAATCTGACTATTTTGTTCACTAACATAACCCAACACTTAGAACAGGACCTGGCACATAGTAGTCACTCAAGAAATATTTGCAAAATAGAAGAAATTATGAAGTTCAGCACTGTGGTGGTTTGAAGCTGTACATACCCCAGAAAAAAAACATGTTCTTAAAGCCAATCCATTCCTGTGGGTATAAACCTTTGTAAGTTTGATCTTTTGATGAGGCTATTTCTGTTAACGTGTGATCCACCTCATTCTTAATCCTGTTACTGGAGTCCTTTATAAATGGAATGAATACAGAGAGAGGGAAAGCCACAGAAGCAAAGCTGAAATCAACAAAATCTGGAAGAGAAGGGAGAGACTAGGAGATGCCACCATGTGCCTTGCCAAGTGGCAGAGGAGCCAAGGATCGCTGGCAACAGGTGTTTGTGAAGAAAACACAGCCTTGATGATGCCTTGATTTGGACTTCAGAGAAAGTCAACCCATTTCATGGTATTCGCTGAAGCAGCCTAGGAAACTGAAACAAGCACTAAGCACAAATACCAGAATTTCACGAGAAGATTTCCCCCGAACTATTAATGACACTCACCTCATCCTGCAAGTGACCTAATTTTGTGAGCAACCTGCCAGTCAAATCCATATATTTCAGCTAAGCTTCTAATTATACTTCCTTTCCATATGGAAGCCCCTCTTCTCAAATTAAACAAACAAAAAAATCAGTAGTAAGAAGAATAACAGTAATTATGGACCTTATTGCCTAAGTACATATATCTACCAAAGAAAAGCTATTCAATTTAAAACCATGTGTGCAAGTACCCTTTTTATCCTAAAGAATTGTTAAAGCTTCTATGATGACATGGACTCAACCTCCATGCAGACCTCACTGGTGGCAGGGAGAAGAATTCTGAGATATTTCACTATCAACATTTGGGTCCTGGGATTCTCTGCCACAGTTATTGAGAAACACTTCCAGACATTGATAATTAATTGTCCATCAGAAAGTAAGGAAAAGTTTGCCCCTGGATATAAATAGTCTGGGGATGTAGGGAGTGGGGAAGGGGATTCGCTCCTGGGAACACACAGTCGGTGGTTTCAGGGCACCACAGTTGCTGTCATTCAAGTGTCATTCAGTGCTTCCACTGCAGGTGTTATCAAAGGGCTCTTGATCCTTATCACTGATCCCTGGCATGTTGTTTAGCCCTCCAATGAATGTATCACTAGAGTTACCATACTAGACACACTGTCACCTGCTCAGCAATCCCCTGCCTTTCTGGGTAATGCTGAAATTCTGCAGCCTGGTACTTGAGATGATGCAAACTTCACCTGGCATCAGAGCCCCAGGTCCACTGCTCCTCTCACTTATCCTCCACTCCAGGCATACAAGGCCCTTCACAATCCCACACTCATTTGACCAACTATTCTTAGCCCTGCCTTCCATTTTCCAATTCAAACTCTAACCTCTGGTTAAATTCAACTACCCATCCCTCCTCCAACACTTTGTCTTTCCAATCTCCACACCCAAATCTCTGCCTTTTTACCTCATACCATAAAAGATAAGCAGTTTTAAATGCCACCTCTTCCATGCTAACTTTACCTGCCTGTACCTGACCCTTTCCTACTGTTCTCTCTCCTCGTCCCTATAGCATTTAATTATATTGCTCATGTGGCATGCATGACATACAATGTACATATGCCCATGGATTTCCTAGGGACCTGTAAGCTCCTAGAGTTTGAGGCTCAAGTCTTGAATACTATATTGTGTATAGTAGGCAGCCAGTACAAAAAAGTAAACGAATGAATGAATTAGTAAGGAACTGCACTTAATTCATGCAGCTACTTAGTATAAACCAGGACTAGTTAATATAAGTTACAAAGATCTTTTTAATTTGTTATGTGAAAGAACAATCTAACAATTCAGTTACCCAACAATGGAGTAAAGCAGCACCTTAGGAACAAGAGTGTTTCTGATCACGGTGGACACTCAGGCAGAGAGAGGCCCAATGTCTGTCTATGACGGACAGGAAACAACACTTTGTGGGAATTTGGATGAGACAACCACAGAGGCCTCTTTCAACTTTCTAAGACTTTGTACTAATTGACTGCCACTGTAGTCTAACACAATTTCCTTTACTACTTCTTCTCATCTTGTAGAACAGAACCAGTATAATTTTCCCTAAGGCGATGCCTCAGAGAATTAGGGCTTTGCAGATGTATGGTAATAATTGAAGGGGCAGGACCTAGATTACATCTACATTATTTGAGAGACAATAAATAAAATCAAAAATTGGGAAGAACTCTTACTCCTGAATTTCTTATCCTACTACTCTGTCTTGCTCAGTGAGCTCAGCCTGAAATTGGGAGAACCCCTTTGTGTCATTCTATAAATGCCACCAAGCAGAGGAAAAAGGAAAAGTCATTTGTGTAAATCACACACTGCAGATGGTCCTGTGTTAGAACCCTCTTAGAATTAATAACCTTAAAACTTTGAACGTGGCTATGTCCCATCTTCTTAAATAGAATTTGAAAAAAATTTTAAAAATCTTTGAAGTTCTAACTTAATGAATTTGAAAATATATATACATTATATGGAGACTATCAGGTAGAACTCTTGAAAACAAAAAATCCTTCTAGACAGTAAATTATGTGAGAGCAGAGTCCTGTGGGGATTGTTGGAACTGGGAGGCAAGCTGAGCCCAAAGGCTCAGGAAAGCCAATTAATTCTTGTCAGCACCTCCTGCAGAGCTGGCAGATGTGGGAAGTGAGGCAGAGAGAATAAGCCAGTTGCCCCAAGTAGGAACCAATATGCTACAATGTTAAATACAACTCCACTAAATGAATGTGCTTTCCTTGTCTAGACTAGAAATTACCATCTTTTTACATAACCAAGAACTCCTTGGAACATCTGATTTCCTCATTCTCTCCCACTGTCTCTGAGCCATCCAGAAGTCTGGTTTGCATGGGGACAGATGTACATAGGCGTCAACATCTCTCAGCAGGTGGCTGGATGTGGAGGGCACAGCAAAATCACTTACCTGGATACATTGAAAATGGGATTGATTTTCAAAATTTCAATTTATAAGCAACTTTTCAGGAAAGTATTTATAACAGAAAAACTGAAGGATCCATAGATCACTATATCTAGTCAAAAGCTAAGAGGAAAAAGATGAAAATAAGGTGAAATTATTGTCATTAAGTCCCAGAGTATGTTGATAAAATCAGGATTTTGTATCCACTGATGTCGTAAATCAGAAATACTAATCACAAGGTAGACAAATTCAGCAGCCTCATAAAAGGTGGCTGGTTTATTTATTAACTTTTTGGCAATCCTAAGGAATGTGATGACAAAGATGGCTTACTCATGATGGTTTTCCTTTCCCTAAGCAAAGAGTCAACCCTAAAATCTTATTTCTCAACTCTGTGATTCTTCAATTGGTGACTTACAGATTAGGCAATTTGTATTCTGGCCCTACCACTAATCATTAGTTGTGAGACTGGGCAAATTAGCCTCTCCGAGCTTCAGTTTATTCATCTTTAAAATGGGGCCAGTAATAGTTCCCACATTTTGGGGTTGTTATAAGGATTAAATGAGATAATGCACTTAGTTCTGTGACTAGCACAGAGTACACACTCAGTACATGAGAGCTGTTGATATTATTACTTCTGTTTCACAAGGAAGACACTGGCCATTTGCAACATACCACCATCTGTCCATTAGCTTGTTCTTTTATCTCTAATGACAAACCGGGTAGTTTGAGCCAGAAGGAGTTACATATGGTCAAGCCACACTTGTATAGTCCTCTGGGATCTGCCCTAGAAGGTAAAGTCCCCAGACTTTAAGGCCATGGCTGTCTGCACAGCTCCATGAGCAGGTGGCTGTTCATTAAATACTATCTAATGATGCAACTGACATAGAACCTCTCATGAACATAGTGAGCATGAATAGTTGAGATTTACCAAAATAATAAACAGAAGAGGAATGGGAGTGTTCAGTGCCCATAAATGAGCTTTCTCCTCTGTGGATGGAGCTAATTCTGATGCCTCAGGGTTGAGGTAGGGGGTCTACGGCTTCAGAAGGTACTTTTGTAACTCAAACAGCCTCTCTTACAGCTCTGAAATGGAAACCTGGATAATGACAGGAAGGAAAGCCTGTGTGGTAGGTTGAATTATGTACCCCAAAAGAAAAACATGTTCTTAATTTTAATCCCATTTCTGTGAGTGTGAACCCATTGTAAGCAGGACATTTTTTTTTCCCTTCAATTGATGCAACTTAGCAATTTTTATTGCAACTGGAAGACAATACATCCCAGAAACTCTATGGTAGGTCTTGGGGAAAAGTGTTATTTACAATATATGATGACATAGCTTGTCTTTGGTAATATGATCAAATATGAAGGATTCAGAATGCAAGTATGGATGTAAGCAGGACTTCTGAAGATGTTATTTTTAGGTAAGGTGTGGCCAGCTGAATTAGGATGGGTCTTAATCCTATTACTGGAGGCCTTATAAGAGAGAAAGCCATGGGGAAGACCAGAAGCAGGAAGTCGGTAGAACACAGGAGAGAAAGGAGAGGACTTCATCATGTGATGGGAAAGCCAAGGAACCCCAAAGATTGCTGCCCAACAGAACACTAACGACTCATGGAGGAAGCAAGCCTTCTAGCCTCTGAAACCATGAGCCAATAAACTCCTGTTGTTAAGCCAACCCATTGTGTGGTATTTGTCATAGCAGCCAGGAAACCAAGACAAAAGGTTTTCTGAGCACAGATATGGAAATGCTCCATTAGAGAAACATCTAATTTACCTTTATTTCTGGATTAAAAAAAAAAACAACACACAAATTATTGTTTAAATAGAGCCAGTACTCTCAGGGTAGAAAGGGTATTAGTCCCTTTAATATCAGAAATATAAAAGGCGTGTGGTCATGTGAAGCTGTGTACCCCAGAAAAACATGTTCTTCAATTTACTTCATTCCTGTAGGTGTGGGCCCATCATAAGTAGGACCTTCTGATGAGATTCTTTCAGTTTAAGAAGGTGTGGTCCACTTCAATGAGGATGGGTCTTAATCCTATTACTGGAGTCCTTTACATGTGGAGTGAAACTCAGACAGAGAAAAAGCTACAGGAAGCAAGAAGCTGAAACAGTAACCAGAAGAGAAGGAAGAGACCAGGGGACACCATCATGGGCCTTGCCATGTGATGGAGGAATGAAGGATCACTGGCAGCCAGCCCCAGAATGCCACAGTCTTTGGGGAGAAAAGCATTGCCTTGATTTGGACATTTTTCAAGCCGCAAAACTGTGATTGAATACATTCCCATTATTTAACCTGACCAATTCATGGTACTGGCTTAAGCAGCTTAGGAAACTAAAACAGGGGCACAGGGAGAATAATAAAAACCTGGAGTTTTTATTATTGGTGGAGTGGGGAGAGAGGTACATGCTAAACTAAAAAATTAATGGCCAGATTCAGTGACCCAAACCCTGAAGTCACTGTTCCCAGAATCCTTTCCCCTTAGGCTGCCCACACACAGTAGGCTGGGCAGAAGTTAGGCTGTGAGGCTTTTTCCTTGAAGACGCCCACTCAACTCTCCTGAGTGCTAAGAAATCAGTAGGTTCACAGCCTCTGTGATAACAGAGCCATCTATGAGAGATGGTTATGCCACATGGAAAACATTCTTTGTTACCTGGAAATATTCTCCTTCTGTAACTAAGATGCCTGTGATCTAACATGACAAATGGGTGCTGAGAAATACAGGTACACAATTCTTTACCAGTTTTCATCCACGTGATTTGTTAGACGGGTTAAAAAAAAAAAAAAAAAAAAAAGAGCCTGCATTCTCTAGCAAGAGTGTCATCAGCTTTGGCTGCATTCTCAGCCAAATGCATAGACAAATGTTTAAGTCTATGAGTAACTACTCTTCCTTTCCCCAACTTGCTGCCTTATTTAAACTTGTCTGCTGGAATAATATATTTAGCTGCCAGGACTGCAAAATTAATGTGTAATAAAAAATAATTCAGAGAGGAATATCTGGGGAAGATGGCAGACTCGGAAGCTCCAGAACTCACTCTTTCCTCCAAAACAGCTAGGAAACTGGCAAGAACTGTCTGAAACAACTGTTCTGGGGCTCTGGAGGCCAAAAGAACACTGTACAGTATCCAGAGAATAGGGGAGAAAGAGGCTGAGAAACTGCGGTAAAGAACTGTGAGTAGCTTACTCTGTGGCAGCTGCCAGCACCCATCCACCACTTTTGAGGTGGGCCACCTTGGTGTCTAGCCCCTGGCTAGCTGCTGTGCACAGAAAGGGACATAAAAATTCTCTTCCCCAAGAACAGGGGTGGGCACAGATGAGTACTGATCACAGCTTTTGATTAGGGAATTCAGATTGCTGGGTCTCAGCTCTGAAGTACTGTTTCAACCCTTGCTAGACCCACCACAGACAAAGACAGCCATAGCCATTGTGTAAAGCCCACCCCCATAGAAGCAGTGATGGTGAAAGTTTAAAGACACAGTGCCTCCTTAGGGCTGCAGGGAACAGTATGCTGAACAGTGCCACCTGCTGGGCAGGCCAGGAAAGTGCAGCTTCAGGAAGCTGTCAAAAGACATTTTGATATCTTCCTGACCATTACCCTAGGGCTCTCTGGAGCTGGTCTGCACCCTCTCTGTGAATTCCTGGGATCTTTTGGCTGAGAAATACTGACTTGTAAAAACTCCCTGGGATGACCCTCCTACCAGAATTTTTCCTCCAGGCAAAAGCAGCTAGAAGCAACAAAAGAGTGTAAATATATACATAGGGACAAAACAAAAACAAACAGAATAGATCAAGTTTCTGGGAGAAGGAAAAGAGGAAAGGAAGCTTTCTCCTGGGGGTAACATAATTGCACAAATACTGAAATCTTAAAAATTGTACCACATATCCAAAGAAAGAATCAGATGAAGAAGAACTGAAATAATCTGATCAGTCAAACATGGGCAACTCTAAAGATCTACTATAAGTTGAACCAAGCATTAAAGAAAAGCCTTAACTCAAAGAAAATCGACAATAAAACCCTATGCAAGAAAGAGAAACTGACCTTCAGAGAAAACTCATCAAGATATCAGATGTCTAGACATCAGCAAAAAATTACAAGCCATACTAGGAAACAGGAAGATATGGACAAATCAAAGAAACAAACTAAAACTTTGGAGGGGACACAGAATTTGGAATAACCAATCAAAGATGCTCAAACAAATCTCCTAAATCAATTCAAGAACATGAAGGAAAATATGGCTAAAGAGATAAAGGACATAAAGAAGACACTAGATGAGCATAAAGAAGAATTTCAAAGTATAAAAAAGAACCATAACAGAAATTATGGAGGTGAAAGTCACAATAGAAGAGATTAAAAATACACTGGAGGCATAAAACAGCAGATCTGAATAGGCAGAAGAAAGAAACAGTGAACTAGAAGACAGAACAATCTAAATCTTACAGACAGAAAAACAGAGAAAAGAATGGAAAAAAAAATGTGCAAGGTCTCAGGGATTTGAATGACAGCATAAATACACAAACATAGGCATCATGGGTGTCCCAGAAGGAGAACAGAAGGGAAAAGGAAAGGGGCAGAAAGAATATTTCAGGACATAATGGCTGAAAATTTCCACACTCTTAAGAAAGACATAAATATACATGTCCAAAAAGTGCAATATACTCCAAACAGAATAAATCCTAATAGACCTATGCTGAGACACATGCTACTTAAAATATTAAATGACAAAGATAAAGAGAAAATCCTGAAAGCAGCAAGACAAAAGTGATTTGTCACATACAAGGGAACCACAATAAGACTAAGTGCTGATTTCTCATCAGAAATCAAGGTGAGAAGGGAGTGGCATGATATATTGAAGGTACTGAAAGAGAAAAACTTTTCAGCCAAGAATTCTTATCTGAGAAAAATGTCCTTCAAAAATGAGGGGCAGTTTAAAATATTCACGGATAAATAGAAACTGAGAGAGTTTGTCAACAAGAGACCTGCCATACAATAAATACAAGGAGCTCTGCAGGCTGAAAGGAAAAGACAGGAGAGAGAGGTTTGGAGTAGATTATAGAAATGAAGATTATCAGCAGGGATAACTAAACGGATAAAAGAAGAAAAAAGAATAAGATCTTACATATAAAAACAAATGGATGGATTGTCTGATGTGTGGATATATCTAAATAAAACTGCATTTTTAAAAATGTAGTAAATGATGAAGTAAGTACTACTTTACAGTAAAACATTGAATGTTAATGGATTAACTCCTCCACCCATCAAAAGACACAGATTGGGAGAATGCATAAAAAAGTATGATCTAACTCTATACTATCTACAAGAGACCCATCTTAGACCCCAAAACACAAACAGATTGAAAGTGTAGGGTTGGAAAAAGATATTCCATGCAAACAGTAATCAAAAAAGAGCTGGGGTAGCTATATTAATATTGGACAAAATAGACTTTAAATTATAAACTGTTGTAAGATACAAAGAAGGACAATATATATTAACAAAAAGGGCAACCTACAAAAAAGAAATAATAATCATAAATATTTATGCACCAAACAATGGTGCCCCAAAATACATGAGGCAAACACTGGCAAAATTGAAGGGAAAAATAAACATCTCTACAATAATAATTGGAGGTTTCAACACACCATCAATAGATACAATATCATCACAGAGGATCAATAAGGAAACAGAGAACTCTGATAATATTATAAATGAACTAGACCCAACAGACATTTACAGAACATTGCACCTCAAAACAGCAGGGTATACATGCATCTCAAGTGCCCATGGATTATTCTCCAAGATAGACCACATGTTGGGTTACAAAACAAGTATCAACAAATTTGAAAGATAGGAATTATGCAAAGCACTATCTCTGACCAAAATGGAATGAATCTGGAAATCAATAATGGGAGTATAACTGGAAAATTCACAAATATGTGGAAGTTTAACACATTCTTAAACAATCAGTGGGTTAAAGTAAAAATTGCAAGAGAAATCAGTAAAAATCTTGAGAAGAATGAAAACCAGGACACAACCATATCAAAACATACGGGATACAGTGAAGGCAGTGCTGAGAGTGGTGTTTATAGCCCTAAATGCCTATATTAAAAAAGAAGGAGCTAAAATCAAAGACCTAACTATGCACCTGGAGGAACTAGAAAAAGACCAGCAAACTAATCCCAAAGCAAGCAGAAAGAAAGAAATAACTAAGATTAAAATAGAAATAAATGAAATTGGGAATAAAAAATAGAATTAACAAAACTAAAAGTCAGTTCTTTGAGAAGATAATACAATTGACAAACCCTTAGCTAGACTGACAATGAAAAAAAGAGAAAAGAAGCAAATAAAATCAGAAAAGAGAGACATCACTACTGACCCCACAGAAATAAAAAGGATCATAAGAATACACCATAAACAGCTATACACCAACAAATTAGACAAGCTAGATGAAATGGAAAAACTCCAAGAAACACATGAACAGCCTACAATGATCTCAGAAGAAATAATAGATCTCAACAGACCAATTACAAGTAAAGAGATTGGATCAGTCATCAAAAACCTCTCAAAAAAGAATAGCACAGACCAGATGGCTTCATGGGTGAAATCAACCAATCATTCCAAGAAGAATTAATACCAATCCTACTCAAACTCGTCCAAAAAAATTGAAGAGGAGGGAATGCTACATAACTCATTCTATGAGGCCAACATCATCCTAATACCAAAGTCAGATAAAGACACTACAAGAAAAGAAAATTACACACCAATTTCTCTAATGAATATAGATGCAAAAATCCTCAAGAAAATACTTGCAAATCAAATCCAACAGCACATTAAAAGAATTATATACCATGATCAGGTGGGCTTTATCCCAGATATGCAAGGGTGTTTCAATACAAGAAAATCAATTAATGCAATTAATGTAATACACCACATTAACAAATCAAAGGGGAAAAACCACATGATCAACTTGATAGAGAAAAGGCATGTGATAAAATCCAGCATCCTTTCTTAATAAAAACACTTTGAAAAATAGGAATAGAAGAAACATCCTCAACATGATAAAGGGAATATATGAAAAACCTACAGCTAACATCATACTCAATGGGGAAAGACCAATAGCATTCCATCTAAGATCTACAACAAGAGAAGGATGCCCACTGTCACCACAGTTATTTAACATTGTGCTAGATGTTCTAGCTAAAGCAGTTATGCAAGGAAAAGAAATAAGAGGCTTCCAAATTGGAAAGTAAGAAGTAAAACTTTCACTATTTGCAGATAACATGATCCAATACATATAGAAAGTCCTGAAAAAATCTACAACAAAGCTACTAGAGCTAATAAATGAGTTCAGCAAACTAGGAGAATACAGGATCCACTCACAAAAATTAGTAGTGTTTCTGTACACTCATAATAAGCAATCTGAGGAGGAAATAAAAAAAAATCTATTCACAATAGCAACTAAAAGAATGAAACATCTAGGAATATCTAGGAATAAATTTAACCAAGGATGTAAAGAAATCCACACAGAAATCTACAAACCAAAATCTACAAAACATTGCTAAAAGAAATCAAAGAAGACTACATAAATGGAAGGACATTCCATATTCATAGATTGGATGACTAAACATCAAGATGTCAATTATACCCAAATTGATTTACAGATTCAATGCAATCCCAATGAAAATTTCAACAGCCTACTTGGTAGAAATGGAAAAGCCAATTATCAATTTATTTGGAAGGGTAAGGAGACTCAAATAGTGAAAACACCATGAAAAAGAAGAACAAAGTTGTAGGACTCACACTTCCTTACTTTAAA
The DNA here is from genome assembly GCF_015220235.1 of Choloepus didactylus. NCBI lineage: Eukaryota > Metazoa > Chordata > Mammalia > Pilosa > Megalonychidae > Choloepus > Choloepus didactylus. The sequence goes on along the minus strand of NC_051310.1, from coordinate 52,139,456 downwards.
GCATATTACAAAGCTACAGTGGTCAATACAGCATGGTACTGGCATAAAGATAGATATATTGACTAAAGGAATCAAGCTGAGAGTTCAGAAATAGACAATCTTTGGCCAATTGGTATTTGAGAAGGCTTCCAAGACTACTCAACTGTGAAAAATAGTCTCCTCAACAAATTTTGCTGGGAGAACAGGATATCCATATGCCAACAAAAGAAAAAGGACCATATTTCACACCTTAAATAAAGGTTAACTCAAAATGGATCAAAGACCTCAACATAAGATCCAGGACCCTAAAACTCCTAGAAGAAACTTTAGGGAAGCATCTTCAGGATCTTGTGTTAGGCAATTGTTTCTTAACCTTTAAGAAACAATGAACACACAAGCAATGAAAGTAAAAGATAAATGGGACCTTCTAAAATTAGAAACTTTTTTGCATCAAAGGACTTTGTCAAGAAAGTGAAAAGGGAACCTATTCAATGGGATAAAATATTCAGAAACCACATATCCAATAAGGGTTTAATATTCAGAATATATAAAGTAATCTTACATGACAACTCAACAATAAAAAGACAAACAACCCAATTTAAAAATGGGCAAAAGACTTGAATAGACATTTTCCCAAAGAAGATATACAAATGGCTAAAAAGCTCATAAAAAGATGCTCAACATCTTAGCTACTAGGGAAAAGTAAATCAAAGCCACAATGAGATATCATTTCACACCTACTAGATTGGCCACTATTAAAAAAAAAAAAACAGAAAACTACAAGTGTTGAAGGGGATGTGGAGAAATATGAACAATAATTCATTGTTGGTGGGAATGTAAAATGCTGCAGACACTGTGGAAGACAGTTGGGCAGTTCCCCAGGAAGCTAAGTATAGAATTGCCATATAACCCAGCAATCCTGTTACTAGGCATATACCCAGAAGAACTGAAAACAGGGACTCAAATAGACATTTGCACACTGATGTTCGTAGTGGATTATTCACAACTGCCAAAAGATGGAAGCAACCAAAATGTCCAGCAGCCAATGAATGGATAAACAAAATGTGGTATATACATATGATGGAATATTATTCAGCTGTAAGAAGGAATGAAGTCCTGATGCATGCAACATGGATGATCCTTGAGGACATCATGCTGTGTGAAATAAGCCAGACACAAAATGACAAATATTGTATGATTTTGCTGTTATGAACTAATTATAATAAGCAAGCTCAAAGAGCTAGAATCTATAAGTGTGTCAGTTTGAAACTCTTATGGACCCCAGAAAAGCCATGATCTTTTAATCCAATCTTTTTGGGTGGAACCTTTTGATCAAGTGTTTCCATGGAAATGTGACTCACCCAACTGTGGGTGAGACATTTAATTAAATTATTTCTAGGAGATATGACCCCGCCCATTCTGGGTGGATGTTAATTAGATCACTGGAGTTTTTTAAGAGAGCTCATGGAAACAAGGAGCTCAGAGAAGCTGAAGAGAGACATTTTGGAGAGAAGCTAAGATATGTAATCCAGGGTTTGCCTCAACTCTTTCACAAGGCTGACATATTCTTTTTCATAAAACACCATTTCCACCATGTCACTTCCCCATTCCAAAGGCTTTGGTGAATGTGTTTGCCCATCCCTTGGCTTATAATTCAGGAACCTCTTCAGCAGAGCCCTAGCCTAGTTCTATGGTTTCATTTTGCAGACTGAGTCCCCCAAACATACTATGAGATTTTCTACTTCTGTGCCTTTTCTCAAGCCCTTGCCCTCATTGCTTTGCTTCTCCCCAAATCCAAATAAAGTCCCATCTTCTCTGAGAAGTCTCCCCCTACTACTTTACTCCTCTGTAATTTATCCCTCATTTTTACTACAGGGGTCATAGCCATTTGGCCTTTATAGGTTTTTCCACCTTTGTTATCAGTTGCTTTCTTTGCATACTTGTCAATATCTGTATCCTACACTTCTTCACATCCCTGAGTACTTAGCACTGAACTTTGCACATAGCAAGGGCTCAGCAGTTACTGATTGGTTGATTATTTCCATATTACTCATACTAAATTACATTCAGTAGATTTAAGAATAGCTTTACCATCAATCATGTATTAACTCTTCATTCCAAAAGATTATCTTAACACTATGTGCAGAGCACCAAAATGAAGCATGTTTCCATGCACATGAAGGCTTAGTAACTTAGTGTGTGACAAAATTGATTATGAACCCATTGTAACTGGAAGATTGGGTTGGTCTGGCTCAGTGGCAGTAGTACTGGGGAGCAGCACTGTCTGTTGGAGGATTATAATTGGAGCAAGGAAGTCACATATAAGCCCTGGCACATCATATTATGGTTCATCTTTCTGGTTGAGCATGTCTTTATCAGAATAAAATAAAGAAGTTATGGTTGAAAGGTCCTTTCAGGTCATCTAATTCAACTCCCTCCCAATACCAGGATTTCATCTACAAGATTCCTGACAGAACATCTCCCAACCTTAGTTTGAATACTTCCATTGACGGGGATCTCACTGCTTTGCTATGCAATTCTAATTATTAGTATGTGTTCCAGTTTGCTAACGCTGCCATTATGCAAAATAGCAGAAATGAATTGGCTTTTATAAGGGGGGGTTATTTGGTTACAAATTTACAATCCGAATGCCATGAAAATGTCCAAATTAAGGCATCAACAGGAATAGACTTTCACCGAAGGAAGGCCAATGGTGTCCAGAAAAGCTCTATTAGCTGGGAAGGCATGTGGCTGGCATCTGCTGACCCCGAATTGTGTTCCAGCTCCTCTCTTAGCTCCTGTGTGTTCTTCAAAATATTGCTCTTGGGGCATTTTGCCCTCGCTTAGCTTCTCCGGAGCAAACTCTGGACTAGCTTCTCCAAAGTGTCAGCAAAAGTCTGCTTGCAATGGCTATCTCCAAAGTGTCTCTCTCAGCTGCTCTGAGCTCCTTCTGTTTGTGAGCACTTTTATAGGACTCCAGTGATTAAATCAAGACCCACCCTGAATGGGTGGGTTCCATATCTTCATGGAAATAATTTAATCAAACATTTCACCTACAGTTGATTGAGTTGCATCTCCATGGAAACACTCAATCAAAAGATTCAAACCTAATCAACACAAAATTGCATTAAAGAATATGACTTTTGGGGGAACATAATGTATCCAATTTGGCACAGTAAGTGTTGTGGTTAAGAGCCCAGGCCTGGGGGCAAAAATGTATTTTGAATACTGTATTTCTTCTTTGAACCAACAATCTCACTTACAGGAAATTATTTTATAGACATACTTGCTATTATGGATTGTTCTTCCAAAAAAGATATGTTGAAGTCCTAATCTCTCATTCCTCAGAATGTGACCTTGTTTCAGAATAAGGTAATTACAGCTGGAATTAGGCTATTGAAAATGAGGTCATACTTGAGCAGGGTGGGACCTTAATCCAATATGACTGATGTCTTTATAAAAAGAGGAAATTGGGACACAGAGAAACAGAGACAGAAGTAGAATATTATATGACAACTAAGAATGCCATGGATTGCCAGCAAGCCATCTCCAAAGCCAGGAGAGAGGCATGGAACAGATTCTTCTCTACAAACTTCAAAGGATCCCTTGGTTTCAGACCTCTAGCTCCAGAACTGTGAGATAATAAATTTGTTATTTTAAGCCACCCAGTTTTGTGGTACTTTGAAATAGTAGCGCTAGGAAACTAAGGCACCTGCAAATGTACCAAATGAATATGGACAAGGTTATTCATTTCAGCATAGTTTGCAATTACAAAATTGGAAACAACTAAAATATCCAACATTAGGATATAGTCAGACAAATTACACACTTCTATAAATAGAATACAGTGTAGCTATATGAAAGAATAAAGTGATTAGATGTGGGGTGGGGGATGGGATAGACAGTGGCAGAAATGGAGACTTTTCATTGTGCACTTTTTTAAAAATCATTTTCCTTTTCAATCAAGCAGATATATTACTATTTAAAAATTTAATTCCATTTAGAAACAAAGAAAATGAAAACAGTGTGGGGATGATAGTAATAACGCCATGCATACTATGATGGGAAGTCCCAACCCAGCTTCCTTCTTTCACATGAAAGTCTTTCAAACATTTAAGACAGATGTGTACTCTTTAGTCTTCTCATGATTCAGCTAGAACCTTCTTCATTCTCTCTTTCACATTGTGTTTTCCTCACACTGTTTGTGACCTCCTAGAAAATATGGACTGTAGCTTGTGCTTCACTCCTCCCTCATAAGCACACTGCTTGGTAAGTACTTACAGAGCTAATCAATGAGTATGTTTCCAGACTCTTCCGCATACTGGTTATAACCAAGGAATATGTTTTAGTTTGTCATCATTCCTCTAAATTCTGACCTGGACTTGACCATAAGCTGAGAAGGATAGAGATGGTCAGTGAGACTATTTCCCCTCCCAGTTTAGATTCCCTTGAGTTGTACTTCCTGTTTCTATTCACACACTTTTATACCTGCTGCCCCATAATATTAGCTCATGATGCACTTGTGGTCAATCAAAAGATCCTGTGGGTACATCAGTTTTCTGTTTTATTTACAAAATTACAAAATGTACTTTTAGCCACAGCACTGGGTGTATAAGTTTGAAAGACATTAAAGTCAAAAGCAAGGAATTTTCATGGTAATTTTCTCAGACCCACATTTATTGTTTACGAAGATTGAAAAAGACCCTAGAATGGAATAATGCACAAGATCAAGCTGAAGCTGAAGTTAGTCGCTTCCCCATTAGAACGTGTTTTATTATAAAAGGAGATTGAGGTCCGTGGAGCACAGGGCCATCCTTTGTAGGGCCACACAGTATCCTGGGGAAGAGGTGCCCCTCCTCTGATGGACACAGATCTTTACCAGAGGAAAGCATGCTGGGTGGATTTCAGACACCCAGCCAAGGGCAAGTGGGAGCTGGACTTCAACCCTTGCTCCGCCTGCCAATCCTTAGTTCTTCGATGAGTTGGTTGGGAGAACAGGGTCCTTTGTTAAAATTCACACTAAAGTTATTTCTCAGCAAGCTGGGGCCTGCCCATCCATTACCAAAGTTGCAACTGTTAGGTTGAATTGAATGGGCAGTGATAGGAGTGATCAAGGAGTCTGCATAGGATAATGACTCTTCACTATAAGAATAAATAAAAATATAGAATGCCCTTCCACCCTGTGCCAGTTTGGACGTATTATGGCCCCAAAAACTCCGTTATCTTTGATGCAATCTGGTGGAGGCAGACATATTAGTGTTGATTAGATTGGAATCCTTTGATTGTTTCCATGTAGTTGTGACTCAATCAACTGTGAGTGAAACTTTTAATTGGATAATTTCCATGGAGGTGTTACCCCACCCATTCAGGGTGGGTCTGCATTAAATCATTGGAGCCATATAAACAAGCTGACAAACAGAAGGATCTCAGAGCAGCTAAGAGTCATATTTTGGAGTGCAACTGAGAGTGACACTTTTCAAGAGAAGCTGCAGCTAAGAGAGGACAAAACACCCCAAGAGCAACGTTTTGGAGAACACCATTTTGAAACACAACCTGGGAGTAAGTGTACACCAGCCACGTGCCTTCTGAGCTAACAGTTTTCCGGACACCAATGGCCATCCTTCAGTGAAGGTCCCCTATTGTTGCTGCCTTACCTTGGACACTTAATGGCCATAAGACTGTAACTTTGTGCCCAAATAAACCCTCTTTATAAAAGCCAATCCATTTCTGGTATTTTTGCAGCATTAGCAAACTGGAATACATCCTAACCACCCAAATCACACCCATGTAGTATTTTAATCACGAAAGCAAAGGCATTGGCCAAAGAGTCTGCATTGTTGAAATTGGCTTGCATACGTAAATGCCAATTCCAATTCTATGCTGAAAGTCTTGGATATTGTGCCAATGTTGGGGATTGACAATGGGTCACTGGGTTCTAAAAAAATGTCATGTAAAGTGATCTGAGAGAGGCTCGTGAGGAAGGACAAATGAGGATGACAACTGAGGGATGATGCTGTTAGAAACACAACACGGCATATGATGTGGTGTGACGTGGTATGCGGTGTGGTGCAGTGTGCTATGCTGTGCTATGCTGTGCTGTGGTGTTTTGTGGCATGACATGACAGGGAAAGTGGTATGGTGTGACATAACTTGACATGGAGTGTGGTGTGCTTTGGAGTGTGGCATTCTGTGGTAGAAACACCACAGGCCTAAGGGGACCTGGTGAGGAGCTTCATCTCATCAAATTCCTTCAGTAAATCACTAAATTCTTTGAGGCCCAGGTCCCTCACTTTTAAAATGAAGATTATGATAACAACATTGAATAATAATTAAATTACATTTAAATTACATGCTTAATACAGTTATCCCTTCCACATCACGACTTTTTTCATCACAATTTCAATGTATTGTGGGTTGGCATAAGAAATTAAATGGGAATTTGGGGGAGTTTTGCAGAAGCCGCAGACAACACACAAATGCCAGCAGAGATGTACCATAGGCTAATGGTGAATTCCAGTAGGGAATTTCAAAGGTTATTTTTTTAAATGTCTTTTGATATACATGCAGTATGTTCACCTCATAAAAGAGAAAGAAAAAATACAGACTTATTCTCTGGTACAAAAGGAGGGCCAAAAAATTGTACCTGGATTTTCCATATCTCAGGGATGCTATGCTCCTAACCCCCACGCTGTAGAAGGGATAACTGTATTTGCCAGGCACTCTGGTAAATTAGATCATTAAGTGGATTATCTCATTTAATACTTACTGTAGTCTATGAGGCCTATTTTTACCGCACTTATGTTATAGATGAAGAAATTGAAGCTTAGAGAAGTTAAGGAACTTGCTCTCAGGAACACAGCCAGAAATAGAAAAACCAGAACTTGGATTTAGGGCTATCTGACTCCCAAGCTGATGCATTAGCACAGTTCTTGTAATATCTATGAGGATCTAAGGAGACATGTGAATGATTTGTGGCAGGCTTCTCAAGCAAAGCCAGATGGGTCTGAATTTGGAGTCACATCACAGCTAACAATGCAGTAGAGTGGAAAGAAACCACCTCTGCACAGAGGAGACTCAATAGCTGGTCAATGTTCATTTCTTTTATAAATTGTTAAGTTGTTGGGGACAAGAAAGTCTGTATACTAGAACTTATGTTTTACTGAGAATACAGCAAAATGGTTTTCAAAAACTCTCAGGCAGAACTCATTTTTAAGGTACCTGTGCATTGGAGAATGCTTCCATTTTGAAGTTTAATTGTCATTAACTAACTACTATTTTGCCTTTATACAGTATGCCTTCTTCACATTTTCAAAACCTAATTCACATGTTCTGCTTGACATGGAATATTTGAAGTTTAATTTTGGGTTCTGAGAGTTCCTAAGTTCAAGTCTATCCTCATGTTGGAATGCAGGTTGCTAAAACAGAAACAGGAAAATGAGATCTTGGGATAAGTTGGAATAAAACTGGAATTCAGGGCACACCACTTGATAAACTTGATAGATTCAAAGGCAACACTATTTGACTTGAACACATACACACACACACACACATACACACACATGCGTGCGCGTGTGTACCTGAGATCAAAATCTAAGTAGAAAATTCATTCCACTATGTGTACAGAAGATGGCTCCCAAAAGTAACCACACAAATCTAGGAAAATGACAAGAAAGATGGATGTCCTTTATCAGCAAAAACATTCATTTTGCTCCTCTGAGCTATTTGATCTATGGGCTGATATAAACTGTATATTTAAAGCAGGACAGCTGTTGACATGCCATTGGAGCTTGGGAATATTGATCCAAGACGCTTTGTGTGTTCAGTCAGGAAACTACATGAAGATTTCTTACCTTCCCATTTTCTTTTCTTTTTTTCCCCAGGAATAAAAAGGACAATAAATAATTAGTTATAAATTCAAAATACACACCATTTCTGACATTAATGCAAAATTTCAATCAACCATACATTCTAAGAAGGTAAGCAAAATTGTTGCATTGTCATGTTGTAACCTACCTACATGATGATCAATAAAAATAAACTATTTTTTTAGGAATCTGGAGAAGTATTGCCTTTGTGAGGAAAGGGAGGCTTAAAACTGGGGCTTTGAAAATACCTCTATTTTGGACAGACAAAGGGAAGCAGTAGGAAGTCACTTAGGGACAGAAAAAATAGCAAAGGCAAAGGTGAAGCAATGAGTAGGCAAGCATACAGACTCCAACAAGAGTGCGTGGGAAGCAGTGGGAACTCAAGCCAGAAGAGCAGGCCGGAATTATGAAGCCAGCCTGGTGGTTTTGGAGATGTGATGGTAAATAATGATCCAGTGATTGTTGTAGAGCACAGAAGTGACTTGAATGATTAGTCTCAGGATAACTTTCCAAAGTGGCAGCATATAGGTTTTGGGATCATGTCATATGAGTTTGTGATTTTTAAAAATAAATAATACATGATCACTATAAAAATTTTAAAAATACAGAAGTATATAAATTAAAAAGTGAAAGTCCTATCCCTATTCCTATTCCTCAGAAACAACAACGGATAATATTTGGGGAGTTGTAGATACTTATTTTTTTGTATATGAATGGGCTCCTAATATATATTTTACTTCAAAACTTGCTTTTTACCTCCTACAATATATCAGGATGACTCTTCCATTTAGCTACATAGAGATCTACCTTATAGTTTTTAAAGTTGGTATTCCATAAAATGAATGTTCTAAAATTCATTTAAGTATTCCTCTTTTGTTGGACACTTATGTTGTCTCCTGTTTTGTTGCTGCTGTTGTTGTTTTGCTATGATAAAGAATGTTTCAAAGAACTTCCTTGTAGTACATGACTTTTTAATGAGGCCCTTGAGGCTCAGTGATATAATTTATTTATTTGATAAATTGTAGGTTTACAGAAAAATCACGCAGAGAAGAGCTCCCATATACCCTCCCTCCACACACACACACACACACACACACACACACACACACACACACAGTTTCTCCTATTATTAACAGCTTGCATTAGTGTGGTAACTTTGTTACAACTGATTGAAACATATGATTATGATCATGCTATTAACTATAGTACACAATTTACATTAGGGTTCACTCTTCATGTTACATGCTTCTATGGGTTTTAAAAAGCTTTTTATTCCAATGATATAGATACAAACTAAAATTTCTCTTCTAACCACATTCAAATATATAATTCAGTGGTGTTAATTATATTCACAATGTTGTGCTACCATCACAACTATCTATTACCAAAGCTTCTCCATCACCCCAGATAGAAACTCTGTACCAATTAAGCTTTAACTCCCCATTCCCTACCCCTACCCTGGCCTATGGTAACTTACAAACCACTACCTGACTCTATGAATTTGCTTATTCTATCTATTTCAGTTCAGTGAGATAATACATTTATCCTTATATGTCTGGCTTATTTCACTTAATATGATATCTTCAAGGCTCATCTTTGTTGTTGTATCAGAATTTCATTCCTTTTTATGGCTAAATAATATTCCATTGTGTGAATATATTACATTTTGTTTATCCATTCATTTTTTGTTGGACATAGCATTATTCACAATTGTCAAAGATAGAAACAACTTAAGGATGTAAATTTTTTAATGTGCTTTTAAGTTATGATGCAGGTATTCAAAAATAGCCTAATGAAATGTACTTCTTTGTGTCAAGCCTATCTGGCAAACTGGAATAACTAGTCAAAAGCAAAACAAGAAGGAACAGGATTCAACAATACAGAGGCTGAGAAAAAGAGCAGATGCTGTAAAGAAATAGTGAACATCTACTGGGACTCACATTTAAGTATAGCCCTGAGCACTAGGCTTCATGGACAGTAAAACTCTTAAAGAGAGAGACTGGAGCAGAAGCATTGAAAAGAAAATCCTTTTACTACAGATGTGCTCAGTTAAGAAACTTTCACAGACCCAAAAGGATTTGAGCTCAAGCTTGAAGAATATGCAAAATTTACATAGGCCAAAATACAGATATGAATTTCCAAAGACAGGAATCTTTGATGTTCAGTCAAATAAATTCAGTTATTTGAATTTCTACATCTTCCATCGAAACTTTAGACATCATCCCCAAATCATCCTTTGTCAGTAGTCTTAAATGAATTTGTCATATTTGAGAGTAAAATTGATCCCATAAACAAGCTGTATATGAACAGTCAAAATGGTCTGGGTAAAACACAATCTATGAATAAATAAAAAGCCTGTGGATGATACATTTCTTCATTTTCTAAGAGTTCATAAAATGCAAGTAGAAGCCAAACCCAAATGTGTCCTGGAAAAGGAATCAGCAACCGATTGTTATATCAATAATTCAGTATAAGCATTAAATTTTCATGATTTTTTAAAAACTCCTAAAAACCATCTGCAGGACATTATCTATCTAATCTGGTGTTTGGAGTCTTAATCATCTAATCATGATTCCTAAGGATTGAACTTCTTCCTAGTTAAAGACTAAACATATTGGGCCACAAAACAAAAAGTCAATTCCATTTAAGTGCTCTCTCTTATTTTTAAATGTGGTTAACAATCAGCTGGAATTTTAATGTGTCCCCCAACTGAAAATGGTTTTAAAAATAAATACTTCTTGAGGAGTCGGGCAAGATGGCGGCATAGAGAGGAGTGGAAGCTAAGTAGTCCCCCTGGAACAACTACAAAAAACCAGAAACAACTAGTAAATAATCCAGAATAACTGCGGGGGGACAAACGAGACCATCCACTCATCATACACCAACCTGAATTGGGAGGAATGCCCGAGAACACAGCATAAAATCTGTAAGTAAAACCTGCAGAACCAGGTCGGGAGACCCCCTCCCCCATAACCGGAGCTGCGGAGCCTCGTGGTGCCAGAGAGAAGCTCTCTCCCAGCAAGCAAATACAGCTCAGCTGAGCTCCAACTGGGGTTTTAAGTAGTGAGTGTGAACTGCTCACTACAGGTACGCAGCCCCAAAAAACAGAGAGAGGCTTTGGGTGATGACTGACCTGGGAGAGCCGGAGGGTTGTCTTGGACTGGGTCTGAAGGGGACAATCTGTTTCTTTTTCGGCTCAGTGGAGAAAGCCCCAGTCATTTTCAGTTTCCAGGGCTGTGACTCTGGGAAGGGTGGAGACAGCACAAGCAGAGAGCGAGACCATTGAAATGCTAATGACCTCCACCTGAGGGGTCTGTCTTCCCTAGGAGGAAAGGGGTGGGGCCCTTTTCATTCAGAACCAGACCCCAGAGCCTGGGGGAACACGGCCACACCTCCTCACACCAGTCAAGAATTATAGGCTAACAGGCATCACCTGCTGGGCAGAAAAGCACTGTGACCCAAGGCATCAAAGGGTGGAGCAATTTTCTAAGACACACCCTCAGGGAAACCAGATACTGAATATTTCTTCTCTCTGGGACCTGAGCCTGTTCTGGTCTGAGAAAACCCGATTTGGATAATCAAGGAAACCATGCCTAGACAACAGAAAATTACAACCTACACTAAGAAAAACAAAGTTATGGCCCAGTCAAAGGAACAAACCTACACTTCAACTGAGATACAGGAATTTAAACAACTAATGCTAAATCAATTCAAAAAGTTTAGAGAAGATATTGCAAAAGAGATAGAGGCTGTAAAGGAAGAACTGGACATGTATACGGCAGAAATCAAAAGTTCAAAAAACCTACTAGTAGAATCTATGGAAATGAAAGGCACAACACAAGAGATGAAAGACACAATGGAAACATACAACAGCAGATCTCAAGAGGCAGAAGAAAACACTCAGGAACTGGAGAACAAAACACCTGAAAGCCTACACGCAAAGGAGCAGATGGAGAAAAGAATGAAAAAATATGAGCAACGTCTCCGGGAACTCAAGGATGAAACAAAGTACAATAATGTACGTATCATTGGTGTCCCAGAAGGAGAAGAGAAGGGAAAGGGGGCAGAAGCAATAATAGAGGAAATAATTAATGAAAATTTCCCATCTCTTATGAAAGACATAAAATTACAGACCCAAGAAGCGCAGTATACTCCAAACAGAAGAGATATGAAGAGGCCTACGCCAAGACACTTAATAATCAGATTATCAAATGTCAAAGACAAAGAGAGAATCCTGAAAGCAGCAAGAGAAAAGCAATCCATTACATACAAAGGAAGCTTAATAAGACTATGTGCAGATCTCTCAGCAGAAACCATGGAGGCAAGAAGGAAGTGGTGTGATATATTTAAGATACTGAAAGAGAAAAACCACCAACCAAGAATACTCTATCCAGCAAAGCTGTCCTTCAAATATGAGGGAGAGCTCAAAATATTTTCTGACAAACAGACAATGACAGATTTTGTGAACAAGACACCTGCCCTACAGGAAATACTAAAGGGAGCACTACAGGGTGATAGAAGACAGGAGTGTGTGGTTTGGAACACAATATTGGGAGATGGTAGCACAACAATGTAAGTACACTGAACAAAGGTAACTATGAATACGGTTGAGAGAGAAAGATGTGGAGCATGTGAGACACCACAAGAAAGGAGGAAAGATAACGACTGGGACTGTGTAACTTGGTGAAATCTAGAGTATTCAACAATTGTGATAAAATGTACAAATATGTTCCTTTACGAGGGAGAACAAGCAAATGTCAACCTTGCAAAGTGTTAAAAATGGGGAGGCATTGGGGGAGGGATGCAATCAGCATAAACTAGAGACTGTAACTAATAGAATCATTGTATTATGCTTCCTTTAATGTAACAAAGGTGATATACCAAGGTGAATGCAGATAAGAGGGGGGGATAGGGGAGGCATGTTAGACACTTGACATTGGTGTTATTGTCTGATTCTTTATTCTACTTTGATTTAAGGTTATTTTTCCTTTTGCTGCTTCCTAGCTGTCATTTTTTTTGTTTCCTCTTTCTTTTGCCTCTCTACCTTCTTTGACTCTCCCTCCTGCCTTGTGGAAGAAATGTAGATGCTCTTGCTTAGCATGAGCAGAATGTTCAATTAGGATGAACTTAAATGTTTGGAAATGTTGGTAGCAAGATGTGAGAATAACTAACAGCGCCGAATGGTGTGTGAATGAGGTGGAAAGGGGAAGCTCAGAGTCATATATGTCACCAGAAGGAAAATTGGAGGTCAAAAGATGGAAATGTATAAAACTGAATCCTATGGTGGGCAATGTCCATGATCAACTGTACAAATACTAGAAATCACTTCCATGAACCAGAACAAATGTATGACAATACAATTACAAGTTAATAATAGAGGGGCATATAGGGAAGAACTATATACCTATTACAAACTATATACTACAGTTAGTATATTTCAACATTTTTTCATAAACAGTAACAAACGTACTATATCAATACTAGGAGTCAACAATTGAGGGGGGTTGGTTAGGGATAGGGGAGGTTTAGAGTTTCCTTTCCTTTTTTTCTTTTATCATCTTTCACTTTATTTCTTGTCTGGAGTAATGAAAAGTTTCTAAAAATTGAACAAAAATTAAGTGTGATGGATGCACAGCTGTTTGAGGATACCCAGGGGCAAGTGATGGTACACTTTGGATCTTTGGATAATTGTATGGTATCTGAACAATCTCAATAAAAATGGAAAAAAAAAAAAAAAACCCAACTATATCTGTGAGCACCATGGCGTTATGTGAATCATAAAGCATCTATAAAATGTCATGCCTAAATTAAGTCTTATCATCAAATAGTATTTATTAAACACCCACATACTGCATACACAGGCAGATTGTGAGGTGCTTTCGCAACAGAATGCTGTATCTTCAGCTATGAAAATACTTCATAATAGAATGCCAAACTGTTTCTGGAGGTCATAAAGATTATTCTTTTTCTGCAAATATTCCTATCATAAGTTTCACAAAAACTGTGGAATGAGCTAACTTCTCCCATGTGGTGAAATCATCACCATAGTGCTTCATGTTCAATTATCCTTATCAGTAAATAAAAGCTTTTATGCATTTCCAATTATGCTTCCTTGTGGGGATGACAAGGCATTCCCTGAAGAACTACTCATATGGATTCATATCATTTTGCACTATGTTTTTTTTTATTATTATGAGACAGTTAGATATAGAGTAAGTAGGAATGTCTACATTTAAATTACCAAAGAACAATTTTATTTTAGACTCATGATTATACTATCCATTATTTATTGTCATTGCCTTTTGAAATTACTTCTGAGAAAACATAGACTGTAAAATATTCATAAAAGCTGAACAAATAGAACATTGGAAGACAACAGTACCAAAATTACTTTTTATATCTGGAGGCTGAGGACACACACAACTGTCTGAAAAATAAAAATTTTAGTCAATCAACTGGTGTTTTGTCTATAGAATAAGAAAATAATCTGTTTGCTTTTATATCACGTAATTGACTTTTGAGATACTGAACTGTATGAATAACTGTTGTTTCTACATCTTTTAGAAAGATCCTGAGATAATTTAAAATCTGAATGGGTTATGTTATCCCTCTTAGATTTTTATTGATTCTTAAGTCATTTTAATTTACAAATGTGCTCATTGTATGCCCATTCCAATGCTAAAGTTTTCAACCTGTACATTTAATTGCCTTTAGTGTGTTCAGCACTCTATTAGGCAATTTTAGGGCTACAGAAGAAGCAAAAGAAGGTCAAATTAGAGTTCACACCTTTCCAAATTAAGTTCCATGACAACTTAATTCCTCCCTCTCCCTCCTCAAAATTAAATATATATATATACAGTGAAGGGAAATCATTCCTGCTGGCTGATTACTTAGCTAACATAATGCTAAATCATGGAACTATGATTGTGCATCTTTTAAGTTACTTCCTTTCTTCTCTAGGGAGCATTTGAGCTGTGCGAAGATTAACAAGACAGACACAGCCATTGTCCTTCATTATTTAACATCTAAGGTTCTCAAAGCACTTGGGCAACTCAGTAATAATATCTTTATTAGTCAACAAAGGACTCTTTGCCATTGTAGAAATGGGAAATAGGGGGTTTAGAAAAAATTAAAAGGCGTATTACTTATAAAGCCTTAGAGTCCCTGTGAATGAACTTCAGGTAAATGGCACAACCTGTTAATGGAGCTCTTTGGTACATCAGTCACTGCACTGTATTGGATGAGGCTCAAGTCATGCCCACCTTAAAGTGCATTCTGTCTTTGATGAATAATGTGATAATAAAATTCCAGAGCAATTAATTTCAGATGGTTTGCTATAAATTAATATAATGGTAAATTTGTTAATTAAGGATACAATTCCTCACCTTAAAGTAGTTAGGTCTTAACTACATTATTCTTTCCCTAAGTATTTTAGTTGACGTGACTTCTCACTTAAGAGCCCTGATAATAAAATGTGGATCTATGAGACATATTTCAGAGGATACTCTGTATCATTAGCTATTAACGATTACCAAACCTGTTTAGTTGTATTAGGAAAAAACGACATTCTCCATTCTTATCACTTATTCCTTAAGATGCAAACAACATCTTACTAAAACTATTCAAGAAAAACTAAAAAGAGTACCATATCATATAATTTACTATTGTGGTGTCAACACTAAATGAAAAAGTATTATATGTCTATTATGTGTTTCTGATGCTAAAAGCTAATTTCTGATAAGTAAACCTATACAGAAAAAGAGAACTCACTTTAAACCAATAACAATATTCATTTACAAATGAATCCTATAAATATCTCATGAATGCTGAATTTTTCATAATTGAGTACTAGAAGTAGCTTTCCCATCTAAGAATCTCCTGAAGACACTGCCATGTCCTCACATGAGTCATGAACTCATACCTCTATGTCTAGGATTTAATGGGGGCAAGGACATGAAATTAAAAGCATGTGGGAGGACTGTCGGTTCTCAATTATTTAGGTGCTGATTTATGTTGACTTTTTACTTGTCTTTCTTCTTTCCACCTGCTTTTCACCATCTCATTAATTATCTTTCCCAAGAAAAGGTGACAAGAAAGGACAGAAGATAGGAAAAGAGGTGAATATTCCGTCCATCCTCTGGTACTTCATTTTTGGCACTTCCAGAAAGGAATATAATAACAATGATGGAGTATTGTGACCAAATGGGGGTTTTAGATTATCTAAAGGTTTCATTCTTTCAATCCCTCCTTTCTCTCTTTTGTATGAATGAAGGAGAGTTGCTGTTATTTCTCCATTATTGGAATATTAGGATAAGCTTGAATCCATTTTGGCTAAATAGTATATCAGATTTACCTTTTAGGGCAAGAATCTATACTATGGTAAAAAAGTAGCTATTGTGAACTAACAATTCCATTTAAGCAAAAGGGAAGCTTTAAATGTGCAAAGTAATAGAATTTGGACAGAGAATAAAAATATATATGCAGGGTCCCCGTAAGGAGCTGGGGAAAAATGTAGAGGTGTTGGGCTTCCTCACTTGGATTGTTACTGATGTTCTCACAAACACTGAGGACTGGTGGTTGGTATGCCGAGCCCTCTATCATGGGACTTGCCCTTATGAAGCTTGTCACTGCAAAGGAGAGTCAAAATCTGCTTATGGTTGTGCCTGAGTCTCCCCGGGTGCCTCTTTGTTGCTCAGATATGGCCCTCTCTCTCTAATTAAGCCAACTCGGCAGGTGAACTCACTGCCCTTCCCACTACATGGGATCTGACTCCCAGGGGTGTGGATCTCTCTCGCGACATGGGATATGACTCCACGGGATGAAACAGGACTCAACATTTTGGGATTGAGAACATCTTCTAGACCAAAAGGGGGATGCAAAATGAAACGAAATAAAGTTTCACTGGCTGAGAGATTCCAAATGGAGTGGAGAGGTCACTCTGGTGGGCATCCTTATGTACTATATAGATAATGCTTTTTAGGTTTTAATGCATTGGAATAGCTAGAAGCAAATACCTGAAACTAACAAACTGCAACCCGGTAGCCTTGACTCTTGAAGACAATTGTATAGCAATGTAGCTTACAAGGGGTGACAGTGTGATTGTGAAAGCCTTGTGGATCACACTGTTTGTCCAGCGTACAGATGGATGAGTAGAAAAATGGGGACAAAAAACTAAATGAAAAATAGGGTGGGGGGGATGATTTGGGTGTTTTTTTTTACTTTTATTTTTTATTCTTATTTTTACTTTTTCTGGTACAAGGAAAATGTTCAAAAAATAGATTGAATGCACAACTATATCATGGTACTGTGAACAACTGATTGTATACTTTGGATGACTGTATGTTATGTGAATATATCTCAATAAAATTGAAAAAAAAAACATAATGCAAATGTTGAATTAATGATGGTACAGTTCTTTATTTTTCTATGATGGAGAATGTGAGTTTCTTGGTAAATTGATTTTTTAAATTGCTGAATTTTCTCCAAAAGCATTCTGTATCCCACTTGATAGGATATGGAATCAACTCTGAATAAGAAGTGTGTGAAAGTGATTTATAATCTGTAAAACACTATGCAGACTATTATATTTTGGCAATGAAGTGTTGATTTCTTTCAACCTCTGCAATTTGGGTTGTGTCACCTGCTGTTTTAGCTGTGCCAACATGGGCAAAATTGAGAGCTGAAGTAATCAGGCAAATAATTCAGGTCAAAATTATGACTGAGAAAGAAGCTATTTGGCAGTTTCTCTTTGCACTGATTCAAGTCAGTTTGTAATAGTCCAGTTTTTACACACAAACACACACCCAAAAGCTGCAAATAAAAACATGTAAGCCAATGAAATTCAAGTAATTTTCATTAGGAATTTCATATTTATGTATGCCTTCCTAATTTCCCCTTCTGAAAAAACTGCAATTAAGATGGATATATCTGGTCATAATAGTCCCCACCACCCACTGAATTTTGAGGAATGGTATGGCAAAATCAGCCACGAACCAACTCACAACATTCCCCCAAACATCCTCACAGAGAAACTGCATGATCCCAAGTCATTCCTCTGAAAATTTTTCCTGATATTTAAATTACCATCCTTTTTCCTCATTAATTGAGGAAACTATGATAGCCAAGTAACCACTTCTATATTGTTTTACTGAATGAACATTTCAGGGGGAAATTTTTGCAATAATAAACAGAAACCTCTTTCAATCTATGGTACAGATGTCTGACTGTCAACCTATTCATGCTAGCCTTCCATGTCATAGAGGGGTTACTGAGATGTAGTTGCCAAGCCAGGAACTCCATTTCCCAACAACCTTCCTAGGTGGGACCATGTGACTAGTTCTTGCCAACAGAATGTAAGCAGAAGTCATGTGTGTGTCTCTTCTAGGCTGAGGTATTTAAGAAGAGAGTATCTCGGCAATCCCTTTTTTTTTTTTTAACTGTCTCTGTCCCATGTAAACTTGAAAACCTTTTGTTAAAGACGGTAGGGGCAAAAGATGGAAGGAACCTGGGTCCTAGAATCATCTTTTGAGGGACAGCCAGCTGATTAGCAACATCTATTTTAGAATTTTGTGAGTGAGAAATCAACCTCACTTGTCCTTAAGCAATTATACATTTTTGGCTTTGTTTTTTTAATACTCTCATTTAGACAAATCCTATCCCAGCATTTTGAACAGGGTGCATTTCTCTAGGAAGCTTCTTTCACTAGATGATGATGATGATGAGGCTAAAATGTATAAATTGTTTATGGTTTTAAATCCCCTACAGATATCAACTCACTCAATCCTTATAACAACCCTATGAAGTAGGTATTATTTTATTCCCATTTTCAGAAGAGAAAATTGAGGCACAGGGAGGTTAAGATCACACAGTAACAGCAACTGAATTTAAATAACAGACAATACATTTCCAGGTAAAAAATAAGACACTTCTACCCTACATTTTATATGACAAATATCAATGTATTTCAATTTATATTTTAACACATACTGCAGCTAGGTAATAAAACTATGGACTGGTAATATGATTTATTAAAAATACCAGTAATTCAGGAAATAACAAGTTGTCACTAATAACTAAAATAAAGAAGAGAAACCATTTGAAGTCTGAACTGTTTCTTTCATAACAGGAAGAAGCAGTTTTAAATTGGGGGTAGCAAGATCAACCAGCACAAATAATTATCCAA
This sequence comes from Choloepus didactylus, assembly GCF_015220235.1. Classification (NCBI taxonomy): domain Eukaryota; kingdom Metazoa; phylum Chordata; class Mammalia; order Pilosa; family Megalonychidae; genus Choloepus; species Choloepus didactylus. The sequence continues at coordinate 52,120,430 of NC_051310.1, read as the reverse complement.
TAACAGAAAAACGAAAGAAATTTGATTCCATAAGATGCCTTATTATAATCACATTTAGCTCCCTTCTATCACTTGCCTTTTTATCCCTCATTCAAAGGCCTATTGTGCCAATATTTGTTAGAAAAAGTTCAGTGATATTGCTGAACCATTGTTCTCTCTCCTTGTTTCAGACAAGGCCCATAAAATAGGAACTTCCTCCATCATGGAAGTGCCTTTAGCCCTTCTCTCAATTTCATTTACTTCTTCCCAAGAGAAGAATGGATTCCTCCAGTGCTGGGTGGGGCAAAGGAGCTACAATCTCCCTCCCACTGTGGCCTGCCTCTCTCTCCTCCTCTCAAACTGCACACCCGCTCCTCTCCTCCATCCAGTAGGAAGCTCTGCTGGATGGACAGTTCAAGCAGGAGGAGAAGCAGCCTGTTTTACCACCACCAAGTGTGTAGGCTGAGCCCTCTGACCCAGGGGTACTAGAAATAAATGTAGGCGCTTATCTGACTGGATCAGTTCAGAACTCTGAGGGGAAGGAGTGAGATTTATTGGCACTCTGAAACTCCCACAGATATACGGGATTGTTTATTTAACAATTTCCCCCAAGCTAAAAATTACCACTTACCATCCTGTCATGCTACAGTGAGCAAGTGTTCAAACAAGGTGTGATAAGCCCCTCACCTTGGAAGACTGAATACACCAGCATGAGCAAACTTGGTCCTTCAATGCACGGAAACCTCAGTAATGGAATTCTGCCCATATCACAGGGAAGTATGCAGACTCTCTGCCTTGTGCTCTCCTTTGTCTGATACCATGTTATGTGAGGAAAGCAAACATTGCCCATCATCATCATCTTGTGTACAGTGACTCATCCATCTCTTGGTTTAGAGGCTGTGCCAGTTTGGATATATTATATCCCCCCAAAAGCCATATTCTTTAATGCAATCTTGTTGGGGCAGATTTATTAATCTTTCTGATTAGGGTGTGACCTCTTGATTGAATGTTTCCATGGAGATTTGACCCCACCCATTCAAGGTAGGTCTTGATTAGTTTACTGGAGTCTTTAAAGGGAGCTCACACACAGACAGCAGCTGAGACAGACATTTGGAGATGGCCATTGAAAGCAGTTGCTTGGAGACATTTGGAGATGCTAGCCCAGAGTTTGCTCCTGAGGAGCTAAGACAAAAAATGAGAGAGGCTGACACTTACAGATGCTCAAAGATGCAGACAGAAAGACATTTGGAGATGCTAAGCCAAGAGATGAAGCCCAGAGTTTGCCCCAGAGAATCTAAGAGAGACCCAGAGACATTTTGGAAAATGCCATTTTGAAACACAACCCAGGAGCAAAGGACCAGCAGACACCAGCCACATGCCTTCCCAGCTGACAGAGGTGTTCTAGATGCCATCAGCCGTTCTTCAGCGAAAATGTAGAACTATAAATTTGTAGCCTAATAAACCCCCTTTATAAAAAGCCAATCCATTTCTGATGTTTTGCATAGTGGCAGCATTAGCAAACCAGAACAGAGGCATACTCTAAAATCCTTTCCTTGGGAGTCTGCTTGCTTTTATGTTTGTTTGGCTTTCATCTTCACCCACAAGCTTTCACTTCTTTATGCCTTAACACTTCCTCTTCTCCCATTAATAGCTACTCATCAGCTGGCAACAGAGTACATTATACTTGCTAAAGCTGAAATGGTGAGGCCACATACCATTTTAGCAATATCTCCTTTGAGCCTGTGCCAACCCTGGGGCTTTGTTGTCAAAATGTCCTTCTATTGTAACTGCTACCCACTGCAGGCTCTTTCTTCCCCTTGGCCATTAACATGGTTACAATCCTTCCAGATAATCTCTGGAATAAAAAGGAAATCTGTGATGGCTTCTTCAGCCCAGGTGAAGGAAGTTTTAGGGAGGAACTCTGAATGCCAGTCTTTTTATCAGAATTCCTCCTTTTCTTGGTAGGCAAGGGTGTCTAATGAGATGGACACCACATGTTTAGCAAAACAGAGTGAACATTTTTCCTTCAGTTTCTTCTAAATTTTTGAAAACCAAAGATGGGGAAAAGGAAAACTAACTTATTTTGTGTCTTTCCTGTGCCTAGTCTGGGGTGCATAATGTAGCCCCTACCTGTCTTTTCAGCCTCCTCTTGCTTGATGCTTGCCCTTGCCCTCTGCATCCCAGGCACACTGACTTTCTTTCAGTTCCTTGAATGTGCTGTGCCCTAATGGGCTTTCGTATGCACTATTCCCTGCCTCGGAAAACATTTTCCTCCTTCAGCTAACAGTTCCTCTTCATCCTTCAATCTCTTCTCACTCATTGCTTCCTCCAGGAAGGCTTCCCTGATGTCTCTGGCCAGTTCAGTACTTTTGTCATAGACTACCCTGGCCCCATATGGCTCTGCTATGAAGCACTGATAACAATTGAAATTTTAACTTTATTTTTTATGGTTATTTTATTTTCTCTCTGTATATAACTAGATTGCATGCTTCATGATGGCAGAAACCATGTATGTTTCTGCTCAGCATCATGCCTGGCACATACTAGTCACTCAATAAAAAGGTGTTGAATAAACAAATGAATTACTTCCTTTAATTCTCAGAAAATCTTGTGCTTTAGATATTTTCAATCCCATTTTTTAAGATAAAGAAGCACTGTTTGCTGGGTTAAATGATTTGTCCAAGTCACGGTACATAATAAAGTCTGAGACATATTTACTCATACATTCATCCAATATTTATTGTGACCACTGTATGCTTTGCTCTGTGCCAGACACTGGAATAAAACAACAAATAAGTCACTGTCCTTTTCAGGAGCTCCTAGTCTATTTGAGTGAGAGAGGTGTGTAAGCAAATAAGTCAAATAAAATGTTACACATGTTGGAATGCTTGTCCAGCATACAGCTGGAAGGGCAGTGAATCCTGAAATATAAGCAAATGTTTACCAAATAGACAAGTAATCAGAGGCTTTAGGGCAGAGGGAGCCCTGGGAGAAAAGGCATGTAAGAACACGAAAGTGCAGCACCTGGAATAGAGAGAACAGACTGGAGGTGCAGGAACATGGGCTAGGAGGCTGGAGAGGGGGCAGGATCAGGTCATGGAGGTCCTCATATGCCAGATAAGGACTTTGGATACTACTAATAGCAACAGGGAGTCACAGAAGGGACTAGGCAAGGGAGATCTCTCAGAAAAGTCAATCTGGATGGGATGAGTGGTAGACACATTAGGGCAGATGAGTCTGGAAACAGGCAAATCAAAGAGCAGATGCAGGGGATGATAAAGAAAGAGAAATCAACAAGATTTGATACTCGGTGGTTGTGAAACATAAGAGTGAAGGAGGAGTCTGGGTGATCCCTGAGTTTCAGGCATGGCTGGTTGGGTGGATGGTAGTATTACTTTCCCACATATGAAGGGGAGAAAGAGACTTAGAAAGATAGAAAATGAATTATATTTGGAGTCCATTGAGTTTGATCTGCCTGAGAGACATACAAGTGGAGCTGCCCACTGGGCTAAAGAAATGAGTGTGGGAAACCTCAGCCTAATGGTGGAAGGTGGAGCCATGGTTATGAAAGAGGTCACTGGGGAAAGGCTGCAGAGAGGGAAGGGAATCCCAAGTCATGAAACCTACATTTAAAGTGTGGACTGAGGAGCTGGAGCCAACAAAGGAGATGAAGATTTCTATCATTTTTATTCTAAACAATAGAGAATGGGAAACTATTCCTAACATATAAAGAAAAGCATGCTCTTTTCCTGATATATTCCTTATGTGGACATTTTCATGTGTTTTGGCACATTCTTAGGCTGCTTACTGACTCTGAGAACTTGCCTGACCTCTTTTAAAAGAACACAGTTCAGCTCTGTGGATACACATTTAAATTGTCTATATTCTGCTAAATTTTTTTTTTTTTTAATTTAAGGAAACTTTTTCTTTAATAAAAGCAGCAGGAGACCTTAACGTGAGGAGCTTGCAGTACAGTGAGGAATGTTTATATCGTATGAATTATTAGGTACATACTTACAACACTGATATTAATTACTGCTTGGGGTGGTGGCCAAAATATTTAATGCTATTTTGTCTCATAAATCTACTTTTTCTTTAAGTTGTGAGGCTCTCTTTTTAAGCAATGTAATTACTAGTTTGTACCATTTTTTAACTTTGACCACAGAAATAATTGTCTTCACAAACTTTTTACAGCCTTCTGTATTTATCTTTCAACCTTGACTACAGAAATAGATTTTCCACTTGACAAATCTTCTACACCTTTCTGTATCCATCTAAGCTTTATTCCACATTCCTATCCTTAAACAATCAGTCATTTAGGACAAAGCTACTTGCCTTTTTCCCTTAACTAGAAAAACATTCTTTATACCTTCTATACAACATGCAATTACCACTAAAATCAAACTTGTTAGAATGATGCTAAATATTTAAAACAAAACATTCTTTATAGAGAGAGGAAGTTAAAGTCTTCCTTATCAGATTCCTTAGTAGAGACATTATTTTATGACACTGGTTTGACAATTTGCATTTTTGCTGTTTTTTAAATTGTATTAGTTACTTTTTTTTTCTTTATTTTTTTTTTCATTTTTATTGAGATTGTTCAGATACCATACAATTATCCAAAGATCCAAAGTGTACAATCACTTGCCCCTGGGTACCCTCATACAGCTGTGCATCCATCACACTTAATTTTTGTTCAATTTTTAGAAACTTTTCATTACTCCAGACAAGAAATAAAGTGAAAGATGAAAAAAGAAAAAAAGAAAAGGAAACTCTAATCCTCCCCTATCCCTAACCAACCTCCCTCAATTGTTGACTCATAGTATTGGCATAATATATTTGTTACTGTTTATGAAAAAATGTTGAAATACTACTAACTGTAGTATATAGTTTGTAATAGGTATATAGTTCTTCCCTATATGCCCCTCTATTATTAACTTGTAATTGTATTGTCATACATTTGTTCTGGTTCATGGAAGTGATTTCTAGTATTTGTACAGTTGATCATGGACATTGCCCAATATAGGATTCAGTTTTATACATTCCCATCTTTTGAACTCCAACTTTCCTTCTGGTGATATATATGACTCTGAGCTTCCCCTATCCACCTCATTCACACACCATTCGGCACTGTTAGTTATTCTCACATCTTGCTACCGACACCCCTGTTCATTTCCAAACATTTAAGTTCATCCTAATTGAACATTCTGCTCATACTAAGCAACCACTCCCCATTCTTAAGCCTCGTCCTGTATCTTGGTACCTTGTATTTCATGTCTATGAGTTTACATATTATAATTAGTCCCTATCAGTGAGACCCTGAATTGTCCTAATGTGTCTGGCTTATTTCATTCAGTATATTGCCCTCGAGGTTTTGTCATCAACCCATTTCTTTTTAATATGTTTTTGTTCACTCACCATACATTCCATCCCAAGTAAATAATCAATGGTTTTCTGCATGGTCATATATTTATGTGTTCACCACCTTCACCACTATCTATATAAGAGCATCTACATTTCTTCCACAAGGCAGGAGGGAGAGTCAAAGAAGGTAGAGAGGCAAAAGAAAGAGGAAAAAAAAAATGACAGCTAGGAAGCAGCAAAAGGAAAAATAACCTTAAATCAAAGTAGAATAAAGAATCAGACAATACCACCAATGTCAAGCGTCTAACAAGCCTCCCCTATTCCCCCCTCTTATCTGCATTCACCTTGGTATATCACCTTTGTTACATTAAAGGAAGCATAATACAATGATTCTATTAGTTACAGTCTCTAGTTTATGATGATTGCATCCCTCCCCCAATGCCTCCCCATTTTTAACACCTTGCAAGGTTGACATTTACTTGCTCTCCCTCGTAAAAGAACATATTTGTACATTTTATCACAATTGTTGAATACTCTAGATTTCACCAAGTTACACAGTCCCAGTCTTTATCTTTCCTCCTTTCTTGTGGTGTCTCACATGCTCCTCACCTTCCTCTCTCAACCGTATTCATAGTTACCTTTGTTCAGTGCACTTACATTGTTGTTCTACCATCTCCCAAAATTGTGTTCCAAACCACGCACTCCTGTCTTCTATCACCCTGTAGTGCTCCCTTTAGTATTTCCTGTAGGGCAGGTGTCTTGTTCACAAAGTCTCTCATTGTCTGTTTGTCAGAAAATATTTTGAGCTCAACCTCATATTTGAAGGACAGCTTTGCTGGATACAGGATTCTTGGTTGGTGGTTTTTCTCTTTCAGTATCTTAAATATATCACACCACTTCCTTCTTGCCTCCATGGTTTCTGCTGAGAGATCCGCACATAGTCTTATGAAGCTTCCTTTGTATGTAATGGATTGCTTTTCTCTTGCTGCTTTCAGGATTCTCTCTTTGTCTTTGACATTCGATAATCTGATTATTAAGTGTCTTGGCGTAGGTCTCTTCATATCTCTTCTGTTTGGAATATGCTGCGCTTCTTGGATCTGTAATTTTATGTCTTTCATAAGAGATGGGAAATTTTCATTAATTATTTCCTCTATTATTGCTTCTGCCCCCTTTCCCTTCTCTTCTCCTTCTGGGACACCAATGATACATACATTATTGTACTTTGTTTCATCCTTGAGTTCCCGGAGATGTTGCTCATATTTTTTCATTCTTTTCTCCATCTGCTCCTTTGCGTGTAGGCTTTCAGGTGTTTTGTTCTCCAGTTCCTGAGTGTTTTCTTCTGCCTCTTGAGATCTGCTGTTGTATGATTCCATTGTGTCTTTCATCTCTTGTGTTGTGCCTTTCATTTCCATAGATTCTACTAGTTGTTTTTTTGAACTTTTGATTTCTGCCGTATACATTCCCAGTGCTTCCTTTACAGCCTCTATCTCTTTTGCAATATCTTCTCTAAACTTTTTGAATTGATTTAGCATTAGTTGTTTAAATTCCTGTATCTCAGTTGAAGTGTACATTTGTTCCTCTGACTGGGCCATAACTTTGTTTTTCTTAGTGTAGGTTGTAATTTTCTGTTGTCTAGGCACAGTTTCCTTGGTTATCCAAATCAGGTTTTCCCAGACCAGAACAGGCTCAGGTTCCAGAGGCAAGAAATATTCAGTATCTGGTTTCCCTGAGGGTGTGTCTTAGAAAATTGCTCCACCCTTTGATGCCTCAGGTCACTGTGCTTTTCTGCCCAGCAGGTGACGCTTGTTAGCTTTTAATTCTTGACTGGTGTGAGGAGGTATGGCCGTGTTCCCCCAGGCTCTGGGGTCTGGTTCTGAATGGAAAGGGCCCCACCCCTTTCCTCCTAGAGAAGACAGACCCCCCAGGTGGAGGTCATTAGCATTTCAATGGTCTCTCTCTCTGCTTGTGCTGTCTCCACCCTTCCCAGAGTCACAGCCCTGGAAACTGAAAATGACTGGGGCTTTCTCCACTGAGCCAAAAAAGAAACAGTCCCCTTCAGACCCAGTCCAAGGCGACCCTCCGGCTCTCCCAGGTCAGTCGTCGCCCAAAGCCTCTGTCTGTTTTTTGGGGATGTGTACCTGTAGTGAGCAGTTCACACTCGCTACTTAAAACCCCAGTTGGAGCTCAGCTGAGCTATATTCACTTGCTGGGAGAGAGCTTCTCTCTGGCACCACAAGGCTTTGCAGCTCGGGCTGTGGGGGAGGGCGTCTCACGACTTGGTTCCGCAGGTTTTAGTTACAGATTTTATGCTGTGATCTTGGGCATTCCTCCCAATTCAGGTTGGTGTATGATGAGTGGATGGTCTCGTTTGTCCCCCCACAGTTATTCTGGATTATTTACTAGTTGTTTCTCGTTTTTTGTAGTTGTTCCAGGGGGACTACTTAGCTTCCACTCCTCTTTATGCCGCCATCTTGCCCAAGTCTCCTATGCTGCTAAATTTTTAAATTATTGTTCATAACCTTGTTGCTCTTTCTTCCTCCCCCTACCTCCACACTGCAGTCTCAGAGGAGAACATTAAGGCAAAGACGTTAAATGATTTACCAAGGGTTACATTACTAATAGCAGGGCAGGAATTTAAATCCAGAATCATTGAATTTAGTTCTACCAGGGCTTGAAAGAAAAATTCATAGATAATCCTGCACTAGTTGGTATTTCCCTCACATTCTGGCCTTGGTCCTTCATTCACCACCCTGTGACAGGCACTGGGTCAGCACCATGAATCAAAGATGAAAATATATGGTCCTTGTCTTCAGGGAACTCCTGGGCTGGTGGGAGCCTGTGCTGGCAAACAGGCAATTAGAAGACACTGTGATTCCTGCTGTGAAAGAGGTCTTTGTGTACCGCCATGAAGGGTGGAGAATGATGTTGAACTCTATCCTGAGGCATGGAAAGGATTCTCAAAGTTGCAAAACATGTACTGAAATCCAGCTTTCTTAGTGTGCAGGCTAACCATAAAGGCAAAGAAATTCAAATGAATGAGGGGCGGTAACCAACATTAATAAAACTTCACATCAACTTGGATTTACATCCAACTGTCATGAAACCAAGAAGAAGCTCAAAGGGAAGAAAAACCTTAACAGAAGGAAGTGTTACATAACTGTGCCAAGTAATCAAAGCTGGTGGTTATCAGACTCCAAAGAAAATAAGAAACAGAAGCATTCTGAGCTGGAATGAAGAATCTAGGAAAGTAGACAGCCAAGGTCTGGTGTAGATCTCAGGCACTTCACCACTTTTTCTTTCCTTTTTTTTTTTCTTTTTTTTAAAACTGTTTAAGGGCAATTTCATTTCTATTTGTTTCTTGTTGTTGCTGCTGACAAAAGACAGAGGAAAGTGAACTGCTATAACACAAGCTCAGTTTGTAACAGTGAGTCTAATTTTGTCATAAAGAGAAAGGTAAGCACAGGAAGGTGCTGCAATATCAATTGTTCCACAAATATATATTCATTGCACATGCACCTGTAAAGATGTTAGAGGTTGAGGCATTAGACGTGGAAGCAAGTAGAAGCCTTTTGAATTGTGATTCCATCTCTCCCTTTCCCTGTAGAGCTGGATGCCACTCCAGGGAGAGGCAGTACACAGAAGGCATGACTATTAATATATAATAATACGTAATAATTACACAGTAATACTGAGCAGACCACAAAAAGCACCTTTTACATCCATCATTTCCTTTGTCCCCCAACAACCCAATGGAACTGGCATCTGATCCCCATTTTGCAGATAAAGAAAACAGAAGTTTCTGGAACAAGGTCACATGGACAGGACAGTGGGACTGTAATTTGAACCCAGGTCTCATGGGTTCCATCAGTCAGCTACCTCCCTTCTACTTTCTTCACTAAATGAAGATCAAAGCATATCTTTCAGACCATTTTCTTTATTTTTAATAACTTCATTGTAGACTTTAATATCTTTATAGAAACCCAAATCCCCAAAATTTTAGTCTTCAACTGTTTTCCTGTTACGCTCTGTTCCAATTATTGTTGCTGTATATGCTGATGTTTTACTTAGTTGTAATTAGGATATATTTTCGAGTCTCTGCTTTTTCTATACAATGTTATATCAAAAACAGGCCCCATGTTCTGACATGGTTCACATCACTTGTCATTTTAATAGCCATAAAATACTCCCTTCTGAACAAATTTTGGTTTTCTTCTAAATAATCATGGCCAATTTTCATGTATCCTTTTCCCCACATTCCTACTTTTTTGCCATTGAGTTATTTACAAATCACAAGAATTTTTGAAGTGCCTATAATTTAAAATTTACCTTTTTTTGTACAGTGAGTTCCTTGGATATCCGACTTGATTAAAATTGCAAGGATGTTGAAGTGAGTAGGTTGATGGGGTAGATAAGAATTATTTTAAAAAATAAAAGATAGCTTTGCAAACATCCCTGTAATCAATTTTTTTTTTTAAATTTTGGGGATTTGGGTTTCTATAAAGATAATAAAAATGAACAGCTCTTGAAGATATAATGAAAGGATATATAGACCCACAGTAAAGAAAGGTGGGTCATGGAGGCATTGTTATCAGAAGAACAGCTACTCAGCAACGATATTCAACAAAATCTGTGTCAGGAAAGGAAAGTAGATTGGGGTTTTTATCCTTTGGTTTCAGACTTTTTTTTTAAAAGCAAAAAACAAACAAAAAAACTGGACAGAAGAATTAAAGTTGAAAGTTGAAAAGATAAAATAACTTTCTATCAATTTCAGCAATTTCCCCCTGAGTTGGCAAAGCTAGAAGCACCTTAAAGCACTAATAAAGTTTCACTGCACACAGTTGCAGAAATGTAAGAAGTTAAGTCAGCTTTTTGTCCTGTATTTTACCTAAATTAATTATTAAGAGCCAAAAAAAGAGCTAAAATATTGACAACTGGACGAGGTAGAGTAATACTTGATAATGATTTTCTGAGGGCTTATAAGGTTCTATTTTTCTGGCCTGGGCCCTGATTTATGGCTGACATATTACCACAAGGAAAGGAACATATTTTATCAATACCTTTTCAGGGAGCTGCTATATATGTTACCAAACAGCACTGTTACTATGTTGGTATAATTTTTCTCTTTCCTATCTCAGTCATGAGTTTCCCATTTTTCAAAAGGAGATTGTTTTATTTTAAGGGCTACAAGGATGTGGTGGAGAGAGTTGGAACTGCCCTGCAGTCCATGCTGAGTGACCATTCAGCAGAGAGCTGCAGTTGTCCTCATTACTGTGACTAATTACTAATTACTCTGCTCAGCACTTTGCGCACTTTGCATGTACCATCTACTTTACAACTCCCAACACCCTCATAAAGAACATTCTGTTGTCCTGATTTTAGACATGAAGAAAGCAAGGCCAAGAGAGGTTACAAAGGTTGTCCAAGGAGGACAATTGGTGACTGAACTAAGTTGTGAATCCAAATCTATCTCCTGTTCCTATGTTATATCACCTCTTTACATGCCTATGTATATATTTTTCTGGTCAGTCAATCACAAATATCTCTACATTACCATTGTATGTGCAGTCAGATGGAGAAAAATATACTCATCAACATTCTGAGTTAGGTGGGCAGTGGAGGGAGAACCAGCAAGAAAGCAGCCCAGGAAGGGCCACACCTGATAGGAGAAGCAGTGGGAGGGGGCCTGGATTATATCCCCCAAGAGGCTGGGTGCACAAGGGAATATCACATGAACATTAGAAGGGTGGAGGATGAGATGCCTGGGAATGTATAAACAGGGGAGAGAGGAAGAACAGCTGAGGTGGTCAAAGCTGTGGAATGTGGGATAGGTTTCCTCTCTATAGTCCCTCCAATTTTCAGCGAAGAGATGAAACCACACAGTGCTCTGTGGGTTGGGATTTCTTGTTGAGAGCAATGAAGGAGCAGCCTCCAGACTCAAAGGTCATGGGGCCGTGGAAACAGTGAGACCAAACCTTCTGCTTTCTCCTGGAGGAAACAAGGGGAAGGGAGCGGGGCCAGTACACCTGAATAATACAGGTGTATCAGGCACTGAGGGCATCCGCAGGCACGTTGGGTTATTGTTCCTTCCTTTAGGAACACGTAGGATAAAAGGAGCCAAGAAAGACACAGCAAGCCCAAATAAAACAGTGAATTCAGAATTCATTTTAACTACCTCACATATGACAGCAGGAGCCACAGAACACAGAATGTTATAATTAAAGGAATTCCAAAGGTTATCCAAATGCAAGCTCTTTCTCCACCCATAGCCCTTCCGTAGCATCCCTGACTAGTGGCCTTTAAGTCTCTCACTGAGCCCCAACCAAGTTACATTCTTCGCATGTCTACCAAAGCCTTGTATTGGGCAGGCACTGAAGTGATGACAAGTTTATAACGGGATCAGAAATTTCCTAGCATTCCCTTCCTCAAACGTACATTATGGTTTCTAGCTGCATCTCCAATAAAAGTTACACTCCAATCATGGAGGTAAGGCATTTTTTTTTTCTATTACCTCAATCTTACAGCTATCTGGGATCGCCTTATAGTAGAGCAGCTACCCTTTCCATTCCCTGCATAACTCCTACATGCTCACTCTCTTCCAGTGCATATACCAGCACTGCCAAACACCGGTTCAGCTCCTTCTCCTCACATGCTGCTAATATCAACTCCTCCATTAACCCCTTTTGGAGTACTATCAGCTTATTCTAAATCTCATAAAATTGGAAATGGTTGGTAGCACAAGAGTTGAAAGCTAGGTGGGAACAAGGGCACTGGAATTAACTGAGCATCTCCCATATGCCAGGCACTGCACTAAGAACTTTAAACTCACTGCAACTCCATTAGGTAGCTCAGTGGTTGTCCCATTTTTTCAGATGAAGAAACTGACCACAGAGATATCAAGAAGCCTACGTAAGGTTAAACAAACAGGGATGTAATTTTTTTTTTTTTTAATTCCCAGGAGATGTGGGGCTTGAGCTGGGTCAAATTTGGGCAGTATTTATAGATGCAGAAGGGGGAGGCACCAAAGTAATCCACAGGAACCAACACAGCTAGATAATTCATAGGGAAGGGTAGAAAGGATCATGAACCCAAATAAGCAGCTGGGGTCTGAAACTGGGCAGTGGACATGAAGTTTGACCCACAGTGATCTTGACACTGAGGCTTATTTCTGGCCCAGCCCCAAAACTTTTTACATGCATTGTCCTGGGGTCCAAAGCAGTTCAAGATGTGACCAGACTATACATCAAGCAGCTGGCCTGCCACAACGGGCCCAGACCACACCTGGAGGAAGCAACCCTCCTCAACCTTGGTGGGCACTGGGCATGTTATTGGCAGTTCAGGATGGTGCTGATAGATTCTAAGAGCACCACCACCACTACCACCTCACAGGAGTAAATAAGTCTTCAAACAGAAATTTAGGGATGAGCTGGTATCCTAAAAAAAGGAAAGCCATGATCATCCCCTGATCCTTGGTTATGTTCTTCATCTTTGCCCTACAAGTATGTAGAAAGCTAAGAGTGTCATTCAGGCAGGAGTAGGCTCTTACTGTGGTCCTACTGAGATTGGGAGCTTGGAAATGAGAAGAACTAATGAGTTGGTTTCTGGCCTTTGTAGGGAGTTGAAAGACAGCATCCACCATCCTGGACATTTGTCTATCCGTAAAACTAAAGCCAGAGCTGACAGTAGATTTAAATGAAGGTGTAAGTAGCCAGGTCTCATCCCATTATTCTTAGATTCCCATGGTCCTTAAAGATTATCTAGATTAACCATGAATCTAATGTCTGATGGTCTTTACAACATCTCCACCAAGTAGATATGTACTGTACTTGAATATTTCATCTTTGGACAGATAAGACTGTTTAAAAAAATCTCCTCCATTAATTGAGTCAAAAATCCCAGCAACTACCAATTCTAGTTTTAGAGAAGGGTTATACATGGTATTATCTCCCACAGTACAGTGCAGTAAAAATTCATGACCAATATTGACTCTGTTTTTTTTTAAATCCAAGTCAATGAGGGGAAAAAAAGAACCCTCCTTTACCAAATAAAGGATGGCTATCAGAAATGAATGATAAATATACCTAATAGTGAAACATCAGGAGCACATCTCTTGGCACCAAGAGAAAAAGCAGGAATGGCCACTATCAACACTAGCGTTAAACATTATTCTGAATCCCCTAACCAATGTGATAAATTAAGAAAAATAGTATATATATTTGAAAGGAAGTTAAAAATTATCTACAAATAAAATTCAAGAAAAACAACTAAATTTATTAGAAATAAAAAAAAAAAAGAATTAAGCCTCTGCCCCCAAGGGATGTGGGGAGGGGAGCATAAATCCCCATTCCTCAAGGGTCTTAACTTCCTTTCAAAGAATACAGGAAGGAAAGGAATACAAAAGAGTAACTTTACAGTGGAGAAATATGACAAACACTACCTCAGCCAGGTGACTGAGGTCAATGTCAACAGTGATAAATCATGTTAAAAGTGTGTATCCTTGATATGACATAATGAAAATGGCACTTTACCTCTGTGGTCTCTCTCCCCAAAACCCATATCCTTAGTTTACTCATGAGAAAAACATCAGAAAATCCTTAATAGAGGGGCATTCTACAAAATGCTTGACCAGCACTCCCCAAAACTAGCAGGGCCACCAAAAACAGAGTCTGAGAAGCCATCATGGCCAAGAGGAGCCTAAGAAACCAAGATAATTAGAGATAATGTACCACAGATGGGGTCCTGGAATAGAAAAATATATTAGGTAAAGACTAAGGAAACCTGAATAAACTATGGATTTAATTAATAATCATGTATCAATATTGGTTCATTAGTTGCAACAAATGTATCATACTAATGTAAGATGTTAACAATAGGGAAAACTGGGTAAGGGTATATGGGAACTATCTGTACTATCTTCTCAGTTTTTCTGCAAATCTAAAACTGTTCTAAAAAAATTGTCTATTATGGATATATATATATGAATTAAGAAAGGTGACCTGGACAAGATAAATATACAAAAATGAATAGCCCTCCTATATATCTTTAGCAGTGAAATAAAAAAGAGAACTTAAAAAGCAAAAATCACATTCACAAAATCAACAGGAATATAAAATACTTGGAGATAAATCTAATAAAAATGTGCAAGGCCTCTATGGAGAAAACTATAAATCTTTAACAATAATGTAAAAGACCTGAAGAAGCAGAGGAATACCTCCTATTCCTGCATGGAGCGAACATACATTGGAAAGATGTCTCTTCTACATACATAAACACACATCTATAAATTCAATGCAAAACTACTCAAAATCCTAAGGAGATTTTTCTGGTAAACTTGATATACTGATTTTAACAATCCTCTGTAAGTATAACTATATAAAAATAAACGAAACTTTTTTAAAAGAGCAATGAAGGGTATTTCCTCTTCAGCTAGTAAAATGTACTACAAACCTATGGTATTTAAAATTGTGTAGCATAGATAAACAGATGTAAAAATTAGGTAATGGATCATATAACTTGTCAATTGCTAAAAACAATGGCATCTCATGGTCTGAGTTTGTATTTCCTTCGTTTCCAGAAAGGGTGTACATATTTATAAGTACTTATTGGTTAATTGTTATTTCTTCCTCTGTGAGTTGGCTCATATCCTTTGCACATTTTCTATTAGGTCATTTGTGTTTTTCATATTACTTTTCTGGAGCTATTTATATATCATGATTATTAATCTTGTTTTTACATACATTTCAAAAATCTTCTCCAATGTCACCTTTTATTTTCAACTCTAATTATGGTATCTTTTGTTTACAGATGTTTTAATTTGTATATGGTCATTTGTTTGCTGTAGATATTTGCTGTTACGTCTCTTATTTTTGTGTATTGTGAGTAGAATATTAATCTAATCCTGTTGGAGTATACTTTGGAAATATGCTTTGGTTGAGCCATTTGAGAGAGCAATTCAGAAGTATTTCTTTTTCATACTAAAAATTCACTTTTATGGAACATCTTATTCCTTCTTATTTGAATATTGTTAGAAAGAAACTATCATATGTAAAACCATATTTGCTGAGATAGGTAAGTGAATCTCAATGGCTAAAGAGTAAGTAATTTATCACACTTTTGATTCAATAATTTACAGGAGCATATACTGCAGGGAAGATAGGATGGAAAATAAGAGTGGGAACCAGTAACTTTTTGAACTTATTTGTAAAGTTATATATTCCATTTTTGAATTGATATATCTTATTAATAGAAAAGCTTCCTAAATGCCCTGATAGGTTTAGATCTATTTCTGATCGTCACCTTTTGTTTCCCATTTGACCTGTTTACATAGATCCTACAACAATGCAAAGTTTGATCTAGTGTTTACCTCACTGCACGCATCCTGCAGTAAGTGTTCAAATGGAGAGATGTCTGGGTCTCAGAACTATACATATACTGGCTTATGTTTCAAACTGAGCTGAGTTTTTACCAACTTTAATGCTCCAGTTATTTTCTTTGACACCTTTTCCATTTATACAATAATGTTTTTTTCTATCACTCATGTTAATCTAATTCATGAAACTCTTCAATCCTCAAGCTGTTTTTCTGAATTCTTCCTGCAACACTGATTTCATTTTTTCTTTCTTCATTTTTCATTATGAGTTGATTTTAGTGTCTAATGACATGAGCACATTGCTAAAATCCATAAGAAAATTATGGCAAAAGTAAAACTCATAAGATCTGAGTGCCAAGTTAAATTCTGTCATCTGGCATTTTGTATCTACCTAAATGTTTGTTTCCCTCCCATCTGTTTGGAAATTTATTTAAGTAAATGAACATTTGTCCCAGAATTAATCTGGCTTCCTTATCAAATGGCAAATATCTTTATTTGAGGAAACTTTGCATACTTTATCATTTAGTCCCTACCACACTCTCTATGCTGTAACTATTATTATCCCCATTATACAGATAAATAAACTGATGATGAAAAAGACAAGTTTCTTGCCTAAATTCAGACACTTGTTAAGTGATGTAGCTGAGTTTTGGACTAGGTTTGCTAGTGCCATACTCCCTGGTCTTTCAAACATGAGATCCTTCCACCCTGCCACTCATCCTCGAAGGTCACTGCGGTATTTGTTACTTGACTCTGACTCCAGGTTCAGAGTACTTAATAGTCTCTCTTAGGAGAGAGCATGTCTCAGGCACGTTTTGGAGGCTGATACCCAGCAGGTGTGGGCAACCCATGGAGGCTCCTTTCCTCTTCCTTCCAAAAGTCTTTCTTGTGTTTTCTCTCATTGACCACAAAGTCCCACAATTTCCCCTCCAATCAGAAAGCAGGAGAGTATAGGGAGAAGCTCTCTGCCTCACCACTGAGAAGGCAGAAGAGCCCACCAATAGCCCACACAAGTCCATTCCCAGTGATGCCCACAGGTGCATGAAGTAGAGATGGGGACCAACCCCTTGCTAAATATTACTAAACCTTCCTGTCTGTCTGTTCTAGTCTGCTAATGCTGCCACATTGCAAAACACTAGAAATGGATAGGCTTTTATAAAAGGGGGTTTATTTGGTTATACAGTTACATCTTAAGGCCAAAAAGTGTCCAAGGCAACACATCAGCAATCGGGTACCTTCACTGGAGGATGGCCAATGGCATCCAGAAAACCTCTGTTAGCTGGGAAGACATGTTGCTGGCATCTGCCCCAATTCTGGTTTCAAAATGGCTTTCTCCCAGGACATTCCTCTCTATGCCACAGCTCCTCCTCAAAATGTCACTCTCAGTTGCTCTTGGGGTGTTTGTCCTCTCTTAGCTTCTCCAGAGCAAGAGTCTGCTTTCAATGGCCATCTTCAAAATGTCTGTCTCGGCTCCAGCTCCTCTCTCAGCTTCTGTGCATTCTTCAAAGTGTCCCTCTTGGCTGTAGCAAGCTCGCTGTTTCTGTCTAAGCTTATATAGTGCTCCAGTAATTCAATTCAGACCCACCCTGAATGGGTAGGGCAACACCTCCATGGAAATTATTCAACCAAAAGTCTTGTCTACAGTTGATTGAATCACATCTCCTTGGACATACCCAAAGGATTCCAAACTCTAATCAACACTAATATGTCTGCTCACACAAGATTGCATCAAAGATAATGGCGTTTGGGGGGACATAATACATCGAACTGGCACACTGTCTAAGTTGCTTGAGTTGAAGTCCTATCTCAACAACAATCCATGGAAAGAACAGAGGATTTGTAGTCAGAGAGGCCTGGGTTTGAATCTCAGTGACACTATTTACTAGCGATGTAACTCTGGGTGCAAGTTTTTAAAGTCTTTATTCATATGTAAAATGGGGTGAATAAAACCACATCAAAGGAGTTTTATGAGAAATAAATGATACTGGATATAAACTACCTGCAGTGCCTGTTCCATAATGGGCACTCAATAATTAATAGCTATTATTATTATTACCAGTATTACTATTACTATCAGTAGGGAAGATTACCGCTGGCTTTGGCAAGGGTCTTGCAGCTTATGGATTTTAGGGAAGGGCAGGAAGATTAAGAGTATAGGAAAAAGAGCAAAGACAGGGAAGAGGACAAAAAGGCAAAAAATTATAATCTATGGAAAACACTGCTTTAACTTCTTTTCAAACAGTCTGATAAATATGTAAGCCAAAGTGCTATCATTAGCATAAACTTCTGGTCAATGAATGTCACCTTTGCTGTCTGAGCAATATAGTTATGTGGAGAGAAAAACAGTGACTTCCCTGTGACTGCATTTAGTTGTGAGAGTCTTCATGTCAGAACTTAGTTACTGAACGGCAGCAAAATGAGTAATACCAAAAATACACTTTTGAAGTACCAAATATAATCCTAACAACTATAAAATTGAGCAGTCAGAAATTATTTGGGGAAAGCAATCAAGGGACAGAGAAGTACTTAAGGAATCCTGCTGTGTCTGCATTATTGAAGAGAAGGAAGATACACAGTTCAGATGATTTTCACCTCAAAGGGAGTTGCATTACCAAAGTCTATCTTGAATCAATAATTGGACCCTGAAACACATCTCCCCACCAAGAAAAAGACATCATAAATGTTGGATCCACTTACCCAGAAAACCTATTGCTGAACTTCCCATGAGGGAGTGTAATGGACGTCAAAAGTGCTGGCGCTGGAGTTAAATCCAGCAGGGTTTACTTGAATTGTGTCTTACTAATGTAGGGTTCTGGGAAAGTAAGTGTGCCTCCATAATCCTTGGTTTACTCTTTTATCACATGGGCTTGTGTGAGGAGTAACTGAACCGTGCCTGTGACGGACTGGGCACGATGTCAGCACCTGGTCAGCACCAGTTAACGGCAGTGATGATTAGCGTTGATAGCAGAAGTGCAAACCCGATCTCTATCTGTCTTCTATGCAGCTTTCACCTATAGGCGTGAAGTCAGAACTAAAGAAAATGCCATGCATGAGTAAGAACTGTACTCCCCTTCCAGGGAGAAAACAGATGGGACTTTGTGGCAAAACAGCCCATAGTTCCAGTGCTGGGGGGGTGGAAAAAGGCTGGTGCCAGGGCTGGAGTGGCTGGGGCCACATATGGACCAGTTGATTTGTATAACAGTTATACAGGCAAATGGTTGAAAGTGCAAATGGGACAAAAAGTATAAGATGAAAAGAAAAATGTTTCCTCCCCCTTCCCTGAACCCCCTTAAAGTTGCATATACTTGTGTGTGCTTTAAGAAATTCCTTTATGCATATTTCAGCCTAAGTCAACCTCTATACCTTTTTCTGTACCTCTACTGTATTTATAACTTTTCCTCCTTATTTACCCAAAGGGATTATTCTATATGTGAGCTTTCTCAATTTTTTCCCCCACTAAATAATACATCTGAGAGCTCTTTCCATATCCTCAAATATAGATCTGCCTCATTCTTTGAAGTGATACAAAGATATTCCATTGCATGAATGTACTTTAATTTTTGTAATCTGGAGCCTATCAATTGACATTTAATTTTCTCCCAGCATTTTGTAATAACAATACTTCAATAAACATCCTTGTACATATAATTGACATATTTCTGGCAAGTTTATCAAGGCAATAAGTTTTCAGCAGTGGGACTGCTATTAAAGGGTATGCACTTTTCTTTTCTGTGAAAAATAATGTCACATTTTTTCTTAAAAATAAAGCCCTGATTTTTGCACTCCTACCAACAGCATGAAAGTTCCTTCCTCTATTCATCTTGGCTAACACTGAGTGTTAGCAAATGCTGAAAATGTCTCCATCTGATAAACAAAAAGTAGTATCTTGTCTAATTTGGCTCTTCTTTGATTATTAATTAGATAATCACAACACTTGTTGGCTTTTCATGTTTGTTTGTTTTTTGTATTTACTTTTCTATGAAATTCCCAATCATATTATTTGTCCAGTTCTCTATTTTTAAAAGAAGTGTTCATTCTCTTTGTCCTTTAAGTAAATTGGTCATTTATCATGTTTGAAAGTAATTTCTCATTTTTTGTTATTTTGATTTTAGTGTTATATGTAAACAAAAGTTTTACAATTACCTATCTTTTTACTTAGGACTTCTACAATATAAAATAAATTCAAATCTATTTTTGAATAAATTCACCCATGTTTCTTCCAGTATTTTTACAGTTTTGTTTTTTTATATTTAAATCTTTCAGCCTTTCTGGAATTTATTCTGGTTTATTAAATAAGATAGAGATCTAGATTTTTTTCCTAAATATTTAGTAAATTTCCACTAAACGATTTGCCAAACAATTCATCTTTTTTTCCTACTAATTTGAAATGCTCCAGTTTTTTTAATGCTAAATGTTTATATAAATTTGAGTGTATTTCTGTACTCTATAATCTTTCCCACTGATCTATTCTTTTTCATTTCTAAATAGCTTCATAATTTATTTTAATATCTTGACTATCACTCTCCTCTCCCTGTAGCCTTCTGGCTATTCTAACAGGTTTATTTTTCCAGATGAAGTTGGTTATCATCTTATTAAGTTCCAAAAAGTATACTTTGATTTCTTGTTGATATTTAAGTTAAAGAATAATTTGGGAAAATTAGCATCTTTATTTTAGAATCTTCCTATTAAAGAATAAGTTACAAATTTTCATTTACTTGAGGCCTCTTTTATGTCGTTTCGTGGATCTTTCATGTTAATTTTACAAAGGCTTGTATATTATTGTCAATGTTATTCCTACATATTTTTATCATTTAGTTATTATCATAAATGGGATCACTTCTTTTATATTTTCTATTGTTTATATCTTAAAGATAATTACATCACCAGCCACCTGACCATATTCTTTTCATATTTTGAACAGGTTTTTAGTTGATTCTCTTAAGTATTCTCAATATACAAGATTTGCCTCCTCCTTTCTAGCATTATTTCTTCCTTTTATCTAAGCATATTTCCCAATACAGGAAAATGTTAACTAATGATAGATAACACTTGTTTATGACTTTGATAGGAAAACATTTAGTTTGCATGATTCATGGGTTTTTTGTTTTGTTGGTTTGTTTTGTTTTAGCTAAGCTTAAGGAAATATTCATCCATTCCTATTTTGCTAAAAGTTACTTCTTCCTTTTTTCAAGGGTTTAATTTTATCAAGTATCTATGTGGCATCTATTAAAATGATCATATTTTATCTTTTAAGAAAATATGACAAGGAAAAATAAAATGAATCATAAGAAAATACTTTGCAAACTTTTATGTGAATAAGTTGGAAAGCCTGGTTGAAGTGTACACTTCTCTGGGAAATATATGCCTGAGGATTCTTGCACTTTTGAAAATGTCTGTTGTCTTTAGACTTCAACAACAATTTGGCCAGGCATAATATTTTTAGGGCAAATTTTTTAATTCAATTTTATTGAGATATATTCACATAACATACAATCATCCAAAGTGTACAGTCAGTTGTTCACAGTACCATCATATAGTTGTGCATTCATAACCCCAATCTATTTTTTGGACATTTTCCTTGTACCAGAAAAAGTGAAAATAAGAATTAAAAAAAAAAAGTAAAAAAGTACACCCAAATCATCCCCCCCAACCCTATTTTTCATTTAGTTTTTTGTCCCTGTTTTTCTACTCATCCATCCATATACTGGATAAAGGGAGTATGATCCACAAGGCTTTCACAATCACAGTGTCACCCCTTGTAAGCTACATTGCCAAACAATCACCTTCAAGAGTCAAGGCTACTGGGTTGTAGTTTGATAGTTTCAGGTATTTACTTCTAGCTATTCCAATGTATTAAAACCTAAAAAGGGTTATCTATATGTGTATAAGAATGCCCACCAGAGTGATATCTCGACTCCATTTGGAATCTCTCAGTCACTGAAACTTTATTTTGTTTCATTTCACATCCCCCTTTTGGTCAAGAAGATGTTCTCAATCCCACGATGTCAGGTTAGGGCAAAATTTTAAGTGCACAAATCTTGCATCTCAAAATTCTTCTTCTGATATTTACCTTCTTCTAATACCTCCTTGTATTTGTACACAAACAGACACCTAAAGGATGTCCATTGCAGGTTTATTTGTAAAACTAACAAAATTAGAAATAACGTAAATACCTACATGCAATAAAATAATATACAGATGTTAAAAATAATAAAGAACACTGATAGGTACCAATGACACAGATCCAAAAAAATTTTTTGTGAAAAATATAAAGTTGCAAAATAATACATATGCAGGATATCAGTTACATACATTAAAGAATACACACAAAAGTACTGTATGGTTTTTATGGGTATGTGTTACATAAAAGTATAAAAATTAAGATTAGAAGGATGGACATATTAAACTTATAACAAAGTCTAGATGGGCATGTCATGGGAGATTTTAATTTTATCTGTAATACTCTATCTATTAAAATGACAACAATGTAGTCATTCATTACTTATATTCACACACATACATGGGGAAAAGTGGTAGGAAACGTGACAAAACATTAACAGTCTTTATTTCTGAGTGGTAACAATAGAAATTTGGGTTTTTCCTTTTCCCTTTTTTTTTTTTTACAAATTTAAAATGAATAATAATATGAAATTTTTGAGCCACTATCTTTTTCTTCAAAATTCTGTAGGTTTTGCTTCATTGTGTTTTGGCTTTGATTGTTGCCTTAGAGAAATCTGAGGCCAGCCTGATTTTTCCTACTTAAACATGATTTGCTTTTATGTGTGAAAAATTCACTCTCTAGCTTCAAAGCTTAACCAGAGTAATTGGCTCAGGATGATTATAGTCATCCTCTATCCCCTCCCGACCCAGTCAACTTCATAAAGACAGTTAGTCCTGTTGGTTTTTCTTCCTCTGGTGAGACACTAAGGTTGTAGAGAAGGCTTTCCACATCCTTCCCCAGGGTGGCACACCCTACACATTGCTTCTATCTCAGTTGAGGAGTACTGGAGAGACTTCTTAGGATTTTGTCTTCTTGAGTTCTGTCCCCCCAACTCCCCGTAGGGAGCAAGAAACAAAGGAAAAGAATAAGGAGCCCTGGAGGTTCCTTAGGTCTTAGGCTGCTTCCCTGGCTGAAACATTGCATGACAGTGTACATCTGCCCTTACTTGATGACTGCCAGCATACTCTGGCTAATTTTTTTGCTTTTGTGCTTTTCATTTGCTTTTTAATTGCATATCATTGACTTTTGGGAGACAAAGATTCTGTGATTTCGCTTCACCCTACCATCTTATCCTAGAAGTACAGTTACAGTAATATATGTAAAGGACTGTACTCAAAAGTACTTCAAAGTAAGTTTTGTGTACTCTTGAAGAGTAAAAACATAAAAGAATGTAAAAAAAAAGGTTCTGAGGTAGCAGATCTATTTAAATACATGCATATCTGTGTATGCATGTATAAGTAAATGTGAACACCAAATAGAAAACTGGACACATTCAACTGGGTGTACTTTAGGTGGTTACAAAAAGTTTCAAGACAACAACCGACTTAATATCACCAAGGAATTTAAACCAGTATCAACAACGTTCTTTATCGCTCAATTCTGAAAAGGTGTCAAAATCCTTCATGCTTTCTTTGTATTTACTGTCATTCCTATTTCTGATGAAATGCCAAGGTGTATTCAACATATTTATAATATATTCACACTTAATGGTGACTGCTACAACCTTAAAAAACTAAAAAGCAGATTTTAAAAGCAGAATATTTCAAAAAGCATTAGTAGGAAGCAAGAAATGATCAATAATACTTTCTAGATTTCCTGGGAATTCTAGTAAATATTTTTCTGTCAAGAAAGGGAGTTGTCAACAATAATTGTAATAGTCCCTAGATTGTAAGCTCTTACAGCAGTTAACGCTATCCCTGAATTGTAAGGCCTCTCTCTAAACTTTGAGATGCTGATCCCCTAGCGTATAACCTGATTGGTCTCTGGAACAATGCATATCTCTGAGACACCTGAAACTCAGAGCTAGAACTCGGCAGATATGAATGTCAGTATTAGTGCATACAGCCACTGTCAAAAAAAAAAAAAAAAAAGCTGAAAAAGAGCCCAGACTTCAATTAGTGATATGAATGAAGCAGGTCTGGTTAAGACCAGGGCAAGCCAGGCCAAAGGGTAAAGATTGAAACTGATTGTGTTTTAAAACTTCAACTTTCATATGAGACCAAGGGAATAGATATCTATTTGGTACAGGATCTAAATTTTCTAAACGGTACAACTCTACAGTCGATTTGTTCAAACACCACAATTGCATGGAACTTTGAATAGGAAGTGAGATACGGTAGGTTAGTATAGGCTGGAGTGAAATAGTGACACATCCTAGAGTAATTTGGGCAGATAATAAAAAATATGTTTACAGCCTCCCCCTCCCCAGCCCCGAGGATGTGGGGGAAGGTGCGGATGTGTTGGACATCCTCACCTGGACTGGTGTTGATGTTGTCACAAACATTGGGACTGGCAGTTTGATGTGCTGAGCCCTCGAGCATGGGACTTGCCCTTATGAAGCTCATTATCACAAAGGAGAGTCTAAACTTGTATGTAATGATGCCTAAGAGTCTCCCCCTGAGTACCTCTTTGTTGCTCAGATGTGGCCCTCTCTCTCTCTAACTGAGCAATGTCGACAGGTGAACTCGCTGCCCTCACCCCTACGTGGGACCCGACTCCCAGGGGTGTAAATCTCCCTGGCAACGCACAGTATGACTCCCATGGATGAATGTGGACCCGGCATCGTGGGACTGAGAGTATCTTCTTGACCAAAAGGGGGATGCAAAATGAGACGAAATAGTTTCAGTGGCTGAGAGATTCCAAATGGAGTCGAGAGGTCACTCTGGTGGACATTCTTATGCACTACATAGATAACACATCTTAGGCTTTAATGTATTGGAATAGCTAGAAGTAAATACCTGAAACTACCAAACTCCAACCCAGCAGTCTGGACTCCTGAAGACAATTATATAATAATGTAGATTACAAGGGGTGACAGTGTGATTGTGAAGACCTTGTGGATCACAGCCCCTTTATCTAGTGTATGGATGAGTGGAGGAATGGGGATAAAAACTAACGGACAAATGGGGTGGGATGGGGGGATGATTTGGGTGTTTTTTTTCACTTTTATTTTTTATTCTTGTTCTGGTTCTTTCTGATGTAAGGAAAATGTTCAGAGATAGATTGTGGTGACGAACGCATAACATACTGTGGATAGTGGATTGTATACCATGGATGATTGTGTGGTGTGTGAATGTATTTCAATAAAACTGAATTTAATAAAAAAAAGAAAAGAAAAAAAAAGAAAAAAAGAAAGGGAGTTGTCAAAAGGAGATTTTCTGTGGCCCCCAGAATGAACATAAACTCTTCTTTTTCATTTGTGCCATGCTGGGTTGAAATGATCTAAATTACCTCATGTAGCAACATCAAGTTGATAAGACAATGAAAACTTTCCTGAAACGTGACAGACAGCCTGATATTTTTTAAAAGGCTCTAATAATACTATTGCAAGCAACTAATCCACTCTAGTCCCAATGTCAAACCATGACAACCCCGGGAGGAAATTATTGAAACTGGCACACTTGGAAGAACACAACATAGCAATTCTACAGATAAACAAATCTGCCTTTACTTATTAACATAGACTGAACATTTTTAAAGCAATATCTAGCATTTTACTTTGTTCTAGACAAAACTAAGACTTTTTTCCCTACAGAAACTGATTACCTAGTTTTATTCATCCAGCCGAGTTCTGTACTAGGTACAGTTAGATGACTCAGGATGTGAAAACTATGATCTCCACCTTCACCTCCAGCTCCCCTGAGGATCAAAGATGAGGCGAAATTATAAATGCAATCCCTATTTCTTAAGCACAGAAGCACTGGGCTTCATTCCAAGTCTGTTTAGCCAAGGCAATGTAGATGATTATGTCAGTTGTTTGGACAGTTTAGACAAATCAAAACATAGCAACAACAAAAATAATACCCAATTTGTGAACTTAGAAATCCAGTAGAAAATTATTTACTGTAAATAAGTGTGTGTGTGTGTGTGTGTGTGTGTGTGTGTAGTGGTGGTGATTTTAAACATACATGTTACATTCCCTGGACCCAGGGCCTTTTATCAGGAAATTCACGAAAATTCCATTAACACACTCACATTTATGCATGCACATGCACACACACAAAGTAATGAGCTCAAAAACGTAACCAGATACACATTTACTTAGACTTTCTTAGCAGTTGTTATACTAATTTGCATTTGCTATTGTGCTGCTATCGAAAGTCATCTTCATCAAGGCCTGCTTTAGCCTTAACTCTAGTGCCCAAATCATATATACAAAATCCTGATCATGACTTTCAATCACTTTCTGTAGCAGTCCTGCCCAACCCTAAAATACACATTGTCCCTATAACACAGCTGTGTACTCCACTCCAGAGCCACTGAAGCCCTCATGCTTTCTCTTTAGGTCTGCTCACCTTTAGCAGCAGGGATTGTGCTGATGCCTCCCCAGCATCCATTATGTTCCTCTCCAACTGAGTAGCAGCCATGGATCTTGAGTTAGACCTACCCCTCCTCCAGTCCCAGAATGCTAAGCCAATCAGCAATCAGAATGGTACCATTCCCTTTGTCACACTTATTAATAACCCACAGATAAGGCAGTAAGTATATATAGCATTATCTTGGCCATAGTGGTTAATCCAGGTATAGATAGGTGATCTAAAATTGTTCCAATCAAAACGAAACTCAATATCTTTGTTCAATGGTTGAGGGACATGACGCTTCTCTCTTCTTGGATGTTAACAAAAATGCGTGCAGCCCCAGGAGCTACTAACAACATCTTGCTGACAAACAGACAAAGGCAGATGGAAACAACTACAAACAAAAATCATCACAGTCCTGAAGGCATCATAAACCACTGGGGCAAATCACCCCTCAAGCCTGACTACCTGAAAGCTTCTAGATTTTCCGGTTTTGTCAGCCAATAGATCGCCTTATTATTTTGATCAGTCTAATTTGGGTTTCTGTTATTTTCAACGTAAAGACATTTGACTGACCCATCTTCCTCCTGCTTCCCAACTGTATTAGGATAAAGTTTTGTTTGCTGTAACAAAGATATAAAGTAACAATTACTTAATCCAAGGTAATTTGGTGGCCCCATAGTGTTGGGACCCAGGCTCCTTCATCTCATTGCTCTGTTACACCTAGGATGTGGCTGTCATCTCTATAGTTGAAGGTGTCTCATTACCAAATCCTTGTTCCTGGCTGCAGGATGAGGAGCAGAAAAAAGAAGAAAAAAAAGACATGTCCTTTTCTTTTACAGGCACAATTCAGAAGTAGTACATATTACTTGTGATAACAGTCTGCTGATCAGAGGAGAGTTGTATGACCCATTTAGCTATGAGGGAGACTGGGATAAGAAGTCTTTACCTCAGCAGCCATTGTACAGCTAAAATGTCTTCTGTTGTGGAGAAGAGAAGAATGGATATTGGAGGATAACTAACAGCCTTCGCATCCTGCATCCATATGGGTGCAATAATCTATTTTCCACCAGCTACCAAATCATTTCTATTTGTTCTTTTAAACCTATTTAATATCCATTCCAGTTGAGCAGAATCTCAATCCCATCTGCTGAGTTCTACATGAAAATAATTCCATATGTGTGTATGTTTGTGTGCGCACCCACTAAAGTTCAAACTCTGCCTAATTTCAATATTCTGTGACTAATTTTAATCTTTGATAGGACAAACTGGAATTAAGCCAAATTGCTCTCACTTGATGACACTAAAGATAAAAAAGGTATTGTTTAATAGGTGTGGGTAGATGATAACGCTGTTAAGTCCAGTTAGTGAGAGAATGGTTTGCTCTTTGAACCATTTCAAACTAACCCATATTTGGCGGTTTGGAACTGTATGTACCCCAGAAAATCATGTTCTTAAAACAAATCTATTCTTGTGGGTATAGACCCCTGGTAAGTATGATCTATTGAGGCTACTTCAGTTAAGGTGTGACCTACCTCATTCAGGAAGAGTCTTAATCCTCTTTCTGGATCCTTATAAACAGAATGGATACAGAAATAAGGGGGAGGGCAGAGAGAAAGTCATGGAAGCAAGAAGCTGAACGCAATGAAAGCCAGAAGAAAAGGGAGAAAGCAGTAGATGCTGCCGTGTGCCTTGCCATGTGGCAGACAACCCAAGGATTTCTGGCCACCAGTCTTTGGGAAGAAAGCATCACTTTGATGATGCTTGATTTGGACATTCTCATGGTCTCAAACTGTAAGTTAATAAATTCCCATTGTTAAAAGCCAACCCATTTCATGGTATCTGCTTTGAGTAGCCTAGTAAACTAAAACAATTTTGGTACCAGAAGAGTGGGGTGTTGCTATTGCAAATACCAAAAATGTGGAAATGGCTTTGGAATATGTCAATGGGTAGAGGCTGGAAGAATTGTGCAGTGCTTGATAGAAAAGGCCTAGATTGCTTTGAAGATACTGTTGGTAGAAATATGGATGCTAAAGTTACTTCTGATGAGGCCTTGGACAGAAATGATGAATGTGTCATTGGAAACTTGAAGAAAGATGATCTTTGTTTTAAAGTGGCAGAGCTTTACAAAATTGAGTTCTGATGTCAGATGGAAGGCAGAATTTGAGACAGATGAAGTTGGATATTTAGCTGAAGAGATCTCAAAGCTGAATGTGGAAAGTGCAGCCTGGTTTCTCCTTGTAGATTATAGTCAAATGCCATTGGAAAGGGAGGGATAAGCTGAGAACTGATCTCCTAGGAACAAAGAAAGTAGAAATTGATGGCTTGAAAAATTCTGAGCTTCTGGAAAGCAAGTTCCCAGACTTTATCTTGAACTGTGAGATGTTTGTTTTGAAACTCTAGCTATGAATGCAGCTTCCAAGACACTGGGAAATTGTTTACAATAGAATATGGTAATACTGGGGACATACGCAGAATATATATACCTGGACAGACAGATGTTATATATATACATGTAATTGTAGTAGTATTAGTTATGATTTCTAATTCTCTTCAAAGGAAGCAATTAAATAGTTATCTGGCTGCATTCCTCACATTATTTATAACTGTTTATTTACTGACCTCTTTTCCCCACTAGACTGTGGGATGTTGGTGGGAAGTGATTTTAGCCTGTCCATCTTTATATCTGCAGTGCTTAGAAAAGTGTCTGGCACAAAATAGGGTTTCAATAAAAGTTTGTTGAGTGAATAAAGGATCAGATGTGTTGAGGTTGTAAATGAACTGAATACAAATTACCATAATCCACAAATAACTTCCTCAAACTCTAAAGGGAGAAGCTTGAATCCTCTTAACATTTCCCCCATTATCGTTCGGATTAATATAAGCTTTTAACTTCCATGGAGGGTTCTTTTGGAAGATGTATTATTTATTGTCTATGAAACAGTTTGAATTTCTTATTCTATGCAAAGAACTTTGTTAGAAGAAAATAAGTCATTATCACATCACTATCAACCATTTTCTGAGAGGTTTTTAACAAGCAAACAGAGCATGAGATGCCTATTTACTATGGGGAAAAAATCCCCTTGTCCAACAACCAGCTTGAGTTCCCTAAATCAAATGTGCTAATTTTAACAGTAATACAACCCACTGTGCCATTTTAAAGTCAACATTGAAAAGAGGCAAAGTGGAACCAGTGGATTCTAATTTGGAAAATGCAGTGCAGCTTCTGGCAATCTTCATTCCTGTGAAGCTACAGAAAGAGATCTTTCTTCTTAGGTATTCAAAAGTCCATTGTACAACCAGCAACCAGAATCTGCTTTAAGAAGAATAATCTAGGGATTCTTCTCAGCATACTCAAAAGAGGCAGTTACCTACATAGCATGACATTAGAGACATACCAAAAGGCGTAAATGCCAACAAATATTTGCCCTGTGCTGACACAGGGTCTGAAAATCCCATTATTAGAGCCACTCCTGTACATTAAAGCATTAGGTCTATTCCTTCCTTATATGGAAGTAGAGGCATGGGAGTCATATTAATGATAAAATTCTGCCTATTTTGGCATTTTTGCCTACTGCCATCCCTGTTAGCTCTACTGAGGGCTAGTGTTTATTGTGATGAAGCACAAGCTTTGGAGGCAGATGTCTCTGGATTCAAATACAGTTCTTCCACTTACTTCCTCTTGCATGACCTTGGAGAATTTACATCAGCTTTCTGAGATTCAATTACCTATAAAATGGGGATAAAAGATTTATTTTTAAAGTTGTAAGGATTATATGTAAGTTCCTGGTATCATATTTGACACATAGCAAAGGTAAGTTTAGTAGCAGTAGTAGTAGTAGTAATCAGTATTACTAATGGCTCAGTTTTGAGAGGGCTATTAACTCACCCTGGCCACAAGTCTCTAGTGAAGAGACAATGTATTAAATATTAAGCTGTTGGCCACAAAAAATAGGAAATATGCTCCTTATATGAAAATAGGGTGTTGTTTTAGGTTGCTAAGCTGCTCAAAGCAGACATCATGAAATGAGTTGGCTTTTATTATTGGAATTTAGTCGCTTTCAAGCTTACAGCTTTGAGGCTATGAAAATGTCCAAACTTAGGCATCATCAAGATGATGCTTTGTTTCTGAAGACGAGGTTCTGGCAATCCTGGGCTCCTTTGTCACATGGCAAGGCATATGGTGGCATCTGTTGGTCTCTCCCTTCTCTTCTGTGTTTCATTGCTTTTAGCTTCTTGCTTCCATGGCTTTTTCTCTTTGTCTAAATTTCATTCTCTTATGAAAGACTCCAGTAAGAGGATTAAGACCTAACCTGGGCCATGCCTTAATAGAAGTAACCTAATCAAAATGTCCTATTTACAATAATCCACTGACAGAAATGGATTAGCTTTAAGAACATGAGTTTCTGGGGGACATACAGTTTCAAATCACCACAGATGTCATCTATTACTACCCATGTTATAAAAGGGTAACACAATATATCTCTGGAATAAAGGTTGTAAGATCTATTTGTCATTATAAAAGGCCACTGAAATCTGTGACTCTTCTCCTATTAAAATGGATTATTGATCATGAATTTAAATTTGCTAAAATCACAGGAAAAAATCAATTAACAGACTCAAGTGATATTATAAAGGACCAAATTCAAGATTACCAAACTAAATGCTCATTTGATTGAAAGTCTATTAAGATAGTAACAGCCACTGAACAATCCCTTTTCTTAAAGATTGAATCATTCTGAATAAAAACAAAATGCCTCATTGTATGAGGATAAGTTGATGAGCCTGACTCATCAACTTCCCCCCATCACAAGGAAGGAGTTCTGCTTCTGTTTGAGATGTAGAAGTCTTTGAGAGAGAGCATCACTCCCATCCTAACAACGAGAAAAAATTAGATAATCTACAAAATTACCAGTTTTCTCAAGGCCATCTGAGCCAAGTAAACTGAATTTCGAAGAGTGACAAGCCCCTCCAAGGAGAAGTGGAACACATGAACTATTTCACACTTGGAAAACCATGTGAAGAAGAGAGCCACCATAAAAGAAGAAATCAGTTCAACTTTTAACAAATTCAGAGGGTAAATATGGGCTCACATCTAAGTTTAGAATAACTTGGGAGTCCCAGACACATAGGGAATTCACACTCTTCTCCATAGGTCTCCATCAGGTTCTCACAAGAAAGATCTAGAAAAGGGTAGAGAGAAAGTTCCATTTGGTCACAGGCGTGCAAGCGGTGACTGACTGCCAGTGGGGACAGACTTGAGATACCATTCACCTACAAAGCAAAAGCCTTAAGGTACTGAAGAGCGGGATAGGAAATCTTCCCACTGCCATGACTCAAGTGAAAACTTACTACTTCTGGAAGAAGGGTAGAAACAAGATCCCTTTACACTTGGGGGAGGAGCAGGAAGACATTCTGGGACCAGGATCTTGCAATACAAAGCAGAGGTCATCTCTTGATTGACAGGGGTGGGAAGAATGGGGGAGAGGATTCTATTTCGCTCAAGAGTTTGAGATAAAAGGCAGAGTTTGACAGCCAAGAGGGGAAAGAGGCAGAAACACTGAAAAGATCTTATCCCCAAGCTCTAGGTACAGAAGAGTTGCCTAAGACTAAAGTCAGATTAGGAGAATCAAGAAGCACCCCACAAGACTTGCACCAAGTAATAAGCAACAGAGTTGAATGATGGGGGAGGAGCAAAAACAAGGAGAGAGATCACGTCTATGGCGCAGATACTCAGGGCCTGCTGAAAGCTGAGGGCGAAGCACAAAAAACTGAGAAAAATCCTTTAACGCTATAAAACAACAATAAGTACAAGGCAACCGTAACTCACTGTGAGGAAATTTGAAGCTTGTGGGACAATGAAAGTAATGATAGAAACACCAAAACCCAAACCCAGTTCAACTACTAAATAGATTGACTCAGCCTTCCACATTAACAGCTTTACAGAAGAAGTGGAATGGCCATTTCTAGATATAAATGCTCACTTCATTCTCTATGGTTCTTCTATACATGATATTTGGCATTTAACCAAACTTAAGGGAAACACAAAAAGACAATATAAAATAATTTTTAAAAATTTTCAAGAGAAAGCAATCAACAGAAGCAGATTCAAAACTGGCACAGATATTGGAGCTATCAAAAAGGGACTTAAAATAACTACAATAAATATGTCAATGGATCTAGTAGAAAAGAGGAAAAATATCGATGAACAGAAAGGAAATTTCATCAGATAGATGGAAGCAATAAATAAGATTCTAGTGGAAATGTAATATAAATAAATTAAATGATATAAAAAATTCCTTCAACAAGCTTATCAGCTTACTGCACACAACTGAGGAAAGAATCAGTGAACTAAGAGATACATAAATAAAAATCATCCAAACTGAAAAAGGAAGAGAAAAAAGTGAAAGAAAAAAGAACAGAACAGAGCATCCAAGATCTATGGGACAACATCAAATACAGGCATACCTCAGAGATATTAAGGATTCAGTTCCAGACTGATAAAGCAAATATTGCAATAAAGCAAGTCACACAAAGTTTTTGGTTTCCTAGTACACATAAAAGTTATGTTTACACTAAACTGAAGTCAATTAAGTGAGCAATAGCATTGTCTAACAAAACAATGTACATACCTTATTTAAAAAACAAAACACTTTATTGCTAACAAAATGCTAACCATCATCTGAGCCTTCAGTGAGTTGTAATCTTTTTGCTGGTGGAGGGTCTTGCTTCAATTAGGGTGGTGGTTGCTGAATGTTGAGGTGGCTGTGGCAATTTCTTAAAACAAGACAACTATGAAGTTTGCTGCATTGATTGACTCTTCTTTTCATGAAAGAGCTCTCTGTAACACATGATAATGTTTGATAGCATTTTACTCACAGTAGAACTTCTCTCAAAATTGCAGTCAATCCTCTCAAACTCTGCTGCTGCTTTATCAACTAAGTTTATGTAAAATTCTAAATCCTTTGTTGTCATTTCAACAATGTTCACACAATCCTCACCAGGAGTAGATTCTAGCTCAAGAAACCAATTTCTTTGCTCATCCATAAGAAGCAACTCCTTATCCATGAAAGTTTTATCAGGAAATTTCAGCAAGTCAGTCACATCTTCTGGCTCCACTTCTAATGCTAGTTGTCTCGCTATTTCCTCCATATCTGCAGTCACTTCCTCCACTGAAGTCTCGAATCCCTCAAAGACATCTATGAGAGTTGGAATCAACTTCTTACAAGCTCCTGTTAGTGTTGATATTTTGATCTCCTCCCATGCATCAAAATGTTCTTAGTGGCATCTAGAATGGTGAATCATTTCCAGAAGGTTTTCAATTTACTTCACCCAAATCCATCTGAGGAATAACTATCTAAAGCAGCCTTAAGAAATGTACTTCTTAAATAATAAGACTTGAAAGTCAAAATTACTCCTCGATCCATGGCAGCTTCAGAATGGATGTTGTGTTAGCAGGAAGTAAACAACATTCATCTTGTTGTACATCTCCATTATAGATGGCCAGATGCATTGTTAATGAGCAGCAATATTTTGAAAGGACTCTTTCTCAGCAGTAGGTCTCAATATTGGGCTTAAATTGTTCAGTAAAAATGTTATAAACAGATATTCTGTCATCCAGGCTTAGTAATTCCACTTATAGAGCATAGACAGAGTCGATTTAGCATATTTCTTAGGGCCCTAGGATTTTCAGAACGGTAATGAGTATTGGTTTCAATTTAAAGTCACCAGCTGGATTTGCCTCTAGCAAGAGAGTCATCCTGTCCTTTGAAGCTTTGAAGCCAGACATTGACTTCTCTTCTCTAGCTTATGAAAGTCCTGGGTGACATCTTCTCCCAGTACAAGGCTGTTTTCTCTACATTGCAAATCTGTGGTTTAGTGTAGCCACTTTCATCAATTATCTTAGCTAGATCTGGATAACTTGCTGCTGCTTCTATATCAGCACTTTCTGTTTCACCTTGTACTTTTATGTTATGGAGGCAGCTTCTTCCCTTAAACCTCATGAACTAACCACTGCTAGCTTCAAACTTTCCTTCTGCAACTTCCTCACCTTTCTCAGCTATTCTAGTTTGCTAATGCTGCCAGAATGCAAAATACCAGAAATGGATTGGCTTTTATAAAAGGGGGGTTTATTTGGTTACACAGTTACAGTCTTAAGGCCATAAAGTGTCGATCAACAAAGGGCACCTTCACTGGAAGATGGCCAATGGTGTCCAGAAAGTCTCTGTTAGCTGGGAAGGCTCGTGGCTGGCATCTGCTCCTAAGTTCTGGTTTCAAAATGGCTTTCTCCCAGGACATTCCTCTCTAGACTGCAGTTTCTCAAAACTGTCACTCTTAGTTGCTCTTGGGGTGCTTGTACTCCGGAGCAAGAGTCTGCTTTCAATGGCCATCTTCAAACTGTCTTTCATCTGCAGCTACTCTCTCAGCTTCTGTGCATTCTTCAAAGTGTCCCTCTTGGCTGTAGCAGCGTGCTCCTTCTGTCTGATCTTATATAGTGCTCCAGTAATTTAATTCAGACCCACCCTGAATGGGTGGGCCAACACCTCCATGGAAATTATCTAATCAGAGTCATCACCCACAGTTGGGTGGGGCACATTCCATGGAAACACTCAAAGAATTACAATCTAATTAACACTGATAGGTCTGCCCACACAAGATTACATCAAAGACAATAGCGTTTGGGGGGCATAATACATTCAAACCGGCACACTGTCCCAAAGAATATCTGTTATTCATGGGTAACACATGAAAATAAGAAGTATCCCACAATCAAATAATTTGGGGTCAAACAGTGTTTATCAAACTTCTAAGAGCCTTTAACATGCTTTCCATCTTATGAAGCATATAGTAAGTGCATTTGAGTACGGAAACATCTCAAACTCACTTGAGTTCCAAGGAAT
This sequence comes from Choloepus didactylus, assembly GCF_015220235.1. Lineage (NCBI taxonomy): Eukaryota > Metazoa > Chordata > Mammalia > Pilosa > Megalonychidae > Choloepus > Choloepus didactylus. Next base: position 52,085,303 of record NC_051310.1, on the reverse strand, counting down.
GTCACTTGAGATATTCTACCTGCTAGATATTGTACCTGCCAGAGAACATTGTGGACATATGAAATTTTTGAAGCAACTGGCAAAGTTACTGCTATAGAATGAAATCGCATAATATGGGCTATTTTTCTCTTTGGCTTATTTATTTTTAAAAATAACCAAGAAAAAATGGAAGATTAATTAAAATTAGATAACTAGAGGGAGGGACTAGAACCTTGTTATTCAAAGAGTGGTCTGTGGCCCAGAAGAATCAGCATCACCCGTGAACTTAATTGAAGTACATAATTTTCAGCTAAGCCAAAGACCTCCTAAATCAAAATCTGTACTGGGCTAGGAAAATATATGGCAGTAGACTACAATAGCGTGAAATATGACTTTTGATGTGTCATTATACATCAGGGGATGTGATTTAAATCTATCATATATCTGAATCTGAGCTGTAAGAGTAACTGAGTTTGCACTTGCTTTAACTACTATTAGAAAACAACCCTTAACCAAATCCCAATGTTAATATACACTCTTCACACTTGGTTTATATGTGCTTTCATTTGAAAAAAGCATTTTGAATTCATTAATTCATTTATAATTTACATATCTATCATTTAAGATTTTCTTTAGTTACTGTTGCCAACATCCAAGGAGCCACATTAAGAGGGAGGCCTGTGGATTGTCCAGGAATTTCACCATTGGAAAAGTTGTACATGAGCTGCCCTTCCAATATCTGACCATAGCCTAAATCAAAATCTCTCTTGCAAAAGTGGCAATTTTAATTATGTCAATAAATCTTTATTATTTGCCCAGAATGATGTCACAACCTTGCTAAGCAGAAACAGCAGAGGCACCACCTTTTTGCCTGTCTAAAAGTAACCATAAAATGTAAATAGTCCTTTATAAACAAAGGTCACTTTTACAAAGAGGAGAAATGAAGTAGGGAATTTACAGGTGATATTTAATCTCTCTGCTTTCACTATTTAAAAAAGGAACCTGCACAACAATCCACCATCCTCTTGGTGAAACTGATAAAGATAATATGTCATTTACCCTGGGATAAACTCACAGACCAGGCAGAAAATAACTGTCTATCTAAATGAAATCACAAGGACAGGATGCCTCTTATTTTCCTTTGATTAAATACAGCTGAAGAGAGGATACCTATAATCAGAGTCCCCAGGGAGCCTTGAGTCTGGCCAGCTCACTCAACTGTGTTGAATAGACAGCAGGAATTGCTTCTGTGCAAGACAGTGAGCTGTGTATGACTTGCCTCTACTATCAAGGAGTTTACAGTTGAGTAAATCCCTTTACAAACTAATAATTCAATCTAGATATGAGAAGTTTCCATCGCCCAGGAAGGGAACTGGTATCTCAGGGAATGAATGGCCTACTTCTCTCAAAGGCCAGGTCTCCACAGTCAAAACAAAGAATTAGGGCAACTATCCAGATAATTCAGGCCACCCAAATGTACTCTGGCCTGAATTATTAAAGTTAAAAAGCAGCCTTCTTTGCAGGAACTGGTCACCCAAATAATTCAGAGGGGTCGAGATCCCCCAGCCTTTTCTTTGGGAAGTCCGCATCATCCTACTGCTTCAGACAAGCCAAGAGGCAAAGAGTATTGGTGTGGCCCACTTACATCTCTCTGCCAGCTCTTTTTGCCTGGATACATTTCACTTTGCTTTCCATTCTAAACAGAACTTTTCTTTCCTAAGCTGGACTACCTGTAACTAAGGGAAAAACGGTAGTAAAGAGCAAATGAGGCAGTAAGTAGGTGGGTGATTTAGGCCTCTTGACTTGGAGATTCAGAAATCTGAAGTCCCAGAACCCTATACTTCATTGTTTGTATGTGATGCTTTTTTTTTTTTTTTTTTTGATTTGGGTACTTGTTTGTTTATTTGTTTATAATTTATTATATATTTGAACATTTAATTTTAGAAAAGTCTTAGATTTTACAGAAAATTTGCAAAATAGTACAGAGTTCCCCTATTGTTAACATTTTACATTAGTATGGTATTTTTGTTGCAATTAATATATCAATATTGATAAAAAGTCCATGCTTGTTTCTGATTTCCTTAGTTTTTACTTAATGATCTTTTTCTGTCCTAGGATCCTGTTCTGGTTTGCTAATGCTGCCATTATGCAAAATACCAGCAATGGACTGGCTTTTATAAAAGGGGTTTATTTGGTTACAAATTTACAGTCCTAAGGCCATAAAAGTGTCCAAACTAGGGCATCAACAAGAGGATATCGTCAATGAAGAATGGTCAACAGTGTCTGGATCACCTCTGTTAGCTGGGAAAGAACTGTGGCTGACATCTGCTGATCCTTTGCTCCTGGGTTGCATTGCTATCAGCTCCTGATTCCAGTGGCTTTCTCCAAAATGTCTCTGGGCTTCATCTCTTAGCTTAGCATCTCCAAACATCCTTCTGTCTGCATCTCCATGCATCTCCAAGCATCAGTAAGCATCAGTAAACATCTGGGTCTTGTGTCGGCTCTTTTTTTTTGACATTTTTTTTTAGATTGTTCACATACCATACAATTATCCAAAGATTCAAAGTGTACAATCAATTGCTCCCGGTACCATCATACAGCTGTGCATCTATCACCACAATTAATTTTTTTTCAATTTTTAGAATATTTTCATTACTCCAGAAAAGAAATGAAGACAAAAAAAGGAAACTCAAATCATCCCATACCCCTAACCACCTCCCCTCCATTGTTGACTCACAGCATTGGTATAGTACATTTGTTACTGTTGATGATAGAATGTCAAAATACTACTAACTAGTATATAGTTTGCAATAGGTATATTTTTCCCTATATGCCCCACTATTATTAAATTCTATTTACAGCATCACACCTTTGTTCTGGTTCATGAAAGAGATTTCTAATATTTGTACAGTTATCACGGACATTGCCCATCACAAGGTTCACTGTTTTAAACATTCCCATCTTTTAACCTCCAACTTTCCTTCTGGTGACATACGTGACTCTGAGCTTCCCTTTTCCATCACATTCACACACCATTCAGCACTGTTAGTTATTCTCACACTGTGCTACCATCAACTTCATTTCTAAACATTTAATTCAACCTAGTTGAACATTCTACTCATAAAAAGCAACTGCTCCCCATTCTTTAGCCTTGTTCTATATCCTGGTAACTTATATTTGATGTCTATGGGTTTACATATTATAATTAGCTCATATCAGTGAGACCCTGCAATTTTGTCCATATGTGTCTTACTTATTTCACTCAATACAGTGCCCTCAACATAAGTTCATCAACCCATTTTTTAAAATGGTCTTGTTCACACACCATACATTCCATCCTAAGTAAACACTTGATAGTTCCCTGTATAGTCGCATATTTATGTATACACCACCCTCACCACTATCTATATAAGGACATCTCCATTTCTTCCACAAAGCAAGAGAAAGAGTCAAAGAAAGTAGGGACAAAAGAAAAAGAAAAAAGAAGGGAAAAAAGAAACAAAAAAACAAAAACACAATAACAAAAAACAAATATGACCGCTAGGATGCACCAAAAGGAAAGATAGCATTAAACTAAAGTAGAATAAAGAGTCAGACAACATCACCAACGCCAAGAGTCCCATACCCCTCCCTTATGTCCCACTCCTATATGCATTCAGCTTTGGTATATTGCCTTTGTTACACTAAATGAAGTATAATACAATGTTTCTGCTAATCATAGTCTCCAGTTTGCATTGATTGTATTTTTCCCCCAACACCTGCTTATTTTAACAACTTGCAAGGTTGACATTCATTTGTTCTCCCTCATAAAAAAACATACTTGTACACTTTATCACAATTGTTGAGCACTCTAGGTTTCACTGAGTTACACAGTCCTAGTCTTTATCTTTCCTCTTTCCTTCTGGTGTCCCACATGCTCCGCACCTTCCTCTTTCAACCGTATTCATAGCCATCTTTGTTCAGTGTACTTACATTGCTCTGCTACCATCACCAAAAACTGTGTTCCAAACCTCTCACTCCAGTCTTTTCCTTTCTGTCTGTAGTGCTCCCTTTAGTATTCCCTGTAGAGCAGGTTTCTTGTTCACAAACTCTGTCATTTCTGTTTATCAGAGAATATTTTAAACTCTCCCTCATATATGAAGGACAGTTTTGCTGAATATAGGATTCTTGGTTGGCAGTTTTTCTCTTTCAGTATCTTAAATATATCACACCACTTCCTTCTTGCCTCCATGGTTTCTGCTGAGAAATCCACATATAGTCTTATCAAGCTTCCTTTGTATGTGATGGATCGCTTTTCTCTTGCTGCTTTCAGGATTCTCTCTTTGTCTTGGACATTTGAAAATCTGATTATTAAGTGTCTTGGTGTAGGCCTATTCAGATCTATTCTGTTTGGGGTATGCAGTGCTTCTTGGATCTGTAATTTTATGTCTTTCATAACAGATGGGAAGTTTTCATTGATTATTTCCTCTTTTATTGCTTCTGCCCCTTTTCCATTCTCTTCTCCTTCTGGGACACCCATGACACATATATTATGTATTTCATGTTGTCATTCAACTCCCTGAGACATTGCTCATATTTTTCCATTCTTTTCCCTATCTGTTCTTTTGTATTTAGGTTTTCATGTGTCTTGTTCTCCAGTATTCTTCTGCCTCTTGAGTCTGCTGTTGTATGTCTCCATTGTGTCTTTCATCTCTTGTGTTGTGCCTTTCATTTCCATAGATTCTGCCAGTTGTTTTTTTGAACTTTTGATTTCTACCTTATGTAGGCCCAGTGTTTTCTTTATAGCCTTCATCTCTTTTTGCCATTTCTTCCCTAAACTTTTTGAATTGATTTAGCATTAGTTGTTTAAATTCTTGTATCTCAGTTGAAGTGTAAGTTTGTTCCTTTGGGCCATAACTTTGTTTTTCTTAGTGTAGGCTATAGTTTTCTGTTGTCTAGGCATCTAGTTTCCTTGGTTACCCCAATCAGATTTTACCAGACTAGAACAGGCTCAGGTTCCAGAAGGAGGAAATACTCAGTAACTGGTTTCCCTGAGGGTGTGTCTTAGAAGATTGACACTCCCTGTGATGCCTCAAGCCACTGTGCTTTTCCTAACCTGCCCAGCAGGTGGCACCTGTCAGCCTATAGCTCCTGACTGGTGTAAGGAGGTGTGGCCCATGGCTGTTTTCCCCCAGGCAATGGGGTCTGGTTCTGAACAGAAGGTGGGTAGTAGAGCTGGGCACCACCTGTTTCCTCTTGGGGAAGATATACCCCCTAGGGAAATTTCATTTGCATTTAAATAGGTTCTTTGTTTCTCTAACTCTGCTATCTCCACCTTTCTCTGAGTCAGGGCACTGCAAGCTGAAAATGGCTGAGGCTTTCTCCACTGAGCTGCTCAGGTTGAGAGAGAAAAAAAGGGACAGAAAGCCCCCTTTCAGGGTCAGTCCACAGCCCCCAGTTTCACCCATTGGCCAGAGATAGCACACAGTCCTCTGGGCTCCCCCTCCCAAGAAAGAGAAGTCCCTGGCTCTTTAAGGTGAGTCATCACTAAAAGCCTCTATCTACTTGTTGGGGATCTGCAGCTTTCATTGAGCAGTCTGCATTTGCCAATTAAAACCCCAGCTGGAGCTGGACTGAGGTATATTTGCTTGCTCAGAGCGTGCTGCTCTCTATCACAGTGAGGCTTTCCCATTCAGGCTGCTGTGGGGGTAGAGGGCTCCCAGTTCAGATCCGCAGTTTCTACTCACAAATTCCATGCTGCAATCTCAGGCATTCCTCCCAGTTGAGGTTGATGCACTATGTGTGGACAGTCACAGTCATTCCCCAGCAGTTATTCCAGATCATTTACTAGTTGTTCCTGGCTGTTTATTAGTTGCTCTGGGGGGATTAACTTACTTCCACTCCTCTCTATGCCACCATCTTCCTCCCCACCTCAGTTCTTTTTTAAAGGACTCTATAAACTACTCAAGACCCATTCTGAATGTGTGGGGTCACATCTCCATGGAAATAATCTAATCAAAAGTATCACCTACAATTGGGTGAGTCACATCTCCATGGAAACAACCTAACCCAAATATCCCACAAGATTGGATTAAAACATGTCTTTTGGGGGGACATAATTATCCAAACACCCACAGATCCCATTGAGGATACCATAGTACATTGAGTTGTCATATTTACCCTTAGGCTCTAATATAAGCTATTCCAGTTTTTCAGACTTTCCTTGTTTTTTATGACTCTGACAGTTTTGAGGAGTACTGGTCAGGTATTCTGTAGAGTGTCCCTCAATTTGGGTTAGTCTGATGTTTTTGTCATGATTGTCTAAAGAGGTATAGTGCCATTTTCATTATCTAGGTTTCCTAGATGGTAACTCCTCATTCTTACAATTAAAGGGGATATTATGACTTCTACATTATTAGGTACTTTCCCAAATTATGTTATAACCTATAACATTCTTTGAAATTTGCTCTATAGCTACTCATTGAATTGTGCTTTGAAAGTCTTCACCTTTCTGTATGTACCCTATATTTCATAATAAGGAAAGAACTGAAACTGTGGAACTGTAACCCATAACAATTTTTGAAATTACCCATACAACTGCTTGTTGAGCTGTATATCGAAGTTAACACCTTTCTGTATGTATGTTATATTTTACAGTAATGGAAATAGCTGAAGTTGTGGAACTGTGACCCATGACATTCTTTAAAATTTGCTCTCAACTTGTTAAATCATACTTTGAAAGTTATCACTGTTATGTATATATGTTAAAGTTCACAATAAACAATGCATTTTAAAAAGAATGCATAATGCCTTTATTCTATTGAATTCAATCCTACTTGAAGTTGGGATCAGAAGATGTCTTTTATGCATGATATGAATTACAAATTTAAATTATTATATTTGTTTGAATTAATCAAGTTTATGAATCACAGCCCACAGAATGATGTTTCTTTCTCTTTTCATTATCATATATCTCTCTTCTCAATGTTTTAAAAAAAAAAGTCCAACTATAATCCAGTGGAAAATAATGAACAAATATAAATTGTAGTATGTTTTTATATTTTAACTTTCAGAGTTAAAATCTTAAAATGGGATTGTTTATCTCAGATTTGGCTAAGACTCCAAAAGGCTGAGTCCCAATCAATAGATGGCTAGTGCTCCCATATTCCAAAGGAAATTGGAAAAACCAATTTTGCAACTCTTGGCCTCTAACTCATTCATTGTGATAAATGTGTTAAAGTTGGAGGGACCGAGAGAGTTAGCAACATGAAAGACTATTTCAAAAAAGGAATAGGTAACTATAACTTAAGTCAAATGAGAGGGCCTTCCAGGAGACCCTATCCAAGCTTAGTATATGTTCTGGTGCCTGGGAGCACAGTGGGCTGGTGTCTGACTCCTACCTAAGAAATCCAAAGGTCTAGAGGCCAATGAGATAGCCTGTGGCTGCAGTATGAAGAGCTGAGTTTGGGAAGTAAATGAGTTCCACCTACTATGGCCAAAGGAAAGTTGACCTGGGGTTGTTTTAGATCCAGCCCAGAAATCAGCCTAGAACCAGTAGGAGACTTCAGCAAAATGAGGCTGGAGTTGGTCCACAGGATGTGAAAATTCACTAGAAATGCAAAGGGACTACAGATAGGAGATCTTTAGGGATGGAGACACCCTCCAAAGAACCCAGAATACCCCATATGAGCTTTAAACATCTGCCACATTCAGAGGAAGTCAATAGCTTATTACATCTGTGTCATTCAAGGGAATGCCTTTTCTGACCCTTTATCTCCCCACCCCACTGCATCTCAGGAAAGTTCACCAGGGGCCGCTGGGGCACGGCAGAATTAACAGAAAAGAAGCAGACTGGCCCACTGCAGCTTCCCTCCTGGAGCAACCCTAAAACCACAGAAAAAAGCTCTAACTTTAAATGAAGTTGGGATGAAATTTACAAGGGACATGACATTTTAATTGTGAAATGTGACTATGTTTTTGCTGCTTGGAATAGCTGGAGGACATTTCAGTATCTGAGAGTGATCAGGCAAGTTATGGAATCCACTTTAGAATTCATCCAGAATGTAGGGAAGAACTAGTCCCATAAAGCAGCTTTGAAAGGGCTGGGGGTAAAAATAAAGCTGTTATTTATTTGAACCCTATGAGTCTGGCTCCTTCAATATATTTTAAAGTACACTACTAATTGGTCTTTATTTGTAAAAAAAAAAAATAGAAGTATGTTTTCAACTCTACAAGAAAGTTAGAATTTCTCAACATTTCACACCAGAGAGCCAGGTTTGGCAAATACTTTATTATACTTATAACACTGAACCAAGGCAAAAGGCCATAACTACACAATTTAATAGCTTCATGGGATAAAAGGTTAAACAGAAGCCTAATTAATGAATCTGCTCATTGTCCTTCTTTGCTGTAAGCATCAGCATCCAGTCTTTAATTTTAACAAATCCATTGGACAGGAAATAACAGAGATCCATAGTCTGCCTGGAAGTTTGGTCAGAGGTTTTTCCTTGTGAAGGTCTCCCTACCTTGGGCCCATCCTGTCAAGGCAGCTAACACATGCTGAGGGTTCATGAAGTGCAGAGGTCCCAGAGGAGCCCTGGAGTCTCCTAATGGCAGTAAGAGTGTTTCAGGCTGCTTTTCATGCTTTGTTATAGTAAAAGAAAATGGTCTACTGTTCAAGGATTTTGAAGGGAAACTTTCTGAAATAGGTACTTTTAATTTCCTCTCAAATATATTATTTTAAATTTCCAGCTGTTTTCATTTGTTCATTCAACAAATATTTACTGAGTACCTACTATCTTCCCACCCCTGTGCAGCTGCTAAAGAAAAGATTAAGGCAGAATGTTGGGAGAAAATTCTCCATGGGTCTCATGCATTCTGCATGTCTTGTGAGGAATTATAGTGTGTTAGTTTGAAGCAATATGTACCCCAGAAAAGGCCATGTTTTTTTCATCCATTTTTGTGGGTGTACACCTCTTATAGGTGGGACCTTTCGATTAGGTTATTTCATTTGAGGCTTGCCCCAAGGTGAGTCTTAATCCTCTTATTGGAGTCCTTTTTAAGAGGATAAAATACAAAAACAAACAAACAAACAAACAAAAAAACAGAAAAAGCCCAAAGAATTTTAGAGAAAAGTTCTGGAGAAGCTAAGTGAGGACCTACAGAAAACAGAAAGGAAGCCACTGAAAGCTGAAAAGCAATGAAACCTGGGAGAGAAGGACCAGCAGAAGCTGGCCATGTGCCTTCCCCTGTGACAGAGGTGTCCCAGTTGCCAACAGTCTGTCTTTAGAATCCATCTTGTTGATGCCTTGAGTTGGACATTTCCATGGCCTAAGAACTGTAAATTGTAAGTTAATAAATCCCCATAGTAAAAGCCAACCCATTTCTGGTATATTGCATTCTGGAAGCTTTAGCAAACCAGAATACATAGCTTTTTTCCTGGCTAATTTTTCAAAAATATTTGTACAGCTAACAGCCTTGAAATTTAGTGTCTTTTTCCTAGGTAAAGAGTAGGTTTGTTTCTTGAACAGGATATGATAATGACTCCTTCTGGGGCAAAGGCTGGCCAAGTTTGCCAGCGCTCCTTATAAGATTGGAGGTTTCCTAAGCTCAGGGTTCCTTGGCTGTGATACAAACCACTGTGTGTGCAGCATCTACCTGGGCCATATATATCTAATAAAAGATATTAGAACTTCTATTCATATGTAAGTGCAACTAAAAAATGGTTTAACTTTACCAATATCTAATATATGAACTGACAATGACACCCTCAGTTGATCTGTACTTTTTATGCTGGCATGTCACCGTGTGTGGGGGGGGGTGGTGGTAGCAGTATTCCCATGGGAAGGGTGGGGAACTCTTCAATCAGTGGTGGACTTTTAACATATTGTAACTTTGCAGTCTTTATTTACTCAGTTAAGAATATTTGCCAATCATATTCCCTAGTTTTAATTAAGCTACTTCTCATAAAATGGACAAATGGCTTAAAAAATTCTAGCACACAGTGGCTGAGAGATTCCAAATGGAGTCGAGAGGTCACTCTGGTGGACATTCTTATGCACTATATAGATAACACCTCTTAGGCTTTAATGTATTGGAATAGCTAGAAGTAAATACCTGAAACTACCAAACTCCAACCCAGCAGTCTGGACTCCTGAAGACAATTATATAATAATGTAGATTACAAGGGGTGACAGTGTGATTGTGAAGACCTTGTGGATCATATCCCCTTTATCTAGTGTATGGATGAGTGGAGGAATGGGGATAAAAACTAAAGGACAAATGGGGTGGGATGGGGGATGATTTGGGTGTTTTTTTTTCACTTTTATTTTTTATTCTTGTTCTGGTTCTTTCTGATGTAAGGAAAATGTTCAGAGATAGATTGTGGTGATGAACGCATAACTATGTTATCATACTGTGGACAGTGGATTGTATATCATGGATGATTGTATGGTGTGTGAATGTATTTCAATAAAACTGAATTTAATAAAAAAAAAATTCTAGCACAAAAACCACAGATTGATGATCACACTAATATGCATACACAATGCAAACACAAGCAAACAACCCAAAAATGGTAGTGGTGACACTTTTTCTAATCTGACAATTTAATCAGATCTGATCAAAGAAATTCGTTTACTTGTGAATTAATATATGGATCAATTTTGACAAGAATGGCAAGGGTGAAACTTATTTTAAGTGTATGTTGACTAGAGATGTTAGCTAATCTTGGTGTGAAATCATCATCATAATTGTCAAGATGTAAAAAACTGAGCATTCGAAACATAGAGTCAACCATAAAAATTTTTCAGTACAGCTCAGTTATATATGCCTCTATCTAGCAAATATTGTTGGAAGATTCATAAAAATATTGCTGTACATTTGAAGAGACTTGTATTAGTACAAATTATATATTGTGGGAGGTTTGCTGCACAGTTGGATGAAAGTACTGGAATTTCAACATGTCTCGGCTTATGGTATTAGCTAGTATCTGTTTTCAATGATAAAATATACAAAGAGCTACTTTTTGGTGAAGGACTAAGGCAGTGATTCTCAACCCTGACTGCACATAAGAATTAAATGGTTATGTTTTAAAAATGTCTATGTCCAGGTCCCTTCCCAGAATCACTATAAAGACTTCTTTCATTAGGAAAGTAAAAAGAAAGGTTATAGAAAGATAGCACCATACTATGAAACTCATTCACTGAATCATTTACAAACAAGCTATTGCTACAAAGAAGTTAAAGCCAGGATTGCACAAACTGCTACAGAAGGTCATCAACGTACAGTCAGTGCTGCTAAAATGTTATGTTTATTTATGTTCCTAAAAATCACCATACCATGCTACACTATGCAAAATCACAGTAAGAACCACAGGGATTATGGAAAAATGGGGTTTGGGGAACAAACATTCAAAAACTTTATCAGTGACAAATAAAAATAAATATAGAAACCTAATAAAAATGGTAGCCCCATGTAAAATGGTTAAGGAATACATAAATACTAAAACAGATTTGGGACTGTACCTTGAAAAAGCTCTGAAGGCTTATGGAAGTGGGTGTCAGAAGGGATTCAGCTTGTGGTTTGTCGTGGAAGGAGGGTTATCTGAAATCAGATGGAAAGTTATAAAACCAGATATGATGAGCGTGGCTCATAACACAAGCAAACGTGATATGGTAGCTGGGAGATGACAGCTGGTAGATGTTTGAAGTGTGTGTTTTGTGTATTCCTAAGCAGCTTAATTCAGCTAAGTGTGATTTTCTGAGTTCACATAGGTTCACCTAGTGTTTCTCATGTATGAAATTGTGCATAAGCAAACACAAAATTTGTGTTATGCTCAAATTATACCCTAATAAACCAATTACAAGCTTCATGACAGAATTGATTGTATTTAAAATTACAGAAGCACCTCATTGAAATACAGTAAAATCTTTCAATAATTTGCAATGAGATGGGGAGTGACCAAAAAAATCTTTTGCATCACATGAAGGTTTGCTAGTCATCTCATTGTAATGAAAATGAAAGAATTGTTGAATGTTAGGTTGAGTTACCCCATTTTTCTTTATCAAAAAAGACAAGTAATTTAAATTTGCTGACCTCTTCTGGGATGACAAACGCCTTCTGCAATATGGCACCTAGTAGATATTTTAGTCAAAATAAACACATGCAATATCTCCCTTCATCATAAAGCTGGCATTTTAGCCACAAGGGAGAAAGCAAAGGTTTTTCAAAACAGACTCTAGTAGTAGAGGGAGCATTTTGAAAATGAATAATTGGAAATGATTTCATTATTAGGTAATTTTTGCTGAAAATTATGTGTGCTGTATATAAAGATTCATTTCTGCACACATTAACTGGAAATTGAATTTTCCAATCCATCTAAAAATCTTCCACATGAGGAGCTTCTGTGAGTTTTGAAACCAATTGTTAAAAGTATAAAAATCATCACTCCCAATTAGCTTGTAGGGAAAGATATCAGGGAAGAAGGAGGTTTAATAGCCAAGCTTAATCAAATCCTTTCCATTATCAGTGGATGGGAATGAAAAATGAATATCCAGAATTACTAACCAATGATCTCATTATCCATTTGAATATATGTATCTTTGTGAGATATATTTTTCATATTCAACAGCCATTAAAACTAAGCATAGAGATAAACTAAGCTTACTGACAGACCTTCAGATCATTCCATCACAAAGTATTAAGCTAAGATTTTTTTTAAACTTTGAAAAAAATTTTTGAAAGCATATGCAGTCACATTGTTCTATATTTTGCTCACTATTGAGAACAAAAATTTTGTAATAATAAATAGAATAAAATATGAAATTATTTTAAAGTGTCTTTAACTTATTCCTTTTTCTATATATCTAATATATTAATAAATGTGTATAGTTTAAACATAAATACAAATAATACATAAATACATATGATCAAACATTTTTGCTGTTACATAGCATGATCAAATAAGTTTTGAAGACCACTGTTAGAGCCAATAGGAAGATGAAGTAGTTGGAACTGCATTCATCTGCATGTTATCAGAAAACCCACTTAATGGCTTGACAAAATAGGCGATTAATTTTCTCATATAAAAGAAGTCTAGATGTAGGAAGCCCCAGGCCGGGACTCATGCGAGGCCCAGGGTCCTCCTATCTTTCCACTGGGCTTTAACATATGACCTTTGCCCTCATGCAGACAAGATGGCTGCTGCACTCTTGGACATTATTTCTGCATATCAGGCAGGAGGAAGAGGGAAGGGCAAGGGAAAAAAGGTAGGAGGCACATTAGCTGAAGGTTTGGATAGAAACCCCATGGGATCAAATCCAGGGAGATCAATTAAGGCTCTTACTATATATAAATCAAGACAGACAAGTTGGACATCAACAAGAGTTAATATAGAGAAGTGAGCAAAAACCCTGAATAACAGGATAAAATTAAGATTTGGCAGGGGGTAGGGAGAGTTGTGCAATCATAATATAGTAAGGGATCAAATTATAAAATACTCAGTGCCAATAAGGGTTGTCTTTTCTATGTATTAAATGTAGTCTTAGCATGAGAAATAGCACATGATGAATTTAAATAGCACATGATGAGAGCAAGAGAAGGCATCTTAAGAAATAGTTTCTGCTTTGAAGGCAACACTCAAACACAGAGCTGAAGTGCTAATGTTTACACACCCACGTACTCAGGAAATCATGACTTAGGGCCTACATGTGACAGGCATTGAGCCAAGCACTGGGGTTACAAGGGTAGTGATCCCTGCCCTCACGGTGCTTACAGTCTAGTGATGGAAAGAGACATTAACTAGCAGTAACAGAAATAAAAACATAATTGTAAGCTGTGATAAGTGCTATGAAAGAAAAGTATAGGATGCCATAAGCTCTTATAATAGGAGGATAGAATCAAGTTGATGCTTCAAAGGGGGGAAATTGTGTTTTTAAAAAGGCAGCAAAAGAAACCTACCTGGATCGGTTTCTTAAAAAGTCACCAAAATCAGCAGGTAAACTCACTGCCCTTCCCCCTACGTGGGACATGACTCCCAGGGGTGTGGATCTCCCTGGCAATGTGGAATATGACTCCCAGGGATGAAACTGGACCTGGCATCATGGGATTGAGAAAGCCTTCTTGGACCAAAAGGGGGAAGCAAAATGAAAGAAAATAACTTTTCAGTGGCTGAGAGAGCTCAAATTGAGTTGAGAGGTCATTCTGGAGGTTACTCTTATGCATTATATAGATATCCCTTTTTAGTTTTTAGTGTATTGAAATAGTTAGAAGGAAAAACCTGAAATTGTAGAACTGCAACCCAGTAGCCTTAATTCTTGAAGATGATTGTATAACTATATAGCTTACATTGTGTGACTGTGTATGAAAACTTTGTGGCTCCCACTCCCTTTATATAGTGTATGGATAGATGAATAGAAAAATGAGGACAAAAAGTAAATGAATAATAGGGAGGGAAGAGGGGATGGCGTGTTTTGGGTGTTCTTTTTCACTTTAACTTTTATTCTTATTCTTTAATGTGTATGGTAATGAAAATGTTCAAAAACTGAATGTGGTGATGAATGCACATCTATATAATAATTCTGTGAACAATTGATTGTACACTGGGGATGACTGTATGGTATGTGAATACATCTCAATAAAATTGAATTAAAAAGAAAAAGTCATCAAGTTGTCTTCCCTAAAGTTTCTTCCAACCACCCATCAAAACAGCCCTGCATTCTGTGATCCTAACAATGAGGGTGTCTTGAAGAAAACAATCTCCATGGTTCTTGTTTGTAAAGACTGTCATGTAGTCTTCTCAATAAAAGTGCCCAAATGTTCCCAATCATTTCCTCATCAATGGACAATTGTTATTTACCTTTTGTTAATGTACTAAAACATCTATCTATACTTTTATTCTCATTCTGATTTTTTTTAAGAAAAATTCTGAAAAGTGAGGATGCTGGTTGAACAGCATAAATACGAACATTACTCCAGGAACATCACACCAGCCAAGCACCCTGCAATGCACAATGTTGTAGTGTACTGCTTGCCCACAACTTTGTCGGCAGCACATTTCATTGTTTTCTCTATTTTTGCTAGTGGAATAGACATAAACTATTGTCTAATTCTTGTCTCCTTATTGTGTGGTTAAACCATTTTCCATAGCTGATTTACTCTGATTTTTCTTTTCTGTCATTTTGGACAAATTATTTAGCCTCTCTAAGCTAAGTTTCCTCATATGTCAAATAGGGAATAGAACAGTACCCATTTCCTCAGTGTTGTTTAAAAATCAAACGAAATAATGTCCTTAAAATGCAAAGTCTGATATCTGGCATGTAGCATGTATTCAATAAATGATAACTATTGTTTCTATTTATCCATCATAAATTTAGTGATGTTCTTCAGATTTGTATGCTCACATTATTGAGGGGCTAGCTCCAGAAAAAAATCCTATGCATGATATTTCAGGCCCAACTCTAGGCATCTGCAAGGCTTTGCCTGGAAGCTGCCCTCCTCACACCAGATTTGGTGCACAGCCAGTGCATTGCAGCTTTCTGGAGGGAACTGTAGTCAAGGACACAAATCTCCCTGGACCAGCCACAATCATGCCTACATCTGCAATTGTAGGACAGGCACTTCCATTCTGAGGCTTCCTTACTGGGGCTCTTGGCTGAAGAACTTTTTTTCCACTCTGACCCAGTACCTTTCCACCTCCTATCCCTTCCTTCTCTCCATGCCCCTGGCCCATGAGTCCATAAGTTGCAGGAGTGTTTTGTTCAGGCTTCCTTGGCAGTGAGATGATTCCTCCCTGTCTGTACTGTATCCACCTGACTCATTAGGGCCCAAGAGTCCAGTGTCATTCCCTGGAGAGAAACAGAAACTAGGGAATGGGTGCCTCTCTATTTACTTCTTGCTTGCTCTGTCTCAGTAAGTGAATGTAGGCTTGACTATTGTTTTCACTTTGGCTTGTTGCTCTAATTGACCACCTTGACACCTGATTGCTCAGCAATTATATTTTATGTAATAAACATTAATCTGGAAAATGATTGAAAATACTTTCTCCCATTCTACCATTTTCTTTACTATCTTAATTTTGGTTATTCTTATTTTATAGAAGCCTTTGTAAAATAAATACATTTTGAAAGTGGGTCTGTGGACCTCTTCTAATATTTCAGATTTAATTTCTGGATTCTGTGGCACCTATTTTATGGGTTAAAATTTGTTGGGAGGTGGGGTCACCCTTTGGTTCTCAATCATTTCCTAAAATTACCCAAAAAAAGTGATCTCTGGAACATAAGACGTAGTATAGTATATACCAGCAAATGTTTGTATTTGTGGTGACTCTTGCAGACTGTGGAAACTGAGGTAATTAAGGAAAATTCCCCCCTCACTCCCATTTGGTATAGCAACACCTAAAGAAAGGTGTGGTGACAGCTCCCAGGCTGAAGTCCTTCATTCACCTTTTACCAAGATATAGCTGACATTTTCTAAAACACAGTTTTAGGAACTAGAGCAACAAAAAGGTTGTGTCAGGCAACTAGCTGAAAAAGCCATTGAACAGCATTTCAACTTTTCCATTTATATTCACCAATTATGAAGTCTAGCTCTCCTTTCTCATGGTATCATTGGAACTAACGTTGTCATAATGTGTGAAAGCCCTGACTTCATACACCACTCCTATGGCCACTTTCTTTCTGTCTTTCAGCTTTGCCAGGAATGGGACAGCCTGTGCCCTCACTGTCTCCCCTTCTCCAGCCATGTGGCCTGGCTTTGTTCCCACCATCATCAGTCAAGCAATCACAAGATTTGTAGTCAGAAGACTCTGTCAGTTACTTACTGTATAATGCATGGCAATGACCTAGCTTCTCTCAGCCTCAGAGGGGCCCAGCAATAAAGTAGAAATAATAATAATAATGGCCACATCTATCTAAAATAGCTTTGGTGAGGATCAGATGTAGAAGTATGCCTATTTCTTGATGCCAGATTTGACCCCAAGTAAGAAGCTGAATCAAGAAGCTTCTTTAACATTGTGAACATAATTAATAGCACTGAATTATGTACCTGAAATGTGGTTAAAAGGGGAAATTTTGAGTTGTACATATGTTACTAGAATAGAAATTTTAAAAACAAAACAAAAAAAAACAGGACTGTACAACACAAACAGTAACCTCTATTGTAAACAGTGGAATATAGTTAATGGTACAATTATAAAAATGTTCTTTCATGAAATGAAACAAATGGACTACACTATTACAAGTTATTAATAGTAGGGTGATATATGGGAACTCTGTATTTTATGTGTCACTTTTCTGTAAATCTAAAACTTCCCTAACAAAATTTTTTAAATAAAAATTTCTTTAAAAAGAAGAAACTTTGGACTAGATAATTCTTTGCTGTGGGGAGCTGCCCTGTGCATGCTAGAATGTTCAGTAGCATCCCTGGCTTCTATACATTAGGTGCCAATAGCAACCCTTAGTTATGTCAAAAACAATTAACTCCAGATACTGTGCCAAATTTACCCTGGGAAGAAAAATCACCCCCTTCCCAACTCTGGTTGAAAACTGTTTCAGTTTGCTAAAGCTGCCCAAATGCAATGTATCAGAAATGGACTGGCTGTTAACAATGGAGATTTATTAGGTTGCAAATTTACAGATCTAAGGTCATGAAAATGTCCAAATTAAGGCTTGAAGAGGTAGATACCTTCTCTGAGGAAAGGCCAATGGCATCCAGGGTTCCTCTGTCACATGGGAAGGCTCATGGCGACGTCTGCTAGTCCTTCTTCTCCTGGGTTCTGGTTTCAAAATGGCTTTCTCCAAAATGTCTCTGGGCTTCTATCTCTCTTAGCTTCTCTGAGCTCTCTCCCAAATGCCCCTGCCTTTTATCCTCTCATAGAGGACTCCAACAAGGCTATTAATATCCACCTTGAATGGGCGTGGTCACATCCCATGGAAACAACCTCATCAGAAGGTCCCACTCACAATAGGTCTGTCCCCACAAGATTGGATTAAAAGAACATAGCCTTTTCTGGGGTACATGACAGATTAAAGCTAGCATAAGAACCTTAGCTAACCACCCTAAACCTAACCTCTAGGATACCTTACCTATGGCCCCTGCTTGCCAGCTCTAATATGTTTTAGGCAAAGCTATCCTTATTCTTATCCTGGTATTCAAAGCCTGGGATGTCCAGGAAATTATTCTAATTAAGAAAAAGTTGATATGAAATAATAATAAAATAGTTAAAATGGGTTTTCTGGGTTTTTTTTTTTGTTTTTTTTTTCTGAAGCTTTATTAGTCTGAGTGGGCTCTGCCTGCTATGCTTCCAGTGGTGTAAACAGAACACAGCAGTGCCACATCTGGGCTTCTGGTCTCCAGCAGCCGCCCTGCTGTAAGAGCAGCCCAGTGCAGCATCAAACCATTGAGTTCATGCAATAATAGTAGACCCTACCTCATTATATAATTGTGGGGATGAAAGAGCATAGTGTACATAAAGTGCGCAGTACAGTGGCTGGCACATAGTCAGCACTCCATATCTCTTAGTGGTTACTGTTCTGTATTCCAGTGAGTTGTGCCTGTTTCACCTTCATATACAGACTGCCACTTTTCCAGTCCCGGTCTGGCCACATAAGCATAATGTTGAGCAGCACATTGGAAGCCCCAGAGTTCCTTCCCCTGACCTCATGCTGGCTAAAGGCTCCAGTGAACAAGCCATGAGGAAGATAAAGGTCGCAGGAATCATCTTCCTGCTATATACTGGTTCACTTTTGCTCAAGAAATGTTTCTGAGCCATAAATTTCAAAGATGAATAAAAGACAGTCTTTCTCCAGAGCAGTATGCAGTTTAACATCAAGCAAATGTTTACTGAGCACCTATTTGGTGCCTGGATCTATACCACATTCTGAGAATACCACGGAGAAAGGACAGCCCCTGATTTCATGGTTCTTACATTCTAGCGTAGGGAAGATGACAAACAAACAAAAACACAATATCAGCTAGTGATGACTGCAGAGAAGAAGATAAAACCAGTTTGACTCAACATAATTACATGGAACTTTGAATAGGAAGTGAGATCTGTTAGGTTTGTATAGGTTAGTGTGAAATGGCGACACATCCCAAAATAATTTGGGCAGAGAAGAAAAATTTATATGCAGGGTCCCCCTGAGGAGGTGGGGGGAAATGTGGAAGTGTTGGACTTCCTCACCTGGATTGCTGCTGATGTTCTCACAAACATTGAAGACTGGTGGTTTGATGTGCCAAACCCTCTGTCACCGGACTTACCCTTATGAAGCTCATTACTGCAAAGAAGAAGCTAAACCTGCTTATAATTGTGCCTAAGAGTCTCCCCCTGAGTGCCTCTTTGTTGCTCAGATGTGGCCCTCTCTCTCTCTAGCTAAGCCAAATCGGCAGGTGAACTCACTGCCCTCCCCCTTACGTGGGACCTGACTCCCAAGTGTGTAAATCTCCCTGGCAATGCAGGATATGACTCCCAGGGATGAATCTGGACCCGACATCATGGGATTGAGAACATCTTCTAGACCAAAAGGGGGATGCAAAATGAAACAAAATAAAGTTTCACTGGCTGAGAGATTTCAAATGGAGTGGAGAGGTCACTCTGGTGGGCATCCTTATGCACTATATAGATAACCCTTTTTAGGTTTCAATGTATTGGAACACTTAGAAGTAAATACCTGAAACTATCAAAGTCCAACTCAGTAGCCTTGACTCTTGAAGACGATTGTATAACAAAGTAGCTTACGAGGGGTGACAGTGTGATTGTGAAAACCTTGTGGATCACATTCCATTTATCCAGTGTATGGATGGATGAGTAGAAAATTGGGGACAAAAACTAAATGAAAAATAGGCTGGGATTGGGAGGGAATGATGTAGATGTTCTTTTTTACTTTTAT
The DNA here is from genome assembly GCF_015220235.1 of Choloepus didactylus. NCBI lineage: Eukaryota > Metazoa > Chordata > Mammalia > Pilosa > Megalonychidae > Choloepus > Choloepus didactylus. Next base: position 52,065,459 of record NC_051310.1, on the reverse strand, counting down.
ATATGATGGTACTATAAACAGTTGATTGTACACCATGGATGATTGTATGGTATGCAAATAAATCTCAATAAAACTGAATTTAATTTAAAAAACCCGGTTTGACTGAAAGTTAGTGATGGGGGTGGCAGGGAGCATGGTATTTAGACTAAGTGGTCTGGGAGGGCCCCTTTAATGATGTGATATTCAAGCTGGTATCTGTGGATGACAAGAAGCATCCAGCCAGGTGTAGGTCAGGGGTGCTAATTGAGTCTCCAGCCATCAAGGACACGTACTTGTGCAGTTCTAGCGGTTTTCTTCTTTGAATGGCTTGGGTTCGTTTTATCACTGGACTTGCCCTCCTATTGGGTACCATGGCAACCCAGGAAGACCATTTTATTTTGCCCACCCAGCAGCTCATCAGCCCACACTCAGTGCATACAGAATCCTAGCAGCTGGTCTGGAAACATTATCTAGGAAACAATAGACTCTATCACTCTTTGCATCAGCTCCAAGGACTATTCATCTGTAACTGACAATAAATCAGCCATTCTTGTCTCAGGAGAAATCCTCAGTCATTGCCTATGCTTCACAAATAATTAGCTTGGCCTTCTCAAGTCAGTTTCTACCTTGCTTTCAACAAACCAAGTGACCCATAATAGCCCTGTCTGACACCACATTATGCTATTCTCTACCCCTCTGTAGTCAAACTTCCCTATGTTTTCACTTTGGATATATCAGCATTTGGGACAAATGTTTGGCTTGCAAATATTTCTGTAGGACGTATTCCCAGAAGTTGTGGCCTATGTGTGGGTTGTTTCTTCTTATTTTGTGGTATCTAATTTAAGTTCTCCCATACAAGCAGAGGAACAGGATATTTCCATGCTTAATGAGCCAGGTAGGAACAAAATAATTTACCACCCTATGTATATCCCAGGAAATGAGTTCAGGGGAAGCATATTTACTTTAGTTGCCCCACACTGGAATGGGGCTTAGCAGTGCAATCTTAGATTTTTAGTGATAATTCAGAATCATCTCTTCTGACATTGGCATGCTTATGTATGTTTTTGCTGTCATTTCCTGAAGACCGTCAAATATTTGTCCTTGTGTTTTATTCTCAAAGGAGAGCTAAAGAATTAAACAAATACAATCAGGCCTCATGCATTGCCATGGTGAGAGACAGAGAGAGACACAGAGCCTGCCTGTAATAACTGAACAGAAGACAGGGATTGTGTTCAGACTGGCCCAATGCTCCCTAGAGCCCTGGGCTCATTTCTGGGCTGGATAAAGCCCACCTTAAGGGGACTGCAGGCACCACTGGATACAGAATGGAGGGAAGATGACAGAGGCCTGAAAGAAGAGACTGAGGAGGATGAGCCCAGGTTATGAGGCCTAGAGGGAAGGTGCAGAACGTCCATTCACCATACCAGCAGCACAGGAGCTACAAACAGCCTTAAAACCAACACCAGGGGTCTAATTGTTCCCTGGTTTTTGTCTCAGGAACGGCCTGCTGCAGGTGCAGTTACAGAAACTTCAGTCATAAAACACCTAGCCAACTGCTGGCTGCCAAACCACAGGGGAAAAGGCTTCCTTAGCACAACCAGGAGTGTGATGTTTTTTACCTCCATAACCCAAAGGTAGATGGTGGCAAAAATCTAACAGTGAGAGAGGGGAGGTGTCATGATTTCAGAATGAAAATCTTGTTGCTGAAAGGAAATGTAGTCACAGATAAATTTTTTAAGGCCCTAAAATCTACAGTCCTATATGACAAGTAAGGAACCAGGTGGCCTATTAATGGTACAAGGCAGCATCCTATGATGCATGGAGTAAAACTACCTGACAAGTGCTGTATCTCTGCCCTTCTTTTGTCAACCACTTTGTTATACAAACTCCCAGGCATTCACCACATTCATCCTTGATCTCATAGCTCAATATTGACTGAGATGAACTTTAGTGTGTTTAACCCCTTTTAGGACCCCAAATGAGCTTCTTATTTCCCAGCCTTTCTACCTAACAGACTGGCACTATACAACAATCCACCAGGCATTCATTAATAAACATTAAAGAGCACTTTCTAAAGCACATGGTATTGTGTTAGAGCTGGGAGGGACTCAGACATAAGATGTGCTCTTGGCCCTCAGAGAGCTGAGATATGACAGGAGGAGATTAAAATATATATGAATAACTACAGTTCAAGGCAACATATGCCATTTGACAAAAGAGGGGGACAATAAAAATGTGATGGGAATTTGGAAGAGTTTCATATCCCTGAAATAAGGTACTCATTTAAAACAAAACAAAACAAAAACCTCTATCAGTCAAAACAGACTAGGAAATGCTGAGGTAATCCCAAAATATCAGTGACTTAAAGCAACATTCTACAGTTATGTAGGATGTAGCCATTGGGAGAAATTGAATGAGGGATACACAAGACCACTCCATACTATTTTTGCAACTTCCTATAAATCTATAGTTACTTTATCAAAGAAAGTTAAGTAAATACATACATAAATAAGGAAAATAACAAACCAAGTTTCATTTCTTGCTCGTGCTACTTGTCCAGGTAGGGTGGCTGGGGACTCTGCTCTACACAGCCCTCCCACAGGAGCTAGGCTGAGGGAGGCTTCACCTCTGCGGTTCCACAGTTGCTAACACAGGACAAAGGACATGTGGGAAAGTGCGCACTGGCTCTTAAGGCTTCCACACTTCATTCATGTTTCATTGACCAAAGCAAATCTCATGGTCACACCGAGCTTCCTGGGGGCAGGGAGGTGCCCACAGGAGAATCAGCAATATGTGGCTAATAGCACCTGAGGACACAAACTGTATAATCAGGAAGTGCTCTTGGAAGAGTTTTCTATGAAAAATAATAGCATATATCTTTGCAGTGTGTTTAGTCTTAAGTGTAATTTTCTTATTCTAATAACAGAGCACATTCTGAAATGGATTTAAGTAGCACACACTCTCCCAAACTGGTTAGCAGCAGTCTGAGTAACTGCGTGGCCCCCTCTCCACTAGTCAGCCCTCTGCACTCCAGCACTACGCTGCTGTTAGAATGCCTTCCTGGAGGCACTGAGTGTAATATAGAGGCAATGCTAGCTGGAAAGCAATCACAACTACATCGGATATGACTCTGAATTTTAAAGTGGCCAACTATCTTCAGTGCTAACATTAAAAAAGATGTGTCATGCTGACTCTTCAGCACATGCTGTCAGATTATCAAACAGCAAGCCACAATGAAACCAACCGAATGCTCTCACTCACAAAATCTGCAAATTAGCATCCTTTTATCAAGTCAAGGAAGTTTAATGATTTGGGCCCAAGTAGTAATAAGGGAAAGTGATGAATGAGCAAGGCGGAGCCCCAGGGAAAGATGACTATAGTCAGGGTGACAGAGGGTAGCAGGGTAATTTAGTGGGAAAGAAATCAGGATGGGGTGGCAGGTGCCTGAGGACAAATCCCAGCACTGTTCCTAGAGGACCTGTGACTCTAGGCAAATAACTTATCCTCTCCATGTCTCACTTTCTTACGTTCATAATTGGGGGATTGTAGTAGATCATCTCTGAGCCCCTTTCTAATTAAGAGCCAGATTGCTTCAGTTTGAATAACAGCTCTCTCCCTACTAGCTGTGTGACCTCCAACAAGTATTAACCTCTCTGGGCTTCCATCGTCTCATCTGTAAAATGAGGATAGTAATGTAATGTAGCCATGGGGTAGTTGTAAAGAATAAATGAGTTAACATGTGAATCCTTAGAACAGTGTCTGGGATGTAGTAAGGACTAAATAATAATAATTATTATTATTATACTATTATCAGTCAAAGTGGAAGATACAGAAGCAACATTCAGAACTCTCAGCCTCTGTTTCCTGGACTAGTTCATGAAGACACACAAGTGTGTTTTAGATTAGTTTCCAAATGAGTAAAGGTTAAAAAATAAAAGTTTAAAGTATGGAATATATATTCAAAGAAATACTGTTAAATGTGTACTTTGCTAACTTCTTGCCATCAGGAAAAAGCAAATCCCTCCACACATACTTTCAAGCAGGACCCCACTGCTTCACCCCAGCCCAGGCTGGCTGTCTTTTCACCCCTCGCTCTGTAGCACAGAAGACACCCTATAATTTGCCCTGTCGAGGCCTTTTCAGGCATCATACCCATCATACCCACTACATGCCAGCAAATCTGACGTAGAATCTAGACCTGGGAGTTTGAGAGTTTCAGCACACACCAAACACCTAAAGAGCCAAGATTAGGGAAAAATTATAATCTGAAAATGGGGTTACAAGGACTTGAAAAAGGTCATTAAGCACCACCTCCATCTCCACCTCCACCCCAAACACTGAGTTTGGCTATGCTGTACTAGGAAAATTAAGAAATTAAATATATATGGACAGACCAAAAAAAAAGAAAGAAAGCACTGTGTAAGACACATCACACTGCCTTCACCCCTTCACCAATAACTCTCCTTTTCTTTCTCTTCTGTGGTCCAAGCCCGAGTGGCTCTCCCCTGCCCGTTCCCAGGAACCACTCCTCACTTTGCTGCTTCCACCTGCACCTACCAGCTCTTCTCCCTTACATGAGGCCAGAGGACAATCTGTTTATTTTCCCTCATCATCTATAGGGAAACCTGCATCTTTCTAGAGCATGGAGGCAATGCCTAGCAACCACGCTAAGCAGTGATGGAACAGCACTGCGTGAGCCCTGTCTCCTCATGTAGTTGGGGGCAGGAGTTAATTTTCACCTTTAAATTGACTTCTTGGGCAAAGGGAAATAGAGATGTCATGGTGTCATTACTTTAACAAACCTATAATGTGTACTTACTCTGTGCGGGACCAGCAATGTGCCCTGTCCTAGTCACATTCTCTAGTTTTATGATCTAGAGGTTAGTCATAGGAAGTCCCTCCTCACTGCTTCCAGCATGTTGCAACACTATTGCCAACCCTAAATGCCCTGCATTATAGTTATTATTTGTAACATCCTCACAAAGTCCACGTGCTCTTCAAGAATGAAGACAGTACCTTACTTATCTATGAATTCCCACAGTCCATAAATGGTTATCAAATCCACTTCTTCACTTTTCTTCTCATTCCCCTTAAAAGGTAGGGAGTCAAGAAAAGAACTATGTGGTGTGAACCAAACTGCACTCTAAAGAAGACTACACAGAAGGAAGCGTCTTTATAATTGAAGTACACCAGCATATCCAGAAGAGACTATGTCAAATAAGGGCCTTGGGAGAAAAATAAATGACAAGACACATCTGGGTAAGTGCCAAACTGAAGCTTAAACAAATATTTCCAAGAAGCAGAGACGACAAACCTAGAGAAATAGCTCATAACTCAGAGGTTTAATTTGAAAATGGGACACTTATATCCACACAGATTCACATGGTAGATACAAATTTAAGAGGGACAAAAGGAATGAAAAAGAATATAATAAATATTGACCTCTTATGGTAACTGATAAATATCCAAAGAAGTAATATAAAATATGTAATTATGGGAAAATATTAAATAATAGTAAAAAAGTTAGTGACATGATTTATACATTAATTTTAGAGAATATGCATGCTCTGGGAAATGATATGGTAACTTCCAGTTATTCAGAGTACAAACCATAAAAAAGGTCATACAGTCAGATATTTTTGCTCCCCAAAGCAAATTCTATGTCTGAAACATTACAAGATTCTTATAAACAATAAATGCTTCAGAATTTTCTTTTGATTTAAAAATCATTTCATTAAGAAGAACCAAGTTGGAAGATCAACACTACCTGGTTTAAAAAATTATTATAAAATTACAGTAATTAACAGAATGTAGTATTGGCTTAAAAATAGACAAATAAAACAATGGAACAGAATAGACAGTCCAGAAATAGAACCACATATATATAGACAATTGACTTTTAACAAAGACAATTCAGTGGAGAAAGGAGTCTTTCAACAAATGGTGCTGGAAATATTGGATATCCAGAGGTAAAAAAATTAACATTTATCCATACCTTATACATATACAAAATTAACTCAAAATGGACCATAGACCTATAGGTAACACCTGAAACTACAAAACTTCTAGAAGAAAACATAGGAGAAAACCTTTGTCACCTTGGGTTAGGTAAAGATTTGTTAGATATAAAACTAAAAAAATCCAGTAAAAGAAAAATTTGATAAACTGAACTTGATCAAAAATTAAATTGCCTGCTCTTTAAAAGAGACTGTTAAGAGAAATATTTTTAAGTTACATATCTGATAAAGAACTTGTATGTAGACTAAAGTACTGTACTCTCAAAACTCAATAAGAAAACAAAAAACCTTATAAAAAAGTGGGCAAAAATTTGAACAGATATTTCACCAAAGAAGATACACAGATGACAAATAAGCATAGAAAAGATATTCAACATACGGAGTTACAAGGGGAATTAAAGTTAAAACCCCAGTGAAATACCAATACACATCAATTAGAATGGCCAAAATTTAAGACTGACAATATCAAGTGTTGATAAAAAAGTGGAGGAAATGGAGCTCTTATATACGGTGGTGGAAATAGTTCAATAGTAAAATAGTACAATCACTTTGGAAAACACTTTGACACTTTTTTAGGGGGTTGAACATACAATCAACTTATGATCCAGACATTCTACTCCAAGGTATTTATCCAAGAGAAATGAAAGCATATGTCTGTACAAATATTTGTTCACAATATTTACAGCAGCTTTATTTGTAATAGCCAAAAATTGGAAACAACCCAAATAGCTATCAATAGCTGAATGGATGAACAAATAGTGGTATAACCATACAATGGGATACTACTCAGCAATAAAAAGGAATGAAGTATTGGTAATCAAAACAACAACGTATCAATCTCAAAATAATAATGCTTAGTGAAAGAAATTAGACCAAAAAAAGTGTACAAACTGTACAATTCCATTTGCATAAAATTCTAGGAATTGCAAATTAATGTATAATGACAGAAAGGAGAATTGGAGGTGGGGGTGGGGGTGGTAGGAGGGATGGTTTACAAAGGGACCCAGGAAACTTTTATGGGTGATAGGTGTTTTCATTATCTTGACTGTAGTGATGGTTTCACAAGTTCATACATATGTCAAAACTTACTATGCTCTTTAAATATGTATAGTTTACCATATGTCAACTATACCTCCATAAAATTGTTTAAAAAGAAGAAAATAATAATTTTATTCATTTATTCAACAAAATTTGTTGAGCACCTACTCTGTACAAAGCACCATTATAGGCAGTGGAATACGATGGTGAACAAACTGGACAAAAATCCCTTCTCTGATCCTCCCTAAATAAAAATATTGTCTCCATTGTTATAGATAAAATTATTTGCTTAAAGTCAGAAAACAAAATGGAAAGTGGTAGAAACAGGAGCAGGTCCTCCTCTAACATTTGCAAGGCCTGGGGCAAGAGTACAAATGGAAGTTCACACAACATGGCTAATGTATAAAAGTGGTGAATCAAGCTGTGCCCCCATCCAGTCCACATTCCCTCTCGGGGTCCCACAGAGGCTCAGGAGCCACTCTTCCTGTGCCAAACCTGCTCCTTGCAAGCCTAAACAAGGGCCTGAAAATGACGGGGTAGGGCAGATGCTTGGTCTACCGGAACTCTGAAGTGACCCACTGGCCCAACCTCCTGCCCCAGGCCTCACATTTCAGACTCGGGAATTGCAGGCAGTTAATTCTAAGGTGGCTCCCCAACTGCATTGCCTGAGCCAAGGGGAGGGTGGGAGTCAGTCATCTGGGAACCCAGTCCGCCTGGGCACCCTCTGGTTTCACAGGACAGGGGCTGTAACTTTTTCCTTCCTCCTCCCCCATTCCAGCACTATCACTTGTGTGTTCTTGGCCTGGGCACATAGGACCAAACAGTCCTCTATTTGCTCAATTGGTCCCAGAATTGAGAAAGAAAGAATTTTTACAAGATGGAAAAGAAAAATATAATAAGTCTTTGTGTCTCAGTGTTTGTGACATGCAGAAGCTTCTTAAGAGCAGGGCCCTGATCATGGCTCTGACTGACCCAGGTCTAAGGGTGGCACTGGTCAGGAATAGAATTTCAGTTTCCAGAAGCAGAAGACCACATTGATTTCAAAAATCCTATATGCCAATCATTTAAAAGATAAATGAGAAGCATTTGGTAATAGGAAGCAAGCAATTGTTTCCAAGGTCAGAGTGGGGCAGAGAAATAGATACTCCTTTCAACAGGTATTCCCCACATATCCTGGATTTCACAACTTCATCAAAAATAAGTCTGAACTGACATCAAAATAATTGCAGAAATAGTCTCTAATTCTATGAACCAACTCACGAGAAGATGAGTAATTCCGATATTTTACATATTGAACTGTGATGAATTTACTCCTTCCTTCAACAAACCTACTCTTGGTGAGTTCAAGAAACCATGCCAATGGTTGGAAACAATCCAAGCCACGTGTGAAATACTAAGTTATGCAGGATACTGCCCTGGTCCTCAAGAGTCTTAGAATCTATATATCTAACACAAGGACACATGTGATAAATATCATAGAAGTAGGATAGCAAAGAGTAATGAGAATAAAGCAGAGAGAGAAAGAGTGTGCATGAGGAATCAATTTTTGCTGCCATCATAATGGAAAAAAAAACAAAGCTAGGCTCTGGAGGATGGTAAGAATATCATCAAATAAAAGACTTAAATTTATTGTTATTCTAAACTTTTACAGGATGCATGTACAACTTATACAACAAGAGGTCATCCAGTGCCTGCTTGAACTTCTCCAACGTATTGGTATTTTACCAATTGAGACATAGAATGTCTGAAACATGACTCAAATCAAGTCATTAGAAAAATAGAATAAAATCTAGGAATCACCAAAAAAAAAGCTCCCGTGGGGGGCGGGGCCAGCGAGCCTCAGCGGGCGGAGGGAGGCTCCCCAGGGCATAGAGCCCGCCCGGCAGGACCTCACCCAGGCCTCGGCACCCGACAGGGGCTGCTCCCTCGGACCAACGCTCCAGCTCCCATCCAGTGGTCTCTCCCGGAATCCTCCTTACCTATTTTTCCTCAGGCAGCTTTTTCTCGTATTGGCTCAAAATGTCCTTCCTTGTAACTTTCAACCGTCCTTGGTTCTAACCTCGGGATCACCCAGTCACTCTCCTGTCAGAAAATTCTTTATGTTAAGACTGTGATCCTGTCTTAAAGCTTCTCTTTTCCTGGTTTAATAAGAATTATAATATTGATGATGATAACATCAATGGAAACAGTTGTGTTAGTTTCCTGTTTCTGCTGTAACAAATTACCACAGACTTAAGGGCTCAAAACAACAGAAATTTATTGTTACAGTTCTGGATGTCAGAAGTCTGACATGGTCTTACTGGGCTAAACTCAAGATATATGCAGGGCTCTGTTCCTCTGGAGCTCTAGGGGAGAATCAATCGTTCCTTTCTTTTTCCAGTTTCTAGAGGCTGCCTGCATTCCTTGGTTCAATTCCTTCCTCTCATCACTCCCATTTAATCATTCCAACAATCCTATGGCTTCATGTTATCCACATTACACAGGAGAGGACTCTGAAGCTCAGATACTAAGCAACTTCCCAGGTCACACCAATTTTGTTGGTTCTTACAAATCTTCTTTATAAATCATGGTTTCCAGAGGTTTCACTCTCTTGTTCTCATCTACAGATGTGCAACAACTTGTTGGTTTTAGGAAAAAATGATGAAAACAGGAGGGATGACATCCCAGACAGAGAAGATGATATAAACAAAGGGATGGAGGCAGGAAAGCAAAAATGTCTCTTTCAGGAAAGGCAAGGGGTCCAGAATGCCCAAGGCAAAAAGCGTGTATTGCCGAGTAGGGGATAATGCTGGAAAGGGGTCATGAGAACTAGATTGGAAACGAAAAAGGAAATGGACTTAGCTGAAGTAGGGTCAAAGGGAAATGACGCCAACACTGAGCCAGGGATGATGACACAATCATAGGAGTGTTTTAGGCAAATTAATCCAGAAGGCATTAAATGGAAAGGATGGGAGTAAAGAGTGAGAAATGTACAGAACATATATGAGGAAAGCTCTCAGACCTTTCTGAAAAAAATACAAAAGAATACTTGAATAAATGGAGAGAATATCATTTACCTGGAATTTCAATCAAAATCTTTGCTAATTTTTCTTTTTTTGCCAAAGGAAAAAAATGCTAGGTTCATGTAGAAAAATAAGGGGGCAAAAATGGCCAGGTATATGTTAAGGAAAACAGAAATAGGGGGAAAATACCAACTCATAATAAAATATATTACAAAACTACAATAATTTAAAAACTATAGAAATAGTGTAGTGATAGCCAGATCAATGTAACAGATTAGAAAGCCTAGAAACAGAAGTAAAAACAAGTATTTAGTAGATGATAAAGGTAATAATTTAAATTATAACCAAGAAGTTAGAATTTAAGAAATGATTATGATTACTGAATCATTATATAGATATCTCTTCTCACTTTCTAGTATATTAGAATTGACAGGGAAATATCTGAAAATTCTGAACTATAGTCCAGCTGCCTTGAGCTCTGATGATTGTGTAACTGTATAGACTTTATCTTGTGATTATAAAAACCTTGTGACTGACCCTCACTTGTAACCCCTTATCCTGTTTTTCAACTTTAGAGCCTTATGATCACTAAAGACAACCCCTAATGTTTATTAATGAAGGAACTTGCATAGCCCAGAACTAACCCATCCCAATTCCAAAACTATCTTGCTAGATGGAATTGGATCTAACCAATTTTGGTTAAAACTGGCCTGCCTGACATGTACAGTAGCTTAAACTTTAACCTATAAGTGACCTATACCTTACTATAATACTAAAAATCATGCTGATCATATTAAGGCCACCATTTTCTTACATACTTTCTGTGACTAAGATGTAATCAGTCTGTGCATGCGCAATGATTAGATCATCTCTAACCTTGTCATCTCTAGCCTTTGTGCTCATTATCCTAAAACCTGCCCATCTTTTGATACTATAAAACAATCAGAGTTAACTTCAGTTCAGGGAGACAGATTTTTAGGCCTAACGGCTGTCCGATCTGCTTTGAAATTAGCAATAAACTCTTTCTTTCTTTGAAACCCCGGTGTCTCAGAAATTGGTCATTTGAATGCTTTAGGCAAAGAACCCACCACTTTTGATTGGCATCAAAATCTAAGGATGCTGATAAATAATAAGTGGTGCTGAGATGATTGGTTTAACTTGGAAATAAAGGTTGGTTTCTGCATCCATGAATTTAAAAAAAATTGTTTAATTGATTAAATGTAAAATGTAAAGAAATTAAACCTTAAGAGAAATAGAAAACATATGGTGAATAGTTTTTTAATCTCAAGGTGAAGGATCCCTCATTAAGCATAAAAGTAAAGGAAGAAACAGGAAGGAAGCCAATGATAAATTTGACCATACACCCAAAACACTTCTATATGTCAAAAACACCATCAAAAGTGACAACTAATAAACTGAAAAATATTAGTAAAATACATGTAACACAAAAAGTTAACATCCTTAATATATAAAGAGCTTTAACAAGACAAACACATCAACAAAATCCAAGAAAAGGCCCTGAACTAAGAATTCATAAGTAAATGCACATGGCAACAAACATACAAAAATATGAAGTCAGCTTCATTTAGTAATCAAAAATTAAAATAATACTTGCGTTTTTGCCTATCAAATCAATAAAGATTATTTTAATAATATCCAATATTTTTAAGACAAACAGAAAATATCATACAGTGCTGTTGGGAACACATATTAGTTCAACTTTTCTGAAAGGAAATTTTAGAATTTCCATCAAATGCCTTAAAAACTTTCACATCTTTTGACCCACCATTTCAATTTCCAGGATTTCACGCAAAGTAAATAAAAGTATACAGAGAAAAGTGTACAGAGATTTATATACAAGACTATTTAATATCATGGGGTATTTTAATAGGGAAAAAATGGGAAAAAGCAAAGAGTCACGAATAGGGAACTCAATAATTACAGTACCATTATCGGATGGAATACTAAGCTGACTTTGAAACTAGGTTGATGAAGAATAGTTAATGATATCAGAAGATGTTGAAAATATTCTGTAAAGTGAAAAAAATGAGTCATAATACAGTATGTAGAAGATAATCCCAGATGTTTTTGGTATATGTGCACATGCGTATGTATAAATACTTCGAGGATATACAACCAAACAGTAATTTACTACATCTACTGAAGTTCTCCAGGGAACATAACTGCAGGCATCCCAACCACAAGATTTCATTCCATGTGAAAACTGATAGAGTGCAAAAAAATTTATATGTAACTTTTTGGCCATTATAGCCATATATGACAGAGGAGCTTAAGATCATTGAAGCACAGCTGTAGAACTGACATAAAAATCTGTAAAACTGTCTTTGCTTATCTCAGATATTGCCAATTCCCTCTGGAATGTCCCACTTTTGTTTATTTAGCCTTTCCATTGATTTTCTACTGTAGTATATATTACTAAAGTTTAATAAGGAAACAGCATTAGAGCAAAATAAAGAGAAGCTTTCTCTAGACTATTTTACTAGCAAAATCTTCCCGATTTCTGAAGTTGGAAGCTCCTCACTATGAATCAAAAAGAAAGACTGAATATGATCAACAGAATTAAATTATCAAGCAAATTTATTTGAATGGGTCACCTTAAGATTTTTTCTTTCTACCATTTTTTCATGTTACTAACAAATATATACAGATGTAACCCAATTTATACCAGAAACCAAAGTTCTGTATGTCTATTATTACAAAATTACTTTCTGATTACAGAAACCCTGTGTTTCCTCTAACAATTTCCAAAACACAAATTAGCTTGTCCTTAGCTTCAGTTCATAAAATACAATATGATTTTCTTTCATTATTACTATAATATTGCTATAACAAAGTAATATCTTCTTATGTCAACCAGACAACTCATGGGAATATGAAGAAAGAATTGATAATCTTCCTCCCTCCACCCCAATCCCACTCTCCTGAGGAAATGGAGTTAATTGCTTGGCATCCTGGAAACACATAAAAACAGCAAAAGTTCAGAAACTAGCAAAATGTATTGTGTTTTTACAAAGTATCAAGCAACATACTTATAAGAAAATCAATGGAAACAAATCAAAAGTGATTCTGAGTTTCTGCCAATTCCAAATTTGAAGCCCAAAACTTTTTCCATAAATTAAAGCTAAAAATTTAACAAATTCAGTTTGATCCACAGGGAAAAATCACCTTTGTTTTTCTCTCTAATACAGCCAATTCATTTTAGACTATAAATTTCCTTTGTAGAATTATCAATCATACAAAGCATAACTGAGAATCTGTTTTCAGTGTTAAACATGCAAAAAATTTTAATAGATTCTTATCTTCCTTGTGAACTTAATCTCTCCTCTCTGTTCTAAAATAACTTCAATTCTGTAATTCCTCCTGTATGGACTTGCTCCCTCTGGGAACCTCATCAATAATACTTTCATATGATTAAGAAGTTTTTCAATGAGAAAGCAGCCAACTTTGTAGCCTTTGAGATTCCAATCTCTTTCATTACAAGCATTTTATGACTAAATTACATGGAACTTTCACCAAGTGCATAGCACAAATACTTTTTTCATGTCATTTATAAAGGTAATTTGCACAAGCTATGACTATATGGAGATAACCATTGGGCCATTTGAGTGTATGGCATTCTTTAGATGGTGTCTTTATATAATGTACTCCACTCTTCCCTTCTTTGGGCCTCAGATTACTCATCTAAATAAAAAGCATGGGCAATAATATATACTTCACAAGGCAGATGTGACGATTAAATGGTGTAAAGTGTTAAATAGTAACTCTAAATAAAATTTGATTCATTACAGATGTTAATCGTAAAACAACTATTAAAAGTAATGAAAGATGTATAGCTAAAAGGCCAAAAGATGAAATAAGCTGGATAGTAATAAATACTTGATTAAGTTAAAGAAGACAAAAACAAAATAACAGAGAAAAAAAACCAGATGAGACAAATAAAAAACAAAGAAAGATGGTAGACTTAAGCACAACCGTATCAATAATAACAGAAATGTAAATGTCTAAACATTCCAATTGAAAAGAATTGTCAGACTGGATAAAACAGCAAAAGTCAATAGTATATTGTCTATAGGAGACACACTTTAAATATAAAAACTTAGACTGAAAGTTGAATAGTGACAAAAATATATATGCAAACAGTAAGCATAAGAAACCTAGCAGACAAGATACACTTCAAAAAAAGGAGCATTAGCATAATTTTATAATGATACAAGGGTCCATTTATCATAAATGTGTATATATCTAATATGTATATATCTAATTTATAAACATTCATAAATGTGTATACATCAATAACAGAGCTTCAACTATATGAAATAAAAATTAAAGAAAACTAAATGGAAAAATAGAAAATTTCACAGACATAACAGGAAATTTTTAAATTCCTCTTTCAGTAATGGATAAAATAAATAGACAAAAAAACAATAAGGAATAGAGTTCTGTGAGAGATTTAAGCACTACAAAAAATTATTTGAATGACTTTTTTAATTTTCCCATGATGGTACATACCTAGCATAATTCTAGATCCACACAATGGATGCCTAAAGGCATTAGGGATTATTTACCTGTAGAACCCCAGTGAAGAAGAGCTGATATAGAAGATATATAATAAATACTATCAATTATCTTAACCTAATTGGCATTTTTCAGAACATTTATACCCCAAAACTAATTGAGTGGCATTTACATGGTTTTAAACATTGTTAAAAAGTTCATCAAACTGAACACTTAAAATGAGCACATTTTATTATATATAAATTATATCTTGAAAAATCGGAGTGGAAAAAAAACACTGCGATGTGATTCTACTGTACATCCACTAGAATATCTGAAATTAAAGAGTATGACAATAATAAGTGCTGATGAGGATGTGGAACAACTGGAACTTTCATATATTGTTGATAGAAGAGCCAAGTGGTACAACCACTTTGGAAAACTGTTTAAGAGTTTCTAATAAAAGTAAGCGGGTCAACCCTATGGCCTACCAATTGTGTTCCTAGGTACATATTCAAGAAAAATGTTTGCACAGGTCCTCAAAATGATATGTTCAAGAATGTTCATAGCAGCTTTGTTCATAATAGCCCCCAAAAAACTGGATAAACCCAAATGTGCATCAACAAGTAAATGGATAAACAAATTGTGATATATTCATAGTATAGACTATCACATATAATACAAAAAATAATAAATTTTCAATATGCACAGTAACATGGATGGATCTCAAAAACATCATCTTGAACAAATGAAACCAGACACCAAATTATTCCTTTCATATGATGTTCAAAGACCAACAAAACTATACAATGTTGACAGAAGCCAGAATAATAGTTGCCTCTGGGGATGGGGGGATTGCCTGGGAGAAGAATATGAAGGAGCCTTCCTGAGTGATGGAAATGTTCTATTTTTTGACCTGGGTGATGGTTACATGAGTGAGTATCCACCAAACTCAGCAATTAAGATTTGTGTACTTTTCTGTGTGTAAATTTTTTCAAAAATTGATTAAGTGAGATAATTAAGTAAAATCACAGAATCAGCCTGACACATGGCTAATGTTTAATAAATTGTAGTTATTATTGTTATTCTAACTTGAATAGATTTCGCTAACGTCTGCTAAGCAAGTGTAACAGCACACTCCTGGAAGAAACTGGAAATGGATTTGTGACTTGAGAAGGGCATTTGTGAAAGAGTGAGGGAAAATGTGAATGAAATGGCATTATAGTCAGACACACTGAAAGAAATACACAATGTCCTATAAATGATTAGGTAAACTTCATAAAGTTTATAAATTATAGCTAAATTATAGCTACTGGAGTTTTGTCACTAGTGTCAATTGTTTTCAAAGACTCTAATTTAGAATGTAACAATTATGGTACAGAACCTTTTTACAAACATTTTAAAGACACTAGGAAAAAAGAGATTTATTTTAAGAAAATAAATGGGTTAAGATTTAGGTCAAAATCCCAAAATGATTTGTGTTTGCCCTTAATTTGCTCCATGAAAAAGGCTGCTTTGAGAATCTCAGCATCCTCTTGGGACTCCCTTGCTCCCTGCCGCTCCACAAGAATACAGGCTGGTTTATTAAAGAACGAGTGAGTCCTGTCCAGGCAAAAGAACAAGTAAAGCTTGTAAAGTAACACATTCTTGAGGGCACCATTACTGCAAGTTTTATAAACACAACTTTAGGGACCAAGGGGAGATAAAATCCAGATTGGAATAGTTGCTTTGCTAATCATATGAAAAGAAAAAGAAGGTTGTGTAGTTATTCTGTAGGGGAAAAAGTGTTCTGAAATTGGGAAACTACACAAATAAGGTGAGCAAGGTACAGCAAAGAAGCACATGACAACATGACACCCTCTAAATATGGAAGAACTATATGGAGTTCTTGGAAATTTTAGGGCTTCTTAAAATTTTCTGATTTTAAATGCCTCCCTGTAGTCTCCCAAGTACTCTACCAAAAACACTACCCAGTCATCCGTTTATTCATCTATTTATTCTTCCACTCAATAGCCATGTTTTGAATACTCTATTTGCCAAGCATTGTTCTAGGTACTGGAGAAACGACGGTGAGAATCAGAGACAGCCTGATACACAAAGTCTCCAGGCACAAACACAAAATGAATTGGATCTTCACAGGGGAGTTGTTACCTCAAATATCTGAACACAGAGTTTCTGATATAATCTTTCCTTGCCTCACCTTGTCAATCAGAAAAGACTGGGAGTAAGTGAAGTTTAAAATTTATTTTCCTGGAGACAGAACAATGCTGTTTCTGTCTGTGAATGTTGAATAGGAAACCAGTTGTTCTCATTTTCAACCAGAACAATCAGTTTCTCCCACTAAGCCATGAGGGGGCTGGGGATGAAAAGGAAAAAGTCCCCCACACGGGCCACAGTCTTTCTCAAGCCCTGATTCTGTCTGTCGTGATATGAAGGAAACAGCAATCCATTCAGTACGTGATACTTTAATTCACATCATTTTTGGGTATTGCAAATAAAGGGTTATGAGTCACCAGATTAAGGCCACAAGAATTTCTCACACTACCTATTTCCATAATCAAAATCAAGAAAACACAGTAGGCCAAAAGTAAAACCCCAGAATCTTTGCTAACTATGGACCTATTTTACATTCCAGTTCTGGCTGACCTCATAAAGCAGTTGGCAAGGTCTTAAAATATTCTTGTAGCCATGGTTCAGTCATGTTCTCTGGTCAGCTCAGGCTGACGTACAAGGAAGGGGCAGGACTAACAGCTCACCTAAGAAATAACCATAGTTGGTGCTGACTGAATGCTATGGTTTTCCAGGTTCAGGTCTAAATGCTTTTCACATCTAGTAACTCATTTAATCATCACAACAACCTAATACGCAAAGTTTACTGATTTACAGATGAAGAAATTGAGAATCCAAGAGCTGAATCAACTTGTCCAAGGTTGTACGGTTAGAAAATGGTGGGCCAGTGTTAAAACTTAGGCAAAACTATTCCGTATCCCGTGCTCTCAAACGCTGTTCTCACTTAACCACCTGTCAGAAGGAGATGCTGATTCTTCCTCAGTTCCTGACCCAGACCAAGCAGCATCTGAAGAACTTATACAAAGACAGGCAGTGTACTGCTTTCTTACCAAGCCTTATCAACTGTGCTACTTTAAAACCTTTAAAGGGTTATTCTGATAATGCAATCAGTTATGCAGGAGTCAACAAAGCATCAATAAGAAGTTCTGAAGAAACCATGTTATTTTCTTTTGCTTAAAAAATAGTGACTCTCCTATTGTTTTACTTAGTAATTATCAAATGGGTTAACATATAATCAGGGATTTTTCTGTTACATCATATTAGTACTTCGCAAACTTTATTTTATACTCTAAGATTTTAAAGTTTCAAGTAATATTTATCGATGATAAATAATAAGGTTATAAGAATGCAATTGTACAATCAACCTATATTCAGTCTGTAGAACTACTTAATGTTTTCCCGTATCAGTAAGTGCTAATAAATTTTTTAAAATTACCTAAGTAAACTTCAATTTCCTTTTAAATGAATTTGACATTGTAGCATCCCTGCATTAATTTAAAAATTCAAAGGGCTGTCTTTCATACAGTGTTTATAAAAGCCCTAGCTTTGTGATTCCTAATGGTTTCTCTTCATCTGCATAATCAATACTGTTGATAACCATTACCTTAAAGACAAGTTCAGTGCATTATGATTTTAATATTAATACATTTGCAATGGAGTGCTATTATCTTTCAATGTGGTTTTACATTGATCTCTCTTCCTGTGCCCACATCTCACTTAGCAGCATCACCATCTGCCCACAGGCCTGAGCCAGAAACTAAAACCATTCCTAAATGTGTTTTATCTCCAAGTTCTATGTGCTGTACTTCATAAAAATTTCTGCATCCAAACCCTCTCCACTGCCTCACCACGTCTCATTTGGACTGCTCTGGAAGCCTCTTAACTAGCCCCCACCTCTCGGTAGGCTCTCCACTCCAACCTCCACATTGCCAGACTGCACTTTCTCAACACAAATCTAACAGCATGCCTATCCTGCTGAAAGAGAAACTTCAAATGACTCCACTGTCAGCAAGAATAAAATCCAAGGTTAGTATGGCAGCCAACAGCCTTAAATTATTCACAACCTATCTCTATCCACCATTCCATTTTCATCTTCCCTTTTTCCACGAGGTTCTAGTCACACTCAGAGCTACCTGTCATTACCCAGCCACACCAGCTTTACAACTCTGTTTGTTTGTACTAACCAGGTCCTCTCCCTAGAAGATCCTCCCTCACAATTTTCCAATGTATGGCACCCTTTAAGGTCCAGCTAACATGTCACCACCTCTGTGGAGGCGTCTTTGATGCCCCAGGTGGACTGTGCTTCATACTACTTTTCAAATGTACCTATTTCACAATTTACCACTTTGTATATTAATTATTTGTGTTTAAATATAGTCTACATATAAGCAGCCCTGAAAAGGACAAAAGCAAATTAAATAAATAAATAAATAAATAAATAAATAAATAAATAAATAAATGCAACAACAAAATACAACTTGGCTGTTGCATCCAAGACTTAAAGTGAGTACAAAATAAAAGTAAATGACTTTGCCATTGTGAAGGAGACTTCTTCAGGTGGGATTTAATCTTGAAGTTTTCCTTTTTCTGCCAAAATGCTCAGTAAATCAATCACCCCAAACCTGCCTCCAACATCATAACTACCACTACCTGCCCCGCACCCAAACCACATTCTAACCCAGAAAAAGAAGGCATTTCAGGCAGTTGCCATCGGATTCTGTAGAGGATATGCTAAAGGCCTAGGAAAAAAACCTCCTCAGTTCCAACATCATACATATCTGCATTATAGTAGATTAGGAACAACATTAGCTATAACTATCAACATACACTTCATGAAGGCTCTATATTTAAAATCTGAATAGGGAACAATTGCAGAAAACTGAGACCTCTCTAATAACAGCCCTGACGTCTGTAAGCAACAAACAGGAGAGAGTCTTTGGGGGATGTCAACCAGGTTGGTAAGCTGGAGGTCAGCGATGTTTTAGAATAAGGACGATGAAAGAAGAGAACCAAGACCAGAGGCATGACATCTCCTCTACCCTTCCCAACCATGGATTAAATAATGTTTCTGTAAAGAAGGAGAAACAGAATATCTGAGATGATAAATCCTGGCCCAGCTGCTGCTTCTCCCTTTTCTCACCTTTCACCCATGGCAGACATCACTTATCAATTCCAGCATTCTTTCCACAGCCTTCTTCTCATCTCAGCGCTCATATCTAGGCTGCCCCATCAATCACAGTCGGCACATGCACCACACTCTGACACCTGGTTCATAAAGCTCTCAGTACTTGCCTCACAGCACCTATCCAGAAACCTTTCTGGCCAATATATCTCAAATGTTTTCAAGCAAGTAAGCATAATAGAAAGAGGAGCTCAGGGGCAGCATGCAAAACATTTACTTAAAATTACATATTTTAAAATTGCATGTGAATTACTCCATAATGCATCCATCTATTTGCAATAAAAATAGTGTCCTAAAAGACTTACTACTAGACAAAATTGACTTTGTCTAGTCTGGCTTTGAGTGACCTTGGTCCTTAGCCAGGTGCCTGCATACCTGAGATGCAAAATCTGTCCAATTCTGAAAGCCATGTGCACTGACGTAGAAGCAGTGAATTACTCCATAATGCATCCATTTATTTGCAATAAAAATAGTGTCCTAAAAGGCTTACCACTAGACAAAATTGACTTTGTCTAGTCTGGCTTTGAGTGACCTTGGTCCTTAGCCAGGTGTCTGCATACCTCAGATGCAAAATCTGTCCAATTCTGAAAGCCATGTGCACTGACATAGAAGCAGCCATTTTGTGAGGACTGACTGCTTATTTACCAGCAAAAACCTGGAGGCTTAAATACAAATGCAAATAATGAGCTCTGCACCCCTTCATCACCATCTAGAAACCTAGAATCTGAGAGGAAAAAAAATAGAATTACTTTTTGAAAACGCAAGACAGAAGAAATGTGGTTTTAAGCAGTGCTGTTCTCTCTGTCTGAATAGTCTTCTGCATGCCTTATCTGGCTAGCTTCTTATCCTTTAAAACTCAGTTCCAGAACCACTTCCAGTAAAAAGCTTTTTCTGACCTTCACTTCTGTTTAAATGCTTGGCATAGCACCATGGACACACTTCTATTATATTTCTTCACATTAAAATATAGCTGCTGCTTTATTTATCTCTCTCATTAGACTATAAGCTTCTTGAGGAAAGAAACTTGTTTTTAAACTTTGTATCCACATCATTTAGCATAATACCTGGCATGTAAATGTATAGTAATCAATAATTAGTCTCCAACCCTTTATTATTGTCCCCCACGAGCACCACATTAGAAAATACTTCCGTGGGACCAATAGTATTTAAAAGTGTGTAATGACTAATTAATGCTTCCATTTCATTAGCCAAAGACATTTTATCTAGGCATGCCATAAAAATAATAAATGGAAAATGTAACTTTTTAAGTATTAAAATTTCTTGATAAATTCATTTGTTGGTGTTATGGCATGTTCTTATTGGCTTATGATGATTACAGGCTCACACAAGTTTTAACTAAGGGTGTAAAACCCCAGTAATAAAAATGTGTGTACTATTTCAAAGCCTATTCATAGGATTTAATGCATAACATTGCATGCTTTTATCAAAAAATCATGGGATCCTGAAACAAAAGGAATAGGAAGAATATTTGAAGGCATCTAGTTGAACATCGCATGTGAAAAATAAGCCTTGGTCTAAATGCTTCCGATAAGTGATGGCACACTCTCTGCTTGAACCCTTCCATTGACAAAGACTGCCTGTTCTAGTTTGCTAATCAGAGTTATCACCTACAGTTGGGTGGGGCACATCTCCATGGACACTGAACCAATAGATTCCAACCCAATCCATACTAATATGTCTGCCCCCACAAGAATGCATTAAAGAATATGGCTTTTTCTGGGGGACATAATATATACAAACCAGCACACTGCCCTACTTCATATACACTCCTTTTTTAATACCTTTAACTCCTGTAAACTCTTCCCATCACATAAAGAGGTAGCAACACAAATAGGTAGGGCCAAAGCATAAATGGAGGAAACTGGCACAGATTATCCATCCCAGCAAGTGATTCTGAAAAGTGATTCCAGAGCTTAACTTTGTTTACAAATCTCATGTGAAGATTTTTAGCCAGATCACCTTTGCTGGGGAACCTAATATACTCTTTTTCACCAAGACCAAACCTGCTTTTATCAACCCCACTTGCTTGGACCTCTTTCATCTCAAGTGACTGCTCCAATTCAAAGGGCTAGAAATGAACTAAAAAGACCATAATGCCTTGATCTCTACAAACTAATGAAAGACTAATTCAATATGATTATTCCTATTACTAATAGAAAATGAGAATGAAATTTGTAATGGTCCACATGTCAATGCAACTTCCCCTTTTTGAGGGCAGAGTTGCCAAGTAAGCCCACAGATGCTAAGGAGTAGCTGTTAATCGCAACTGTGTCAACCGAATCTCAGCGCAAACTACTTCATTTTCTTATGCAAATTTCTCAGTATAATTGAATACCTTATCAAGGACATCATACAATTAATTTTTAAAATGTTAAGATAATTGATTTATCATCAGATATTTTCATCATAGCTATCAAAAAATTTTATTTTTTAAGTGAACACTAGAATTTTTCAGAAATTTAAAGTGACATGACTTGTATGAAAAATTTTTGCTGATTATTCTTACAACTCATTTAAATAGGAGCATGAATTTTCACTGTAGTTGATTTGATATTGGTCACATGAGTCGTACATCTGGCTAATGATTTATAGTAAAGACAGGAAAAAGAGCCAAATCCTTCTTCTAAAGTCTTTGAATAGTCATCGATTCTGTGAACTTTGAAAGCTCATGAAATTGTGCTATGATTCCAATATGGTATTAAGACCATTGTACGTAGTTAAAGAAAAAATAATCAAATGACGAAATTCTGGCCCTTATATACTTGATTCACTGCTGGGAATTTTAGAGACTGCTAGAGACATAACCTTGACCTCAAGGGACTTTCGGTTTAGACAAGGAGAAACAAACATTAATCCACTTAAAACACTAAGACAAGTAAATACATGTAAATTATAATTGATGAAAAGATAGGAAGAACCCCAAATCCTTAGCTGACTATTTCAATAGGCCTCCAGGAAAAAATGTTATTTAAGTAACATTCCTGAAAATGCACACTTATTCCAGCTAGAACTTGAACTCCAATCCTCCCTCCTGGTGAACTAGCAGGACCTCGCTGGAAGACAACTGTTTTCATGTCTTGTTTATGGCCTTGCCAGGAAGCAAATAAAGGAAATTATGCAAATCAGTTGTCTCCACTACTCAAATTAACCAAATGATAGCTCAATCCTCTACTACATATTCAAGCAAGGCCAGTGGCTCATAAAGCTAATCTAAGAAGGTATATAAATTATTTATCACAGTGCCTGCCTGCCCATCATTAGATGCTACATAAATATTAACTTCCTTTACTTTTATCTGTTCCCTCTCTCTTTTCTTAACTACCCCTCTTCCCTGCTCAAGGTATAAATACATTTTTATATTTGAGCAAGGTAAAAGAAAAGCCAATTTACTCCCCAACATTGCTATCCAAGCCACTACATTTGGAAATCTCAGTGCTAGCTGTGCAGAAGGAAGTTTATAAATAATCTCTTCTATCTGAGGGAAAACCCTGAGCTAAATTTTTCCTTCATTTAGATAAAGTTTGTGTGAGTCCTTTGGAAAATCCCCAGAATGAGGAAAGAAACATTTCAGCCCACAGGCCTGACTCAGACTGCAGCTTGACTCCATTCAGCCTGTGGGGTGAGAGAGCTCTGGCCAGCCCCGAACAGAACACCTCCAGGATACCTCCTCGCCTGAGCCCAGGGGCCTGCTGGGGTCACCTCGTTTAAAGAAGTCTCTCCAGGTTTAAGGATCTAGCCTGTTGTGAGGGTGTGAATCATAATTTCAGAGGGAAGTAAAGCCAAGAACTCCAACTCTTTCCTCCTTTTCCATGTGTTCTTCCACCTCCCCTCCCCTTTTTCCTATTTGTGCCCATTCTAGGGGTCTAGTGCTGTCCCTCCAACCTCGTCTCTCCCCGTCCCCATTGCCCTGTCTCCTCTGCACCTGCAGCTCTCCAATTTGGGTCTCTCCTCCCCTCTCTCTCCAGCTGAGACTCCTCCTATCACTCCTTTCCCTCCCTACAAATTGAAGTAGAATTCCATATCCTGGCCTTGTAGTCTTGTAAAAAAAAGTCTTATTTTTCCCATTATATTTCAAAGGCAGAAAAGCAGTGGGTATAATAGAGAAAGCATGAGACAGACTTGGAGATTGTGCTTTGACTTTGCTCAGAGTCTACATTTATAAAATGAGGATCACTGGATAAACGTCAATGATTCTTAAGCACTTTAGGAAGGCCAGTGATTATTATGCAAATGAACAAAGATTGATAGTGAATTAATAACAATAAAAAGAATAGCAAACATCTATAGACTCCTTTTATGTATCAAGCAATCCTCTAACCACTTCACAAATATTAGCACACTGAATCCTCACAACCACCTTACAAGGTTGGTACTAAGAGTGTGCAAAGAAGATGAGCTCATGGGTAAACTTTTTCTTTTGCAAACATTTTCTTTCTTATTGTTTTTACAATCCTAACACAAGATTGTAGTGTTGAACATTTCCATTTCATTTTAAAAGATCACCTAAAGTTCCATTTTACTTACTGTGATGGCTATGTTCACGTGTTAAATTGGCGAGGTTATGTGTCCAGTTGTTTGGTCAAGCAAGCACTTGCCTAACTGTTACTGCAGGGACATTTTGTGGACTTAAATCATCAGTAAGTAGATAGATTATATCTACAATCAACAGAAGAATTGCCTTCGGCAATGAGAGAAAGCTCATCCAATCAGCTGAAGGCCTTAAAGGGAGAACTAATAATTTCAGCAGTCAGAAAGAATTCTTATCTCTACTTGGCCAGCTAGGTTCTCCTGCAGAATTTATTGAAAACTTTCTTGGAGTTCCCAACTTGCAGCCTGCCCTACAGAATTCACACTTGCCAATCCCACATTCATGTGAGCCAATTCCTGTAATAAATCTCTTACTATTTATATACACACACACACATACAAATATATATATATATATATATATATATATTCTGTTGGTTCTGTTTCTTTGGAGAACCCTGACTAATACACTTACAGTCATCTACTGACTTTTTTTTTCCTGTGGGACAGGACTCTCTACAGTTAAAAAAAAAAAATTCAGGCTCTCAAAAATAGACCTATGTACCAACTTCTCCTTTAATGAGCTGAAAATAATGCTTCACAAGTTTCATAATAATGTGATTATATATATATAATGGATTATATCATTCAATAGCCAAAAGACATTTTCATAGAAAAGAGCACAGTGGAAACATAATCATTACATGTTAAGTAATACAGTTAAAGGTTGACCTTGATGTCCCCTGACTGGCAAAGTGGTAGAATTATTTTCTTCTTAACAGACTGATAAAGATTCCTTTTAGGAACCAGTGTTTCAGAGAGTTATTAAAGTGGTTAAATAAGTACTGAGCATAGAGAAGATAACTACATCTTAAGAAAAGAAAGGAAAGTAACACAGTGCAATTTCTAGAAACATGTTAGTTAATTGTTCTTTCTCCAACTTCTAGTAAAATAAAATAGTAGCACCTCTAATGCCATGGACTCAATTGAAAAATAAATTCTGAAGAGTTCAATTTTGGTGATTCAAAATGCTGGGTTGCAATTTACTTTTGCTTTATCTAGAATAAAATGTTTTCTAAACAAATTAATAGTGTAAATAGTGGCAACTTCAACATTATGATGGTACTTAGGGGCCACAGTCTGGTTGGAGAAGAATCCGGGTGACTTATTTTGAAGCTGCATTGCACAGGAAGCACTCTGTTTTTATTTTAGATAAATAAAAGTAATATAGAATTTTTAAAAACATATTTTATGCACGCTTTACATAAAATTAAAGAAAACATCAATTGTCCACATTGAAGAATATACACATTTTAATTTAGGGCAGGTTTAGATGGTTAACAAGGATTATTAGAGGGAGAATTAACATCTTCCCCTCTCCCTACCCCAAGCATCAACTGATAATAAGAGTACAGGGATGTTGGCTAATCTAACTCTAATATTAACTGCTTCCAAAATCTTTAGCGCTGACTAGTACACAAAGCAGTGAATAAGTAAATGAAAATCACTTGGGCAGAAACTGAAGCGTCACATAGATCAAATACTGCTTTCCCCCAAATTTAGCCCTTCTCGCAGAGGTTGAGGCTAGCTAGTGGGCCTTGGAAGAGCTGAGACTGGAATCCAGTTATGGCATCTTCAGGTCCACGTTCTTTATCCCTCTTTGCCATAGCTACTTTGGAAAGAGCATGGCTCAGGAACTTTTTGAGAGTCACAAATTCAGGTTACAAGATATTCCTTAACATAACAGCATTTAGACTTTCTCTTAATTTAGACTGCCATTCTTCACAGTCTGACTATCATGTTATTTTACTGCATTTATTTTTATATTCTTCTGTGTTTAAGTGTTGTCTACTCAACTACTAACTTGCAAGTGTGTGTGTTTAGAGTAAGTGTTCAGTAAATATTTGCTGAATAAATAAGTCAATGATTCAGCAAGATTTTTATTGAAACACGAATCTATTGTCCCTGTCTAAACAGTGATCTACATGAAAATATCTGTAATTACTGATTTTTAAGAATTAGAAAGTCACTTAATTCCTCTATTTAATTCCTCATATCAGGCCTCTGAGAAATCCCAGAATTTGTGTGCAAAATGTGTGTAAGTGCATTTTCCTAGGCAGAAATTCCAAAGCTTTCATGAGATTCTCAAATGGAGCTGTGACCCTGAAAAGGTAAAAAAAAAAAATTACTAATCTAATATATCCTTTCTAATACATCACCTCTGTTATACAAATGGCCAGCCCAACCCTGATTATATATTTTCATCAACAAGAAACTCATTCCTTTCCCTGTAAATTCTGATTGGTCTCAGATCCATCCTCCAGAATCACATAAAATGTGTCTAGTCCCTATAGCACTTGACAGTCCTTTAAGTCTTTTTAAACAGCTATTATATCCCATTCTGCCAACTCTTTAGCAGGTTTCAAATCCTCAGGTCTTTCAACAAAAGTCAAAGTTTCTACTCCCATCTCCACCCTGGTGCTTTCAGCGCACCCAGGACTCTTCCCAGCCCTGCTCAGAGTCAAGAGCAACCTCGTCTCATTCTTAGCACCTTGACATTACACAGCCGAACAGTGCATCACCTTGGGGGCAGCCATTTTACCCCACTTACTTAGAGTGAACTGATAGTTAACTAAAACCCTTATGGGTTTTAGCACATACATGTGTGTGTATGTATACATATACATACACACACATATATGTGCTAAAGTTTCGCCATCCATGATCCTCTGATTCTGTTCATGCAGTTAGTTTGGGGCTATTGCAGGATTTTGTAATTACTCCTGCTGCTTTTCTACTTTTAAAAAGTAATTATGTCTTTTTGCACAGGTTCTTGTGGATTCTTAAGTTCTATCAACCCAAGTTTTAGCTATTGCCTCCAAGCTTCTCTTGCTCTGTCTAGTTCAGAAAGGTTTTCATGCAGTTTCCTCACTCAGTTTCCTCACCTGTAAAAAAAGGGAAAAACCACCACATTCCCTTCACCAGGTGGCTATGAGGATTAAATGTGAAGAGTTCAGAACACATTGTGTGTGTTATATAAGTGCTTGAGTGCTTGATAAATAAACAAATATTAGCTTACTTGTTCACATTTAGTTATCTAAGTACAAAGGATCAGAAATTAGCAAACATTGTAAAGGTAGAACCTAAAGTCCAGGACTTACAGCAGTACTGTATTTGGTTATTCTCCCTGAGGTCCATATCTGGACCAACACAGCATAGATTTTATGCATTTAACAAACATGAGGCAACACAGCTCTCAGTACTTTTTCACTGAACTCTGTTGAGATGATCATTTGAGAAAGGCAACAAGTCCTATAAACATTCCTGTGCTGCAGTGTGGAAGGATTTTATTATTTATCCCCTTTTATTTTCATTCTATTTTCAGTCTATTGGTTTATCTTCAAGTTCACTGATTCTTTCCTCTATCCTCTTCATCTGCTATTAAGCCGATCAATTGAGTTTTTTTTATTATTTTGGTTATTGTATTTTTCAGTTCTAAAATTTCTGTTTGGTTCTTTATATCTTCTATTTATTTCCTGAGACTTTCTATTTCCTTGCTATAGAGTACCAGCATTCACCCAGCCATAGGGCACAAAACTTTGGAGTCATCTTTGACTCATTCTTTCCCTTACCCCCCATATCCTGTCAGTCACAAAGTTTTACTGAGGGCTCCTGAGAAGCTGCTCATATCTGTACCTTCCTCTTTACTCCCACGGTTACTTATTCAATGCTTGGTGCTGAAGTTATTGGGTCAGTCTTCTTTAAGCAAAACTCCCAGGTTTCAGGATCATCCCCTCTGAGTCCATCTTCTATGCCACTGTCAGACTAATCTGCTTCAACACTCTATTACAATATTATTCCCCCAGGTCCTAGAATCCATAGAAAAGGAGTGAACATCCCCTGAGGGTCTTTCAAGACCCCTGGAACCTGCCTTCCCCTGCTTGGCTGGACAGGTTAAACCAGCCTAGTCACTGCTCATCTCCATGTCATCACCCACTCATGCTTCTCCCCTCCCCTAGACTGCCATTCTCTTCCCTTCTGTCTATTCCTATCCTTCCTATTCTTTAGGTATAAGTCACATGCCACCTCCTTCAAAAGACCTGGTACTCTGGAGTCTACAATGTCACAAAAATCCTACAGCACTTACACCTGTACCATGTGTCCAAGTCCCGGGCTGCACCCTGACCTGAGTTACTTATCTTGTTTCCTGTGAGTTACTCAGATCTCCTGACTAGAAGGTAAGCTCAGGAGAAAATAGGAAAGGGGCAAAGCTCATTCTCCTCTATTCCCCACAGTTCCTAGCAAAATGTTGAGCATAAAGTAGTGACTCAATAAATCAGTGCATCTGTCAGGCCTCCTTCCCTGGGTTCAGGTCCTGGGATCAATCCATGTAATCTTGAAGCAGATAGGCACATTTTAAGAAGCTCTGATTTTTCAGGATCAGGTGAAAAATTCACACCAAAGGTAGATATGACATTGTTTTTAATTTTTATTCTAGTGCCTATGAGCTAGATCAGCAATAATTTGAACATTTTCTGTTGTCCAAGAGTTGTTTCTAAAAAAATGAAGATTTGCTGTGAATAAAACAAAATTCTAAGTATTTTGAAGGATGTGAGATATTAAATTTTCCACATTCAGAAAGCAAGAATTTGATCTATAACTAGTTTTACAATAATCTCACGCAGTAGATGAATTGAAAATCCATTTGGGTCTTGGACACAGAAATTAGAATGCAGAACTGTTACAGCTAATGATATAATTCATTAGGAAACTCAGAAAACATGGTTTTGCAATGAATAATCTGCCATAACTATAAAGATAGTGAGGCAGAGAACTAAAGAGAGAATCATATGATGATTTTAGTACTATTGAACTATTTAATAAATTCCTAAGACATTTCAGAATATCTTAAATACTTAAGGAATTAGATACAGTAGTGAAAGTGAAAAAGATAGGTCAGGAAATATAAATGAGTAAAAGAGGTACTTGCAGATAACATGTTTCACATGTAGGTTATTAAGCCAAAATTAGATAAAATTGTGGAGGTCTCAATAAGCCAGAGTGTTACAATATGGGGTTTTCTTGACAATGGAAAACTGGAAAAGAATTTAAAGAAACCCGAAATTGTGTGGAGAGTATATTTTACATAGTCAGCTTGAGGTTAATCGTGGTTTTGTGATGGCCACTGTTTCAGGTTTCATTAGTGCGCTGTTCAATTTTAGTAGAAGTATGCCCATTAACAACTACAACATACAATTCGAGTTACTGTTCTGTTCCAGGAAGGTATAAAGATTTATTCCAGAAGCCATTCCAATCTAGCCATCTTTCTGTCACCATACTATAACTCATCAATGTCTCTCAAAGTACGACACCCACTGTTTAGTACAAGACTCCAAATTTAGCCTACCTAGAACAGAATCTGGAAGAACTATTCCCTCTTATAATGTGCATCTAAGACTTCTATTAATATTACCTAGAATAACATAAAATATTTTAGTAATTCCACCATTCAACTAGCTCATATTTAGTTAACTGCAGCCCTCAAACTTCCCATCTCCCACTTGATCTATTTAGTGTTGCATCTCCCACATTCTGTACATAATAGAGTTTGCTGAACCAATAGTCAGGAATTTACATTTACAATTTTACAAGTCACTGTTCTTCCTGTCTCTCTAAAACCCCTGACTTTGAAGTTCATGCAATTCTGTCCTTTCCTAAAGATACTGGCATCCAGCTCACTGTCACTGGCCAATATCTGTCATGGTTCTCTGTAATTTCAATAATCATATAGGTGATAACTTCACTCCTGGCCTCTTCATTCTTCTGGACTTCAATCCTCCAGTGACCTTGTCCTCCACCTTATCTCAGTCTCCCACTCCCTCCACAATATCGACTTCAAACATCCCACTCTCAAGAGCACTACCTTCTATTCTTTCATCTCCCTCACTTTAGTACCCTTACTCCAGCAATTCCTCAACCCCAATGCACTTAAAATCCACTGTTCCTATATCACCTTTTCACTGCTGCATATCTCTGTTGTCCTCTTTCCCTCATCAGATTCGATTTCATGACCCACCAGTATACTCACTGCCTTGCATATGTCCTCAACTCCATTGTCCTTCCCTTGCTGTCATGCTCACCAGAAAAGAAGAGAAAAAAAATAAGCCTGTTTAGATCCAACTGTCCCCCTACTCCAAATCGACACAGAGGCAGCTGAACAGGACTGGAGAATAAAACAACATACAGGATATAGGATGACTGGTCTCACTTTAAGCTCATGACTACCAACTCCAACAGACCTCTAGGACTGCTCAGAATTCCTACAGTTTTCTCCAAATCATTTCATTCTCCCATTCCCCTAGACAAAAATTTTATAACTTCTCCCCTCTTCTCCACTTCCAACAACCCCACCCTTGCCTTCAATCTGCTGACGGCCTTTCTTCTTATTTCACTGATGAAACAGAGGCAGTCAGAAGGTAACTTCTGCCTGTTCTCAGCCCCTCATCCACCCACTTTCTGCATCTGTGCCCCCTACTCTGCCTTTTCTCCAGTGATATCCACAAACTGTCCATACGTCTATCTGACATCAGTCATTTACCTGTGCACTTGATCTACTTCCCCTCACCTACTCAGGGACATAGTTGCAGGCATTGTCCCTTTTCTCTCCTGAACCATCAATCTTTCTTTCCCTACTGAATCTTTTGCATCACTTTAAAAATGTGCTTTAATATCCCCGATCTTTAAAACAATAAAACCTTCCTTTCTCTTGATCCCAACCCCCTCTCTAAATATCTCCCCATTTTTTGTGTCTTCTTTACAGGAAAACTTCTTAAATGTATTATGTCAGAGATGCTGCCTCTTATTTTCTTCCCTCTCATTTTCTCTTAAAACCATTCCAACAAGGAGGTAAGATGGCAGCATAGAGAGGAGTGGAAGACTTACCCCCCTGGAACAATACATAAATGACCAAAAAACTAGTAAATAACCTGGAATAACTGTGGGGAGACAAACGTGACTGTCCACTCATCATCCACCAACCTGAATTGGGAGGAATGCCTGAAATTGCAGCATAAAATCTGTAAGTAAAAACTGCAGACCCGCGCTGAGAGCTGAGAGCCAAGAGCCTCTCCCTCACAGAAGCCTCACAGTGCTAGAGAACAGCACTCTCTCAGCCCAGCTCCAACTGGGGGTTTGAATGTTAACTGCTCAATACAGACAGCAAATCCTCAACAAGCAGACAGAGACTTTTGGTGACAACTGATCTTGGGAGAGTCAGGGGACATATCTGTCTCAGGACAGGGAGCACAAAGGATCGGGTGCTATCTCTGGCTGACAGGTGAAACGGAGCTTTCTGTCCCTTTCTCTCTCTGTAGAAAGTCTCAGCCATTTTCAGCCTGCAGAGCTTTGCAGTAAAGACAGCCTCAGCCATTTTAAAATCAAAACACTTTGATCAGCAGAGTCAAAGAAACAAAGAACTTACTGATACACAGCTGACCTCTCTGGAGGGAGCACAGCATCCCAAGAGGAAAGGGAGGGGCCCAGCTCCACTGCCTGCCTTACCAAAACCAGACCCCAAAGCCTGGGGGAGGAGAGTCATGGGCCACACCCCCTTACACCAGCTGGTGACAGGCTGTCAGGTGCACCAGCCGAGCAGAAAAGCACAGGTGTATCAATCCTCTAAGAAAAACCATCAGGGAAACCAGATGCTGAATATTTCCTCCTTCTGTGACCTGAGCCTGTTCTCATCTGGGAAAACCTGACTGGGGTGGCCTAGGAGGTCAGATGCCTAGACAACAGAAAACTACAACCTACACTAAGAAAAATGAAGTTATGTCCCAGTCAAAGGAACAAACCTACACTTCAACTGAGATACAGGAATTTAAACAACTAATGCTAAATCAATTCAAAAAGTTTAGAGAATATTTTGCAAAAGAGATAGAGGCTGTAAAGAAAATACTGGGCATACATAAGGCAGAAATTGAAAGTTCAAAAAAACAACTAGTAGAATCTATGGAAACAAAAGGCACAACACAAGAGACTAAAGACACAATGGAAACATACAACAGCAGATCTCAAGAGGCAGAAGAAAACACTCAGGAACTGGAGAACAAAACACCTGAAAGCCTACACACCAAGGAACAGATGGAGAAAAGAATGAAAAAATATGAGCAACGTCTCTGGGAACTTAAGGATGAAACAAAGTACAATAATGTATGTATCATTGGTGTCCCAGAAGGAGAAGAGAAGGGAAAAGGGGCAGAGGCAATAACAGAGAAAATAATAATCAATGAAAATTTCCCATCTCTTATGAATGACATAAAATTACAGATCCAAGAAGCGCAGCGTACTCCAAACAGAATAGATCTGAATAGGCCTACGCAAAGACACTTAATAATCAGATTATTAAATGTCAAAGACAAAGAGAGAATCCTGAAAGCAGCAAGAGAAAAGCGATCCATCACATACAAAGGAAGCTTAATAAGACTATGTGCAGATCTCTCAGCAGAAACCATGGAGGCAAGAAGAAAGTGGTGTGATATATTTAAGATACTGAAAGAGAAAAACCGCCAACCAAAAATCCTACATCCAGCACAGCTGTCCTTCAAATATGAGGGAGAGTTCAGAATATTTTCCAACAAACAGACAATGAGAGACTTTGTGAACAAGACACCTGCCCTACAGGAAATACTAAAGAGAGCACTACAGAGTGATAGGAGAAGACAGGAGGGCATGGTTTGGAACACAATTTTGGGAGATGGTAGCACAGCAATGTAAGTACACTGAACAAAGATAACTATGAATACGGTTGAGAGAGGAAAGTTGGGAGCATGTGAGACACCAGAGGAAAGGAGGAAAGATAAAGACTGGGACTGTGTAACTTGTTGAAATCTAGAATGTTCAACAATTGTGATAAAATGTACAAATATGTTTTTTTACAAGAGAGAACAAGCAAATGTCAACCTTGCAAGGTGTTAAAAATGGGGAGGCATTGGGGGAGGGATGCAATCAATGTAAACTAGAGACTGTAACTAACAGAATCATTGTATTATGCTTCCTTTAATGTAACAAAGGCAATATACCAGGGTAAATGCAGATAAGAGGGGGGGATGGGGAGGCATGTTAGACAATTGACATTGGTGGTGGTGTCTGAGTCTTTACTTTGATTTAAGGTTATTTTTCCTTTTGCTACTTCCTAGTTGTCATTTTTTTTCCTCTTTCTTTTGCCTGTCTACCTTCTTTGACTCTCCCTGCTGCCTTGTGGAAGAAATGTAGATGCCCTTATATAGATAGTGGTGAAGGTGATGAACACATAAATATGTCACCGTACAGAGAACCATCAATTGTTTACTTAGGATGGAATGTATGGTGTGTGAACAAAACCATCCTAAAAAAAAAAAAAATGGGTTGATGACAAAACCTCAAGGGCAATATACTGAATGGAATAAGCCAGACACATAAGGACAAATATTGCAGGGTGTCACTGATAAGAACTAACTATAATATGTAAACTCATAGACATGAAATATAAGGTACCAAGATATAGGATGAGGCTTAAGAATGGGGAGCAGTTGCTTAGTATGAACAGAATGTTCAACTAGGATGAACTTAAATATTTGGAAACAAACAGAAGCGTTGGTAGCAAGATATGAGAATAACTAACAGTGCCAAATGGTGCATGAATAACGTGGAAATGGGAAGCTCAGGACACAGAGCTCCTATGTCACCAGAAGGAAAGTTGGAGGTCAAAAGATGGGAATGTATAAAACTGAATCCTATGGTGGGCAATGTCCATGATTATCTGTACAAATATTAGAAATCTCTTCAATGAACCAGAACAAATAAAAGACAATACAACTAGAAGTTAACAGTAGAGGGGCATATAGGGAAGAAATATATACCTATTGCAAACTATATACTACAGATAGTAGTATTTCAACATTCTTTCATAAACAGTAACAAATGTACTGTACCAACACTATGAGTCAACAATTGAGGGGGGTTGGTTAGGGATATGGGAGGATTCGAGCTTCCTTTTTTTTTTTCTTTTTTCATCTTTCACTTTATTTCTTGTCTGGAATAATGAAAAGGTTCTAAAAACGGAACAAAAATTAAGCACAGTGATGGATGCACAGCTGTATGAGGGTACCAGTGATTGTACACTTTGGATCTTTGGATAATTGTATGGTATCTGAACAATCCCAATAAAAATTAAAAAGGAAAAAACAAACAAACAAACAAAAACATTCCAACCAAGGATTTTTTCTGTAACACTTCACACATGGAAAAAAAAAAAAGTCTCATCAAATTCATAATGATTTCCTCATTTCAAATCCACTGACTGATTCTCCGTTCTCATTTTATTCAACCTACAAGCAGCATTTGACACAGTAGATCATTCCTTTCCCTAAAGCCTGCTCCTTCCAAAGTCTTCCCAATCCCAGTTAATACCATCTCCATTCTTGTATTTGGTCAGGCCAAAAATCATGGTGCTATCCTTGACTCTTATCTTTCATACCTGACACCCAATAAAACAGGATATCCTGTTAGTACTACGTTCAGAACATATTGTCTCCATCAGTAGTGCCACACTGGTCCAAGCCACCCACCATCATCTCATGCCCGGATAATTTCAATGGACTCCTAGTTGGTCATTCTTGTTTCATCCCCCGTGTTAGATTCACAACACAGTGACCAGAGTGATCCATTAAACTTAACTTAAAACTTAACTTGAAACATGTTTCTCCTCTGCTGAAAACCCTCCAGTATTGCCCATCAAATTTGGAATAATATCCGTCACCCTCCAACCCCTCTGAGCTTATCTACCATTCTCCCCTTGCTCACTCCATTTCACTGGCCTCCCTGCAGTTCCTTGTAAGTGTCAGGCACACTCTCACCCAGGGCCTTTGCACAGGCTGTCCCCTCTACCTAAAGTGATCTTCCCCAAGGCATCTGTAGGACTTACTCTCTCACTTCCTTTATGACTCTGCTTTAAAACCACCTTATCAAAGAGGCTTTCTTTGACTGTCTCTTCCACTACCACCAACTCCTGCTGCCTTTCTGATCACTCTGTTTAACTTTCTCTATAGTACTTATCACCCCGTCATACTTTATGTTTTTCGTTCTGTCTCCTCTCTCTCCTCTACCCTTCCTCCACAAAAAAAGAATATAATCTTCATGGTAGAGAGACGTTTATCTGTCCGCTTCTCCATTGTATCCTCAGTGCTTAGAACAATGCCTGGTATAGAACAATGTTATCTTGCTGAAACTGATAACAATGGTTGCATCTCAAGAGGAGTAGAGGTTGGTGGGGCAGGAGGGAAAGAAGACTTCCTTTTCCCTGTTTACACTATTGTACCTTCTAAATTTTATATCATGTGAATGTATTACCTATCCCAAGAACAAGTTTTTTAAATTAGGCAAAAAATGTTTTTAATGAAAAGAGTTTATCTTGTTGCTTTTGTATAAACACTAAAATCAAGATTTTTTTATAGCAAAGCTTCTCTGTAGTAAATCAACCAACTTTGAAACTTTGTGCCATTTGCAAAATTAAAGAGCATACTTCTTATGTCTTTATCTATGTAAATTGAGTGTTTTATTGAGCTCCCAGGCATAGGGAGTTTTGTATATGTGTTGGTGATTCAGAATCTAGAAAAAAGAACATTACCATGGTATGGGCATTCTGTTTAGTGAAACATTGGGAATGTCTGGTGACCATCATAGTATTTTCTAGAGTTTATAAATATTTAGCATAATAATGCCTTCTTAAATTCTATCAGCAATCAACATCTAATGTATACTGGCTTTTAAGATTTGAGAATCTACCGTTTTTCCCTTTTTGAAAATCATTTAACCATTTCAACTTTTCTAGCACTAGTCTTAAACTCAGAAAATATTGGCAACAACTTTAAAATTGCTCAACAAACTCATTCAGTACCATGGGATTTAAAGTGGCTGGATTTAAAGATCTGCTCTCATCAAAACAATGATTTTAGGATTTTACCATATGTTTACTTATTCTAGGCTTCCAGTTTCTCTTCCGTATGTTTTAGACTTTCCAACTTAAGAAGCATTACCTGTTTTAAACCGTACAGGTTAAATTTGGATTAAGAACCCTTCTTTCTCCTTTGCCATATATTATCACTACCACATTTTCCACGAGCAGTGAACTTCTCCAGTTCATGTTCTCCTCATTGCTCTTTTTGCCCTTAAATATTATTTAAACAAGCAAACCTTGGTTGTCTTTCGTTTTTGGTCATGTTCTTTGCAATGACTTTAGGGGAGAGCATCCTGATGAGGAGAAATTGGTTTCTTTAAATAGTCTTTAAATATTTTATTCTCATCGTCCTCCATATTTTAAAATACCTTTTCAAAGCTCCCTTAAATTCCTTAAATTTCACCACTGAAATAATTTACTTCAATTTTAAAGAATCACAGTAAACAAATCCAAAGATTTTGGAACCAGTCTACTTCCATGAAGAAACACAGAATGAGATGGTGATGATGAACAGAGATAGATAAACAGATAAACAGATAGATAGATAGATAGAGAGATAGATTTAGACTAGCTAATAGATATAGATATTGATATGTGCAAAATGCAAGTTAATAAGCACTGTGGTGAAAGTAAAATAAATTGGGAATATCTTTTTTTTTGCAGTTTTCAAGAAATTTAAGAAATTGTCTATAAGTCAAGATCACTGAAGCAAATCATATTGGACTGATTTATCCAGAACATTCTCCGTTCTGTTCTCTATTTTGCCTTCAATGCACAAAGAAGTCAATAAGTTAATTTCCAAAGCAGCCAATGAGTTAACTCCTTACCATTTCATTTTGTTCAGATGTTCTAGCTTAACTTTTTAAAGCAAAGGACCATTCTATTCTTTTGTTATTGTATGCTCCTTTTGAATAATTTCCTGGAACAAAATAACTGCTCAGGAAAAACAAAATAGTTGCTCTTAACATCCTTTGTATGATGTTATTAGAAAATGGCACTTATTCATGAGAAACAACTCTAATGTTGTAGCCTATATATGGTGTATTAAATGTTCTCTTGACAAGACATAATCTCATATGCTCATTATAAATTTTAGACATAAAAAATTGTAGCTTAAGAAGAAAGTGTTACTCTTTGGTGATAACATTTCCCTTCCACAAAAAGACAAAAGCAATGAAAACACCTGAAAATATGGTGCTGATAGTTTCACAGGCTGCTTTAATGAGGTTTAAACATATTCCAAGAAAACTACTGAGAAATATTGTTGGAAATATTTCTTTGGCAATTTTAATTATCATCAATGTATAAAACTATATAACAAAATCTGCGCTCAGATGGCATTATTGGTAGGGTTTTTCAGAAAAACATTTTTAAAAACATCAATAGCTGTCTAACATTTTAATATTCCATCTGCAAAAGAAACAAAGACTATTTACAATGCATCATCCTCAAAGTGGAAGTTACTTCTTAATTTGATCTGAGTCCCAAACAGCACAACTCTTTTCTCCCCTTAAACAAAGAAACAAAAAAAAGTAAAGCAGTTTGCTTGATAGGATTCTGCTGGGTTTTGTCCCTCATGAAGTTAAAGATCCACCTGCTAAATTTACTTATAGCAATAGAACGGCTGAAATAACAGATGAGTAAGCTGGCCCAGATTTTATTTGGATTTTTCAAGATCTAGCTATTTATTTAGATATTTCTGGCATCTGGGTCTCTTATAGCAGCCCACCCAGTCTACTTAATACGAAACAGTAAACAGTCAACAACTATGTGAGAAATCCCTTCAAGCAGCAATAATAAACTTTTAAAATTCTGTATAAATATAAAAAGTGTGTACTCCCTCCCCCTTCATTATCCTTACACCCAAATTTAGTATCATGCTTGATTTTCCTTGTGTATTTGTTGCCTAGGATACCAAATGCCTAACACAGTAAAATAATTTTTATAATAACAATTTTAAATAATATAATAATAACAATCCTGCCAGAGGAAGCATGCTAACAATTTTTAAAATGACAATTGCCTACTCTGTGACAGGAATTGTTCTAAGCATTTTATATATAGTAACTGATTTTTAGCAGACAGCATAGTTACTGAACACAGAGCACCTAGCTTCCTTTCCATAGTGCACTTAATCTTGGAGACACCAGTGGGAAGTGGGTAATGTTTACACAGAAATAATCTGCCTTGGTTACAGTGGATATAGGTTTTCAACTCTGAGCTACCCCCAACAAAGAGTGGTGATGACAAAAACTGAAACTGCCTTTCTTTGCATTAAGCTTATTATTTTCTGCCATCTCCTTTTGCAATTATAAAGTTTTGTTTTCTGTTTATTCAAATGCAGAAGTTGAATTAGAAGCTGAGCTGCCATTCTTAGACTTAAATTATTACCCCCCCTGAGATATAATTAATCTAGAACAAATCGGTTTTCTGTTGTAGAATTTTTCCTCTCTCTTTCTTCTTCCACATTTTCTTTCTTTTTTTACCTTCTTTTTTTTTTTTTTTTTTTTGTTCGTTTATGGTCCCCACTTGTTCTCTTCCTTCCAGAATAGATGTTGACATCTTTTACTCAACACATTCCCCAAACCTCCTTTTTCCTGTCAGATCTTTTGCACAAGAGCAGCGTTAAGACTGCCTAACGCACACCACATAACCCCTTAGGAGAGGCAGTGTCTAAAGAAAGGGGTTCTCCTAAACCAGCTGCCAAGGCACTCCCAACAGCCCCGCCTCTCTTCCCCTCCTCTTCAGGGCGCACCCACCACTCGCAACTCCCATCCCACCAAAGCAGAGCTTTCCAAGGGAACAACACAACACGCTACCTTCTATCCCATCCCCTGGAAGTATAGCGCTAATCAGACCCGCAGTCCCACTCCAAAGCGCGCCTCTCCCATGTATCCACCCGGTTGCCCAGGGGCCGCGAGCTCCCGCTGGGCAGCAGTGTGCTCCGGGCTCTGAACAGGGAGTCAGGCGAAGGGAGGCCGAACAGAGGACAATTCGCAAATGTCCGGGCGGGTCCAGGCTGCTGGTAAACTGTGCCTCGTTCAATCACCAGCACCCAATCCCTCCAGCACTGCAACCAGGTCCCCGACGCTTAGGGATTCCAAATTTCAAAGCTCTCTGCAAGACTGGGGGCATCCAGGCAGCTGGGAAAGAAAACAGGTTCCGGGCGGGGGCTCCCACAACTCCCAATCCGCTTGCAACGTAGCCCCTCCTGAATTAGACAGACAGACAGACAGACAGACAGACACACACACACACACACACACACACACACACACACACACACACACACACACACACGATTTCTGTTTTCCGCAGGGGAGGTGGCGGTAGGGGAACTGGGAGAGAGAAGGGTGCGGCGTTTCGCGGACGCAGGGGGTGCCGGAGGCTTAAAGCCACTTCTCTGCCCTGGACCAGGCGGGTCTAGGGGCGCGGGCCTGCTCGCCGCTTTGTTGTCAGCGTCCCTTGTCGTTGGCGCGCACGCTGCGCGCAAACACGCCCCCCCAAGTCATCGCAACCTACCAAGCGGGCCCTTCAGCCCCCAAACCCCTGACGGGGGAAAGAAACTTGTACCCGGGCTCCAGGAGCCAGAATCCTGAGATTAGCCTACGAGGACAATTCTAAATGCCGAAATAATAATGATAATAAAATAAAAGGTTCAATAGTATTTTGTCTTCCTCTAAGCCTTTGGAAAAATAGAATTGCTGTTTCTAGTAGTCCGCTAATATTTCGTGTCGCCTGTGGCCAAGCGGGAGTGGGGGATGGGGTTGGTGCTCAAGGTGGAGAACGCGAGGAAGGTGCAGAAAGCTGCGGAGCAGGGGACCGGCTGGGGGACCCGGGTCCCCGAGGCCATTCGCGGGCAGCGCGCGGGACCGCCTTACCTGTGGACGCAGTTTCCACGGCAACGGGCGGCGGCCGGGCGCGGCCCGAGCCCGGTTCCCGCGGCGCCGCTTCCCCGGCCCCGGCCCCGGCGCCCACCCCTCGGCCCGGCTCCCCCGGCCCCGGAGCCGGCTCGGCCACTTTCAGCGCCACCGCTTCGTCCTCCCCCTCCCGCCGGTCCCCAAACCATTGGGACCCGGGGCCGGTCAGCGGCAGCAGCTCGTCTTGTGGCTCCGGCGGCGCGGCCATGGCTGGCTGTCCCCCCGGGCGCGGCGAGGCGGTTGGCGGGGACGGGGTGCGGCGGATGGGCGGCTGGGCCCTCCCTGCTGCTGCCCCCGCCGGGACTCTGGACTTGGCGAGGCTGCGGTGTCTCAGCGCCGCCGCCGCTGCTGCAAGTCGCGGCGAGCCGCTGCCAGCCGCTCCCGCCGCTTCAGCTCCTCCTCCGCCCCTCCTCCTCTCTCTCCCGGCCCCGTCGCGGCCGCCGCCTGCGCTCCTCCTCCTACTCCAGCCGAGGCTGCTGCTGTTTCGCTACTCCCAAGCCTGTTATTACGAGGGTGAAAATGGCCTGCCTCTTTCGAGTCTTCCTCGGCACACGTCAGCCCCAGGCCTGCTAAGGGCAGGCCCCGATTGAGGGATGTGCCAAGTCCACTTGAATCTTCCCCTCATTTGGGGAGGGGTGAAAGGAGAGGATCAGCAGGTGGAAGCAGCCCCCAGCTGAAGCATCACTGAATAGGCAAGCCACCCTCCCAACGAACAAAGTTAAGCCCTGACTGGTGTCCTGCGACTGGAAGCAAGGAAGGGAAGCAGGAGATCTTAGGGCCACGACTGTGAGGGTGCTCAGTATCAGCTGGAGGGAGGCGGGCGTTGGTCTACCAGGTGAGGGATTACAGATGGGTGTTGGTCACAGATGGAGAAAAGGGAATCTGCAACCCCGATTCTGCGTTCTTACACTGTTGTTTCCGGAACCCGGCTGAAAATAATGAAATACAGAAAAGAGCTAACAGGAGAGTCTCTGAAAAACAGCTTATTGGACTTTATCTCTACCAGCACTGAGGGCAAATACAATGTAAATGGCAGGACAGAAAGCTACGTTTCCTTTCAGAAACACTGAGCCAAAGTAATACACATTATAAGCTGTCTTTGCAGAGCCTATTTTATTTGAAAAGTTGGACATTCCAAGAAGCTTCTTTTTTTCTTTACAGCTCTCTCTAAGATGGAAGATTGGACAGATAACGCCAAGGAGGGAAGTACTTACCTTGCAATGTATTTCCACCCTATTTCCTCCCATCTTTTCAAACAAGCCTTGTGCTTTATTGGTTACTAAATTGTCTATTAAATGATGTGGTTTGAAAAAATATGTAAGGTTCAGTCCAACATACAGAATGGGGGAATAAGCTTGTCTGCTCCTTCTCTAGAAAAGGTGAGGCATGGAGTGCAGCACACTGTGAAGCTCTGTGGGGCTCAAAGCTACCATATGCACGGTGAGGGTTTCATACTTGTCCATTTGTATACTCAAAAGCCAACTTCAGCACCACTCAGATGCTCCTCAAAATTGCTAAAACTAAAAAGCCTAGATTCTTCCCATTACTCTGTTCTTCTAGTACACTAATGTTCCAAACATGTTCAGTGACAATAAATTAGAGAAAATGGGTTCATCAAATTTTACGTTATTATTATCTTCAAAAATTATCTCCCATGATGGATATGTTCATTCTCTTGATTGTAGTGATGATTTCACTGGTGTACATGTATCTCAACACTCATCAAATTGTTCATTGTAAATTTGTGCAACTTCTTGTATATCAATTATACTCTGTAAAGCTATAAAAAAGATTACCCCTCCAAAACAACAACAAAATTCCTGGCTATGAAGGATCATCATGGTTTTCAAAATCTTTTCATGGGAAAACAAGCTCCTGTTTAAGAAACCTTTAAGATGAAAAGTTTATTCCACTGCTATCTTTTCCGTGAAGCTTAATCCTTTTGTGTAATAAGGGGGCACTTGTGAGCTTTTTTTCAAGTCTATTGTTCCGAACCCCATGAAGGATCAGAATTACCAGATGGAAATTTCTCACATTTTCATTATCCGTGACATGCCAAGAACACAGAAAAGGCTAATGATATAACCTTAAGTGGTTATTGATGGCTGTTGAATATGTGAGAATTATTATAAGGGTGTTACATACAAAATAATATGGTGTATGTTTTTTTCCTTAAGAAATACTAACGACTGTCATCATTTAAAAAATGAAATACCTTTACAAGTTTCTTAGCTCCCTTATGCTTATATAGATATGAAGATTGGGAATATGATCCCAATTATTTTCTGTATTTCATCAATACTGATCAATATTCTAACTGAGAATGTGTGGATAAACTAGCCAGTTGAGTATGTTTAGATTTTTACCTGTTAGAGAAAAATTTACAATTCTATTTTTGATAAATTATTCTATTTTGCTTGGCTGAAAAGAGTTGTGCACAATGTTTCAACTTTAGCAACTATACTTATTAGGTTCCATCTTTAAATGCATACAAATAATGATCTATTGGGGGGAAGAAATTTTCAGTTTTATGCTATGGATTGCAACGACTAATGTTTTCCGGTATTATTTACTTCGCATTTACACTCCTATAGAACTGACTAATTTGAAGATTTTGCAGGCATAACACACAGTCAGCAATGGAATTTCAGGGCTTGCATAGTTACTCTAACTTATGAGTTTCTCTAACATGCTTTTAAGGCAAAGAAAATAGGGTTGGTATTTTAAGGGATTCTTAGCAAGAAGAGTTGAGACAAAAGAAATGACAGGTTTTGTCTTCAGCTATTGTGTTTTTGGAAAAAGAAGTTTTGTTCCTCATGTCAAAAGAAGGAATCTGGCGAGGAGCCTTTATTTAGCACAAGTTTCTTTACTTAGACCAAACCTTATATCATGGAGAAAGTGGAATGGGGACATGCAGAAAGAGTACCACAAGTGACAGACTTCAACCAAGAAGTCCTGTCCAGTCTCAATATTAATGTTACTTAATATCTCTGTGCTGCAGTTTCCTTAACTATGCTCCGGATAATTTCATTGAACTCTCACATGTTCAACAACCATCAATAACCACTTAAGGTTATATCATTTTAATGAAATTATAATGATAATTTGGTTCAGATAGGACTAACGGGATGGCCCATGTAAAGTATATTTAAATTAGTTATGCTGCTCATAATACATGCAAAATTTCCAAGAAATGACTTATGATGGTAAAAGCTCTGCCTGAGTATCTATATTTGTAAAGACCAAATATTCAATAGAAACCACGTCAGGCAGTCAAAGAACATTAGTTAAGAAATGTTGCACTACATGGGGTGACTATTATGCTGTTTCTACTTCCAAACCCTATATATTCTGAAGGACAAACTTTATATAAAGATAAATATACCTCAAGCTTTCTTCTAAGTAGTTGGGTCAAAATATATACACATGCATTTTAATTCTGAATAGCCTATTAGGAATGGCAAATAGGGTTCATTGATTAGTAATGAATGTTTGGAGGGTTTTATTCAGAAAGAGTCTTGAGTCATGTCCTGGTTCAGTAAGAAACACTAGAAAGATAAACAATAGATACTTTCAGGTAAGTAAAGGGGAGTGGGCAACACATGGCAAGCATTTTCCTTCTCTGGCATATATATCTGTAGGTAGGTAGGGAGGTAGGTAGGTAGGTAAGTAGATAGATAGATAGATAGATAGATAGATAGACAGATAGATAGATACTTATAAACCCTC
The DNA here is from genome assembly GCF_015220235.1 of Choloepus didactylus. Lineage (NCBI taxonomy): Eukaryota > Metazoa > Chordata > Mammalia > Pilosa > Megalonychidae > Choloepus > Choloepus didactylus. Next base: position 52,021,465 of record NC_051310.1, on the reverse strand, counting down.
TAGCAAAGGCCCTTCTTTTGAACCATTTTAGGAGAGAAGTCAACTGTGGAATCATTGCTATTGACAACAGGATAAGTGGCAAAATGAGACTCACTCTAGCACCTCAAATTTCTCTGAAATCATCGTGTGTGGGGTTCATGCAGGGCTTAAGTTGGCTATATAGCATCCAGATCATTCTGCAACATGATTTTCACTCTTCTATAAAAATGTGGATGTTCTTGAATTTGATATGGGAAAGAGCTCTCCATTTCCTACTGCAGTGAAAGAATGTTTAGATTGAAACTAATTTATAGAGGCCATAGACTGATGCACGTGACAGCTGTGTTTTCTCCAGGAGACCATTACAGTACTCACAAATGTCGCACAATGCACCAGGCTCCTTCTGTCCGTGGAAAGTGGCTGCTGTTAATCTGCCATCTGAGGGGATAAAACATAAATGCTTACTTTGTCCTCCAGTTGGGGTGGGAAAAGGACAGTTGACCACTTTTCATTAAAACCAAGTTGCCTTTTTCTTTACTTAATTTGTACATATGAGTAAAATTGCAAACATTTTTTATTTCTTTGGGCAAAAGCATGAATTAGGAGATCTGTAATTTGAAGTCACTATGCTTTGAATTCAGTAAAAGTTCTTTGATTGGAAAGCAAGTATATATGATAGAGGTAATTTGCCTTTGGATAGTTCTTTGCAGTTAACAAAGTGTATACACATACAGATCTCATTTGATCCTTACAAATTCCTATAAGCAGAATATTTTAATGGAGAATAATGGAATTTCCTTTATACAATCACAACAATTGTTAACATTTATTATGAAGGGTGCCAGGTACCAATCTAAGTGTGCTATGTATATTAAACTCATTTCTCATAATATTATGTGATAGGTACCTCAGGAAACTGAGGAACAGAGAGATTAATCAGCTTACATAATGTCACACAACTAGTCAGAGGCAAAGCTGGGATATAAACCTAGTGGCTTGACCCCAGATCTCCATTCCCAGTGATTATACATTTTAGCCTTAGTTAGGCAACAAGACTTTTTTTTGTAAATACTCATAAATTCCATCATCCAGAGAAGCATATATCCCAGACCAGCATTTTTTACTTGAAATGCCATCACAGTGTTTAATTTTCCCTCATATGATGAACACCTTTCCACGTCAATATTCATCTATAATAGCACTGCTATTCAATAAATAGCACATTATTGAATTAATAGACACTTGGTGTTTTATAAATTTTTAATGCTGTAAACAATAAAATGAACTTCCTTAGAGCTAGGTGCTTGCATACATTTGAATCCATTCCTTCATGTAACTTTCTGTAAGTGGAATTATCTGTCACAAGATATGCACATTTTTAAGGTGCTTGATACATTATGTCAAATTGCCCTCAAAATTGGTTGAACTAATTTACACTTTCATCAGCCTACTTAGAGGGTGCCATTTCTTTCAATCCTTTCCAACACCATGCGTGCGCACACGCGCTTGCGCACACACACACGTGATTTTAATTGCCACAATTTGATAAAGTATATATGGTACCTCATAGTGATTTTAATAATTTATTTAATGAAGAATGAGTTAGGAGCTTTTTGTGTACTTCTTGGTAATTTGTATTTCTTTTCTCTTTTTTTGGTAACAGACTTATTGATATATAATTCACCTAGCATACAATTCATCTATTTAAAGTACATAATTCAATGGTTTTCATTATATTCATTGTACAACCATCACCACAATCAATTTTAAAACATCAACAGGAATTCAAAAAAAAAAAAAAAACCCATACTCATTAGCAGTAACTTTCCATTTTCCCTAACCCACTCCCCAACCTTCCAGCCCTAAGCAACCACAAATCTACTTTCTGTCTCTACAGATTTACCTATTCTGACATTTCATATAAATGGAATCATACAATATGTGGTCTTTTGTGACTAGCTTCCTTCACTTAGCATAATGTTTTCAAGATCCATCCATGTTGGAGCAAGCATCAGTTCTTCATTTCTGTATATGGCCAAATAATAGTCCATTTATCACATGTATATACTTTATTTTGTTTATCCAGTCATCAGTTGATGGACATTTGAGTTGTTTCCATGTTTTGGCTATTATGAATGCTGTTATGAATGTTCTATGTAAGTTTTTGTGTAGACAAGTTTTGAGTTCTTTTAGGTATATACCTAGGCATAGAATTGCTGAGTAATAACGGTAAGCAAATGTCTAACTTTCCAAAGGAGCTGCACCATTTTACAATCCCATCAGCAGTGTTTGAGGGTTCCAATTTCTCTACATAGTCAGCAACATGTGTCATTACCTGTCTTTTTTTATTGTAGCCATCCTCATTGATGTGAACTGGTATCTCATTGTGGTTATGATTTGTGTTTTCCTAAAAGCTAATGATGCTGAGCATCTTTTCCTGTGCTTATTGACTATTTGTAGATCTTCTTTGGAGAAATGTATATTCAGATCCTTTGCCCATTTTTAACTGGATTATTTATCTTTACATTATTGAGTCATGAGTTCTGTAAATACTCTCTATATAAGTCCCTTATCAGATAAATGATTTGCAAATATTTTCTCCATTCTGTGCAGTGTCTTTTCATTTTCTCAGTGCTGCCCTTTTTACTACATTAATTTTGATGAAGTCCTATCTATTTTTCTTTTGTTGCTTGTGCTTTTCGTGTCATATCTAAGAAACCATTGCTTAAACCAAGGTCCTAAGACTTACATCTATGTTCTCTTCTAAGAGTTTTTACATTTAGTATTTAATTTAATTTAAATTTTGATTTAATTTTTGTATATTGTGTGGGTAATTTGTATTTCTTATCTTGTGAATTGCCTTTTGCAAAGGCAATTCTTTTATAAACGGGTATCTTTTATAAACAGACAGTTTTCATTTTTTCTTATATTTTTAAATGCTCTTTATTTTATTTTTGTCATTGTGTTGTAGATATTTTTCACATTTTATTGTCCAGGGATAATGAGAAAACTGAGGCTCTGAAACATTCAGTGACTTCATCAAAATCACATGGCTAATGTATGGTACAGCTGTTGCTAAAGTCTAAATCTTCTGACTCTGTGCCCCATGTTCCTCAATTTGAAAGTCTTGACATTGTATAGTTTTTCAGTTTGTATGCAGTACAGGAGGCTCAAGATAAACCACAGACTTAGTCAATGTTAGTGATCATGGCCTATACCCAAAGTATTCAGGATTTAAGGTAAAAACACCAGTATCAAGACCAAGGATAAAAAAGGTACTATGTGACACATGGAGGCCAGAACCCTGAACAGCTCAGTGAGAAAATTAGACTTGAAAACCAGCATTTTCTTCAAACTACTATCACTGAGACCCCAGACTGATGGTTGACTTATGCTTTATGAGGGTAATTCCAATTTAAAAGACTGGCCGTATTAATAAGGGAGAAGTAGACAATTCTACAATAATAGTTGGAGACTTCAATACACCACTCTTATCAATAGACAGAACATCTTGACAGAGGAGCAATAAGGAAACAGATAGTGTGATAAATGAACTAGACTTAACAAACATTTACAGAACATTGCACACCACAACAGCAGGGTACACATTTTTCTCAAGTGCCCATGGAGCATTCTCCAGGGTAGACCACATGTTGGGTCACAAAGCAAGTCTCAATAAATTTTAAAAGGTAAAAAGTATATAAAACACTTTCTCAGATCATAATGGAATGAAATTGGAAATCAATAACAGGTGGAAGGCTGGAAAATTCACAAATATATGGAGGGTACACAACACACTTTTAAACAATCAGTGGGTCAAGGAAGAAATTACAAGAGAAATCAGTAATTATATTAAGGCAAATGAAAATGAGATCACAACATATCAAAACTTATAGGATGCAGCAAAGGCAGGGCTGAGAGGGAAATCTATTGCCCTAAATGCCTATCTTAAAGAAGAATAAAGAGCAAAAATTGAAGAATTAACTGCTCACCTGGAGGAACTAGAGAAATAACAGCAAATTAACCCCAAAGCAAACAGAAGGAAATAAATAACAAAGATTAGAACAGAAATAAATGAAATTGAGAACAGGGAAATGTTAGAGAGACTCAACAAAACCAGAAGTTGGTTCTTTGAGAAAATCAGTAAAATTGATGGACCCTTAGCTAGGCTAACAATGAGAAAAATAGAGAGGATGCAAATAATAAAATCAGAAATGGAAGGGGCAACATAACTTCTAACCCCACAGAAATAAAGGAGATAATGAGAGGATACTATGAGCAACTATATGCTAACTAACTAGACAACTTAGATAAAATTGGAAGCGTCCTAGAAAAGAATGAACAACCAACACTGACTCAAGAAGAAATAGAAGACCTCAACAAACCAATCACAAATAAAGAGATTGAATCAGTCATCAAAAACCTCCCAAAAAAAGAAAAGTCCAGGACCAGATGGGATTAAATGTGAATTCTACCAAGCATTCAAGAAGGAATTAGTACCAATACTGCTCAAACTCTTCAAAAAAACTTAAGAGGCGGGAAAGCTACCTAACTCGTTTTATGAAGCCAAATCATCCTAATACCAAACCGGAAAAAGATACTACAAGAAAACTACAGACCAAACTAATGAATATAGATACAAAAATCCTCAACAAAATATTTGCAAATAAAATCCAGCAGCACATTAGAAGAATTATACACTATGACCAAGTGTGTTTTATTACAGGTATGCAAGGGGATTTCAACACAAGAAAATCAATTAATGTAATACACCATGTCAGTAAATCAAAGGGGAAAAAATCACATTATCATCTCAGTTGATGCAGAAAAAGCATTTGACAAAATTCAACATCCTCTATTGATGGAAACACTTCAGAGGATAGGAATAGAAGGAAACTTCCCCAACATGATAAAGGGAGTATATGAAAAACCCACAGCTACCATCATACTCAATGGGGAAAGACTGAAAGCTTTCCCTTTAAGATCAGGAACAAGACAAGGATGCCCAGCGTCACCACTGTTATTCAACATTGTGCTGGAAGTTCTAGATAGAGCAATTAGGCAAGGAAAAGAAATAAAAGGCATCCAAATTGGAAAAGAAGAAGTAAAATTTCACTGTTTGCAGATGACATGATTGTATATGTAAAAAATCCCAAAAACACTACAGCAAGGCTACCACAGCTAATAAATGAGTACAGCAAAATGGCAGGATATAAGATCAACATGCAAAAATCAGAAGTGTTTCTAAACATAGTAAGGAGCAATCTGAAGAGGAAATCAAGAAAAAAAAATCCATTTACAGTACAAACCAAAAGAATCAAATATTTAGGAATAAATTTAACCAAGAACATGAAAGACCTATACATGGAAAACTACAAAACATTGCTAAAAGAAATCAAAGAAGACCTAAATAAATGGAAAGACATACCATGTTCATGAATTAGGAGACTAAATATAGTAAAGATGTCAATTCTACCCAAATTGATTTATAGATTCAATTCAACACCAATTAAAATCCCAACTACTTACTTTGCAGAAATAGAAAAATCAATAATCAAATTTATTTGTAAAGGCAGGGTGCCCCAGATAGCAAAAAAATATCTTGAGAAAGAAAAATGAAGTGGGAAGTCTCACACTACCTGACTTTAAAGCATATTACAAAGCTACACTGGTCAAAACAGCATGGTACTTGCATAAAGATAGATATACTAACCAATGGAATTGGAATTCTTCAGAAGTAGACCCTCTCATCTATGGACAATTGATCTTCAATAAGGCAGTCAAGTTGACTCAATAGGGACAGAGCAGCCTCTTCAACAAACAGTGCTTGAAGAACTGGATATCCAAATCCAGAAGAATGAAAGAGGAACCCTACCCCACACCTTATACAAAAAATAACTCAAAATGGATCAAAGACCTAAACATTAGCACTAAGACCACAAAACTTTTCAAAGTAAATGTAGGGAAATATCTTAAAGATCTTGTGATAGGAGGTTTCCTAGATCTTACACCCAAAGCACAATCAATAAAAGAACAAATAGATAAATAGGATCTCCTCAAAATTGAATAATTTTGCACATCAAAGTCTTTGTCAGGAAAGTAAAAAGGTTGCCTGTGCAATGGGAGACAATATTTGGAAACCACATTTCAGGTAAGGGTTTAACATCCAGAATATATAAACAGATCCTACAACTCAACAACAAAAAGAAAACCCAATTGAAAAATGGGCAAAAGACATTGACACATACTTTTACAAAGAGGAAATACAAATGGCTTAAAAACATATTAAAAGATGCTCAACTTCCCTGGCTATTAGGGAAATGCAAATCAAAGCCACAATGAGATATCATCTCACACCTATTTGACTGGCCATTATCAAAAAACAGAAAACTACAAGTCCTGGAGAGGATGTGGAGAAAGACATACACTTATTCACTATTGATTGGAATGTAGAATAGTGCAACCACTCTGGAAAGCAGTTTGGAGGTTTCTCAGGAAACTAAGTGTAGAATTGCCGTATGATTCAGCAATCCCATTACTAGGTATATACTTGGAGGAACTGAAGGTAGGGACAGGAATGGACATTTGCATGCTGTTTATAGTGGTGTTCTAGTTTGCTAATGCTGCCAGAATGCAAAACACCAGAAATTGATTGGCTTTTATAAGGCGGGGGGGGGGGAGTTATTTAGTTATACAGTTAAAATCTTAAGGCCATAAAGTGTCCAAGATAATGGATCAACAATCAGGTACCTTCACTGGAGGATGGCCAATGGAAAACCTCACCTCTGTTAGCTGGGAAGGCGCATGGCTGGCATCTGCTCCAAAGTTCTGGTTTCAAAATGCCTTTCTCCCAGGATGTATCTCTCTAGTCTGCAGTTTCTCAAAAACATCACTCTAAGTTGCTCTTGGGGTGTTTGTCCTCTCTTAGCTTCTCTGGAGCAAGAGTTTGCTTTCAATGGCCATCTTCAAACTGTCTCTCATCTGCAGCTACTCTCTCAGCTTCTGTGCATTCTTCAAAGTGTCCCTCTTGGCTATAGCCAACTTTCTCCTTCTGTCTGAGTTTTCATAGGGCTCCAGTGAACTAATTAAGGCCCACACTGAATGCATGGGGCCATACCTGCATGGAAACTATCCAGAGTCATCACCCACAGTTGGGTGGGTTGCATCTCTGTGGAAACACTCAAAGAATTACAATCTAATTAATACTGATATGTCTGCCCACACAAGATTACATCAAAGATAATGGCGTTACGGGGGGCCATAATATATTCAAACTGGCACAAGCGGTATTATTCACAATTGCCAAGAGGTGGAAACAGCCCAAATGTCCATCAACAGAAGAGTGGATAAACAAACTGTGATATATACATATGATGGAATATTACACAGCTGTAAAACAGAATAAAGTCATGATGCATGCAACAATGTGGATGGACCGTGAGGACATTATTTTGAGCAAAATTAGCCAGAAAGAAAAGGACAGATACTGTATGATCTCACTAATATGAACTAACTGTAATGAGTAAACTTGGAGAGTTAAAGAATACAGGTTATCAGGAGATTTAGAAAGAGAGTAGAGACTGGGCATTTGGTGCTGAAGGAGCATAGAATGTTTAGCAGAATTGATTGTAAAGATCCAGAAATGGATAGCACAATATTTTCTGATGGTAGCACAATATTTTAAGTATAATGAACAAAGCTAGGTGTGAGGATGGTTGAAAGAGGAAGGCTAGGGGCATGTGTGACACCAGAAGGAAAGATAGAGGATAAAAACTGAGACTGTATAACTTAGCAAAACCTAGAATGGACAATGATAGTGATTACATTCACAAATATAAGAAAGATTTTTAATGAAGGAGAACAAGTGAATTTCACCATTGCAAGGTCTTGAAAATGGGAAGATATTTGGAAAAAATGCAGTCAATGCAAACTACTGTCTTTGTAATATTCTTCCATTAATTGTAACAAAGGCAATATACCAAAGCTAAATTGTCAATAGAGGGAGAAATAAAGGAGGGGTATGGGATTATTTTTGTTTTTGTTTCTCCTTTTTATTTTTTTATTCTTTTTTTAAATTTAATTTTTCCCTCTTCTTTCTCTGTGGAAGAAATGGAAATGTTCTCATTTAGACTGTGGTGGTGAATGCATACCTATGTGATTGTATGCATTGTAAACTATTGATTGTTTACTTTGGATGGATTGTATGAAGTCTGAATAAAACTTTTAAAAATAAGCAGAAAGATACATGTGCTTGAGAAGATGTGGAGAGAGAGACATACCTATTCACTGTTTCTAGGGAAATAGACCAGTGCAGCCCCTCTGGAGGGTGGTGTGGTTGTTCCACAGGAGGCTAAGCATAGAGCTGCCATATGATCCTGCAGCCCCATTATTTGGTATATACTTGGAAGAACTGAAAGCAGGGACATTAATAGACATTTGCACACTGGTGTTTATGGTGGTATCATTCATGATTTGCAATGGATGGAGGTGGTGTAAGGGTGCATTGATGGATGAACAGAAGGGCAATCTGTGGTGTATGCATACAATGGAATATTGAGCAGCTGCAAGAAGGAATGAAGTCATAAGGCATGCAACTACATAAATGAACCTTGAGGACATTATGTTGAGTTAAATAAGCCAGAAATGAAAGGACAGATATTGTAATGCCTCACTATTATAAACTAATTATAATGAGCAAATGCTGAGAAGTGAATTTGAGAGTATAGGTTATCAAGGGATAGAATGTGGACAGAGATTGGGCAATCAACAGTGAAGGAGTACAGAATGCTCAATAAGGCTTATTGTAAAAGGTCCTGGATTGTAAGCTCTTAAAGCCGTCACAACTATTCCTGAGGTTTAACTGTTATTTCTAAATTCTTAGATGCTGAGCTCTTTGTGTATAACCTGATAATTCCCTGGATCTGTGGGTATTTGTGTGACACCTGAGACTCAGAGTTAGAGTTCTGCAGCTCTGGAAGGTCAGCATTTATTCCATCCAGCAACTGTTAAAGAAGCTGAAAAAGAGATCAGACTTCAATTAGAGATATGAATGAAATGGGGAATGGACTTGGTTAGGGCTAAGGTAAGTCAGAATACAGGTTAAAGGATGGTAATGACTGTTTTTTAAAACTTCAACATCTGTGTGAGACCAAAGGAAGAGATGTTTATTTGGTACAAAATTTATATTTTCTGTAGCATACTGTCTAATTTAACCTGTATGATCAGTTTATTTAAACAACATAATTAAATGTAAACTAGAATAGGAAATGAGATATTGTTATTCTGAACAGGTTAATGTAATACCCAGATACATCCCAGAGTATTTTGGGCAGAAAATAAAAAAAGCGTTTGCAAAGTCCCCTTGAGTTATGGGGGAAACTGTGGAAATATTAAACTTCCCCACCTGGGGAATTCCTGATATTCTTGCAAGCATTAGGGACTCTCTATTTAATAAGTAAAGCCCTAAATCTGGGGGCTTGCCCTTATGAAACTTAGTCCTGAAAATGAGAAGCTAAGCCTACTTATAATTATGCCTAAGAGTCACCCTAAGAGAACCTCTTTTGTTGCTCAGATGTGGCCTCTGTCTCTCAGCCAACTCTGCAAATAAACTCACTACCCTCCCCCTACTTGGGACATGACTCCCAGGGGGTAAGTCTCCCTGTCAACATGGGAAATGACTCCCAGGGATGAGCCTGGCCCTCACATCATGGGATTGAGAATGCCTTCTTGACCAAAGCAGGGAAAGAAATGAAACAAAAATAAAGTTTCAGTGGCTAAGGGATTTCAAACAGAGTTGAGAGGTCACTCTGGAGGTTATTCTTATGCATTATATAGATATACCTTTTTATTTTCTAGTGTATTTGAATAGCTGGAAGGCAATACCTAAAACTCTTGAACTGTAATCCAGTAGACTTGTTTCTTGATGATGATTGTATAACTACATAGCTTTTATTGTGTGACTGTTTGATTGTGAAAAGCTTGGAACTGACACTCTCCTTATACAGTGTATGGGTAGATGAGTAAGAAAATAAAGACAAAAAATAAATAATTGAGGGCATAAGGGGTATGGGATGTTTTGGGTGTTCTTTTTCTTTTCTTTTTTTCTTTTTTTTCAATAATGAAAATGTTCTAAAATTGATTGTAGTGATGAATGCAAAACTATGTGTTGATACTGTGAGCCATTGATTTTATACCTTGGATGGATTATATGGTATGTGAATATATCTCAATAAAATTGTGTTTAAAACAAAAAACAAGAAAACGCCAGCATCAAGACCAAGGATAAAAAAAGATACTATGTCACCTGTGGAGGTCAGAACCATGGACAGCTCAGTGGGAGAATTAGACTTGAATACCAGCATTTTCTGCAAACTATCCCTGAAACCCCAGATTAATGGTTGGCTCATGCTTTGTGAGTGTAATTCCAATTTAAAAGTCTCTGGTTTTATTAATATGGGCTCAGCCTCTTCTGGGAAAAGGAATCATCCCATCTTCCAAGAGTCTGTAGTCTTGGTCAAGTGACATGGTCTCATCTTCTGGACTGACAAATATGCTATCAGCAAATCCCATGTCTCTAGGGTTTCCTTGGGATTAGACCAGTCTGAGAAGAACATGTTTTCTTTATTTCCTTTTTTGGGTCTCTTTATCCCTTAATCTGCCTATCTATCTAATTTAGAGAACAGGCAGGACCTGGACATGAATGGAGTCCTAAAAGAATGCTAGTCAGATGCTTAAGTTTACATTAAAGGTACAAGGATACTTTTAAGGAAAATTGATGTAAAAGAACTTGGGAATAGGGGATCTAAGATGGTGGCATAGAGAGGAGTGGAAGCCAAGTAGTCCCTGTGGAACAACTAAAAAAAAAATCAGAAACAACTAGTAAATAATCCAGAATAACTGCAGGGAGACAAACGTGACTGTCCACTCATCATACACCAACTTGAATTGGGAAGAATGCCTGAGATCACAGCATAAAATGTGTAAGTAAAAACTGTGGATCCAGACTTCCAGAAGATGGTGATTAGGAGAGACAGGGAAAAAAAACACCTCCATGAAAAATACTAGATAAAAGCCAGAAAGTGACCCAGAACACCAGTTCCAGAAATGCACCAGCTGGACAATGTCTGCTAAATCCACAAGGACATGCACTTGGTGAAACTGGGAGTCTGTGTTCTGAAATGAGTGAATAAGCCTGCTGGATATCTGGCAGCCACTCTGTGGTGTGGGGAAACCATGGGTTGGCATTTGGAGTCAGACTAGTTCTCTTTAAAAAACCCAAAAGCGGCTGCAGATACAGCAGCGAGAACTGCACAGGGAAGCGTGGCAGGAACAGCATCTCCACAACCTGTGAGTACACCTCAATATCTGGCATGGATGATAGCCTTTCATGCACCCACTGCTAATTGTCTCAGAGCTAGGAAGGCAGATGTTAGCCAAAAAGGGAAAAAAACCAAGCCCCTGACAGCCATCTTTCCGGAGGGCTGGGAACGCTCCTGCCTGGTGCCACCGCCACAGCCCAGAACTGCGCCAAAAAACCCAGTGTGACAGGAAGTGTTTCCAGCATCATGCACACATGCCATGATATCAGGTGTGGACAATAGCCTTTCGCACATCCACAGCTAATTGTCCCAGAGCTAGGAAGGCAGAACAGTGCAAAAAGGGGGAAATTGCACACCCCATTCAGCCACCTTTTCAGCAGACTGGGAATGCCCCTACATGGCCTGGTGGCTTAGAACATCCCTTGAGGGTTGGCACACAACTTGTGATGTAACACAGCCTTCCCTCAGCAGAGGTCCTAGAAGGGCACGGCTTGGAAGAGGGACCCACTCGGAAATCCCAGGGACCATAAGCCAATACCAAGGACTTGTGGGTCAGCAGCAGAGACAATCTGTGGTGAGACCAAACTGAAGGTTTAGACTCTTGCAACAGCTTTAAATCTCCAGGAACACCTGGGAGTTTTGATTGTTAAAGCAGTCCTCCCTCCCTAACCGCTCAGACACACATCCCACATTCAGGGCATACAGCACCAAGTATACACACAAAACTGGTGCACAAATTGAACCCCACAAGAATCAGACCCCCACACAAGACAAAGACAAAGCTGGGAAGAACTGCCTTGAGGAGAATAGGTGGCTCGCAGATGCCACCTGCTGGTTAGTTAGGGAAAGTGTATGCCACCAAGCTGTAGATCTGACAAATTAGAGAGAAGTATTTGAATTAGCATACATATCCTAAAAGAACCCTATCAAGTTAAGCAAATGCCAAGAGGTCAAAAACAACAGAAAATTTTAAAGCATATGAGAAAACCAGATGATATGGATAACCCAAACCCAAACACCCAAATCAAAAGTTCAGAGGAAACGCAGTACTTGGAGCAATTAATCAAAGAACTAGAGAAAAACAATGAGACCATGGCACAGGATATAAAGGATATGAGGAAGAGCATGGCACAGGATATAAAAGATGTGAAGAAGAGCCTAGAAGAGCATAAAGAAGAAATTGCAAAAGTAAATTAAAAAAATAGATGATCTGATGAGAATAAAAGAAACTGTCAACCAAATTAAAAAGATTCTGGATACTCATAGTACAAGACTAGAGGAAGCTGAACAATGAATCAGTGACCTGGAGTACGACAAAATGGAAAGTGAAAGAACGAAAGAAAGAATGGGGAAAAAATCAAAAAAAAATCAAAATGGACATCAGGGATATGATAGATAAAATAAAATGTCCAAATATAAGACTCACTGTTGTCCCAAAAGGGGAAGAGAAGGATCTAGAAAGAGTATTCAAAGAAATTGTTGGGGAAAATTTCCCAAACCTTCTACACAACATAAATACACAAAGCATAAATGCCCAGCAAACTCCAAATAGAATAAATCCAAATAAACCCACTCTGATACATATTCTGTATCAGATACTGTCAAATACTGAAGAGAAGGAGCAAGTTCTGAAAGCAGCAAGAGAAAAGCAATTCACCATATACAAAGGAAAAAACATAAAACTAAGTAGTGACTACTCAGCAGCCACCATGGAGGTGAGAAGGCAGTGGCATGACATATTTAAAATTCCGAGAGAGAAAAATTGCCAACCAAGATTATCCAGCAAAACTCTCCCTCAGATTTGAGGGAGAGCTTAAATTTTTCACAAACAAATGCTGAGAGATTTTGCTAATAAAAGACCTGCCCTTCTTGAGATAGTAAAGAGAGCCCTACCAACAGAGTAACAAAGAATGGAGAGAGAGATATGGAGAAAGGTTCCATAATATTAGATGAAGAGGCATTTTTTAAGCCATATAGTGACCACTGAATATAAGTTTGGCTTTATTATCATCATAGTCATCATAAGACACAATCCTATATTAAATTATTTTTAATTCCTTATTTCAGAGAGGAATAAACAGACATTGCAGAATGGTGACATTATGGAGAAAACATACTTGATATCATATCCTATTCCATGCTAACATTTCTCTCACTCTATTTCAAATGGATAACTCAGGTTAATGGTATGACATTCTTTCTGAAACACTAGAAGTTAAAAGATGAAGATACTTGCCTCACTTTTCTGACTTGCTGATTGTAAATGTGGTCATCTCACTTAACTTGTAAGATGACTCTTAGTTTCTTAAAAAAACAGGAATTAGACTAAGAATAATTAAAAACTATTAAATTGAAGTCTGAAAATATAGACTTTTTTTGAAAATCCAAATACTCTTATACTTTTTGAGACCATTGAAAAATGTGTATTCTCATTATGTTTTATTGGTTGGTGTAGATTAGATGCCATTGTCTGCAGATAGTCATGGGATATATAGAGCAAAGGCATATAGGGAGCAGTGTTGGTGAAAATGTCTGTTTATCTATGGAGAGACATCTTTTATTGTAGTCATTGAACCACTAAATTTAAGTGGAAATTATTAACTTCTATTTCATACACTGAAACAAAAGAACATTATTGTGGACCCAAGATTTGCTATTTATTGCACAGTTAATGGAAAATACCAAACCATTTTAGCTTCTGAGTTCAGATAGAGCATTTGGCAAAAAAAAAAAAAAAAAAAAAAAAAATCTATTTATTCTCTGATCCCTAAGCTTGTATAGTTTACAGTTAGAATTTCTATAAACAAAACAAAATTATCTCAAGGCATTTATTTCCTTAGTTCAGATAAAAATAATTTGAATAGCAAGGGTTATGTGTAGGCATGTTTGTAAATATATGAAGGAGGAAGAAGGGGAAGTATTGATCTGTATTCACATTTATTCTTCAACCTATATATGGCGAGAACAGTGCAACAATATCCTCACCTGTAAAATTTATAACATGGCCACTATTATGTGATATCAAATAAGATGACTATAAATATCTGAAAATTAAATGCTATTCTGAAACTTTAAAAAAAAATAGAGGGGCATATAGGGAAAAAATATACCTACTGCAAACTAATTACAGTTAGTAGTATTTTAACATTCTTTCATCAACAGTAACAAATGTACTATACCAATACTTTGAGTCAACAATGGAGGGGGGTAGTTAGGGATATGAGAGGATTTGAGTTTTCTTTTTTTTGTCTGTACTTCTTTTCTGGAGTAATGAAAATGTTCTAAAAATTGAAAAAAAAATTAATTGCGGTGATAGATGCACAGCTGTATGATGGTATCGGGGGAAACTGATTGTACACTTTGGATCTTTGGATAATTGTATGGTATGTGAACAATCTCAATAAATAAAAAAAAGAACTTGGGAATAGACTATATTGATAATTACATATACACCATAAAACAAATTTAACCACTGTTGTCACAAAGTGAATAGGACCACACACTCTCTGATTTATGAGCTCTGTTGACCCCTTGGTCCTCTATCCCATAATGGCCCTGTTTAGTTACAGGTGTAAGGCAGTAATAAATCAGGATAAATCTATCATAAGTGATAGATTTATCTAAGTAAAGGATCTCATGATAGTAGCAGGTTCCAAAAAAAAAAAAAAAAAACATTCTTTAGCATGAAGATAGTCCAGGATACCTAGCACATGATAGAGAGACAGAAACAGTTTGGGTATATTTAACATCACTTGAGGAAATGAGAGCAAAAGATAACATTGAACGTTGTCTCTTTGAAATTAGGATAGTATATTAGAACATCAGTCCTAAGGCTATCTTTCTGTTTTAAAAGCAATAGAACAGCTATGTTATGTAGAGAAGCAATTGCTTTGCAGAAGACGATCCTCTGGAATGATGATGTTCTTAAACAGTTATGGCTTCCCATGGACTTTCAATTTCAGGATCTTTAGAAAAATCTTCCTCCCAAAAATTGCTCCTACTGTAGCCTGTCATTGATGCTAGAAAGTCAACATTTTGATTTTATAAACTTGGCAGTTCAGTACTTTTAAAAATGGCAGGCTCCCCAGAAAAGGTAACTCAGCATTAGTAGTTGTTCTGGTTTGCTAATGCTGCCATTATGCAAAATACCAGAAATGGATTGGCTTTTATAAAGGGGATTTATTGGGTTACAGATTTACAGTTCTAAGGTCATAAAAGTGTCCAAACTAAGGCATCAACAAGAGGATACCTTCACTGAAGGTTCCAGGGGTCTGGAACACCTCTGTCAGGTGAAAAGGCACGTGGCTGCCATCTGCTGGTCCTTTGCTCCCTGATGGTGTTGCAAAATGGCATTCTCCAAAATATCTCTGGGCTTCTGACTTCACTCCTCTCCCTCAGCTCCTATGTGTCCCTGCTTCTTTCTCCCAGGACATTTCTCTCTAAGTATCTGGAGGTCCTCTCTCAGCTTCTCCAGGGCAAACTCTGGGCTTTGTCACTTAGCATCTCAAAACATCCTTCTGTCTCCATCTCCAAGCATCAGTGTCTGTGTCAGCTCTTAGCTCTCTTAAATAGTCCAGTGAACTAATCAAGACCCACCCTGAATGGGCAGGGTCCACACCTCCATGGAAATAATTCAATCAGAGTTCTCACCCACAGTTGAGTGAGTCACGTCTCCATGGAACAATTCAATCAAAAGGTTCCACCCTAATCAAGACTGGTAAGTCTGCCCCTACAAGATTGCATTAAAAAACATGGCTTTTCTGGGGGACATAACATAATATATCCAAACCAGCATAGTAGTCATTAGTATCTCATAGTGAATTATCAGAAGTTTTACCAAACTGGGCTTAGATTTTTGTTTGTTTTTTAGGACTGCCATAAAATTGCTATATATTTTGTGAAATAAAGATTTTAGAAAAACAACTACTCTCGCCCTTATACCATCCTGCCATGGCCCCACAGAAGTGGAAAGGGCACAGTCTCAGAACCAAGGCCAGGCCTTTAAATCAAGCTCAGTGGAAATCCTGTGCCCTGTCTGCCTTTTTCATGCCAGCAGGTTGGGCCAGTGCTGGCATTTGGGAACTGTGAATGGTCCCTAAGAGTCCTCCAAGCAGACATGGGTGATTCTGTCTTTTCTCCCATCCACTTACTCTCTCCCCTGCCATTAAACTCTTCTTGCCAGACCCCACCTTTATCCCATGGCCTTCGCTTGACAGGTTCACAGTGGAAAGAAAACCATGTCAGGGATGAAGATGTGCTGTTGTCAATTCTGAGTGTAAATTCTTGCAGATTTGTTTTTCCTCATTAGCTTTTTTCTGTTATTTGTGCCTCTACTCCCTGTCACATGTGTATGATACAAAAAGTCCTCAGGTGGTCCCAGCCAATGGCTTTTCAGACCACAAAACGTTTCTCAGGCTGGGAAGCCAAGTGTCTGCCTTCTCCCATCTCAGAGGCCTAGAAAACGGTCCAGTGATTCTTTCCCCCAGTCAGGAGCACCCCTTTGCATAAGACAAGAGCAACTGTGTCTGCTTGACCACTTATTCTGTGCCAGGTACTGGATTATCTTCAGAACATATTTGAGGCAGGTACTGCTGTCATTTTTCTCATCGTATACAGGAAGAAACTGAGGAAAGGAAACAGAGTGACTCACCCCAGATCCCCAAGTAAGTTGGTGGAAGAATGGCTTTTCCATTCACCCA
Source organism: Choloepus didactylus (assembly GCF_015220235.1). NCBI lineage: Eukaryota > Metazoa > Chordata > Mammalia > Pilosa > Megalonychidae > Choloepus > Choloepus didactylus. Next base: position 52,004,469 of record NC_051310.1, on the reverse strand, counting down.
CTGGCTTCTTCCATCTTCTCTGCCTCCCCAGGTGCTGCTCAGTGGTAGATCTCGTGAAGCCTTTGTCTGAGGAGAAGCATTGTTTCCAGCCCCGAGGGACGGTAACCCTCACTGCCCCTGGTGCTGCAGTGGCCCTGTCTGCTCCCACTGTACCCAGGTACGCATTCAGCAGGGCCAAGGACTAATGGAAGAACAAATCCTGGTACCTGTGGTAGAATCTGCATCCTTTCCTGGGCAGCACCTGGCATTGGGCAATATACCTGGTCTACAACTATGCCATCAAGTAAGTGCCAAAAAAAGGGAGTCCTGAAGGCAGAGGCTTGGGACTCATGGTGGTACAGCTTGTCTGCAATGGAGCCATAGTTGGCATGCAGGCTCAGATGAGCCCTTCAGGCTGCTTTTATTCCTCTGATCCCTCAGAGTGAGGCAAACACCAACACTGGGCCTCTCTTTCTGAGCCTGCCATTTCTCTTTCTGTATTACTCGGTCTCTCTGCCTTGGCCTCTCTTTTTATCTGCTTCTCTGCTATATCTCCATCTCTTTATCTTTCTGTCTCAGTCTCTGTAACTCTGCCTCTGATTCTCTCTCTCCCCATCTCTCTCTCTCACCATTGCTGCTACAAATCTCATTCTCCTTAGATTTTGATAAGTGTTTATTCAGCACAATGCCTGACACATAGAAAGCACTCAACAAATGATTCTAAATTACTCTAAAGATTCAGTTTTTAGTGTCTCTTCCAGAAATTTTGATCCATTAATAAATATTGGTCTATTTAAAGCCTAACTGATAATGCTGGCATTCTCAGTATCATTAGCGGAAGGCATTTTACTAAAATTAAGGAAAGTCCAGCTTCTAAGAATTAAATTATCTTAGAAATACAGATGCTTTTAAACTGCCCCTTAGCAGGACACATATAAAGCATGAATGACAGCAAGATTTTAAGTAGCCACTCTGACATGAACAAAAAAGTAAAGTAATTGCAAGCTGAAGAACTGTGATTAAAAAAAAAATGGATGCACAGCCTCAGGCAATGATACCCTTGACTTGGCTACAAAATGCTAAGATACAGCAGTGCAGGGCAGACCAGCTGGGTCTGCTGCCAGTAGAGCTGTTGTGAAAAAGCATTGCATTGTAAAGACTGATACATGTTGACTGAGAGTTATTATGGGCCTGTAAAAATGAACCTCTTCCTATATATTTTTAACAGAGTATCATTGAGTTATTGAATGTCTTTTTTCTCACCAATTTGCAAGCACATTTTATAGAAGTGACTGGCATATAGTAGATACTCAATATATGATGGCTGAATGAATGAATGAAGTGTGAGGAAGTCACCAGAAGAAGACACATGACCATTTAGACTAAGCAGGATCGCACCAGAATCCCCAGCCCACCTCATTGAAGGGATTCTGATGTTTCATAGAAGACTTGAGATGTTAACCCAGAGCCTCCACCAGGCACCTCTAGGTCCTGAGATTTCCTGGGTCTTGGCTTTGACCCTATTTTCCTTCTGGAGATAAGGTGGCTTAGACTTTAGCTTTCAGATCCTATTTTTCCTGGTTTCTTTCTCAGTCATGGCTTCAGTTCTGGTTACTTGGCATTGAATAGTTCTACCCCAGCCTCCTTTTGCCTTGCAAAGATGTCTACCAGCTTCCTAGACAAGCCTGAACTGCTAGCTCTCCACTCCTTGTCTTTCTTTTCTCCCCACCTCTCACCTATGAGATAGAGGTTCCAGGTTAGCCCTAGCACCTAAGGCTCTGAGATTAAATGCCCAGGTGCTCTCCTTATTGTCAGTCCATGCCAGCACTGTCTGTTAACCCAATGAACACAGAGGACTAGCATTCCCAGTCCAAGGCCATGGGGAAAGTCACAACATTCCCAAATATTCTGGAGACTGAGGTTCATTACCTTCTACTCTTGATTCTACAATTTTCCCCCCAAGTCTTCCAAATAAATTTGAAGAAAAAAAACCCAGAAGACTCTTTCTAACCTCTTGGCATAACTCTAGCTTTAAAATCTTTGGCTTCCAGAATACAGCATTAGTGACTTGAAGTTTGGGCTTCCAGAAAAACCACCTCTTCAGGATGTCTAGACAAATAAAGCTCCAGTGATAATAAATAGTCTTCCGCTCAGCTGTTACGGGGAATCCCCAGTGAAATTGGGGTGGATTTTGAAGGATGCCCAGAGATAGTGAGTGGTTGGGTCTGGGGGCTCCAATGGCAATAGCAGGGCTATAGCTTAGTTTTGGTGTAGATTGCTCATTTATTTCACTCAGTTTCAACTAGAATAGAGCCACTCTACATAATGAGTTTCAGGAAACTCTGACCAGTCAGTAGGGTTGGGCCATTTAAGCAGAGATAGTTGTGATTCCATCCAGGTTACTGGTGCTTCCTGATTGAAGCTGTTTCGATGCCATTTAAATGCTAGCTCAGGTATGGCATAATTACTCTCTGACTTGGTGTTTTCTTTAGGGACCATCTTAAACTGATGCATTAAAGCTAGCCTGACTCCAACTTTTCCTTCCTCTCTCTGCATTTGGGCAGGCCAGCCACTATGTCACCTACCAGCCCCAAGTGGAGAGAGCATGTGGAAAAGATTGGCTCTGTTGTATAATGAGGTCCCTACCAAAGGGTGAATCTCGTTATAGGGTCATCTCCAGCACCTGAATCTAAAATCATCCTACAGAGACTAAACTAGTTCTACCAACCTAAGCAGCCTCAAGAAACACTATGACCTTTGGTTGATAACCAGACACCACATCCATTCCTACCCAATGTTGCCCCAAATGCTGCAGTATTAAAAAGCTCTATGGCACTCCATAACCATTATATTATATATGAATGGCATCCCCAAGAGTCAAAAACTGGAGCAGCCTTGGTTGCTCCAATGGCCACGGAGAACACTGGTGTGCTACTCATGGTAAATATTCAGTTTCACCACAAAACTGTAACCTTGAGTGTAACATATATCCTAGTTTTCCTACAGGTCTCTGAATTTGTATTCTGGAATTTTGCTCCTCTAGCAAGGTCTATGGGTTTCCTAGATTCTTTCCATAAGCCAGCAACCAAGGAAAGACTTCCTGAGGTATGCTGAGTATCAAGACTTCCATTTGTAGTACCATGGATGCAATCATGGATGCATTATTCTAATGGTGTGGGCCCATCCCTCACAGCACATAGATCCAAGTATTCTGAGACTCCCTTCCAACCAGTCTGTGACAGTGCCCCAATGGAGAAACACCATCTTTTAGTACATGTTGGCTTGGAGTGTAGTCATATTCTGGATGATATCAATTCTAAGTGTCTGGCCCAGTGTGGCGCACTTTCCCATATGTGATGGTTTAAAGCTGTATGTATCCCAGAAAAGATCATGTTCTTTTAATACATTCCTGTGTGCATACACTTATTGTGGGTGGGACATTTTGATAAGGTTATTTCAGTTGAGGCATGCCCCAGGTGCATCTTAATCCTCTTACTGGAATCCTTTATAAGAGGATAAAAGACAGAAAAATTCTGAGTGAAGTTTAGAGAGGACACACAGAAGCTAAGGGAGACAGAAGCTAAAAAGAGAGAAACAGGAAGAAACTCAGAGAGGAAGCCACTGAAGCCAGAAGCTGGAGGCAATGGAAGCTGGGAGAGTAGGGAAAGACCAGAAGACATACATGTGCCTTCCCATGTGACAGAGGTGCTGAGGATGCCATCAGCCTGTCTTCAGAGTCCAGGTATCATCCTTTTGATGCTTTGATTTGGACATTTTCATAGCCTCAGAATTGTAAACCTGTAAGTTAATAAATTCCCATTGTAAAAGCCAACTCATTTCTGGCATATTGCATTTCCTCTGCTTTAGTAAACTAAAACACCCTACAACCCTGAACTTCTGCTAGCAAAACTGGCTCTTTGTTGAGTTGAATTAATACATATATGAGACTGTAGAGGTCAGTTCTCTGGAAGTCATCATCTCCCCTCAAGACATTCTGCGACAGAAATAATTGAGCAGGACACTGAAATCCAACAATCTCCAACACTTTGGAAGTTTGTGGAATTTTATGGAATATATGTGGGATATACATGCAGTTCCTGCCATATTTCTTCATCCCGATATCCAAGACTGCTACTGCTAGAGGAAAATAAGCCAAGCATCTGAGAAGTCCCAAAAGGCATTTGAAAACCACAAAGATGAGCAATCCTCCATCTATTCTAGCACAACCAGATTTCCAGGATCATTTATTTCCCCCTAAGTACATGATTTGAACACACCATAGAGTAATGTATCTCAAATTATGCTCTGGAGACCAAATACATAAGAATCACTTGAGGGCCTTGCTTAAAATGCTTATTCCTCAGCTTCTTCCCAGGTATACTAAATCTGATTCATGGAGATGGGGTCTAGAAATGCGCACCTTGAATAAGCATTTCAAGTTATTTTTATAGCCACTGAAGTTTGAAAACTATATAGCTGTAACAGCATCCTTCCTAGCTCAGCCTTAACTCAGCATTTTCAAAAACTCTGAAAATTCACCACTGCACCCAACAACCAAGCCAAAGTTCTATGATATGGGAGAGAAAGTCCTTGACCACTAAAGCAACATTCAAAGCCTGAGTTCATTATTTGGAAGAGGGCCATATTTCCAATAATGAAAAATATAGGCAGTTGTGACCAATCATTCAAATATTAAGCCAAAAGAGAAATAAAATACAAACTGCAGAAGACAATTTACAAGCTCCTGTTGCTGAAAGTTTCCTGGGTAGTGCTTCCTTCAGGTTCAGCTGGATGTAGATGCTCAAATACTATCATCAGGGCCCAGTATTTATTTTATCTCTTAGACAGAAATTCTCCCTGTAATGGGTGAAATGACCATTGGCAGATCAAGACATCTGTGCTGGTTTGAATGTATTATGTCCCCCAGAAAAAGCCATATTCTTTGATGCAATCTTGTGGGGCAGACATATTAGTGGGGATTAAGTTGGAATGTTTGGATTAGGTTGTTTGCATGGAAATGTTCCCCACCCAACTGTGGGTGATAACTCTGATGAGATATTTCCATGTGGGCCTTGATCAGTGAAGCCATATAAATGAGCTGACAAGCAGAAGGAACTCAGCGCAGCTGTGAGTGACATTTTGAAGTGCAGCTGAGAGGGACACTTTGAAGAATGCAGAGAAGCTGAGAGAGTAGGTGCAGATGAGAGACAGTTTGAAGACGGCCGTTGAATGCAGACTCTTGCTCCAGAGAAGCTAAGAGAGGAAAAATGCCCCAAGTGCAACTGAGAGTGACATTTTGATGAGGAGCTGTGGCCTGGAGAGGAACATCCTGGAAGAAGGCCATTTTGAAACCAGAACTTGGAGCAGACACCAGCCACGTGCCTTCCCAGCTAACAGAGGTTTTCCGGACACCATTGGCCATCCTTCAGTGAAGGTACCCAATTGTTCATGCGTTACCTTGGACACTTTATGGCCTTGAGATTGTGGCTGTGTAACCAAATAAACCCCCTTTTATAAAAGCCAATCCATTTCTGGTGTTTTGCATTCCGGCAGCATTAGCAAACTAGAACAACATCCATCTGTTTCAGTTTGCTAAAGCTGCCAGAATGCAATATACCAGAAATGGAATGGCTTTTACAATGGGTATTTATTAGTTCTAAGGCCATGAAAATGTCCCAATTAAGGCATCAACAGGGTGCTTCAGAGAAGGTGAAGAAAGGCAGATGGCATCTGTGTTTCCTTTCACATGGCTGACTCTGCTGATCCTTCTCTTCTGAGTTTAGCTTCTGGTTTTAGTGGCTTTCTCCAAAATGTCTCTGAGCTTCTGTTTCAGCTTCTCTGAACTCTCTCCAAAATGTCTCTGCCTTTTATCCTCTCATAGAGGACTCCAGCAAAGGGATTAAGATCCACCTTGAATTGGGTGAGTCATATCTTAACTGAAACAACTTAATTAAAAGGTCCCACCCACAGTAGATCTGCCCCCACAATATTGTATTAAAAGAACATAAGCTTTTCTGGAGTTCATAGCAGAGCCAAACCAGTACACCATCCTACAAACTTAGCCCACCCTGGAGTAACATAATGATCTTTGCTGACAGCTCTGAGAAAAATGTTCTGGGGAGGATTTTCATCAGCCCAACTTGGGTAATATGTGTGTTCCTTTGCGGGGAGGAGAGGTGCAATAATAGTCTGGGGCAGGGTGATCATCTCATCCTTGTTTGCCTGGGCTTTTCCAATTTTAAAACTGAAAGTCCCCTGTCCAAGAGAAACCCCTCAGTTCCAGACAAACCAGGAAGGTTGGTCACCCTATGTGGAGCCAGCCTTACTTATTCTACGTGTGATGAATTCTCCACAGGAAAGAGTACTTCTCTTACAAGATGAAGAGAGGCTGAGGGAGGGGGGATATTCACCCAGGCTGGATGCATATGGTTCCTGGATAGAAGCATGGTAAAAGGCCCCCCAGCCCACCCCCTATTTGATGGGGACTCTGGGAGAGGCTTTCAGAACATGCTGGGCCCATGTGACTGTCCCAGGCTACCACCTTAAAGTTTTCATCCCTCATCAAACTCAACCATGGCCTATATTTCTCACTAGAATTCTTCACACCTTTACACTGTTCCTTGTTCCCAGCCTTGATCTGACTCTCCCCTCTGGTGACCTGCCAGCTTGTTCTTTGGCTTTTGCTCCTGTGCTCACACTGGTTTCTGGATTCTCTGTCTCTTTATCTTGTGTTTTTCTCATCTGCCTGCTCCTCTGATGCCACCATTGCATTGTGCTTGCATTTGGCTTGAGTAGGATCAAATCACTGGGGTGATTGCAGCCCATCTGCATCTAAAAGTTGCCAAAGCCTTCCACTCAGGCCATTCACCACTGCCCCCACCTGTTACCAGGTGGAATTCACCATCACTGTCCAAAATCCGTGCTAAATTTTGAGATGGTGACTTAATCCTTCCAGCCACAGCTATTAGTTATCTGACTTTCACGCATGCGGCTCTCACACATGCATGCACACCATCTAATCCTTACAACTGTGCAGGTTCTTTTATCTCCACTTCACAAATAAGGACGCTGAGCTCTAGAGGAGTAACTTGCCCAAATTCATAGTCAGTAAATTCTGAAGGTAGTTTTCAAACTCTTGAGCTCTTTCTATTATAGTTTGCTGACTCTCTTTTAAGTAATATTATGGTAGCATCTAATTAAAATAGTAGGGAACAAATCACAGCTTCTGGAGACAGTATTTTTTTTTTAAGTTCTGCTGTCTGTAAATGTCATATGATTGTCCCTTGGTAATGTCAAACTCACATGTGGTGTTTTTCAGTTTTAAAACCAACCTCTACTTCTGTAACTTACAAGTTGAGAAATGATTTTAAAACGTATTTGTAAATCATGACACATTAACTAAGGGGGTGTCTTCTAGGCTTAAAATTCTAAATTTACTTACTCTCAATTATGAATATCAGACCTTTTTTCCTCAGTGGACCAAATGTTCTTCTAAACTAGTGGTTCTCAACATGTGGCCCAGTGACCTCAGGAGTTCCCAAGACCCTCTCAGGGTTTTCATAAAAATATTAATATGTAATTTAACTTTTCACTCTCATTCTCTCGTGAGTGCACAGAGATTTCCAGAGGCTACACAATGTGTGATTTCACAACAGACTGACTGCAGAAGCAGACATGAAAATCCAAATGTCCAAATGTAAAGAAATTTTCAAAAATGTAAAACAATGCCATTTTTTCACTAATTTTTTTCAGAAAATATGGTTATTTTTCATAAAAATATTTGTTGAGATGCAATGAGTTTATTATTTTAAAATAAGTTAATAAACATTTTAAATTTCTGAGTTTTAATTTCTAATATGATAAATATCAATTGATAAAACTCACATAAACAGAAGCTCTTTGGGATCTGTCGGAAATAAAGCGGTACCTGTAAGGGAATAAACGCTCTCTCGGTTCTGGAGGAGAAAAGAATTTATTAATGATCTTGCAAGATAGGGCGTCCAGCCAAACACACGGAAGGCTGGCGCGCCAGAGAAAGAGAATGGCAATCTTTAAATCTCCTACTCCTAATTCGCAAGTCCCTCCCCTGTTTCCCCATTGACTGGGTACTACAGAGGTTACAGCCTATCCGAGAACACTGACTAATTCATCTTTTGAGATTTTAATTTGTACAGCCAATCCCAGAGAGCCAACTAGCTCATTATTGAGATTTTGAACTGATCAGCCTATCCCCCCCCCAATTTTTATTTTTTTTGCTGTGAGTTCCCGCCTCTGATATTACCTCATATCTCTTTAAATTCCAGTAACTATGGTTACTTTTCCATATAAGGAGCAGGCAGATTCTCTCTTCTCTTTGTCTGGGGCTTGTTTAAACTGGTTTTGCCTCCATTTCCCTTATTCCATGCTGTCTCTGTGTGAAAGCGAAACTTATTCCTTTCTTGCAGGATCCTCAGTAACTGGTCTAGAAACCAAAATGTTTGAGAATAGCTGTTCTAATCAAAAGATTTTTGCAGTGAAATTCTAAATTAAAAGCTCCTCTAGTAAATATACTTTAGTATTCTACAAAACTAGGTATGTTAGGGCCATTTTACAAGGCAGAAAAAGAAACTGTCTTATTTCACATAAAGAAATAAACTTGTTTGAATTTGAAATACAAACCACCACACATTGTAACTTTGATCAGTATGTATCATAGCTCGCAATTGAGTCCCTGTATTTCTGGCTCCAAATAACACCCCTAATCCTTAGCAACTCATTTAAATGGAGGTTGAAATAAAACCAACAGCAAAAATATTCATGACAGAATAGAATGTAAAGATGCCTTGAAGAAATGAGCCTTTCTTCAATTAAATGGCACATCAAGTTGAAAAATTCTTAATGACAATGTAAGGAATTAAGACATTCAAAACGATGTTTGCAAATGAATTAAATAATCACTTCAGCTGAATTAGAGAGACACAAAAGTGTTAAGTGAAGAATTAAAGATGCAAAGTTCTTCTGAAGTTCCTTCAAAAAACTTCTAAACTGAAGGACACAAAGACCTCGTCTGCAGTCATCTCATTTATTTTACAATGTTTTCTCTTCTCTATTCTCTGATCTACAACTTTAGAAGGGGCTGCAATCTTTTCTAATTTATATCCCCTTTGAAACCAATCCAGGGGCTACTGAAATAGTTCTAAATGAAAATCACAACCATGATTAAACTTATTAAAGAGAGTTTGATGTGGGAAGGGCAACAGTGATTTCTTTAAAATCATCGTTCTTGTCCAGGTACATTTTTAACTCAACTTACCCAACTTCGGTTAGTAAAAGGAAACTGGCTGTATTTCAGGGATTATTTCCTGAGGTCTCTATAATGAGGAAGAGTCATAATTATTCTGTCATCTCACACAGCCACTTGTTGAGTAACTACGATGTGTCAGGGGCACTGCTGAGGACTAATGACAAGAAGACTAAGAGAGAAACCCTGTACTTTGGGTTTTGCCTAGTCTAGTAGAAAAGATAACAGTGAGTCTCAAACTTGACATGATGAATCTTTTTTATTTGATTGCATGGCATTTTACTTCCCCTTATTTGTTTCTCTTTCCCTCCCTTTCTCAAACACACATAAAACCACTGTCTACTGAGGCATTTATTTACTAAATTAAAATGAGTGAAAATCAATTTGTATTGAGAATTGCATTATATCTGTTTAAGTTATTGAAGTCATCATAAGGTGCCATAAAACCTGAGCTGGAAATCCATTTGCTTACCACCAGTCTTTAAGTCTCCACACAATTTATGTAATTTTCTTTACACAGTGATGCTTTTCGTTGGATCAGAACCTAAGAATATTGATTGATGGAAGGAGAATAAGAGAAATTTGATTTCAAGCTGATTGCTAGGATGGATCTTGAGAGACTAGGCAAACTGGTTTTGAAGAAAAGCAGGAAGAATATAGCTTTGAATTTTTTGTACTGTCTGTCACATTGATCCTTGGATATTTGCCCCAGATGTCAGTTTTAAAGTAGAAGTGCATTCAATTAGAAATATCAAACATCTGTTTATTCAAATACTTTACTAAAGTTGCATCGGGGAAACCAAAGCAATAAAATGTTAGTTCCTTGCCTTCTGGGTGTTTAAGACATTTAAGAAGATAAAAGATACCTAACAAAATGGTTAAACAGTAACAAACTTACCTGTCAAAAGGGGGAAAGGAGGTCTATCCTTCATTTAGCTTATTTTCTCTCCAGAAGACAGCTCCATATTTAGAGAGGCTCTCTATCTAATATGATAACATTCCTTAAACACATGACAATGCAAATTTAATAAGTAGGCAATTCAACATGTGCTTGTATGAACACAAGATTAGGAAGTTGGGATGAGGAAAGTCATGTCAGTGGATTTGGTTACAAACCAAAATTGAGGGGATCTTTCTACTGTGGCAGAAACCAATCTGAATGTTGACACAGCATAGCCCATTAACCTTACTGCTATAGTTCTTATATCACACAATCCATTGGAATCTCAATCTTCTGCGATGTTAAATGTCAGTGGATTTACTAGTAAACTAACAAATTCTAAGATTAATTTTATTAAAGTAGGTGTAGCTACAGAAGTCTTGTTTCAATTTCAAACAGTGATAGGTATATTTATGACAATCTCTTTAAAAATCTATTAAATTTTCAAAGACCCTCTTGAAACAATACTAGTTTCCCCTCATTATCCAGCTCCCCTTTTTCTATAGTAATAAACCTCCCCGATTTAAAGCTGGACATAACACTGCCATAAATTAGCATTAAATTTTCCATCATCTCTCAGCTGTCTGTAATCCAGCTAAAATTCTAGCTGATGGGATATAATTAGTATACGAAATGTCCTCCTTTCCCTCCCTCCTCTCTGCTGGCTGGAATGTGGATGTGATGACTGGAGCTGGAAGAAGCTTCTTAGACCATGAGGTGACCCTGTGAACAGAAGCCCCACACCACAGGGCAACAAGATTAAAATATCCCAGGTCCCAGAGCCTGTTCTGGTCTGGGAAAACCTGATTTGGACAACCAAGGAAACCATGCCTAGACAACAGAAAATTACAACCTACACCAAGAAAAACAAAGTTATGGCCCAGTCAAAGGAACAAACATACACTTCAACTGAGATACAGGAATTTAAACAACTAATGCTAAATCAATTCAAAAAGTTTAGAGAAGATATCGCAAAAGAGATAGAGGCTGTACAGGAAACACTGGGCATATATAAGGCAGAAATCAAAAGTTCAAAAAAACAACTAGTAGAATCTATGGAAATGAAAGGCACAACACAAGAGATGAAAGACACAATGGAAACATACAACAGCAGATATCAAGAGGCAAAAGAAAACACTCAGGAACTGGAGAACAAAACACCTGAAAGCCTACATGCAAAGGAGCAGATGGAGAAAAGAATGAAAAAATATGAGCAACATCTCCGGGAACTCAAGGATGAAACAAAGTACAATAATGTACATATCATTGGTGTCCCAGAAGGAGAAGAGAAGGGAAAAGGGGAGGAAGCAATAATAGAGGAAATAATTAATGAAAATTTCCCATCTCTTATGAAAGACATAAAATTACAGATCCAAGAAGCACAGTGCACTTCAAACAGAAGAGATCTGAATAGGCCTATGCCAAGACACTTAATAATCAGATTATCAAATGTCAAAGACAAAGAGAGAATCCTGAAAGCAGCAAGAGAAAAGCCATCCATTACATACAAAGGAAGCTTAATAAGACTATGTGTGGATCTCTCAGCAGAAACCATGGAGGCAAGAAGGAAGTGGTGTGATATATTTAAGATACTGAAAGAGAAAAACCACCAACCAAGAAAGAATCCTATATCCAGCAAAGCTGTCCTTCAAATATGAGGGAGAGCTCAACATATTTTCTGACAAACAGACAATGAGAGACTTTGTGAACAAGACACCTGCCCTACAGGAAATACTAAAGGGAGCACTACAGGGTGATAGAAGACAGGAGTGCGTGGTTTGGAACACAATTTTGGGAGATGGTAGCACAACAATGTAAGTACACTGAACAAAGATAACTATGAATATGGTTGGGAGAGGAAGGTGGAGAGCATGTGAGATACCACAAGAAAGGAGGAAAGATAAAGACTGGGACTGTGTAACTTGGTGAAATCTAGAGTATTCAACAATTGTGATAAAATGTACAAATATGTTCTTTTACGAGGGAGAACAAGCAAATGTCAGCCTTGCAAGGTGTTAAAAATGGGGAGGCATTGGGGGAGGGATGCAATCAACATAAACTAGAGTCTGTAACTAATAGAATCATTGTATTATGCTTCCTTTAATGTAACAAAGGTGATACACCAAGGTGAATGCAGATAAGAGGGGGGGATAGGGGAGGCATGTTAGACACTTGACATTGGTGGTGTTGTCTGACTCTACTTTGATTTAAGGTTATTTTTCCTTTTGCTGCTTCCTAGCTGTCATTTTTTTTTCCTCTTTCTTTTGCCTCTCTGTCTTCTTTGACTCTCTCTCCTGCCTTGTGGAAGAAATGTAGATGCCCTTATATAGATAGTGGTGAAGGTGGTGAACACATAAATTTATAACCATACAGAGAACCATCAATTATTTACTTAGGATGGAATGTATGGTGAACGAACAAAACCATATTAAAAAAAATAAATGGGTTGATGACAAAACCTCGAGGGCAATATACTGAGTGAAATAAGCCAGACACATAAGGACAATTATTGCATGGTCTCACTGTTAGGAACTAATTATAATATGTAAACTCATAGACATGACATATAAGGTACCAAGATATAAGATGAGGCTTAAGAATGGGGAGTGGTTGCTTAGTATGAGCAGAATGTTCAACTAGGATGAACTTAAATGTTTGGAAATGAACAGAGGTGTCAGTAGCAAGCTGTTAGAATAACTAACAGCGCTGAATGGTGTGTGAATGAGGTGGAAAGGGGAAGCTCAGAGTCATATATGCCACCAGAAGGAAAGTTGGAGGTCAAAAGATGGGAATGTATAAAACTGAATCCTATGGTGGGCAATGTCCATGATCAACTGTACAAATACTAGAAATCGCTTCCATGAACCAGAACAAATGTATGACAATACAATTAGAAGTTAGTAATAGAGGGGCATACAGGGAAAAAATATATACCTATTGCAAACTATATACTACAGTTAGTAGTATTTCAACATTTTTTCATAAACAGTAACAAATGTACTATACCAATACTACGAGTTAACAATTGAGTGGGGTTGGTTAGGGATAGGGGAGGATTAGAGTTTCCTTTTCTTTTTTTCTTTTTTCATCTTTCACTTTATTTCTTGTCTGGAGTAATGAAAAGTTTCTAAAAATTGAACAAAAATTAAGTGTGGTGATGGATGCACAGCTGTATGAGGGTACCCAGGGGCAAGTGATTGTACACTTTGGATCTTTGGATAATTGTATGGTATCTGAACAATCTCAATAAAAATGAAAAAAAAAAAAAATCCCAGGTCCCTTCCATCTTTTGTAGGTCAGAAATTAATTTCTGTCATTATAAGGCCAAAATTATTTTGGGCTTTCTGTCATGGCAGCCAAACCTAAGCCTACATTCATCAACATTTATAAACATGAAAAATAATTTTTAAATAATCTAGAACTGCGCTATTGAATGTGGTAGCCATATGTCTGTTAGCACTTGAAATGCAGCTGGTTTGAGTTTAGATGTGCTGTAAATAGAAAATACACACTGGATTTCAAAACTTGCCATAAAAGGAAGAATATAAAATAGCTTATTATAACTTTTAGGTTGATTATATGTTGAAATGATATTTTTGTATATTGGGTTCAATATATCAAAATTAATTTCACTGATTTTTTACTTTTTTAATATGGCTACTAGAACATTTGAAATTACATATATGGCCTACACTTTATTTCTGTTGGAAAGTGCTGGTCTAGAATATGGACTTTTTAATACGAGGATCAGTAGCTTTCTTCACTGAAGATTAAAAAAGATAGAGAAGGCAAAGACTATAGCATTTCAGATTTAGGTCAGGCATGATATAAATGTCCTGCCAGAAGGGACTTTTTAAAACAAGAATGGAAGATAGGTGATATATCATTCAAAGAAAGACTATCTGGGATGATTTTAAATGTGATTCTGTTTCAAGACTGTTCTGGTTTGCTAATGCTGCCAGAATACAAAATACCAGAATTGGATTGGCTTTAAAAGGGGGTTTTATTTGGCTACAAATTTACAGTTCTATGGTCATAAATGTGTCCAAAATAAGGTATCAAAAAGAGGATACCATCACTGAAGAATGGCCAATGGTGTCTGGAACACCTCTGTCAGCTGGAAAGGCACATCACTGGCATCTGCTGGTACCAGGGTAGGTTTCAGTTCCTCCCTCAGCTCCTGTGCATCCTTAGCTTAGCATCTCCAAACATCCTTCTGTCTGCAACTCCAAGTATCTTTGAGCATTTCTGTTAGCTCCCAAGTGTCTCTCCAAAAGTCTCTCTCAGCTGCTCTCAGGGAGTTTTGTCCTCTCTTAGCTTCTCCAGAGAAAACTCTGGGCCAGCATCTCAAAGCATCAGCAAGTGTCTTGGTTGTGTGCACTCTTAGCTTCTCTCTTAAATACTCCAATGAACTAATCAAGGCTTACCCTGAATGGGCGGGGTCAAATCTCCATGGAAACATTCAATCAAGTGGTCACACCTTAATCAACAGACTAATAAATCTGCCCCTACAAGATTGCATCAAAAAATATGGCTTTTGGGGGACATAATATATCCAAACTGCACATTCCACCCCCTGAACCCCAAAAAGACATGCTCTTTCCAAATGCAAAAATGCATTCATTTCCTCACAATATCACAAAATCTTAAATCATTTCAGTAACAATAAGTAAATGCAAAATCTTATCAAAATCAGTTATAAGCGTGGTCTGTTCTAGGACAAAACTCTCTTCTGGCTGTGGACCTTTGAAACTCAGAACAAGTTTCTGCTGCCAATATACAAAGAAGGGACAGTCATAGGATAACCACTCCCATTGCCATAGGGAGAAATTGGAAGGAAAACAGGGTTCATGGGACCAAAACAATCCCTAAACCCACAGGGCAAACTTTATTAGATTTCAAATTCTGAGAGTCATTTATAGAATGACATTTTATCCTCAGGGCTGGAGAAAGTGGCAGTTCCACCCTTTCCACAGGCTTACGCATCAGCTCTTTTCTCTCCAGATGCTGGGGTGAGTGTTCCAACATATCCACACACTGGGGAGACCACCTTCTTCTTGGCCCCACCCTCCTCAAACATTGGGGTGGCACCCAAACTCTCATCCATCTCTGAGGCACATGTTCAACCACTTCAGAACAGTGGGGTGGTGGCCAGGCTCTCCCAACCTCCAGGGAATGTGCTCCACCCTTGCTGAGACCTGGGGTGGCAGCACTCTTCCTGAGCATCAAGGCGGAAGGCCACCCTCTACCTCCAGGGCAAACTCACCCTTTCCACATGCATGGGCGGCTCCACTCTCCAAGCCTGAGATTTCTTGGCTCCAGACCTTAGCTTCCACGGTTCTGCCTTTGAAGTCATCTTTCTCTCAATTTGTCCCTTTTCTGTCCCTTCAAGTCCAGACTGGCCATGGTTCCATTTCTACAGATTTTGCAAGAAAATTTGTTGGTGTGGCATGCAGCATACAGGGGTCAAAACTGTCAGACAATAGGATTTTCCACAAATCCTTTCTGGATAACTCCATCTCCAATCCTGGCTTGTACTGAAATGACTGGCTGTTTCCAGGTTTTGTTAAATCCTCACATGGGGCTATAGCCTCTGGGATTTCACTTTCTGGAAGCCCAGAGTTTTCCAGACCTTCAATTTCTGGTTTCTTTGAACCCAAGAGTTCATGTCTCAGCTTATCTCTTTCCTCTTGTATTTTACTATAAGCTGCAAGAAGAAACCAGGCTACATCTTCCACATGCAGTTTGGAGATCTCTTCAGCTAAGTATCCCAGGTTGTGGCTTTCAAATTCTGCCTTCCATTCAGCACCAGGACTCAATTTTGCCAAATTCTCTGCCACTTTAAAACAAAGATCGCATCCCTTGCAGTTTGCAACAACACATTTATCATTTTTGCTCAAGACCTCATCAGAAGTATCTTTAGAGTCCATATTTCTACCAACAGTCTCTTCAAAATAAACTAGGTCTTTTCTGTCAAGCTCCTCACAATTCTTCCAGAATCTTCCCCTTATCCATTTAAAAAGCCATTCCAACACATTTGGTATTTGCAAACTCAGCAGCAGCACCCCATTTCTTGGTACCAAAATCTGTTCGGGTTTGCTAATGCTGTCATTATGCAAAATACCATTAATGGATAGTGTTCTAGTTTGCTAATACTGCTGGAAAGCAAAACACCAGAGATGGATTGGCTTTTATAAAAGGGGGTTTATTTGGTTACACAGTTACAGTCTTAAGGCCATTAAGTGTCCAAGATAACACATCAGCAATTGGGTACCTTCACTGGAGGATGGCCAATGGTGTCCGGAAAACCTCTGTTAGCTGGGAAGGCACATGGCTGGCGTCTGCTCCAAAGTTCTGGTTTCAAAATGGCTTTCTTCCAGGATGTTCCTCTCTAGGCTGCAGTTCCTCAAAATGTCACTCTTAGTTGCACTTGGGGTATTTGCCCTTTCTTAGCTTCCCTGGAGCAAGAGTCTGCTTTCAACGGCTGTCTTCAAACTGTCTCTCAACTGCAGCTCCTGTGCTTTCTTCAAAGTGTCCCTCTTGGCTGTAACTCCTCTTCAAAACAACACTCACAGCTGCACTGAGTTCCTTCTGTTATGTCAGCTCATTTATATGGCTCCAGTGACTCAACTTAGATCCACCCTGAACGGGTGGAGCAACACCTCCATGGAAATATCCAATCAGAGTCATCACCCACAGCTGGGTGGGGCACATCGCCAAAGAAACACTCAAATCTAATCAACACTGATAACGTCTGCCCACACGAGATTACATCAAAGATAATGGCATTTGGGGGACACAATACAGATAGTGTGCCGGTTTGAATGTATTATGTCCCCCAAAATGCCATTATCTTTGATGTAATTCTTTGAATGTTTCCAAAATGTCTCTGGGTGTCTCTTAGTTTAGCATCTCCAAACATCCTTCGGTCTGTATCTCCAAGAATCAGCAAGCATATCAGTCTCTCCAAAAGTCTCTCTCAGCTGTTCTTGAGGCGTTTTGTCCTCTCTTAGCTTCTCTGGAGCAGATTCTGGGCTAGCATCTCAAAGTATCAGCAAGCATCTCTGTCAGCTTCCAAGCATCTAATGTCTGTGTGTCCTGGCTTATCATATCCCCGAGCTCCCCTTCAAAGGACTCCAGTAAACTAATTAAGACCTACCCTGAATGGGCAGGGTGAAATTTCCATGGAAACATTCAATCAAGAGGTCACACCCTAATCAACAGACTAATAAATCTGCCCCCGCAAGATTGCATTAAAGAATATGGCTCTTTAAGGGACATAATATATCCAAACTGGCATAAAGACAAAAGGTGAATTAAATATATGCTCAAGGTCTCTGAAGCACAATGATTTTAAAACTCTGATAATTCTTATACAAAACCCACTATCTTATATAAATTTTTCTATGTATATAAATACATATATACAATGCAAATACTTATGAGACATTCACCTTACATATTAGCTTTTATATCATGTTACAATGTTTTGGAAGTACAAGAATGGCTTTCTTATTTTTGATGTCTTGGCTCTGATGTAAGAGTCATTTAAAGTTACTTACAATCTGCTCTGTTTGGTGAAGTTCATCTATATCTGCACAATTAAAATTCTGCTTTTTCTCAGGTGCTGATGTGCAGGCTGTCTTATGTAATGATCATTCTGGCACAGGTAGCAAAATGGGGCTGGATACAAGAAGTAATTGACTTATCTCTTTCCCAAGTCTTTCTGTGAAGTTCACAGATGTGCACATTAGCCATGGTTTGTAAAGCAAGCATTTATTTGCAGGCTGGCTCTAATTTCTACAGATATAGTCATTTTTATATACATGTGACTAAGGGACAAGTCTGTAGTAACAATAAAGCACTTTCCCAAAATGGAGAGGAGTCTGACTAATGCAATATTCTAGTTTACTGAGTGCTAGTATGCATTTTTAAATGTCAAAATTGGGATTATACTGAAATACACTTAAACCAAACTTTAGAGACCTAATTTCAGAAGGTGAATAAATAACATCTCTTTCTTTCCTTCCCACCTTGGGAACCAATTGAGAAGTAAGACACAAGGCAGATAAACTGAGATCAAAATAGCAACTTTATTACTAAAAAAGCCATTAGAAGAATGTGACTATAGATCTTTAGGGAAAAGGGCTTGCTTACATTCTCTATTTCCATTAGACCTTGGGTCAGCCGTCTTCAGGGACAGTTTGGGTCTGTGCTGGAGATTTAGATAAGCAAAAATGCTGCCTCCCACTAGTCTGGTCCACAAGGGGTTAAAAACAGGAACAAATCCCTGTGTTTATAGTCCTGTAGTAGATTAGCTTCACCAAGTCATGACACATGGGTCAACAGGGTCTCATGTCCATTCTGTTAATTTTTCAAATATGTTCTTACAAAATACTACAGATGGAAAAGGAATGAGGATGAAGATCTAGAGTCAGTTCAGCACTGGTTTGAGGACATGCATATGTGACAAGAAGGCTATGGGGGCAGCCACTCTCACAACAGTGGGCATCTGCTGCATTTGTCTTTCTGGTATCCAGGACTTCTGGTAAAAGCACCTCAATTTTCCTTCAGGGAATCAACCATCTTCCTTTGGATTCTGGTGGTAGTGATTCTACTCCTCAGCCCTGACCACTCAGAGTATTTTAGTCTCAGCACACTCACTGATTCAGGGTTGGGCATGTGATGCAGGTGTTCTGGTTTGCTAATGCTGCTGTTATGCAAAATACCAGAAGTGGATTGGCTTTTATAAAGGGGATTTATTAAGTTACAAATTTACAGTTCTACAGCCATAAAAGTGTCCAGACCAAGGCATAAACAAGAGTATACCTTCACTGGAGAAAGGCCATTGGTGTCCAGAAAACCTGTTAGCTCAGAAGGCACATGGCTGACATCTGGTTGCTCCCAGGTTGCATTTCAAAATGGCATTCTCCAAAATGTCTAAGCATCAACCAATGTTAGCTGTCCACAACTCCAAGCATCTCTGAACTAAGCCAGAAGCATCTGGACCTATGCCAGCATTTTTAAAGGACTCCAGTAAACTAATCAAGTCCCATGGGTGGGGCCATACTTCCATGGAAATAATCTAATCGAAACTATCACCTACAATTGAGAGTCACATCTCCATGGAAACAACCTAATCCAAATATCCCACAAGGTTGGATTAAAAGATCATGGCTTTGGAGAACCTAAGTTGGTGGCTAGATGAGACAGGCCAAAAAAACACCTCTGTGAAAAATAGTAGACAAAAGCCAGAAAATGACCCAGAACACCAGTTCCAGCTATGCACCAGCTGGACAAGGTCTGCTAAATCCACAGGGACCGTGCATTTGGTGAAACTGGGAGTCTGCATTCTGAAACGAGCTGGGAATGTCCCTGCACAGCCCAGCAGCCCAGGGCTTCCCTGGAGGGCTGGCACACTCTTGTGACATGGCACAACCTTCCTTTAGCAGAGGTCCTGGAAGAGCATGGCTGAGAAGGGGGGCCTGCTCAGAAATTCCAGGGACCCTACACCAATACCAAAGACTTGTGGGTCAGCGGCAAAGACAATCTGTGACAAGACTGAAATGAAAACTTAGACTCATTCAGCAGCCTTAAATCTCCAGGAACACCTGGGAGGTTTGACTATTCAAGCTGCCCTGCCTCCCTAACCACCCAGACACACCCACATTCAGGGTGGACAGCACCAACAACACACCGAAACTTAGTGCACCAATTGAACCCCACAAGAATCAGATCCCCACACACCACAAAGACAAAGTTGGGGAGAACTGACTTAAGGGGAATAGGTGACTCGTGGACACCATCTGCTGGCTAGTTAGAGAAAGTGTACACCACCAAGCTGTAGATCTGACAGATTAGAGATTGGTATTTTTTATAACCTGAAAGAACCCTATCAAGTAAAGCAAATGCCAAGAGGCCAAAACAACAGAAAATCTTAAAGCATATGAAAACCAGACGATATAGAGAACCCAAACCCAAACCTGCAAATCAAAAGACCAGAAGAGACACAGTTCTTGGTGCAATTAATCAAAGAACTACAGACAAACAATGAGAACATGGCACAGGATATAAAGGACATGAAGAAGAGCATGGCACAGGATACAAAGGACATAAAGAACACCCTAGAAGAGCATAAAGAAGAAATTGCAAAATTAAATAAAAAATAAATAGAAGATCTTATGGAAATAAAAGAAACTGTTGGCCAAATTAAAAAGACTCTGGATACTCATAATACAAGATTAGAGGAAGTTGAACAATGACTCAGCATCCTCTAAGACCACAGAATGGAAAATGAAAGAATGAAAGAAAGAATGGGGAAAAAAATTGAAAAAATTGAAATGGATCTCAGGGATATGATAGATAAAATGAAACATCCAAGTTTAAGACTCATTGGTGTCCCTGAAGGGGAAGAGAAGGGTAAAGGTCTAGAAAGAGTATTCAAAGAAATTGTTAGGGAAAATTTCCCAAACGTTCTACATAAATATACAAAGCATAAATGCCCAGTGAACTCCAAATGGAATAAATCCAAATAAACCCACTCCAAGACATATTCTGATCAGACTGTCAAATACCGAAGAGAAGGAACAAGTTCTGAAAGCAGCAAGAGAAAAGCAATTCACCACATACAAAGGAAACAGCATAAGGCTAAGTAGTGACTACTCAGCAGCCATCATGGAGGCGAGACGGCAGTGGCATGACATATTTAAAATTCTGAGAGAGAAAAATTTCCAACCAAGAATACTTTATCCAGCAAAACTCTCCTTCAAATTTGAGGGAGAGCTTAAATTTTTCACAGACAAACAAATGCTGAGAGATTTTGCTAATAAAAGACCTGCCTTACTTCAGATACTAAAGGGAGCCCTACAGACAGAGAAACAAAGAAAGGAGAGAGATATAGAGAAATTTAACAGACATATATAGAACATTATATCCCAAATCACCAGGACACACATTCTTCTCTAGTGATCACAGATCTTTCTCCAGAATAGACCATAGGCTGGGACATAAAACAAGCCTCAATAAATTAAAAAAAAATTGAATATATTCAAAGCGCATTCTCTGACCACAGTAGAATACAAATAGAAGTCAATAACCATCAGAGACTTAGAAAATTCACAAACAACTGGAGGGTAAAATGAGGGAGAGATGAAAACATTCCCAGATAATCAAAAGCTGAGGGACTGCATCACCAGTAGATCAGTCCTATGAGAAATGCTAAAGGGAACTGAGCAGGCTGAAAGGAAGAGAAACTAAACAACTGACTGAAACCACATGAAGAAATAAAGATTTCCAGTAAAGATCACATGGTAAATATAAATACCAGTACTACTGTATCTTTCATTTGTAACTCCACTATTTACTTCCTACAGTATCTAAAATACGTAAACTGAAATGACAAATCAGTGGTTTTGGACTCAATTTAAAATCTGTAATTTTTGACAAGAACTACATAAAAGTGGGGGATGGAGGAACATAGTTTATATGTCCTATTGAAGTTAAGTTGGTATCAAAGAAAAACAAGATTGTTGTAGATTTAAAAAGTTAAATTTAAGCCCCATGGTAAACACAAAGAAAGTATCAGAGAATATGACCATAGAGATGAAAAGTATAGTATGGGTTATGAGAAGTGGGGGAAGGGGCAATGGGGAGTTAAGAAATGAGTGTAGGGTTTCTGTTTGGGGTGAAGGGAAATTTCTAGTAATGGATGGTGGGAAGGTGATAGCATTACAACATTCTAAATGTGATTAATCCCACTAATGGAATGCTAGGGAGGGGTTGGAATGGGAAGATTTAGGCTGTATATATGTTTCCACAATTGAAAAAAAAAAAAAAAAGAAAGTCTAAATAGATAATAACAATTAAATGCCAAGGGTGATCCTGGATGACATCTGAGGATGGAGGAGAGGAGGCTCAAAGGGACACACCTGGGACATAAGAAAAAAAAAAAGGAAATATAGAAAGTAAGCTTTGTATCAATGTTGAATTTCTTGAACTTATTAGCGGCACTTAATGGGATTGCATAAAAGAATGTTCTTGTTCATGGGAAATGTATATGTGAATTATGTTGTTTGTTCAAGGATGTGTGCAGCTTGCTCTCACATGTTCAGAAGACAGAGCAATAGATGATGAATGATAGATAGGGAGGGAGGGAGGGAGGGAAAGAAAGAAATGGTGGTATGACAGGATGTTAAAGTTGGTGGATTGGGGTATCGGGGGAGGGCGGTTGGGGTATGCTGGAGTTCTATGTATGGGTTTTGTATTGTTTTTGCAACTGTTCCTGTAAGTTTGAATTTATTTCAAAATAAAATTTTAAAAAAAATTTTAATGTTTGGAAATAGATAAAGGTGATGGTTATTGTGAATATAATTAACAGCACTGAATTGTGTGTCAGTGTGGTCGAAAGGGGTTTAGAGTCATGTATGTTATTAGAAGGAAAGCTAGAGATTAAAAACATGGGACTGTGTAACAGTGAATCTTGTGGTGGACAATGACTGTGATTAACAGTACAAATATTTAAAAAATTGTTTCATGAACTAGAACAAATGTACATCACTATTACAAGGAGTTAATTATAGAGTGGTATATGGGGAAAAATGTACCTGTTGTGAATTATGGACTATAGTTAACAGTAACATTTTAATATTTTTTCATCAACAGTAACAAATGTACCACACCAATGCTAGGGGTCAGTGGGGGGGGGGGTAAGAGGTATGAGATGTTTTGGGTTTTTTGTGGGATTTTATTTTTGGAGTAATTAAAATGTTCTAAAATTGATTGTGGTGATGAATGCACAACTATGAGATGATATTGTGAGCCACTGATTGTATACTTTGGATGGATTGTATGGTGTGTGGCTATATTTCAATAAAATCACATTTTAAAAAATGGAAAAAAAAAATCATGGCTTTTTCTGGGGGACATAATATATCCAAAATGGCATAGCAGGTTAGAACAATCGGCCTGAATCTTGGAACTGTTGCTGAAACTACTGGGAAGCAGACACCCTCTTTCTATTAGAGTTCTTGAGCTGACAGGATGTAAGGCTGGCACTACTTGGAGATGCTCCTGTCTGAAAATGAAGCCAATGAAAATAGACCAGAGTGATGGAGACACTCCAAGTCCTGACGTCACCATTTGAATGAATCTTGGCTGTGCAGCCATGTTTAAAGCCAGTTCTACCCCTGGGCATTGACTTGTTGCTTATGGAATTCAATTAATTATTTATTATTTCTTAAACTTATTTGAATTCGTTTTACTTAACATCAAAAAGATGCCAGATTAATAAGTACACTCTGTTTGGGATTGAATCATGTTCCCCACAAAAGGTATGTTCAGGTCCTGTGGGTGTGAACCCATTTGTTATTAGTGAAGGTGTCCCCAGACTGAATGAGGTTGGGCCTTAATCCAATATGGCTGCAATCCTCGTGAGCAAAGAAGATTGGACACAGAGAGAATGTAAGCAAGCCCATGGTGAGCAGCCAGAAGCTGGACATCAACAAAACCAGGAAAAGAAAGGAGATGATGCTTCTATGTGTACTGCCATGTGACAGAAAAGCCAAGGAATCCTCGAGATTGCCGGCCAGCCAGAAGATATCAAGCCTGGGAGGAAGGAAACTTCCCAGCCTCTGAACCTGTAAGCCAATAGATTCCTGTTGTTAAGCCAAATCATTATATGGTATTTGTTTTAGAAGCTAGGAAACTAATGCATACTCTCAAAAAACAAAAACAAAAACAAAAACAAAAACAAAAAAAACCCAACTCTTCCAGAGGCTTGTCACATAGTCTAAATTTGTGACATGAGAGTAATCTTCTCCTAGGAAAAGTACCAAACTATCAATTAAGAACATCCTACAGTGAATTCCTTTGCCAGCTTTTTGGGAAAAGACAGTGGAAAATTTATAAAGAACATTTGTATTTTTCTAAGGAAAACAGAGAGAGAAAGAAGCTCATTTCTTACTCATTGAATTTGCTTCTGCTTAAACTTTGATAATTAGCTACGGTATCCCGAACATGATTACTAAAGGAATCTGGGGAACTCTTTAAAAACAGATTTATTAACCCCACTCCAAATCTACTCAATCCTATTCTCTGGGATATAACCTTAGAATCTTTAAAAAACTCAGTGGGGAGGCGGGGCAAGATGGTGGACTGGTGAGCTGTATGTTTTAGTTACTCCTCCAGGAAAGTAGGTAGAAAGCCAGGAACTGCGTGGACTGGACACCACAGAGGAATCTGACTTTGGGCATACTTCATACAACACTCATGAAAACGTGGAACTGCTGAGATCAGAGAAATCTGTAAGTTTTTGCGGCAAGGGGACCTGCACCCCTCCCTGCCAGGCTCAGTCCCGTGGGAGGAGGGGCCGTCAGCTCCAGGAAGGAGAAGGGAGAACTGCAGTGGCAGCCCTTATTGGAAACTCATTCTACTGATCCAAACTCCAACCATAGATAGACTGAGACCAGACACCAGAGAATCTGAGAGCAGCCAGCCCAGCAGAGAGGAGACAGACGTAGAAAAAAACAGCACAAAAAACTCCAAAATAAAAGCGGAGGATTTTTGGAGTTCTGGTGAACATAGAAAGGGGAAGGGCAGAGCTCAGGCCCTCAGGCTCATATGCAAATCCCGAAGAAAAGCTGATCTCTCTGCCCTGTGGACCTTTCCTTAATGGTCCTAATTGCTTTGTCTCTTAGCATTTCAATAACCCATTAGATCTGTGAGGAGGGCCCTTTTCTTTTCTTTCTTTCTTTTTTTTTTTTTTTAATCCTTTTTTCTTTTTCTAAAACAATTACTCTAAGAAGCCCAATACAGAAAGCTTCCAAGACTTGCAATTTGGGCAGGTCAAGACAAGAGCAGAACTAAGAGAGCTCTGAGACAAAAGGCAATAATACAGTGGCTGAGAAAATTCACTAAACACCACAACTTCCCAAGAAAAGGGGGGTGTCCGCTCACAGCCATCATCCTGGTGGACAGGAAACACTCCTGCCCATCACCAGCCCCATAGCCCAGAGCTGCTCCAGACAACCCAGTGTGATGGAAGTGCTTCAAATAACAGGCACACTCCGCAAAACTGGGCGTGGACATTAGCCTTCCCTGCAACCTCAGCTGATTGTCCCAGAGTTGGGAAGGTGGAGCAGTGTGAATTAACAAAGCCCCATTCAGCCATCATTTCAGCAGACTGGGAGCCTCCTTACACAGCCCAGCAGCCCAGAACCGCCCTGGGGGGTCGGCACTCACCTGTGACATAGCACAGTCATCCCTCAACAGAGGACCCGGGGTGCACAGCCTGGAAGAGGGCCACTTGCAAGTCTCAGGAGCCGTACGCCAATACCAACGACTTGTGGGTCAGTGGCAGAGACAAACTGTGGCAGGACTGAACTGAAGGATTAGACTATTGCAGCAGCTTTAAAACTCTAGGATCACCGGGGAGATTTGATTGTTAGAGCCAACCCCCCTCCCTGACTGCCCAGAAACACACCCCATAGACAGGGCGGGCAACACCAAGTACACACGCAAACTTGGTACACCAATTGGACCCCACAAGACTCACTCCCCCACTCACCAAAAAGGCTAAGCAGGGGACAACTGGCTTGTGGAGAACAGGTGGCTTGTGGATGCCACCTGCTGGTTAGTTAGAGAAAGTGTACTCCACGAAGCTGTAGATCTGATAAATTAGAGATAAGGACTTCAATTGGTCTACAAATCCTAAAAGAACCCTATCAAGTTCAGCAAATGCCAAGAGGCCAAAAACAACAGAAAATTATAAAGCATATGAAAAAACCAGACGATATGGATAACCCAAGCCCAAGCACCCAAATCAAAATACCAGAAGAGACACAGCACCTAGAGCAGCCACTCAAAGAACTAAAGATGAACAATGAGACCATAGTACGGGATACAAAGGAAATCAAGAAGACCCTAGAAGAGCATAAAGAAGACATTGCCAGACTAAATTAAAAAATGGATGATCTTATGGAAATTAAAGAAACTGTTGACCAAATTAAAAAGATTCTGGACACTCATAGTACAAGACTAGAGGAAGGTGAACAACGAATCAGTGACCTGGAAGATGACAGAATGGAAAATGAAAGCATAAAAGGAAGAATGAGGAAAAAAATTGAAAAAATTGAAATGGACCTCAGGGATATGATAGATAATATGAAACGTCCGAATATAAGACTCATTGGTGTTCCAGAAGGGGAAGAAAAGGGTAAAGGTCTAGGAAGAGTATTCAAAGAAATTGTTGGGGAAAACTTCCCAAATCTTCTAAACAACATAAATACACAAATCATAAATGCTCAGCGAACTCCAAATAGAATAAATCCAAATAAACCCACTCTGAGACATATTCTGATCACACTGTCAAACACAGAAGAGAAGGAGCAAGTTCTGAAAGCAGCAAGAGAAAAGCAATTCACCACATACAAAGGAAACAGCATAAGACTAAGTAGTGACTACTCAGCAGCCACCATGGAGGCAAGAAGGCAGTGGCACGATATATTTAAAATTCTGAGTGAGAAAAATTTCCAGCCAAGAATACTTTATCCAGCAAAGCTCTCCTTCAAATTTGAGGGAGAGCTTAAATTTTTCACAGACAAACAAATGCTGAGAGAATTTGCTAACAAGAGACCTGCCCTACTGGAGATACTAAAGGTAGCCCTACAGACAGAGAAACAAAGAAAGGACAGAGAGACTTGGAGAAAGGTTCAGTACTAAAGAGATTTGGTATGGGTACAATAAAGGATGTTAACAGAGAGAGGGGAAAAAATATGACAAACATAAACCAAAGGATAAGATGGCTGATTCAAGAAATGCCTTCACGGTTATAACGTTGAATGTAAATGGATTAAACTCCCCAATTAAAAGATATAGATTCGCACAATGGATCAAAAAAAATGAACCATCAATATGTTGCATACAAGAGACTCATCTTAGACACAGGGACACAAAGAAACTGAAAGTGAAAGGATGGAAAAAAATATTTCATGCAAGCTACAGCCAAAAGAAAGCAGGTGTAGCAATATTAATCTCAGATAAAATAGACTTCAAATGCAGGGATGTTTTGAGAGACAAAGAAGGCCACTACATACTAATAAAAGGGGCAATTCAGCAAGAAGAAATAACAATCGTAAATGTCTATGCACCCAATCAAGGTGCCACAAAATACATGAGAGAAACACTGGCAAAACTAAAGGAAGCAATTGATGTTTCCACGATAATTGTGGGAGAGTTCAACACATCACTCTCTCCTATAGATAGATCAACGAGACAGAGGACCAGTAAGGAAATTGAAAACCTAAACAATCTGATAAATGAATTAGATTTAACAGACATATACAGGACATTACATCCCAAATCACCAGGATACACATACTTTTCTAGTGCCCACGGAACTTTCTCCAGAATAGATCATATGCTGGGACATAAAACAAGCCTCAATAAATTTAAAAAGATTGAAATTATTCAAAGCACATTCTCTGACCACAATGGAATACAATTAGAAGTCAATAACCATCAGAGACTTAGAAAATTCACAAATACCTGGAGGTTAAACAACACACTCCTAAACAATCAGTGGGTTAAAGAAGAAATAGCAAGAGAAATTGCTAAATATATAGAGACGAATGAAAATGAGAACACAACATACCAAAACCTATGGGATGCAGCAAAAGCAGTGCTAAGGGGGAAATTTATAGCACTAAACGCATATATTAAAAAGGAAGAAAGAGCCAAAATCAAAGAACTAATGGATCAACTGAAGAAGCTAGAAAATGAACAGCAAACAATCCTAAACCAAGTAGAAGAAAAGAAATAACAAGGATTAAAGCAGAAATAAATGACATAGAGAACAAAAAAACAATAGAGAGGATAAAAATCACCAAAAGTTGGTTCTTTGAGAAGATCAACAAGATTGACAAGCCCCTAGCTAGACTGACAAAATCAAAAAGAGAGAAGACCCATATAAACAAAATAATGAATGGAAAAGGTGACATAACTGCAGATCCTGAAGAAATTAAAAAAATTATAAGAGGATACTATGAACAACTGTATGGCAACAAACTGGATAATGTAGAAGAAATGGACAATTTCCTGGAAACATATGAACAACCTAGACTGACCAGAGAAGAAATAGAAGACCTCAACCAACCCATCACAAGCAAAGAGATCCAATCAGTCATCAAAAATCTTCCCACAAATAAATGCCCAGGGCCACATGGCTTCACAGGGGAATTCTACCAAACTTTCCAGAAAGAACTGACACCAATCTTACTCAAACTCTTTCAAAACATTGAAGAAAATGGAACACGACCTAACTCATTTTATGAAGCTAACATCAATCTAATACTAAAACCAGGCAAAGATGCTACAAGAAGGGAAAACTACCAGCCAATCTCCCTAATGAATATAGATGCAAAAATCCTCAACAAAATACTTGCAAATTGAATCCAAAGGCACATTAAAAAAATCATACACCATGACCAAGTGGGGTTCATTCCAGGCATGCAAGGATGGTTCAACATAAGAAAATCAATCAATGTATTACAACACATTAACAAGTCAAAAGGGAAAAATCAATTGATCATCTCAATAGATGCTGAAAAAGCATTTGACAAAATCCAACATCCGTTTTTGATAAAAACACTTCAAAAGGTAGGAATTGAAGGAAACTTCCTCAACATGATAAAGAGCATATATGGAAAACCCACAGCCAGCATAGTACTCAATGGGGAGAGACTGAAAGCCTTCCCTCTAAGATCAGGAACAAGACACGGATGCCCGCTGTCACCACTGTTATTCAACATTGTGCTGGAAGTGCTAGCCAGGGCAATCCGGCAAGACAAAGAAATAAAAGGCATCCAAATTGGAAAAGAAGAAGTAAAACTGTCATTGTTTGCAGATGATATGATCTTATATCTAGAAAACCCTGAGAAATCGACGATACAGCTACTAGAGCTAATAAACAAATTTAGCAAAGTAGCGGGATACAAGATTAATGCACAAAAGTCAGTAATGTTTCTATATGCTAGAAATGAACAAACTGAAGAGACACTCAAGAAAAAGATACCATTTTCAATAGCAACTAAAAAAATCAAGTACCTAGGAATAATCTTAACCAAAGATGTAAAAGACCTATACAAAGAAAACTACATAACTCTACTAAAAGAAATAGAAGGGGACCTTAAAAGATGGAAAAATATTCCATATTCATGGATAGGAAGGCTAAATGTCATTAAGATGTCAATTCTACCCAAACTCATCTACAGATTCAATGGAATACCAATCAAAATTCCAACAACCTACTTTGCAGACTTGGAAAAGCTAGTTATCAAATTTATTTGGAAAGGGAATATGCCTTGAATTGCTAAAGACACTCTAAAAAAGAAAAACGAAGTGGGAGGACTTACACTCCCTGACTTTGAAGCTTATTATAAAGCCACAGTTGCCAAAACAGCATGGTACTGGCACAAAGATAGACATATAGATCAATGGAATCGAATTGAGAATTCAGAGATAGACCCTCAGATCTATGGCCGACTGATCTTTGATAAGGCCCCCAAAGTCACTGAACTGAGTCATAATGGTCTATTCAACAAATGGGGCTGGGAGAGTTGGATATCCATATCCAAAAGAATGAAAGAGGACCCCTACCTCACCCCCTACACAAAAATTAACTCAAAATGGATGAAAGATCTCAATATAAAAGAAAGTACCATAAAACTCCTAGAAGATAATGTAGGAAAACATCTTCAAGACCTTGTATTAGGCGGCCACTTCCTAGACTTTACACCCAAAGCACAAGCAACAAAAGAAAAAATAGATAAATGGGAACTTCTCAAGCTTAGAAGTTTCTGCACCTCAAAGGAATTTCTCAAAAAGGTAAAGAGGCAGCCAACTCAATGGGAAAAAAATTTTGGAAACCATGTATCTGACAAAAGACTGATATCTTGCATATATAAAGAAATCCTACAACTCAATGACAATAGTACAGACAGCCCAATTATAAAATGGGCAAAAGATATGAAAAGACAGTTCTCTGAAGAGGAAATACAAATGGCCAAGAAACACATGAAAAAATGTTCAGCTTCACTAGCTATTAGAGAGATGCAAATTAAGACCACAATGAGATACCATCTAACACCGATTAGAATGGCTGCCATTAAACAAACAGGAAACTACAAATGCTGGAGGGGATGTGGAGAAATTGGAACTCTTATTCATTGTTGGTGGGACTGTATAATGGTTCAGCCACTCTGGAAGTCAGTCTGGCAGTTCCTTAGAAAACTAGATATAGAGTTACCATTCGTTCCAGCGATTGCACTTCTCGGTATATACCCGGAAGATCGGAAAGCAGTGACACGAACAGATATCTGCACGCCAATGTTCATAGCAGCATTATTCACAATTGCCAAGAGATGGAAACAACCCAAATGTCCTTCAACAGATGAGTGGATAAATAAAATGTGGTATATACACATGATGGAATACTACGCGGCAGTAAGAAGGAACGATCTGGTGAAACATATGACAACATGGATGAACCTTGAAGACATAATGCTGAGCGAAATAAGCCAGGCACAAAAAGAGAAATATTATATGCTACCACTAATGTGAACTTTGAAAAATGTAAAACAAATGGTTTATAATGTAGAATGTAGGGGAACTAGCAATAGAGAGCAATTAAGGGGGAACAATAATCCAAGAAGAACAGATAAGCTATTTAACGTTCTGGGGATGCCCAGGAATGACTAGGGTCTGTTAATTTCTGATAGGAGCAAGTTCACAGAAAATGTTGCTATATTAGTAACTTTCTTGGGGTAAAGTAGGAACATGTTGGAAGTTAAGCAGTTATCTTAGGTTAGTTGTCTTTTTCTTACTCCCTTGTTATGGTCTCTTTGAAATGTTCTTTTATTGTATGTTTGTTTTCTTTTTAACTTTTTTTTCATACAGTTGATTTAAAAAAGAAGGGAAAGTTAAAAGTAAAACAAGGAAAAAAAGATGTAGTGCCCCCTTGAGGAGCCTGTGGAGAATGAAGGGGTATTGGCCTACCCCACCTCCATGGTTGCTAACATGACCACAGACATAGGGGACTGGTGGTTTGATGGGTTGAGCCCTCTACCATAGGTTTTACCCTTGGGAAGACGGTTGCTGCAAAGGAGAGGCTAGGCCTCCCTATGGTTGTGCCTAAGAGCCTCCTCCCGAATGCCTCTTTGTTGCTCAGATGTGGCCCTCTCTCTCTGGCTAAGCCAACTCGAAAGGTGAAATCACTGCCCTCCCCACTACGTGGGATCAGACACCCAGGGGAGTGAATCTCCCTGGCAACGTGGAATATGACTCCTGGGGAGGAATGTAGACCTGGCATCGTGGGACAGAGAACATCTTCTTGACCAAAAGGGGGATGTGAAAGGAAATGAAATAAGCTTCAGTGGCAGAGAGATTCCAAAAGGAGCCGAGAGGTCACTGGTGGGCACTCTTACGCACACTTTAGACAACCCTTTTTAGGTTCTAAAGAATTGGGGTAGCTGGTGGTGGATACCTGGAACTATCAAACTACAACCCAGAACCCATGAATCTCGAAGACAGTTGTATAAAAATGTAGCTTATGAGGGGTGACAATGGGATTGGGAAAGCCATAAGGACCAAACTCCACTTTGTCTAGTTTATGGATGGATGTGTAGAAAAGTAGGGGAAGGAAACAAACAGACAAAGGTACCCAGTGTTCTTTTTTACTTCAATTGCTCTTTTTCACTCTAATTATTATTCTTGTTATTTTTGTGTGTGTGCTAATGAAGGTGTGAGGGATTGATTTAGGTGATGAATGTACAACTATGTAATGGTACTGTGAACAATCGAAAGTACGATTCGTTTTGTATGACTGCGTGGTATGTGAATATATCTCAATAAAATGAAGATAAAAAAAAAAAGCTCAGTGGATATTTCTAATAATCAGACAGGTTTGCAAAGTGTTGGTTTAGATTGACGTGGAAGTATTGCACTCTATTAGTATTTATTCACTCATTTATTCTTTCAGGCAATAATTTTTGGTTCCTATTTTGCTATAGGCTCTGGGATTACAAATATGAATGCTATATAGCACTGACTCATAAAGAGTTCACAGCCTGGTTGGAAAGACTGATCAGAGAGCAAAAAGCTTTGTCTCTAATGGAAGTATGAACCAACATATATATGTGCAAGTTAGGAAGACAGAACCCCTTATTCTGCTGGAGTATTCAGGGAAGATTTTGAAAATCAAGAGGACAGTTGAAAAGGAATGGTAGGGATAGACAGGCAGGAAGGTAAACAAGCACTTGAGACCTGAATCCATTGGGTACAGTAGGGTAGTGTGGGGAAAGGGCTTGTAATATTCTGGAAATGATGAGCTCAGTGTGACTGGAGGAATCACTGGAAGATGGGAAATAGGGAATGAGGAAGCCAGAGAGGTAATATGGGGCTTGATTTTATGAAATGCTAAAGATTTGGTATTTCTATCTTGTTTGACCCCATTGATAAATACAATCCATTGATTCTACTGCCCTTACCCAATTATCCTCCCTCTGAAGTCACTTTCTTCCATACCCAGCTTAAATCCCAAGGCCGTCATTATTGTATTTCCTGAGAATACACCCTCAACCCATCTGCTTCTCTTTGACTTTGCTGCATACATTTGGTCATATCACAGCCTTGGTTATATCTAACTCTTCCTGTCCTCCATGGTAGCACATACACAACTGTGAAAGGAGATACATCACAACCAGACTGACTGGTATCACCTTACACTCCAGATCACCAAACTCACAGGAGAGTAACACTGCAAGGCATTATCCTATATTGCCTTAGTCCTTTCATTCTCCCATTTTCCAGGACCACTAAATCATAGTTTCTCCTCTCTCCTCAAAACTCCAACAACTCCCTCACTCTCAGATGACCTCACTTTCTATTTTACTGGGAAGACTTGAGCAATCAGAAGAAGGCTTCCACATATTTCCACCACCATACATACCCCCTGTTCTGGTTTGCTAATGCTGCCATTTTGCAAAACACCAGAAATGGACTGGCTTTTCTAAAGAGGGTTTATTTGGTTACAAAGTTACAGTCTTAAGCCCATAAAGTGTCCAAAGTAAGGCCTCAACAATAGGGTACCTTCATTGAAGGAAGGCCATTGGCCTCCATAAACCTCTGTTAGCTGGGAAGGCACGTGGCTGGCATCTGCTTGCTCTCAGCCTGCGTTTCAAAATGGCATTCTCCAAAATGTCTCTGTATCAGCCTCTTGGGGTAAACTCTGGGCTACTACCTCCAAAGCATCAGCAAAACTCTGCTTTCAACAGCCATCTTCAAAATGTCTCTGTAAGTTGCAGCAGCAAGCTCCTTCTGTCTGAGCTCTTGTATAGGGCTCTAGTAAACTAATCAAGGCCCATGCCTCCATGGAAATTATCTAATCAGAGTTATCATCTATAGCTGGGTGGGTCACATCTCCATGGAAACAACCTAATCCAAAGGTTCCAACTTAATCAACACTAACAGATCTGCCCCACAAGACTGTATCAAAGAACATGGCTTTTTTCCGGGGGACACGATATATACAAACTGGTACAACCCCCTATCTGTATCTGTTTCCATCTACTCTACATTCTCCCCTGCCAAGATCTTAGCCAAAGCCAACCCTGCTATCTATACATACCCATCTTTCCTCAATTCCTCAAAGACATTGCTCCAACAATTCCCCCTTTATCTTCTACATATTTTCCCCCCATTTCCTTATTGGATTGCTCTATCAGAAAACTGTTATTTCTCCCATCTTAAAAAAAAAAATCTGCTCATTTGCCTTACTCTCCTCTAGCTTCTGTCCTTGTTATCTTCTTGCCTTGAAGAGAAGTCCTTGAAAGAGTTGCCTGTAATACTCACAGTCTCCAATTTCTCTCCTTCCATTCTTCCTGAACCCACTCTATAGAAGCTGTTCTTTCCAGTGGTATCAATGACCTCAGTTCTCAGGCCTCATCTTCCTTGACTTCTTATCACTCCACTTTCTTCATTTGGCTTCTAGAACAACAAAATTTCCTGGTTTCCCTCCTATCTTTCTTGCAACAATTTCTTAGTCTTTGTTGGTTCTTATCCCTCTGAACAGTGCCCCAGAGTGCCATCCTTCAACAACTTTTCCTTTGTATCCACACTCACTCTTTGGCATTTTCATTCAGTCTCTTGACTTTAAATACCATCTTTAGGCTGATAGACCCCCAAATTTACATTTACAGCTTCAACCATTTCCCTGAACTCCAGACTGTTAAATCCAACTTCCTATGTAACATCTCTACTTGCATTTCCAAAATGTATCTCTAACCTAACATGTTCAAAACAAAGCTCTGGTATCCACCCATTCTCCAAAACCTGTTCCTCTTGCAGCTTCCCCATTTCATGCCAACTCCTTTCTCCAATTGCTCAGGTCAAAAACCTTGGAATCATCCCTTTCTTTTACACTTTACATCCAATCCCTCATAAAACCTGTTACTAAACAAGATAAGATTGAACAAAGGTCTATGAATACTGAAACTTTATATAATTATATATATATATATTTGGATGCTAGGGTGTTGGAATGGCTGGAAGGAGGTAAATGACATTGTGGAACTGTAGCCTATAGCATCCCTTGGGATTTGCTCTATAGCTGGTCATTGAATTGTGCCTAGAAAGGTCTTCACCTTTCTGTATATACCTTGTATTGCATAATAAAGAAAGAACTGAAATTGTGGAACTGTAACCCATAACAATTTTTGAAATTACCTATATGACTGCTTGTTGAGCTATACATCGAGAGATGATACCTTTCTGTATGTATGTTATATTTTACAATATTGGAAATGGCTGAAGTTGTGGAACTGTGACCCATGACATTCTTTGAGATTTGCTAACTACTTGTGAAATCATACATTGAAAGTTATCACTGTTATGTTTATATGTCAAACTTCACAATAAAAAAATGGAAAAAAAATTTTTAAAAAACTTGTTGCTACCATTTTCAAAATATACACAGAATCTAATCACCTCTTAATTCCTATGCTGCTAGTATCTTGGTCCAAACCACCAATGTATCTTGTCTGGATTATTACAACAGCCTCATGATTAGGATGACACACATACTAGCTTTTCCTGTAAACAGCCCCAGTTTATGCCCTTTGTCCTGGTATAAATATTAATGGCTCCCCTTCTCTCTTAAACATGTCCCAGTTAATGATACATTTTATGGTCATAGCTGGCCTCTGCTTCTGTCATTGCCTCCCTTCAGTATATTCCTCACACAGGTGCCAGAGTGATTGCTTTAAAGCTAAGTCAGATCAAATCACTCCTCTGCTCAAAATCCTCCAATGGCTCCCTATTGTTCTCAGAGTAAAAGCTAAAGTCTATTTGATGGCCTACATGATCCTTAAGTAATCTGACCTCGCATGTCCACTCTGACTTAATCTCCTCTGAGTCGATCTCCCGCCACTCTGCTCCAGTTACTCTCTCATCACTGCTCCTGAAAAATGCTGGCACATTCCTGTCACAGCACATTTCCCCTTGTTTTTTCTCCTTCTATGCTCTTCCCCTACATATCATGACTCACTCCTCATGTTGTTGTGGTCATTACTCAAATAACGTCTTTTGATGGTGGCCTTCTCTGGACATCTAATTTGAAAATGCATGCACACATCAAACATAGACACATACTTCCTGTCCCCCTTCTCTTATACTTTTCTTCTAAGCACTTATCACTATCCAATCTGCTATTCATTGTACTTATTTATCTTATTTGTTGTCTTCTCTCCATTAGAATGTGATATAAATAAAGGCAGAAATGTTTGCCTATTTTGTTTACTGCTCTATCCCTAGTGTCTGGAAGAGTGGTTGGCACACAGTAGAAGTTCAATAAATATTTGTCGAATGAATGACTGAACATGACAACAATGATTCAACTGAGATATGTTAAAGAATGACTTTATCAGATCTGGTTTTTAGGACAATATCTGTGGAGGTAATGAGGATAGGCTAGTGGGCAGAGATTAGTGGCTGAGAGAATGGTTTAGAGGCTGTTGGTAAAATATGTTGCACCCTGAACTAAGGGAGTAGGGATAGAAAACAGAGAGAAAGAAATGATCTGGACTAGTTAGGGTTCGGACTAGGAAAGACAAAAGGGTGGTTGTGGTGTGTGTGTTTGTGTGTTTGTGTGTGTGTTGGGGTATTAATAATATTTAACTTGCCTCATGTCAAAGACAGGCAGAAGTTTTGGCCAGCTGAGGAATGGAAGTGAAGTCAAGCTCCTCTGGCTCTTGTGACAAACAGTCTCCCCCAACCCCACCACTGCCCATTTCTTCTGGGTAAATGCCATTTCAGACTGACAAGAAAGAAGGGTGTGGGAACCCCGGGCACAGGGCATTCACCAAGAGCCTTGAAGATTGCACACAGTAGCTCACTTGACCTAGGTCAGTTAAGGTTTGACCTATTCTCCTTGCAATATCAGGTGCTAAATGCAATCTATACCCTAAACTACCTCCTCCCTGAGACTCCCTGAGATAGTTATCTATAATCCTCCTCTCCTCCCTGTTAATTACAATCACTCCCTCTGTACATTGCACCGTTTTGCCATACGTTGCACAACCCTCCACTCCCCACCTTATGCTCTCATACCCATTGGAATGTCGAGCCCTTATAACCAGCTTATTCACCCCCCTCAAAGTGCGGACTATTACCACATTGTGCTCTGAAATCCCCGTCATTCACAGCAGCTCCTGAATCCATTCAGAGAAGCTCCTGATTTCGGGACAATGTGACTTGAATTCCCCACCCTGTAGGTAAGCCCTATAATAAAAGCTCATGTTTCAGAATGTGTCCGGTGCTTTCTTGTAGTCCTTTGGCTACAGAAGCCCTCTTGGGCCATGACAAAGGGCATCTCATATCAATGTTTTATTGTAAAAATGATTTCAGTAAATTATGTGTACTCACTCTTCTATTTGTTGATCATAACTGAAGTAACTGTTAGAGGCTGGAAACGAGATACAATAACCTAGATTAACATAGGGAAATGTTCTAACTCCTTTTGTCTATTCTATTAAAGAAAAATATGCATATTGAAGTGCTTGTATGTTATATAAATTCATGAATAAAAATATCATTACATTTATGGAAAGAGTGTGAAAAGGCACCATTAGAACCAAAAGATTCCACCATCAGTCTGCTTGGTTGTCACGGTTGTCCTCAACTTTACTCCCTTCGCCAGTCTTAAATCCTGTCTAGAGTCCCATGTGGCAAACCCTGTGATTTCTGGGGTTACCTCTGGCCCGAACTGTACAAGCAAGGGCTTCCCCATCCAGGGAGGGTCTTCTTAGGTTGTTAGATTCCCAAATGGGCCCGAGGATAGTCAGCCATGGTCACCTCCCCCTATTTTACCGAGGACAGGTTGCAGCATGTGAAGTGCAGTCTTAACACTGTACAAGAGAATGGGCAGAAGGGGCTGGTGACTACTAAACTGCACCCAGCAGCCCCTCTCTACACACCCTGGTCTTCATCCTCAAGAAGTGTCTCCTTTTCCTTTGCTCAGAGGTGCTATTGTTAAGCTGTGTCTTCCTGGAAGGGATGTGTTCTAGTTTCCACAAAGGTGGTTTGTTAGGTCCTGACTCAGAACACCTAAACTGGAATTGTCCTGGATCAATTTTGATTTAAAGAAAAATGCCATAGTTTCTCTAGTCCTGTCTGCTTCCTAATTCTGCAACCTAGACTTATGGTGAAAATCTATTACTTGATTTTCACCAACAACTGTTAAACAGATGCTACAATATATAGAATTTAGAAGGGGGACTACTACTACTAGGGGAGACTTTATGATGTCCAGACTGATAAATAGACCTGTTCATTAGAAGTTGTATGGAGTTTCCTTTGGTTGAGAGTCTGGGTCTGGAATCAGAAGCCCTACACCTTGGCTCTTTCACTATTGCATGGCCTTAGGAAAGTTACCCTGTGCCTCACTCCTCATTTGTAAAGCAGGAATGATAGTACCTACTTCACAGGGTTGTTTGGAGGTGAAATGAGATAAGGCATGAAAAGTGGGCAGCGCTACTCAAGAATCCTTTTTGTGCCCTTCTCTGCCTCTGCCCTGCTGATTCAGTCTTAAAACCCTCACATCCCACTCCCACCTGCTGGCCAAGAAAGACAAGCCAAGTGACTACGTGTAGCAGTTGCCAACACCCTTCTCACTTGTTCCTGATCTGCGCTATACCCCTCTTGTCTCTGCCTGATTCAAACTTCTTGGCTCTGCACCTCAATTCCAATCTTATTGCTGGTTCTTTGTCAGCAGTACTACTCTGGCTCACTTTCTTTTTTGTATAATGAGTATAATGAGATATATTCCCCTTCTTAACAGGTCCCAATGACCCTTTGGTGAAATTACCTCTCCCCCTTTGCCTGCTCTTCCACTGGGAAGAGGTCCTTTCCACCAGATCTCTCCTCTCATCAACTAGCACCACCAGGAGGTGGGCAGGTGACCTTAGCTCAGCCAATCAGATGCTTTGTCCCAGCACCCTGCTTCTTGAAGCTAAGGATGCAGGGCTGGAAAAAATGTTTGGAGTTGAGGTAAAAAACCTCAGTAGAATGAAAGCTCCAAGGAGACGATTTTTATTTATTCATTGCTGTAGTCCCATCACTTAAAATAGTAAGTGGCAAATATTCGTTGACCAGATGAATATATTTGGAGAACCACTTGGAATGCAGATCCTTTTTATCTCCAGTCTTGGGCTCTCCTGGCTAAAACCTACAAACTGGCCACTGATCTCCTATGTTCTGTACTGCTCTAAGCCAAGAGTTGGCAAATTTTCAGTAAAGGTCCAGATAGTAAATATTAGGCTTTGCAGGAAATAAAGTGTCTGATGCACAACTACTTAACTCTGCCATTGTAATGTGTAAACAAATGGAAGTGGCTGTACTCCAATAAAACTTCATTATGAAAACAGGTATCAGACAGGATTGGGCCTGTGGGCCATAATTTGTGGACCCCTGCTCTAGACAAATAGTGTTCTTCTTTACCCTTCTCTTCTTATTGCTCCATATCTCTCACCCCCACCTCAGCCACCAGAACCTCACCTCCTGGAGTGTTCCTGGTGCACAGAAGCTGTCCCTATACTGGGAATACAATTGGGCATTTGCTGAATGGGTGGGTTAGCTCTCAGAGTTGTAGACTGAGGACCTCTAAAAGTAAACAGATAAATTCCCCTATAAACAAAGCTTTTATTAGGTATTTAGAGTTGACCAAAAGCCCCAGTTCTCTTTAATGAAGTAAAACATTAGAATTCTGAAATAGCCTTCCAGGCATGTGTGATTCTGTTTGAGTACCTGGTGATGCCTTTTGGCCCATGCAGTACCTGGTTCTATTCTTAGGGCCATAACTGAAGCCAGGACGACTTCCTAAACCAGAGAACCATGGTGTGCCTGAGGAAAATGAATGTAAATACAAGCTTCATTGTACAAACCCCTGGTCCAAGTGAGACTGATTAACCAGCTAGCACCACCCTGTTAACATGAAGAACTGCATCTGTGACAGCTTAAAAGTACAGTTCCTAAACTTTTCCTTCTTCA
Organism: Choloepus didactylus; assembly: GCF_015220235.1. NCBI lineage: Eukaryota > Metazoa > Chordata > Mammalia > Pilosa > Megalonychidae > Choloepus > Choloepus didactylus. The sequence continues at coordinate 51,964,678 of NC_051310.1, read as the reverse complement.
GTCATTATATCCACATGATATTAGACAAACTATCCACATTGTGGTGAGACAAACTCCTGAACTAGCTAAAATACCTTACAGTTTCTGAGATTCTCCTTATAGTAAAGATATTTTATCCCAAGTATCTCTATCCTCATTGCTCATTTTCTGACTTAAAAAAAAAAAAGAGCTCTAGCTTGCTTAAATTTTAGTTCTTCTCATTCTCAACTGGCAAATGCTCCTTTGGAATGATCATAATTAATCTTATAATGCTCCTAATTCCCTCCCAAGATAACAGCACACTGAAACATTGTTGGAATCCCTCACAGGATAATGCATTTTATTACTGACAGATTCCAACTGCTGCCTCTTAAAAATGTATCCTACCTCCATAATTTACCCTCACATTTTATTTACTACAGCTTTCAATTTTTTTTTTTTTAATTTGAAGAAGCAGCCTTTCCATATTTGTATTTACCTATTCTGTGCTCCACAGGTCAACTTCCAGACAGAATTTACTAATGGAGCCCTGGATACATATTTCTGCTGCTTACACTGCCTAAGGACATCCTTAGTCCACTATAATGCACTAGAGATCGAAGGATGACCAGCTCATCTCTGTCAGTAAAATGGGTGTATGCTGTATGAATATGTTAGACTGGCTTAAGGCACCAGAGACAGACTCCTCCCCACCCCAGGCCAGGTTCTGTTTGACAGGTGTCCTGGTCTGCTAATGCTGCAGAATGCAAAACACCAGAGATGGATTGGCTTTTATAAAACGGGAGTTTATTTTGCTACACAGTTACAGTCTTAAGGCCACAAAGCATCCAAGGTAACACCTCAGCAGTCGGGTACCTTCACCGGAGGATGGCCAGTGGTGTCCGGAAAACCTCTGTTAGCTAGGAAGGCAGCTGGCATCTGCTCCAAAGCTCCGGTCTCAAAACGGCTTTCTCCCAGGACGTTCCTTTCTAGCAAGCTTGCTTCTCTTCAAAACATCACTCCCAGCTGCACTCTCTTTCCCCCCCCCCCCCCAGTCAGCTCATTTATATAGCTCCACCGATAAGGGCCCACCCTGAATGGGCGGGGCCATGCCTCCATGGGAACATCTCATCAGAATCATTGCCCACAGCTGGGTGGGGCACATTCCAAGCAAATCCAACCATCACCAAAACGCCTGCCCCACACAAGACTACAAAGATAATGGCATTTGGGGGACACAATACACTCAAACTGGCACAACAGGAATGGTGAGACCAGGACTCCTGCAAATTTGCTTTATGTAAGCGCCTCTCACATATCTTCAGGTGGGAGTTTGACTCCCAAGCCTCCCATTTGGTCTGTACCCTTCCTTTTGCCAGATATTAAAGCCATCCGTGGTGTCAGTAGGACTGTAGCACCTTCCCCACTGTATACTCTAGGTCCCTGTCTTTGCTTCTTGGGGCTGGAGATGAAGGGTAGAGCTAAATGAATGGGATAAGTGGAAGTAGCATGCCACAGGGCTAATTGCGTCTGAGTGGCTCTAGACAATAATCTTCAGGATTTGAGGCAGGGGCAAGGTTTATATAAAGAAACATTGTTAGGTCATTAGCTAGGAACTGCTGAGAAGTAGCCAGGATTAGACTTGCAAGAGATGTATTGAGAAAGGAGCAGAAGACAGGGAGAGTTTTTACATACAATGGACTCTCTTTACTAGTTCCTTATCCCTGTCTGAATCCAAATCCTTGAATATGGTGTTTATTCTTCCCAGGGTACATACAATAGCATGCCCTCTCAAGGAATTTTGGTTTGGAATTACTGCTCCAGATCTTTGACTCTGCACTACTTCAGATAAATACCCTAATGCTGTGCATCACAAGGAGTTGGATGTTTATAGAATAAACCATTTTTGCTAATTCAGGTTTTATAAATTCCAATCTTCATATAGTATTTAGTTTGCTTAAGATGGAATTTAACTTTAATTGAAAATTCCTCTAAGTTTGCAGAGGAAAAAAATATCTGCCTGCTTCCTGCTTTTCCAAAGAAAATGGAGGGGGGTCATTAAGCTATGGGCTTTCTCGAGGTCTGGTACAACAAATAAATCTCTATTATTTTCAGATTCAAGATACTTTTACCCACAAATAAACTGATTTAAATGTGTATGATTTGGCCTTTGTCTAGGAGTATAAACAGAGTGATGAATGAAATGAGGTCTTATTTCACATTGTTTATTTAATTTACTTGACTTTTAGTGGTTTCGATTTCCACTGTTTTTTGTACAGACATAAAACCACATCATAAGCAAACTTTAAAGTGAGAAAAGGAGATTAACAAAAACGGTCTCTATCTGTATTCTTCCTTATGGCTTTTAACAGTAAGCATCTCTTGCTCCAAATACCATGTGGAATGTGTTAGAAACAAGCAATTCTTCCTTTAAGAATTACTCTGGACAAAGACTTTGGCAAGTCACTAGTAGTTGATTAGCTTACAGCTATCTAGGAACTCTGACTCAATTGCTGACTGGCCAAATTCTTGAGCTTTGCCTAGAAATAATATTCTTAAAATTATCTGTTTATATAATGTAAAAAAAAATTGTGTGTGAGCTCTCTCCCACTATTTTTTACTGATTAGGAAAGTTACAACAGATTTCTAACAATATAATTTAACGATTTCTATATTGTCATCCAAAAGAATTGCAGCTCCAAAATGAGAAGCTTGATGTAGAAATTCACCTAATTTCTGATCCAATTTCTTTATCTAAAAGTGCAGAAATCTAAACTACAGTCTTCTACTAAGTCCTTATACACTGTGAAGGAAATTTTTCCCTAAAACAGGTCACCTTGTTCAACTAGGTTTTCAGAAAGGATAGAAGTACAAATATGAATCAGATACTTCTGGTATTTGTTTTAAATCCCTAAGCCACAAATATTTTAATTATTCAAATAATTAACATCTATAACAGATGGAACTGAAATTTCTATGAAATAAAAAGTAGAGGGAAAATTAGTTTACCTTTTTCTATGTGCTTATGCATGTTTACAAACAGTTAATATTACAGATAACAAAACTGAAACTCGGAATATTTGTTGAACTATTGTGGTCACTGACAGTTGTTAGATGAATGGAAATAATTCTTTAAATGTGCACTTCTATATTTTTCTTGAGAAAGCAGTTCAAAACTATAGTCTATTGAATGAGGAGGCCATCTGGTGACGGAAAACAACACTACAGATACTATTTTGCATGTACTGAACGTCATAAATATTCTACACATAAGGACTGAACCACAAAGAGTAGCGCTGCCCAAACGAAACATAACGCAAGTCATATATGTAATTTAAAAATATCTAATAGCAAACTTAAAAAGTAAAAAAGAAACAGGTGAAATTAATTTTAATATTTTTATTTAACCCAATGTCAAAAAATTATTTCAACATGTAATCAACATAAAAAAATATTAACGAGATAGTTTACCTTTTATAATCATTCTAAGTCTTCGAAATATAATGGATATTTTACTACACATCTCAATTCGGATTAGCCACATTTCAAGTGCTCAACAGCCATTCGCGGCTAGTGGCTACCGTGTTGGATAGCGCAGATCTAGAGAATGAAATGAGAATTGTAGTCATTTTAGTTAGCTTTTTATTAACTTCATTCACTTCTCTGCCCCTCTGTCCACTCTTTCAAAAAAAAGTTTCTCTTTTCTCGCTTTAAATACTACTTGATTTAGTAACTATTTTTCGCCTCCGGAATGCTTTGAGCTACTTCAAAAAGGCACTGCAAAACCCGCGAAAATCAATTCATCTCCTCTCTGGACGGCACCGGGGCGTTGGTTTGCCTGCGCAGACCTTTGATTCGGTCGCTGGGCGCACAACAGCTTCGGGCTGCGGCCGGGCTAGGAGGCCTACCAGCTACTTTCCTGGAAGGCGGCGGGGCGCGGGCCGCGGGAGGCTGCGCCGTGAGATCAAGGCCCGACCGCGTCCTGGGCCGCCTTGTGACATCACAGCGCCATTCCTTCGGGTTTCAAGTCCAGTGAGGCTCGGGGTTTCCCGACCCCGAGAAGCAGAGATTATTCAATGTGAGAGAGCAGGGGACGGAGGCAGAAACGGCCAGACTAGGTCCCCGCCACCATGTCCACAACTTGTTGCTTCCAGTCCGGTCGTCGGATCCTGGTGAAGGCAGGTCGAGGAGAAACGTTCGTGAAGATAGAAAATGACAGAGCGAGCAAGAAGCTTCCAGCCATTTCCTAGGATCACCAGCGGAGGTCTTCCGGCTGGACCCTTGCTTCTGCTGATTGGTTAGAGTTTGCCACCACGTGACCCAGGCTCGTTTCAGCCGCTGCTTTCCCCGCCCCCTTCATCCCTTTCCCCACCCGGAGGTCGCAGGAAGCGGAGGGCGGGTTTCCTAGGCAACCGCAGCTAGCAGTGTGTACACACCAGGCCCGGAGCTAGCGAGGGTGTGGTGCCTGCTGCTCCAAGACAGATATCAGGAGGTTGAAGTGGGCTTTGAGCGGTCTCGGGTTGCCCCAGCATCCATCCTCTCCAGGATAGGGTGAGTATCTGTCACCTGGCGGCTTTCGGGCGTACCTCACCTGTACGCACGGCCCGGGAGTCTCCGCCCCTCTTCTCCCTCCCGGATCACACCTGGAGGAAGATGGGAGTGAAGCAACAATGAGGTCAGGGACCCCGTATAGTTGCATTGGAGATAATAATGAAAGACAGTGACGTGGCCTTATATGAGGGAGTCAGCGTTACTGGAGCAAAGCTTAAGAAGAGGAGAAAAGGGAGAGTGGCCCACAGCCACCTATGCAGCCTTCACTGCACAGGTAACGGTCGTGGGCTGGGAGAACCAGGTGCTCCTTGGCCAAATCTGATACTGCTCACCTCCAGGAGAAGGGCGTTTGTTTGGCCTATCGGTGATAATGGATGAACTCTGATTCCTTTATGCCTAAGAGAGAAAACAATTGGAGCATTCAAGACTTCTAGTTTGCAGAAAACGAATTTGGTTTTCTCAGAATGACACCTTACCCAACACTCATGGCAGACAGAAATAGTACTTAACTCATTATTATACCCTGACTGGCAGTGTAAGAGCAAATATTTCTATAATTATACTATGTAGGAGTCTGTGGTATGACAATTAACTCAGATCATTCAGTAAACTTTTATTGAACACCAAGAGCACTGTGATAACTTCTTAGTCCCTGCCCCATGAACACGTAGCGATATAGGAAGACCTGCAAGCATCACAGTGCAGTGAGAGAAGTGCTATATACAGGGCATATACAAGCCTTAAATGGAGTCAATGTCAGGTTGGAGTCATTCAAGAATCCACACAACACAGCGAGTCAGTTTAAGTATAAAGTTTAAGATTTATTAGAGGAAGAAAGCAGGTGGGAGACAGTGAAAAGAAAGAAAATGGCTCCAAATCTCATTCTGGGAGCCGCATTTTTTAAGGAAAAAAAACCCACATTGGGAAGGGTGTCTGCTGAGTGGTGTCCTGTGCCTTGATTGGGTGAGTGCCTATCAATTTCTGAGCTGATTGGTTGCTAGGGTTCTGACACACTATTCTTTGAAGCAGCTGTGTTATCTGTCTAGAGAGGGCAGGCCTTTCTGCATGCTTGTGGTTGTTCATCTTATGGGCATAGCTGACCTTGCTTCATCTGCCTTTTGGGGGTTGAGGTACCACTTTGGCTGGAACAGCCTTGAACAGCCTTCATCCTTTAGTTTATGGTGCATCTGGTTTCTATGAGATAAGCTGTGGGGTCCCTAGGTCAGAAATTCCTTCTATATGCTAGATTCTTTTTCTGGAATCTGACAGTCACAAGGAAGAGAAAGATTATGATACTCCTGGAGAGACATAAAGCCTTCACAGAGAAGACCCTTGATTTAAATCTTTAGGAATGTATGCAACATGCCATAAAGTCAAGGGAAAAAGACATGTAGCATGCGGACACCATGTATCTCAGGATACAGGAGTAACCCAGTCCATTCAGAAACTATACCAGTGACCAGAGCATAGAGTACTCTGGGGAGGTGGTGAGAGATGAGTTTGAAAGTGAGACAGGAGTCAGAGCATAGGGGCTGTGAATACATTCCAAGGGGAGTAGTTGAGCAGATTTATTTTCGGGAGGCTGACCATCACAGTAGTATAGAGGATGGATTAGAGGGAGATGAGAGTACAGGCAGGGCATCCACTTAACGTGAAGTGATGGGGGCCTTAACCAAGACAGGCAGTTGGGATGGAGAGGAGGAAGCATGTTTGATAAGAGTTTAATAAGTATATGCAGAAGGATTCAATGAATGAGTGAATGTAGCGGAAAGAGTGGTTGGAAATAAGTCTCAGTTTTGTGACTTAGACTATTAGAAGGTGTCGTATACCAAGAGAAGGAATTAGGAGGAGCAGGTTGGTTGAAAAATAAATTGAGTTTAGTTTTGGACACTCTGAATTCAAGATGCCTGTGGCACACTCAGGTGTAGTTTCCCATATGGACAGTTGGATTTGTTGCCCAAGAAAAAGGAAAACAAGGATTAGTAATTTTTCATCAAGAAGTAGATACCTGATCTGAAAAGGTTGGAAAAGAACAGGTAGAGAGAAACCAAGGAGAAAAAGTCAAACCAAAGAAGAAAATTTAAGAGAGTCATCAAATGCCATGATTAAATCAAGTAATGATGAGAGCAGACACACGTCCAGTGGCTTTGGCAATTAGAAGATTGTTGTTGACCTTGGTAAAAGAAGATGAGGTGGCCTGAGGTGGCCCCGGTTAGATTGCATTGGGTTGAAGACTGAATAGAGGTAGTGAAGTGTTGTCAATGATGACTTTATCTAGAAGTCTTTCTGTGAAAGTGTCTAAAAATAGCCATTTAGACAAGACTACAGGTTAGGAGGGACTTTTTTTTCCTTAAAAAATAGAAAAGACAAAACAGTCACATACAGAGGGGAAAGAGATCTTAAAGAAGGAAAAATGAGAATATAAATGAGAAAGGAAGGTTTGATAGAGCAATGCTTTGAAAGAGACAGAAGAGGATGGGATCAGTAGCACAGAACAAGCGATTAGTTTTGGGTGAGACGAAGGATACTTCTAGTAAGGCAGCAAGAAGAAGAAGAAATACATCTTCAGGGAGATAATGAATTAAAGGACTGTATATCTGATGGCACCCCTATTCTTTGTGAAGATGAGGGCAGGATCATCTTCTGAGAGACAGAACTTGAGAAAAGGGCTAAAAGTTTAGAATAGTCACAATGGCATGAATCCCAGATCTGTATCTTTAGTCCTACTTACTCTCTTGGGAGAGGAAGTTGATGAGGAAAACATAGACATTTGTTGTTGATGGGCCAACTGATTTTGGAGGCCACACATTTGTTGTGACTTCATTTCTGGGCTGTGTATGTGAAATATTCCATCAGCACTCCAAAGTTTAGAAGAATGGTGACTGGATCAGTCCAAGCTCCCGGTGGCTTCTGGAGTAACTAGAGAAGACTTGGAGCCTCTTAGAGGGACAGGCTCTGTAAAAATATTTCCCAAGGTGCAGGAGGAGGTGGGTTGTGGGCAGGCCAATAGGACACTTACCTCTTGATAGAGTCAGAAACTTCATTCGAAGTCTTGTGTCTGTTTGTGACTGGAGAAAACATACAAGTCTTCTAAGAACCAGTAAGGTCTAGGCTCCTTGTAGTTCATATGTAGTTATATAAATTATATGATTTGGGGTTTTTAAACTAGATTTTGTTTTGTTAGTTAACTAATGAAATAGAAGAATATATTTTTTTCCTAAATGATGGCATTGATGAAGTGAAAGTAAGGTGAAGTGAGAGGTAAGACTGATGTGGTGGTTTGGAGCTATATGTATCCCAGAAAAACATGTTCTTAAATGTAATCCATTCCTGTGGGTGTGAACCCAGTGTAAGAAGGACTTTTTGATGAGGTTACTTCAGTTAAGGTGTGGACCACCTCAATCACGATGGGTCTTAATCCTATTACTGAAGTCCTTTATGCAGAATGAAATTCAAAGAAAGAAAGGCATAGGAAGCAAGTAGCTGAAATTAATTAGAACAGAAAGGAGAGGCCAGGAGAGATTACCATGTGCATTACCATGTGACAAGGTATCAAGGATCACCAGCAGCCAGCTCCAGATCGTCTGTCTTTGGGAAGAATGCATTGCCTTGATGATGCCTATATTTGGACTTTCTCTTAGCCTCAAAGCTGGAAGCTAATAAATTTCCATTGTTTGGCCTAACCCATTTCATGGTATTTGTTTGAGCAGCCAAGGAAACAAAAACAAAAAATTTTTCTATTAAGAAAAATTAGATACTTAAATAAATGGAAAGCTATGCCTTGTTTTTGAACAGGAAGACTCAATACTGTAAAGATAGTAGTTTTTCCTAAATTGATCTTTACATTGCAATCTAAATCAAAATCCCACCTGGAGTTTTTAAAAACTTTACAAAATGATTATAAAGCTATTTGGGAAAACAAATATGAAAGATTAGTCAGGAAATTTCTTAAAAACGATGAGGTGGGGATTTACAGAGTAAATCAACATAAACTGTGGTGCTGGTACAGGAATGCACAGAGCTAAGGAAGAACGCAGTTATGAAAGTCCAAATTAGGTCCAAGTGTATGTGATAATTTAGTATATAATAAAGAGAACAGTTTAATTTTTTTTCTGGGGTAGATATCTCTGCTGTAATCTAGACAACTTGGACAAACATTTGGTGGTTTGGGGAGTTCTTAGGCAGGCTTGTGTCCCTTATGTGGTGGTGGGCAGACAGGCTCTCCTTTGGTGCTCTCAGACCATTAAACCAGAAAGCAGGGGCTCCCCTTCTTATGACTGTAGGTGCTATAAAGCCCCTCTTCACTTGGTGTACTATTTAAGTAAAGCTAGGAAAGACTGTGGCCTGCCTTTATGTATGGGTCTTTGATGGAGTATCTAAATTCTTTTGGTTTGTTCCATGCTAAATGCTCCTTTGCCTGCCCTTCCTTGCAGCCTGTGCTGTAATATTTTGGGTTGTCCAAGAATGGGGTAAAGAAGGAGTTGCCAAGGGCAAGCAAGGAAGGAATGAGTGGCATGAGCTTTAATACAGATCCATCATGTAACCACTTCTCACTCCCACCCTATTACCACGCTATGCAAAACCACCATCCTCCCTCACATATTGTTACAATGGCCCCCGAGCTGATCTCCTTGCTTCTGCCCTGGACCCCTACAGTCTGTTTTCAACACAGCAGCTGGAGTGATCCTTTTCAAAACTTAAGACAGTTCATGTTACTCCTCCACCCAAACTCCTCGTATAGTGTTCCATCTTCCTCATAATTAAATCTAAAATCCTCAGGATAGCGTGTCATCTGCCTCCACAATGCCTCTCTGACCTACCGTCCTACCAGCCTCCATTTCCCCCACTGTGCTCCAGCCACATCATGTCCCTTGCTGTTCTGCAAACAAGCCCAGCACACTCACCCCATGTTGTTGCTCTTTCCTCTGCCTGGATGCATTTTCCCCAAATTTCCTCATGACTCACACTTCCTCATTTCCTTCAGTTCTTTGCCCAGATGCCACCTTATCAGAGAAGTCTTCTTTTTGCCCCCACACCTATCATTCTCTAACTGGAAATATTAGGGTCCTCAGTAAATATGCTAATGAAAAGCATATGAATGCACAGAGAGTTCAGTGTCTTCAGATAATTTGTTGGCTATATTTTTCTTGTGGTGTTAGCTGGGGTCCCACCCGTCCTCTGCTTGACGGGATAGGACAACTTCCCAGTTTGAAAAGTCTGAGTACAAATGCAGATGGAGTGCAGTACTCTGGTGGTAGCAGATCTCCCTTGATTTAGCCCCTGATGGGTGTCTCACAACTGCTACCTTCTCACCCAGTACTGCACTGAGTTTGGGGATTTTTTTTAAGGATGGTTTTGGGAAACTTCTTCCCCTAATACCTTAAATTTGGGGGTGGTTTGTACTGACAGGGTTTTCTCTCAATCTGATGTTATCTGCTTCATTTTTGAAAGAATTTTCTCCACGTTTCTGGTCATCAATGGCCTTTTCTTAGCACTGCTACACATTTCTTATTTTCATATTTCGGTAGTCATTTGGGAAGGGATGGTAAGAGAATACATGGGCTCAAATCACTATCTTTTCTTAAAATTTTAATTTTTATGTGTATCCATGCACATATAATTTTACATAAATGAATAAAGGTGATCATATATATGCTTTTAAAATAAACATTTAAGTAAAATTTTATTCAAGGATAACATGCTTATAGAAATGAGACATATCTTAAGTATATAATTTTCTCAAATTGAACACACTCCCTTTATACAGCACCCAGATCAAGAAATACATCTTTATCAGTGCTCCAAAGCCTCTCTCTTGTCCTTTCCTAATCACCACTACTGAAAAGTAACCACTATTCTGACTTTTATTGCCATAGATTAGTTTGTTTTCAAACTTTATGATTGGAGTCATACTATATGTATTCATTGTTTGTATGTTTTCTTTTGCTTAATATTATGTTTCTAAGATTCATCTATGTTGTTGTATATAAAAATAATTATTTTTCTCATTCCACTCCTAGATATAAACTAAAATAAATGAGTGCCTATGTTCTGCATAACAAAAATGTTCAGAGCAGCAGTATTTAGCCCCAAACTGGAAACAGTCCAAATATCTGCCTATAGTAGAATGAATTTATAAATATTGTTATATTCATACTAATGATGCTTTTTTAAACATGTAGTTTATTTCTCTTTTCCCTTTCTGCCTAGATACCCCCACCCAACTTCTCATTTCTGCTCAAATCACATCAGTTTTCATCCACATCCAAGGTAACTTATGATGACAACTTAGTATATATATTTCCATATTTTTCTCTTTACATAATCGTATGCACATGTTCACACACACACATATATGTACATACACATATCTATGGGGGAGTTGTTATTGTAGAAAATGAGATCACAGTATATGCCTTTCTTATGCATCTTGCTTTTCTCACTTGGCAATTTATCATATTAAATCTGGGATTCCTATATTTTTTTAAATAGCATATGACTGGAGTAATATAATAAGAATATTAGAAATTGTGAAAAACTGGGTTAAATTGTATGAAAATTGTTTAGGTATTAATTGATTTATGTTATCTAGGATGAAAGAGAAGTTGGTGAATTCATTTTAATAAACATTTATTACCATGCTTGGTATGTTGCTAAGCCCTGAGGATTTTTCTCTTTGCTCTCTAAATATATTTAGGGAACTGCGTTCAGTTTTGGACAGCGCAGTGTAAAAAAGATATACAGGAGCTCGTTCAGAGTAGAGAAACAAGAATATCTATTGAGAGAACCAGTATATCTATTGGGCGCTAGAGAGTGGTGTTGATGAGAGATGACTGATTTCTTCGATTATTAAAGGCCAATTTTGTGGAGTTATACTTGTTTTATTTGAACCGAGGAGTAGAATGATAACAAATGGGGAGAATTTATGGGGAATCAGATTAAATTCAGTATCAAAATAACTTGCTAACAGAAGACTTCAGAGGTAGGATGGGCTGACTGTCTTGGGGTCCAAAAGGGCAAATGGTAATGACTATGTGAAGATTTCAAGCAGTAGGTGGTGGTTCAACCTAAATAGCTTTAATATTCCTTTCAACTGGGTATGACATGAATCTAGTATTTACTTTAATTTTTTATTTTCCTTGACAGATATATTATTATGACCATTACTTTTAGTGGAAGATGACTGAATGTGAAAACCTAAACCACGAAGAAATAATTAAAGAACTGGTGAGTCTTTCAGCTGCATTTGCAAGGATATTAAATGGAACATTTCATACTCCTTTATGGATGTTGAAAGATTATCTGGAGATCTTTTCTACCCCACAACTTTTGGAAACAGAAAAATTATATATGTGGCACAACTTTCTCTCTAGGAAGAATACAAAAATGGCTTCAGTGCAGTTGACAATTTATAATTTCTAACGGCAAAAATCATTTTTGGATTGTTTTAATAACCCTTTTTCTTTCTTTTAAAACAGTGTTTATGCAATGGTTTATCTTATGAGGCTATTGGACAAGAAGGATCAGATATTTTAAAACTGGAGATGTTTTTCTCAGGGTATCCCCGTATAGTTGGATTATCACTATTTCCTAATTTAACAAGTCTCACAATAATTGCTCAAGATATAAAAGAAATTTCAGGGTTAGAGACTTGTGCACTACTTAAAGAACTTTGGATTGCTGAATGCTGTATAGAGGTAAGTCTAAACATGACCTTCCATGGAGAATTTTATCCTGAATTCTTTGACTTTAGAAAACTAATTCATTTAAACATAGGTATGAGTCAAGGGTCATAACAGGTAAAAAATGGGCAAAAAAAAAAAATAGATTTATACAAAATTAAAAAAAGAAATAAAGAACCAGAACAGATATATTCTACTTTTTAGTAATCAGATCAAATAATACCCATATCCAGTATTGGTTAGTAGTGAAATTGGTTTATTTAGACATTCTTGGTTATGTGGAAATTAGAGCATCTATTTTGAAAAGTAATATCACAAAATATATTGAGTCACAGAACTGTACTTATCTTTTGACTCAGAAATTCCTATCCTAAGATGTTATTCTAAAGACATAATTCAACAGCACAAAACTACTGTATGCATGAAGATATTTGTTGCACTAATATTTATAATGGCTAGAAATTGAAACATAAATATGCCACACATAGGGTAATTCTTAAGAATTTGATCAACTTCATGAAATATTTTGTAATTATTAAATATTAAAATTCTAAAGATTATGAAAACATTTTATGTTGGGAAGTCAAAAAATCACAAAATTTTACATGCATTATGATTATAACCGTATAAGATAGATACAGAGTTGATAAAGTTTAAAGAGAATATTTAAAATTGAAAACAGTTATATTTAGGTGGAGGGATTATGTGTTTTTTCCTTTAAATTTTTGGTTGATTTTGTTGGATACTGATTTTGCAATAAAATAATTTTTAAAAGAAAATGTACTCAGAAGCCTATTTTATTAAAAAGATTAATGGCAACGTGGAAATCAATACTACTCAATATCTTATTTTACAGAAAATTGGAGGTCTTCAAGAATGTAGAAATTTGGAAAAATTATATTTATATTTTAACAAAATTTCAAAAATAGAAAATTTAGAGAAATTAACCAAATTGGAGGTCCTTTGGCTGAACCACAATGCAATTAGAAATGTTGAGGTAAGATCATTTTGATGATTTGTATGTAAGGTAAATCACTATTGTAGAGTTTAAAACACTGTGCTCAAGATCATGTATTTGAGTGACAGATATCCATGACTTATAATTATTGTTGTTAAAAATAAGTAACATGTATATAGCATTTTTTAATGTACACAGAGCTTCATATACATCATTTCCTTTACTCTTCGCATCAAGCCTGGGAGGTAGGTGTTATTATTCCTGCTTTGCAGGTTTTAAAAAGAAACTTTAAAGAGATTACATAATTTGTCTAGGATTGTGTAACACCCTGTGTGTGATGTGTTATTTTTCCTATTCCTCCCCTTCTTTTCCTCTCTTCTCCCCTCCCTGTTCCCTTCTCCTCCAATAATTCTCTCCTGGTTCCAGTACAGAGAAACAAAGACAGCTTCAGGGCGGCACCCACTTCCCTCTGTCCTTGTGAATTACAAAGCACCCAATGCTCAGAGAACCTAGTGAACTAACCAGATTGATTAGATGATTTGTAAATACAAATTTTAGTGATTTTTTTCTTAATTATATGTTGTCTAAATTTTTAGGGCTTGCAAACTTTGACGAACTTAAATGATCTCAACCTTGCTGGAAATCTAATAAGCAGCATTGGTATGTACTGTTTCACTGGAAATCTAAGATAATGCTGCAATAATATTTTTCAGTATAAAAAATACTCTAGATTTCTTTCTTTTATACTTCTTTTGTAAGCTATCTTTGCAAGGCATTTCTAAGCCTATGGATTATAGAAGGTGGAAATATTGTCTATTAGTTAGTTGTTATTTATTGTGTTATGATACTGACTTATGTGTAAGAAATGGTGACCATTTGCAACTCATAAACATAACAGGCTATGAACAAGAGGTAAAACAAGAAATTTAATTTTTCTTTCATCTTGTTTTTTAAATTGAAGGTCGATGTCTTGACCCCAATGAACACCTGGAAAGATTAAACCTTTCTGGTAACCAAATATGTTCTTTCAAGGTATGTTTAAGTGGATTAATTCATTTTTATTTATCAACATGGATAGTGAACCATCTTACTGAAAAAAATTGGACTAAATTTCCCTGTTTAAGGAACAATTCAATTGTTTTGGATTATCTGATGCTCCAGGAATCGTCAGTGGGCTAAATGGGCCTTATGATCTGAAACTATTAAAACCAAACAAATAACCATTTACTTGGCTTTTAGGACAGTACTTTATTTTAGTTTCCTCTGATCTTTCTGGCTACATCTCTTGAGTTTTCTGGTTTCTCATCCTCTCTTAGCATCTAGATAATGGATTTTACAGGTCAGCCCTAGGATCTTTTCTCATTTCTGTCTCTACTATTCTCTAGATAATCTCATCTTGGCTTATTACTTTAAATACCATTTATTACTAAATTGCTCCTAAATTGATACCTCTACTTTCCCTGACAATTCCCCAAACTATAGACATCTGCTATCCAAATGCAAACTGATTTGCCCTCCACCAAACCTTCTCCTGTAGCCTTCCTCATCTCTTTAAATGGCATCCTCATTCTTACAGTAACTTAAGAAAAAATCAGAATCATTTTTGACTCCTCTTATTCCATCGTATCCCACATCCAATCCATCAGCAAATGCTATTGGCTCCACCTTCAGAGTCCTACCATTTCTTACTACCTGTATCACTAACAACCTGGTTCAAGACACCCTCATCTCTAACATGCATTATTGCAAAAGCTTCCTAACAGGTATCCCTGTGTTTACCCTTTTCATCTACTATCAATCTTTTTTCCATACAGCAGCCTGATCCTTGTAAAATATGTCAGGTCAAATTACACTTCTGTTCAAAACCCTCCCTTGGCCTTTCATCTCTTTCAGAGTAAAAGCTAGTTCTTACAATGACTCAAAAGACACTACATAATCTACACTATGTCTCTAACTTCAGCATCTACCACTGTCTCTTAGGTTTATTCCATTCTAGCCACACTGGTCTCCTTGGTGTGTGTGTGTGTGTGTGTTTACTTTTTTTAAATTCAATTTTATTGAGATATATTCACAAACCATACAGTCAGCCACAGTGTACAATAAATTGTTCACAGTACCAATATATAGTTATGCATTCATCACCACAATCAATTTTTGAACATTTTCATTACCACAAAAAAAGAATAAGAATAAAAATCAAAGTAAAGAACAACAACCAAAACATTCCATAGCCCCCATCCCTCCCTATAATTCATTTACTTTTTGTCCTCATTTTTCTACTCATCTATCCATACACTGGATAAAGGGAGTGGGAGCCACAGGGTTTCCACATTCACATGGTCACACAGTGTAAGCTATATAGTTATACAGTTGTCTTCAAGAATCAAGGCTACTGGGTTGCAGTTCAACCATTTCAGGTATTTCCTTCTAGCTATTCCAATACACTAAAAATCTAAAAAAGGATATCCGTATAATGCATAAGAATAACCTCCAGAATGACCTTTCAACTCTATTTGATATCTCTCAGCCCCTGAAACTTTATTTGGTTTCATTTCTCTTCCCCCTTTTGGTTCAAGAAGGCTTTCTCAATTCCATGATGCCTGGCCAGGCTTATCCCCATGAGTCATGTCCCACGTTGCCAGGGAGATTTACACCCCTGGGAGTCATATCTCACATAGCGGGGAGGACAGTGAATTTACCTGCAGAGTTGGCTTAGGGAGAGAGGCCACATCTGACCAACAAAAGAGGATCTCTGGGAGTGACTCTTACACACAATTATAAGTAGGCTTAGCCTCTCCTTTGCAGTAATAAACTACATAAAAGCAAGCCCAAGATCGAGGTCTTGGCCTTCTAAATTGGTAGTCCCCAATGCTTGTGAGAATATCAGTAATTCCCCAGGTGGGGAAGTTTAATATTTCCAAATTTTTCCCAAGTCCCTAAAGAGGGCTTTGCAAATACATTTTTATTCTCTGCCCAAATTACTCTGGGATGTATCAGGGCTTTACATTAACCTATACAAACCAACCAGATTTCACTCCCTATTCAAAGTTCCATGTAATTATGGTGTTTAAATAAACTGACCATACAAGTTAAATTATATAGTATGCTACAAAAAAATACAGATTTTTGCACCAACTAAACATCTCTTCCTTTGGTCTCACACAGAAGTTGAAGTTTTAAAACACTATCAATACCGTTCTTTACCCTTTAGTCTGGTTTACCTTAGTCCTAACCAGATCAGCTTCATTCATATCTTTAATTGAAGCCGGATCTTTTCTTCAGCTTTTTTAACAGTTGTTGTATGGTTAATACTGACTTTCATAGCTGCAGAACACTAGCTCTGAGTCTCAGAACATGGATACCCTAAGTTCCAGGGAGTGACCAGGTTGTACACAAAGAGCTCAGCATCTCAGAATTTAGAAATAGCTGTTACAACTCAGGAATAGATGTAACTGCTGTAAGAGCTTACAATCTAGGAACCTTTACAATAAACTTTCTCCTGATAACCTATGCTCTCAGATTCAATTCTCAGAGTTTGCACATTATAGTTAGTCCATATTAGTGAGGCATTATAGTATTTGTCATTTCATTTCTGGTTTATTTCACTCCACATATTGTCCTCAATGTCCATTCACCTAGTTGCGTACCTCACAACTTCATTCCTTCTTATAGCAGCTCAATATTCAATTGAATATATACACCACAGTTCACCGTTCCATTTGTCAGTCAATGTACCCTTAGGCCACCTCCATCCACTGCAAATCATGAATACTGACACCATAAACCCCACTGTTCAAACGTCCATTCATGTCCCTCTTTTCAGTTCTTCCAAGTATATACCCAATAACTGAGTTGCAGGACCATATGGCATCCCCATGCTTAGCTTCCTGTGGAAACAACAACACTGCCCTCCAGATGGGCTGCACCATTCTACTTCCCCACCAACGATGATTAGGTACATCCCTCTCTCCACATTTTCTCCAGCACTTGTATCCCTCTGTTTATCTTTTACACAGTTTTATTCACATGCCATACATTCCCTCCTAAGTAAACAATCAGTGCTTCCCTGTATAATCACATAGTTATGCATTCACCACCACTATCTATATGAGGATATTTCTATTTCTTCCAGAAAGAAAGAGAAAGAGGTGAAAAAAGAAAAGAGAAAAAAGAAAAAGAAAGAAAAAAATGACAACTAAAAAACAAGTGAAAAAATAAAATAAAAAGGTCAAACGACACCACCAATTCAAGAATCCTATAGCCCTCCCTTATATCCCTCTCTTATA
Organism: Choloepus didactylus; assembly: GCF_015220235.1. NCBI lineage: Eukaryota > Metazoa > Chordata > Mammalia > Pilosa > Megalonychidae > Choloepus > Choloepus didactylus. The sequence continues at coordinate 51,947,243 of NC_051310.1, read as the reverse complement.
GATACTTAGCTTTGGTACATTGCCTTGCCTTTGTTACAGTTAATGGAAGCATATTACAATGTTACTGTTAACTATAGACTCTAGTTTGCATTGATTGTATTTTTCCCCAATACCATCCCATTTTCAACACCTTGCAAAGTTGATATTCATTTGTTCTCCCTCATGTAAAAACATGCTTATATTTTTATATTTAATCACAATCATTGACCACTCTAGGTTTCACTAAGTTATACCTTCCCAGTATTTATCTTCTGTCTTTTCTTCTGGTGTCCTACATGCCCCTAACCTTCCTCTTTCAACCATACTCAGAGTCATCTTTGTTCAGTATACTTACAGTATTGTGCTATCCATTTCTGGATCTATACAATCAATTCTGTTGAACATTCTGTATTCCTTCAGCATCAAATGCCTGATCTTTACCTTCTTTCTATCTCCTGGTTTTCATTTCTGCACTCTTGTCCAACCCTCTCTCTCCTGTCTGTTCCTATCTGTCTGTAGTATTTCTTATGAGGAGGTCTCCTGTTTATGAATTCTCTCAGTATCTGTTTATCTGTAAATATTTTAAACTCTCCTCTTTTTTTTGAAGGACAGTTTTGCTGGATATAGAATTCTTGATTTGAAGTTTTTCTCTTTCAGTATCTTGAATATATCATACCACTGCCTTCTTGCCTCCATGATTTCTACTGAGAAATCCATACTTAGTCTTACTGAGCTTCCCTTATATGTGATGGATTGCTTGTCTCTTGCTGCTTTCAGAATTCTCTTTTTGTCTTTGACGCTGCTTTCAGAATTCTCTTTTTGTCTTTGACATTTGACAATCTGATTAGTAAATGTCTTGGAGTATGTCTGTTTGAATCAGTTTTGTTTGGTGTATGCTGAGCTTCTTGAACCTGTAATTTTATCTTTCATAAGAGTTGGGAAATTTTCACTGATTATTTCTTCTATTATTCTTTCTGTCCCCTTTCCCTTCACTTTTCCTTCTGGGACACCTATAACGTGTATATTCATGCACTTCATTTTGTCATTCAGTTCCCTGAGCCCGTGCTCATCTTTTTGCATTTTTTCCCTATCTGTTCTTTTGTGTGTAGGGTTTCAGATTTCATGTCCTCTAGTTTGGTAATCCTTTTTTCTGCCTCTCCAAGTCTGTTGTGTGTATCTCCATTGTGTTTTTCATCTCTTCTATTGTGCCTTTCATTCCAGTAAGTTCTGCCATTTGTTTTTTTCAAGCTTACAAATTCTTCCGTATGATCACTTAGTGTCTTCTTTACATGCCTCATCTCTTTTGCACATTTTCTTTCAACTTGATTTAGAAGATTTGTTTGAACACCTTTAACTAGTTTCAACTCTTGACTCTCAGTTGAAGTGTTAGTTTCTTCCTTTGGGCCATATCTTTGTGTTTCCTGGTGTGGCTTATTATTTTTTGCTGTCTAGACATCTGATTTTCTTGATTAGTTTATTCTGAGGGTTGCTCTCTCCCTTTCACCTTGGAATTTTGTTGGTTTTCTTTGATCTCTTATATTTCTTTGTTTCTCTCACTGGCCAGTTGTCAGATTGGCTCTGTCCCCCAGTCTTCCCCCAAATTCAGTTACCCACCATGGCCTGCACAGGGATGGGAAGTAGGTACTGGGCACCCCAGCAAGTTCACTGTGTGTGTGGTTACATAGATCTGCTGGCTTCCAGTGCTGCTCTGTTTTCTGCTGGTCAGCAAGACCTGGGTTTGTTTTAGAGCTTTGCTTTAGTAGTTTGGTTGTCTATATTTCTCAGCCAAAACAGGGCTGGGTTTCTGTGCAGGCATATAGACCAGATCCTGTGGTCCTAAAAAAAAGGGTCTGGAGCACTTTTTTTAAAAATTCAGTTTTATTGAGATATATTCACATACCATACAATCATCCAATGTGTACAATCAGTTGTTCACAGTACCATCATACAGTTGTGCATTTATCACTCCAATCTATTTTTTGAACATTTTCCTTATACCAGAAGTGAAAAAAGGAATGAAAAATAAAAGTAAAAAAGAACACCCAAATCACCCCCCCCCACTTCCACCCTATTTTTCATTTAGTTTTTTGTCCCCATTTTTCTACTCATCCATCCATACACTGGATAAAGGGAGTGTGATCTACAAGGCTTTCACAATCACACTGTCACCCCCTGTGCCAGTTTGAATGTATTATGTCCCCCAAAATGCCATTATCTTTGATGTAATCTTGTGTGGGCAGACCTATCAGTGTTAATTAGATTGTAATTCTTGGAGTGTTTCCATGGAGATACACCCCACCCAACTGTGGGTGATGACTCTGATAATTTCCATGGAGGTGTTGGCCCACCCCTTCAGGGTGGGTCTGAGTTAAATTACTGGAGCACTATATAAGATCAGACAGAAGGAACAAGCTGCTACAGCCAAGAGGGACAGTTTGAAGAAAGCACAGGAGCTGCAGTGAGAGACATTTTGAAGATGGCCGTTGAAAGCAGACTCTTGCTCCGGAGAAGCTAAGAGAGTACAAATACCCCAAGTGCAACTAAGAGTGACATTTTTGAGGAACTGCAGCCTAGAAAGGAACGTCCTGGGAGAAAGCCATTTTGAAACCAAACCTTTAGAGCAGATGCCAGCCACATGCCTTCCCAGCTAACAGAGGTTTTCCGGACACCACTGGCCATCCTCCAGTGAAAGTACCCAGTTGCTGATGTGTTACCTTGGACACTTTATGGCCTTAAGACTGTAACTGTGTAACCAAATAAACCCCCTTTATAAAAGCCAATCCATTTCTGGTGTTTTGCATCCCGGCAGCATTAGCAAACTAGAACACCCCCCTTGTAAGCTGTATTGCTATACAATCATCTTCAAGAGTGAAGGTTACTGGGTTGTAGTTTGATAGTTTCAAGTATTTATTTCTAGCTATTTCACTGCACTAAAACCTAAAAAGGATTATCTATATAGTGTATAAGAATGCCCACCAGAGTAACCTCTCGACTCCATTTGGAATATCTTGGGCATGGAAACTTTGTTTCGTTTCATTTCTCATCCCCCTTTTGGTCAAAAAAATGTTCTCAATCCCACAGTGTCAGGTCCAGATTCATCCCCGGGAGTTATATCCGATGTTTCCAGGGAGATTTACACCCCTGGAGTCAGACCCCATGTAGGGGGTAGGGCAGTGAGTTCACCCACCGAGTTGGCTTAGAGAAGAGAGAAGGCCACATCTGAGCAACAAAGAGGTACTCACAGGGAGACTCTTAGGCACAATTATAAGTAGGTTTAGCCTCTCCTTTACAGTAACAAGCCTCATAAGGGCAAGTCCCATTATAGAGGGCTTGGCACATCAAACCATCAGTCCTCAATGTTTGTGAGAACATCAGCAACAATCTAGGTGAGGAAGCCCAATACCTCTACTTTTTTCCCTGGCTCCTCAAGGGGGCCCTGCATATATATTTTTATTATCTGCCCAAATTACTTTGGGATGTGTCACTATTTCATGCTAACCTATGCAAACCTACCAGGTCTCACTTCCTATTAAAAGTTCCATGTAATTACGGTATTTGAACAAACTGTATGAGTTAAATTGTTTAGGAATATAGCTCTTGCACTAACTAACCATCTCTTCCCTTGGTCTCACATGGAATTTGAAGTTTTAAAACACAGTCAGTATTGTCCTTTACCCTTTGGCATGATTTGCCTTAGTCCTAACCACATCTGCTTCATTCATATCTCTAGTTGAAGTCTGGACTCTTTTTTAGTTTTTTTAACAGTTGCTGTATGTTCTAATACTGACATTCATATCTGCTGAGTTTCAAGTGTCACACAGATACCCAATGTTGTAGAGACCGGTCAGGTTATATGCAAAGGGATCAGCATCTCAGAGTTTGGAGATAGCCATTACAATTCAGGAGTAGATTTGACTGCTGTAAAAGCTTAGAATCTAGGGACCATTACAATAATCTCTCCCCTCTTAGGCTGTGCTCTAAGATTCAATTCTGAGTTTCCACATTTGTGGTTAGTCCATATTGGTGAGGCATTATAATGTTTGCTTTTGTTTCCAACATAGTTCACTCAAAATGCTGTCTACACATTCCATTCACCTCATTCCATGTCTCACAGCTCCACTCCTTCTTGCAGTTGCTCAGTATTCCATTGTATGCACCCACAACAGTTCACCATTCTGTTCCTCAGTCAATGTACTCTTAGGCCACCTCCAATCATTGCAAATCATGCATACTCTCTCCATAAATGGAGCATCTTTTTAAAAGTGTTTCTATTCCCTTACATTTTCCAGACTATCCAGCAGATGGTGCGGTTTGGTAACTTAATTGTTCTCAGAGGCTGCTTTGCCTCCAAGTACAGGCTGTGTCTACACAGGTGAGCTGAAACTGCAGGATTCCTACGCCCTCACTTTGCCAGCTAAAATCTGGCTCAGTGTGGGGTACAACTGTGGCAGAGTAGTCTGTCAGCTGACCCAGTACTCCAGCCATCCCCAAGGCAAGGAAATGGCCAGCTGCTGCTTCCCTCAAGGGTGGGGGAGGAGTTTTTAGACCCAAGGCTGGAAACACAGTCTCTGTCCACATTTTCTCAGTTTCTTTGTCCCTCACTGATCTGAGCCTTTTAAATGTCCTCCCCTGTCTCCTGGGTCTGCAAACAGTGGGTGTATGTCTCACTGCTGTGAGAGATTTTGAAAGCTGTGTCCCTGGTGGGAGGGGTCCTGTCTGCTGATTCAGTGCCTTTCTCACACTGAAACTGAGTGAGGGGAAGGGGAGAGGACTGGCTGGTCTGGGACAGAAGATTCCTAGCTGATACTTCTATTTCTTCAGTTCAGCATCTGCAGGGTCCTTCTCCAGTCTATGTCTATACTCCAGAGTTTCAAACAATTCAGAATTGTCATTTTTATCATTGAATCTCTGAAGAAGAGTTTTCAGTAGCTGTTTCCCCTTGCTGTTCTTTGAATATATCTAGCACACACCCACCTTAGGGCCTTTGTACTTTCTGGAATTTTCTTCCTCAGATACCTTCATGGCTCACTCTCTTGTTTTTTTCAAGTCTTTGTTCAAATGTTATATTCTTAGTGAAATCTTCCCTGCCCAATTTAGATAAAAGAGCAACAAACCCTGATACCCTCTCTAACTTGCAGCACTCCTTATCACCTTTTCCCTCCTTTAATTTTCTTCTTGGCACTTATCCTTGCCCCTTACTAGAATACAAGATCCGTGAGTATAAGAACTTGGCCTATTTTGATCATCACTTTATCTGCAGGGCTTAAAACAATGTTTGACATGTAGCAAATCACAATAAACATTTGTCAAACAAATGAATGAAAAAAAAAACCAACCAAACAAAAGGACTTAATGTTTATGGCATATAATGTGGGTTAAAATATATGACATTAATAATTTTGAAATAATCAAAGTGAAGATGCATATTCAACCACTTCCTTCAGAAAATATTAAGGAAAGATGAATGAATCCACTATAGAAATAATTTTGAATTGATCAGTATTAAAATGGGCATTCTTTTATCTGTAAGGAAAGATATAAGAAAACATAAAAAAACTACTATAGAATGAGTCAGAATGTATACCTTAAAAATAAATATACAGAGAACCTAAGGTGGCAGCTAGGTGAGACAGGGCAAAAACAACACCTCTGTGAAAAATACTAGATAAAAGCCAGAAAGTGGCCCAGAACACCAGTTCCAGCAATGCACCAGCTAGACAAGGTCTGCTAAATCCACAGGGAGTGTGCATTTGGTGAAACCGGGAGTCTGCATTCTGAAACGAGTGAGTAAGCTGGCTGAAAGTCCCGCGGCTGTGCTGCGGTGTGGGGAAACTGCAGGTTGGCGTTTGGAGATGGACTAGTTCTTTTTTTAAAAAAAACAAAAAACCCGGGAGCGGCTGCAGATATGGCAGTGAGAACTGTGCAGTGAAGCAATGCAGGAGTGGGCTGTAGCCAACACCTCAGTGGCTGGCATGGAGGATAGCCCTCCCCACACCTGCTGCTGATTGTCTCAGGGACAGTGGGACAGAGGGGAGCCAAAAGAAGAAAGAAACTGTGCCCTTGCAGACATCTCCCCAGCAGCCTGGGGATGCTCCTGCCCGGGGCCGGACCCACAGCCCAGAGCCAGGCCAAGAAACCCAGTGTGACGGGGAGTCTTTCCTGCAGCACTGCATACATGCCACAGTATCGGTCGTGGACACCTTTAGTGCACCCACAGCTAATTGTTCCACAGCTGGGAAGGTGGAGCTGTGCAAAAAGGGGGAAATTAACATGCCCCATTAAACTATCTTTAAAGCAATCTGGGAATGCCCCTGCACGGCCCAATGGCCTAGGCTTCCCTGGATGCTGGCATGCACTTGTGACATGAAACAGCCTTCCCTCAGCAGAGGTCCTGGAAGAGCACGGCAGGGATAGGGGACCTGCTCGGAAACCCAGGGTCCCTACACGAATACCAAGGACTTGTGGGTCAGCGGCAGAGACGATCTGTGGCAAGACTGAAATGAAGGCTTAGACTCGTGTAACAGCCTTAAATCTCCAGGAACACCTGGGAGGTTTGATTATTAAAGCTACCCTGCCTCCCTAACCACCCATGCACATGCCCCACATTCAAGGCGGACAGCACCAACAACACACCCAAACTTAGTGCACCAATTGAACCCCACAAGAATCAGATCCCCACACACCACAAAGACAAATTTGGAGAAAACTGACTTGAGGGGAATAGGTGACTTGTGGATGCCATCTGCTGGCTAGTTAGAGAAAGTTTAGAGATCGGTATTTTTTTATATCCAGAAAGTACCCTATCAAGTAAAGCAAATGCCTAGAGGCCAAAAACAACAGAAAATCTTAAAGCATATGATAAAACCAGATGATATGGAGAACCCAAACCCAAACGCCCAAATCAAAAGATCAGAAGAGACACAGTACTTGGCAAAAATAATCAAAGACATAAAATCACACAATGAGAGCATGGCACAGGACATAAAGGACATGAAGAAGAGTATGGCACAGGATATAAAGGACATAAAGAAGACCCAGAAGAGCATAAAGAAGAAATTGCAAGAGTAAATAAAAAAATAGAAGATCTTATGGAAATAAAAGAAACTGTTGGCCAAATTAAAAAGACTCTGGGTACTCATAATACAAGATTAGAGGAAGCTGAACAATGACTCAGTGTCCTCGATGACCACAGAACAGAAAATGAAAGAACAAAAGAAAGAATGGGGAAAAAAATTGAAATTGATCTCAGGGATATGATAGATAAAAAAAAACATCCAAACTTAAAACTCATTGGTGTCCCAGAAGGGGAAGAGAAGGGTAAAGGTCTAGAAAGATGTTCAAAGAAATTGTTGGGGAAAACTTCCCAAACCTTCTACACAATATAAATACACAAAGCATAAATGCCCAGTGAACTCCAAATAGAATAAATCCAAATAAACCCATTCCAAGACATATTCTGATCAGACTGTCAAATACTGAAGAGAAGGAGCAAGTTCTGAAAGCAGCAAGAGAAAAGCAATTCACCACTTACAAAGGAAACAACATAAGACTAAGTAGTGACTGCTCAGCAGCCACCATGGAGGTGAGAAGGCAGTGGCATGACATATTTAAAATTCTGAGAGAGAAAAATTTCCAACCAAGAATACTTTATCCAGCAAAACTCTCCTTCAAATTTGAGGGAGAGCTAAAATTTTTCACAGACAAACAAATGCTGAGAGATTTTGCCAATAAAAGATACTTCAGATACTAAAGGGAGCCCTACTGACAAAGAAACAAAGAAAGGAGAGAGAGATAGAATTTTAACAGACATATATAGAACATTACATCCCAAATCACCAGGACACACATTTTTCTCTAGTGATCACGGATCTTTCTCCAGAATAGACCATATGCTGGGACATAAAACAAGCCCCAATAAATTAAATAAAAAAAACAAAAACTGAATGTATTCAAAGCACATTCTCTGATCACAATGGAATACAAATAGAAGTCAATAATTTTTGATTTGTAACTCCACTATTTACTTCCTACAGGATATAAAATACATAAACTCTGATGACAAATCAGTGGTCTTGGACTCAATGCAAAATATGTCATTTTTGACAAGAACTATATAAAGGTGGGGGAATGTAGGAGTATAGGAACATAGTTTACGTGTCCTATTGAAGTTAAGTTGGTATCAAAGAAAAACAAGATTGTTATGGATTTGAGATGTTAAATTTAAGCCCCACAGTAAACACAAAGAAATTGTCAGAGAATATGACCACAGAGATGAAAACTAGAGTATCGGTTACGAGAAGTAGGGGAAGGGGCAATGGAGAGTTAAGAAATGAGTGTAAGGTTGCTGTTTGGAGTGAAGGGAAATTTCTAGTAATGGATGGTGGGAAGGTGATGGCGTTGCAACATTCTGAATGTGATTAATCCCACTAATGGAATGCTAGGGAGGGGTTGGAATGGGAAGATTTAGGCTGTATATGTGTTTCCACAATTGAAAAAGAATAAAAAAAAGAAAAAGACAGTCTAAATAGACAATGACAATTAAATGCCAAGGATGAGCCTGGATGGGATCTGAGGATGGAAGAGTGGAGGCTCAAAGGGACACGGTGGGGACATGAGGGAAAAAAAAAAGGAAATATAGAATATAAGCTTTTTATCAGTGTTGAATTTCTTGAACTTCTTAGCTACATTTAATGGGATTGCATAAAAGAATGTTCTTGTTCATGGGAATTGTATATGTGAATTATGTTGTTTGTTCAAGGATGTGTGCAGCTTGCTCGCATATGTTCAGAAGATAGAGCGATAGATGATGGATGATAGATAGGGAGGGAGGGTGGGAGGGAGGAAAAGAAAGAAATGGCAGTGTGACAGGATGTTAAAGTTGGTGGATCAGGGTATCAGGGGAGGGGGGTCGTGGTGTGCTGGGAGTCCTGTGTATGGGTTTTGTATTGTTTTTGCAACTGTTGCTGTAAGTTTGGATTTATTTCAAAATAAAATTTTAAAAAAAGAAAGGGAAAAAAAGAATATGGAAACCTGGAAAAAAAAATATACAAATTTTACTTTATTGGTCAAAATCAAGAGGAAATATTTGATATGAACCTTGAAGGATAGAATTTCAACAAACACTGCAGGAGGATAGTTTGGATACTGGGAAGGTATGAACTGTAAGAGGGAGAACAGTATGCTCAAAGGAGGTAAGAAAGCAAGGGGTATATTTGAGCAGCATCACTGTTTCATTGGAGTACAGAGTATATGTAGGAATACTGGAAGTTAAGTTTAGAAACTCAGTTGGGTTTTGAATGTGGACTGTATTCTATAGACAATGGTGAGTTGTTGAAGTTTTTGAGCAAGGAAGTGCTGTGATCAGACACGTTCCTTAAGGATAGTAATCTGGAAGTAATGTTTATTAGTTTGGGTATGTTGGAAACAGAAAAACCAGTTAGGACATTATAGGTTTTGAATTTGCATGTGTTGGTAGCTAGTAGAATGTGAGGAGCAAGAGAGTCAAAAACACATCTGGGATTACAGTTCTCAGTGAGTTCAAGAAGATAATGTCACTAACAATAAATATACACATCAGGAAAAGTGGCTTGTTTGGGAGGAAAGGTAATGTATTTGGTTGTAGAGTACCAGTGGACCACCCAGGTGAAGTTTTAGTAGATAGTTGGAAATGAGGGGCTGAAATTCAGCCAGAGTCAATTTAAGAATCATTAGAAGACGTTTCATATGAATGAAATGGCCATAGAAAATGAAATGTGTGTTCTTGGAAGATGCATGAATTTAGGAGATTGGAAAACAGGGAGATGCTTGTAAGCAATGGAAAAAGAGCTATCAGAGAAGCTGAGGACAGGCAGATGCTATGTCAGATGCTGAAAGATAAGAGAACTTTAAACAGGTGGTCCACAGTATCAAACAATATAGAGGTCAGGGATGAAAAGAACAGAAATACGTGCCTTGATTTGTCGTGGAAGCAACCAGGCTTATTCCAGGCCCTGTCTTGAGGAAGAGTCATAGTAACGGGACCCTATCTGCCAGGCTAGTGTGTGTTTAGCAGTAGGTTTGATAGCTTACTGGCCCTTAACCAGTTGGCTCATTAGTGAACTGGGCTAGCAAGCACCTGGCCATGCAAGCAGATGGGAATCCTTGTGATGAAGAGAAACTTAAGGCAGACACTGAGTATCAAGAACTGTGAATGGTCTGGGATTTTACCCTATTTGCCAGCTAACAACCTAGCATGTTACTGTTTCGTGGATGCTAGCAGAAGACATGAGACTCTTGAGTCAAAGGCAAAGGACTTTACTAGTCATGACACAGCAAACAGAAAAGCATGATGCTGGTTTGCTTTGATTCCTCATGCCTTCCAAGTCCCATGAGGGTGACACTGCTGGCCCTAGATGGGTGATGTGTATGAAGTGGGTTTGCATCACAGCCAAGCAACACTGAATTGGGGGACTCTGCCACTTTGATAGCAAGCCAGAAGCAATCCTGATCTTTGCTGAGGGTTGGCAAGAGACATTGCCTCATCCCTCTAAGTTGCTCACTGCAAACACAACCCTGAGAAATGGGTAAAAAACATTCAAGACTTGCATTCTTGGCATACCTGCAAGAAAGTGGAGTGCTCAGGCCAATGGCTAATTGTCTTTCCCAACTTTGAGGCCATTAGATAAGGAATCAAATTAGACATGTGGAGAATAAGCCATGATTGAAACAAGAGACACTCAGAGGATGGTAGCAGGGACTGGGCCCATGTCACAGGCAACAGCCAGGGACAGTTCTGCCAGCTTAAGATCTACTGACTATTCAAGTCACACTAACTACAAACTAACCATTTTTAACTTTTATCTTTTAAACACATCATAAAATGAAAAGGCAAACAAAACACCTGGAAAATTTTATTTTCAGTGAATATAGTAGGCTAAGGATTGATATTCTTACTATTAAAAGAGTTATTTTAAATCAATTAGAAAAAAATGATCCAGGACACCAGCAGAAAAAAAGACAAATTAGCAGATAATTCATAGAATAGAAATCCCCAAGGCTAGTAAATTCATGAAATACAAATTTTAAGATGTTATAATTTTTTTCCTTACTAGAGAAGTTGTAGGTTTACAGAACATGTTAATACTTTTAACTAATCATATTTTAAATAATCAAGATTGTTTGGACATACTCTTTGCTAGCAGGACTTGGGTAAGATGGATTTTAATATGCTTTTGGTAGGTGTTTAAATTGGTAGAGCTTTTCTAGAAAACATTTAGACAATATACACCAAATTCTTTAAAAGTGTGTATATCCTTTGACCTATCAATTCCCCTTCTAGGAATCTATCCCAAGAAAATAATGTGAAATTTGGACAAAGCTTTATGCTTAAATTTAAATGTTAAAATTGCAGAAGAGATCAGAGGGAACTATGAAGGATAAATTCAGAGTGCTGTGGGAACATATAAAAAGGCAACTTAACCATGTTTGGGGGGTCAGGACAAGGCATCCTTGAGGAGGTAATGTTTAAACTAATATATGAAATATGAGTAGGAGTGGACTAGGGAAAAGGGCATTACAGGCAAAAGTTATAGCATGTTTGAAGGCCCTAAGTGATAGAAAGGAGCATGGCAAATTCAAGGAACTAGAACCCCTGTGTGGCTGCTGAGCCTGGAGGAGATAGGTACAGAATGCTGGGAGGTTAGTAGGTTACCTTGTGAAGAAACTGCTTAGGAGCCCCTATCTCATCCTGGCTAGCCATGGCAGTCTTATGGTGGTTAAGAGCATAGGTTTTGATAGAGGGAGAAGATGGCGGCATAGAGAGAAGTGGAAGTTAGTTAGTCCCCCCAGAGCAACTAATTAAAAAACAGAAACAACAGGTAAAAGATCTGGAATAACTGCTGGGAGACGACCGTGACTGTCCACACATCGTGCAACAATCTGGACTGGGAGAAATGCCCGAGATCACAGCATAAAATCTGTAAGCAAAAACTGTGGACCCAAGCCGAGAGCACCTCCCTCACAGCAGCCTGAACTGCAAAGCCTCGCTGTGATAGAGAGCCGCACACTTCTGAACAAGTGAATGTACCTCAGCCCAGCTCTAGCTGGGGTTTTAATTAACAAATGTTAACTGCTCAATACAAACTATGAATCCGCAACAAGCAGACAGAGGCTTTTGGTGACAATTGACCTTGGAGAGTCAGGGGACGTGTCTGTCTCGGGACGGGGAGCCCAAAGGATCGGGTGCTATCTCTGGCCAACAGGTGAATCTAGGAGCTGTAGACTGACCCTGAAAGGGGGCTTTCTGTCCCTTTCTCTCTCAACCTGGGCAGCTCAGTGGAGAAAGCCTCAGCTGTTTTCTGCTCGCAGTGCTCTGCAGTAGAGAAAGCCTCAGCCATTTTAAACTCACAGCATTCTGACCCAGACAAGGGTGGAGATAGTAGAGGCAGAGAAACAAAGAATCTATTTGTATGCAAATGACCTCTCTCTAGGGGTAGTATCTTCCCTAAGAGGAAGAAGGTGGTGCCAAGCTCTACTACCCACCTTCCATTCAGAACCAGACGCCAGAGTCTGGAGGAAAATAGCCATGGGGCACACCTCCTTACACCAGTCTAGAATGACAGGCTGACAGGCACCACCTGCTGGGCAGAAAAGCACAGGTGTGTCAATGCTCTAAGACACACCATCAGGGAAACTGGATACTGAATATTTCTTCCTTCTGGGACCTGAGGCTGTTCTGGTCTGGGAAAACCTGACTGGGGTAACCAAAGAAACCATATGCCTAGACAACAGAAAACTACAACCTACACTAAGAAAAATGAAGTTATGCAGTTATGCCCCGGTCAAAGAAACAAACTTATGCTTCAACTGAGATACAGGAATTGAAGGTACTAATGCTAAATCAATTCAGAAAGTTTAGGGAAGATATGGCAAAAGAGATAAAGGCTATAAAAACACTGGGTGTACATAAGGCAGAAATCAAAAGTTCAAAAAACAACTGGCAGAATCTGAAATGAAAGGCACAACAAGAGATGAAAGACACAGTGGAAACATACAAAAACAGATCTCAAGAGTCAGAAGAAAACACTCGGGAACTGGAGAACAAGGCACCTGAAAACCTATACACAAAAGAACAGATAGAGAAAAGAATGGAAAAATATGAGCAATGACTGCAGGAACTTAAGGACAAAACAAAATGCAGGAATGTACATGTCATTGGTGTCCCAGAAGGAAAAGAGAACGGAAAAGGGGTAGAAGCAATAATAGAGGAAATAATCAATGAAAATTTCCCATCTCTTATGAAAGACATAAAATTACAGATCCAAGAATTGCAGCGTACTCCAAACAGAAGAGATCTGGATAGGCCTACAACAAGACACTTAATGATCAGGTTATCAAACATCAAAGACAAAGAGAGAATCCTGAAAGCAGCAAGAGAAAAGCGATCCATCACATCAAAGGAAGCTTAATAAGACTATGTGCAGATTTCTCAGCAGAAACCATGGAAGCAAGAAGGAAGTGGTGTGATATATAGAGACCAAAAGAGAAAAACCACCAACCAAGAATCCTATATTTGGCAAGACTGTCCTTCAAATACAAGGGAGAGTTCAAAATATTCTCTGACAAACAGACAATGACAGAATTTGTGAACAAGATACCTGCTCTACAGGAAATACTAAAGGGAGCACTACAGACAGATAGGAAAAGACAGGAGTGAGAGATTTGGAACACAATTTTGTGTGATGGTAATATAGCAATGTAAGTACACTCAACAAAGATGACTATGAATATGGTTGAAAGAGGAAGGTTAGGAGCATGTGAGACACCAGAAGAAAAGAGGAAAGATAAAGACTGGGACTGTATAACTCAGTGAAACTTAGAGTGTTCAACAGTTGTGATAAAATATACAAATACGTCTTTTCATGAGGGAGAACAAATGAATGTCAACTTTGCAAGGTGTTAAAAATAGGGAGGTATTGAGGGCGGGAAATACTCAACATAAGCTAGAGACTATAATTAACAGAATCATTGTATTTTGCTTCCTTTACTGTAACAAAGGCAATATATGAAGGCTAAATGCATGTAAGAGGGGGGCATAAGGGAGGTGTCTGGGACTCTTGGCATTTGTGATGTTGTCTGACTCTTTATTCTACTTTAGTTTAAGGTTATCTTTCCTTTTGCTGCTTCCTAGCTGTCATGTTTTTTTCTTTCCCTCTTTCTCTTTTCTTTTTCTTTTGTCTATCTTCTTTGACTCTTCCTCCTGCTGTGTGGAAGGAATGGAGATGTCCTTATATAGATAGTGCTGAGGGTGGTGAACACATAAATATGTGACTATACAGGGGACCATCAATTGTTTACTTAGGATGGAATGTATGCCATGTGAACAAAACCATCTTAAAAAAAAAATGGGTTGATGACAAAACTTTGAGGGCAATATACCAAGTGAAATAAGCCAGACACATAAGGACACATATTGCAGGGTCTCACTGATAGGAACTAATGACAATATGTAAACTCATAGACATGAAATATAAGTTACCAGGATATAGAATGAGGCTGAAGAATGGGGAGCGGTTGCTTATTATGAGCAGAATGTTCAACTAGGTTGAACTTAAATGTTTAGAAATGAACAGAGGTGACGGTAGCAAGTTGTGAGAATAACTAACAGTGCTGAATGGTGCGTGAATGTGGTGGAAAGGGGAAGCTCAGAGTCATGTATGTCACCAGAAGGAGAGTTGGAGGTTAAAAGATGGGAATGTATACAACAGTGAACCTTGTGGTGAGCAATGTCCATGATTAACTATACAAATATTAGAAATCTCTTTCATGAAACAGAACAAATGTATGTCACTACAACTAGAAGTTAATAATAGAGGGGCATATAGGAAAAACATATATACCTATTGCAAACTATATACTAAAGTTAGTAGTATTTTAACATTCTTTTATAAACAGTAACAAATGTACTATACCAATACTATGAGTCAACAATGGGGGAGGGTGTTTAGGATATTGAAGGATTTGAGTTTCCCTTTTTTTTTTTTTTTGTCTTTATTTCTTTTCTGGAGTAATGGAAGTGTTATAAAAATAAAAAAAAAGATTAATTATGGTGATGGATGCACAGTGGTGTGATGGTACTGGGGGCAATTGATTGTACACTTTGAATCTTTGGGTAATTGTATGGTATGTGAACAATCACAATAAAAAAAAGTGGGGAAAAAAGAGCATAGGTTTCTTAGGCAGAAATATTCTTTGGTTCTAGCATAATATGGTGATTAAGGTCATGGCTATCTGGATTCATATCCTTGCTCTGCCACTTAGTTGTGTGACCTTGGGAAAATTATGTAAACTCTCTGAGCCTCAGTTTCTCATCTGTAAAAATGGGGATAATATAGGCACCTATATCAAAGTGTTGTTGTGATGTTTAAGTGAAGTAATGTAAAACTCAGAATTGTGAGTGGCACACAGCAAACTCTCAACAGATGTGATGTTTTTATTATTAATATTACTTTAAATTAACTTCTTGTACTTCAATCTCCTCATCAAAAACTGGGGATAAAAATAGGACTGTTGTGAAAATTCATTTTAGGGCACAATATTAAAAAAAAAGCTCTCTATAGTTGATGACTATTTATCATAAAAACATTGAGCAAGATTCACAGAAACTTTTAGTGCCCTCATATTAGAAATATTCCTGAAATACTATTATCCTAGATTTTTATCTTTAACCTTTACTCCCACCATGATGAGATATTATCCTCATGGTGATGGAATAACTTCTATGTCAGCCTTCAGTCCACACCAGGCACCACAACACTAATTTTCAATGAAATTCAATGTCATTTGACATGTGAGTATAGGTGGGGGATAGGGAATTCCATGCCAGTCTTCATAGTTCACACCCACTGTCTCCTAGCCCAGACTAATGGTCAAATGTAACCTATCCACCCAGTAATCAAAGGAGCATCTTTACTGCTGGGAGCAGTTTGGTGGTTCACTTTCCTTGCCTCTGCAGAATTTGCAGTTCTGTCCAGAAATCTCCCTTTTAGACCAACTCTGCTTAGTCCCACTCCCACCATGAACCCAGCCCTAACCCTAGGTCAGTCCTGTGACCCAAGATCTCACTGTCCAGGAGAGTTTGGACACACATCAGTCACCTGACCCTGTCTTACTCTTGGACTCTAATAGTCACCAAATTCAATACTTGTTTCCCATTCCATTTGTATTTCATTTTCAGAACTTGGGCATCTTGGTTCTTACTTTGGATTTCTCTTAATCCTGATTCTGACTACCTTAACAAGAATTGCATCCTTTCAAATTTGACCCTACCATTTTACCCACAAACCCCCAGGCACCACCTCGGTAATGCTAGTATTGAGGAAAATGGAATCATGTCTTAGAGATTGTTAGAAAGTAATAATCATTCAGCATTCAATTTAATTAAATATTCTTCTTTATTGTTTCCAACATTTGAAAAATGTAAAACCATTCTTATTTTATAGATCCAGGGCTAATGACCTTCAGGACCCTTGACTTACAGAGTTGTGCGGTGCATAAGCAATTGGTGATAGGGTGTGATACATTCTTTAACAAGGCCAAGCCCAGTGACTAAAAGAACTCACAGGGAGAGCATCTACCCTAACCTCAGGGGATGAAACATCTTCTTCCTAGAGAAGATGACACCAATGCTGGGTCCTGAAGGATAAAGAGATGTTAAGAAGTAAAATTGGGGTAAAGTTTAATCCACTCAAAAGTGGCAGCATGAATGCCCCCTTGGGTCTGGCACATTCCCAAAACTTTAAGTGGTTCCATATGGCTAAACCATAAAGTGTTAGGATTTAAATAAGGAAAGATAAAAATGAAGGGTTAAGAAGAGCCAGATGACAATAGTGGAAAGTGTAAATAATGACTTAAACTTCAGGATAAAAGATGTCCAATAAAGATAGGAGAAACATTGGTCTGGAAGTGCATTATCACCCCTCACCCTCCATAGGAGACAGTTATGAAGAAAGTACGGCCCTCAGGAGAATGCTGGGTTAAAATTGACCTTCATGGGTAGGAAGAACATTCACAGAAAAAAAAACTAAAAATTAGAAATTCTATGATATTTGTTCATAATAGAGCAGAGATCCCATAGCTTTTGATAAGTTGAGCAGATCTGGAGGCAGAAGAAAATGGAGAGCAGTGTTCTTAGGTGGTAGGTGTGGGGAATGGGAGTGAAGGAAGCAGGACCTACGGGTACACTGGGGACAATTGTTAGCAAAGGGGCTTGTGCAAAGTAGGGAAAGTTGTCTTAATGGATCCATGTGCTCAAGTGACTGGTTCCAAGGTTCTAGTTGGAATATGTTCTTTAGCAAATATTCTTTGATCTTTTATATTTAAAATGCATAGTTGAGTAAATTCTGCTGCTTAATTAATGTAAACCCATTCTTCATATATGTAGCATTTTTCACTAGAAAAGAATATTTTAGCCATCTAAATCACTTTTAATGCATAATTAGAATGTATTACATCAGATTATGGGTGATTTTATGTGTTCAAATACCTCCTTTAGAAATGGACAGCCACAATTAATTAATTGAACATTATCATTGCTCTTGTTTTAGGACCTCACTAACTTAACCAGGCTGCATTGCTTAAAGGATTTGTGTCTGAATGATCCTCAGTATAAAACCAATCCAGTTTGTCTGCTGTGTAATTATTCCACACATGTTTTGTATCACTTGCCTTGCCTTCAAAGACTTGACACATTTGATGTGTCAGCAAAGCAAATCAAGGAACTGGCAGATGTAAGTGTATCCCTAATCAGGTATCTTTGGCTTAAGTTTGATGAATTAAAAATTTCTTTATGATGGTATCCACATACATTAGGTAGTATTATCTGATCAGATCAGTTATTACTGCCAAATCTATTTTTGCTCACCTGAGCTGGGAATGCCACATAAAAGTGTACAAATAATATTAATGCTAGAATCTCAATTTTGAAGATAGTACTGGAAAGTGCAATAATAGAGAAACACTGTTTATAATCTACCCTAAAATAGATACAAAACTATAAAACTCTATACAAAAGGAAGTAACACTGAAAAATTATTGACAATAATAGGAAGAGTGCTATGTATACAAAAACTAATAATAAAGCCTGAATAAAATTGGAAATGAAACAAGTAAACTCCTCTCATTTAGGATATTATATATCAAAATTAGAACATATCCAGGATTGAAGGTAGTATGTCAAAAATTAGGTAGATTTTACTCTAGTTAAAGATGATTTGGAGTTTCCCAGAAGTGTAAGAGGATCCACCCATACTGCCATAGCATCTCTGAAATCTTGAAGAGAGTGTTCCTGGGCTGCCACGGACAGTGAACCGCCCGCTAAGGGAGCCATTTTGACATGCCAACAAAAGATCTATAATTTCAGAATGGAGTTCACAGGAGTTCACCATGTTTACCAATAGTCTTTTCACATTACATTTCTAATTCCTTTCCAACCCAGTGAGCCACCCTACTTGCCCTATTTGTTCATTCAGTTATTCACCCGAATAGTTTTTTTTAATTTCTAGTATGTGCCAAGCATGCAGATTTTCACACAGCCCCCCATCCTTTCCTTGTGGCCATCATCTCAACATAGAAATGTTGTATCCATGTAACTTCATGTTTCTCTTCTCTTGTTAGCCTAAGTGAGGATTTATTCCCAAGTTCCAAACTTTCTTCTCTTTTTATAAAGATGCAATTACCCTCACCCTTAACCCCAATCTAAGGAATGAACTGTCTTGCAATACTGAGCAAATGGCTAGAGTTCTTGCCTCCTACCAGATGTCTAGAGTCATTGGAGGGCTAGATATTAATATATTCTCTAACAATGCTTAATAAAATATAACAGCAAAACTTCAACAATGACATCATGTTTTTTACTTTTCCTTATTAGAGCAGTTGTAGGTTTGCAGAAAAATCACACAGAAAGTAGAGTTCCCATATACCGCCACCTTCACGCACACAGTTTTCCCTATTATTAACATTTTGCATTAGTGTGATTCTTTTGTTACAGTTGATGAAACAATATTATTATAATTATGCTATTGACTATAGTCCATAGTTTACATGAAGACGCATTTTAAAAATTTCCATTGTCATCCATGTAGTTTTCCATCAAGCAAAGATTACACAAAGGTGAACAGAGTGAATATGCTTCAAGAAGTTATTTGATTTATCTCACAAATATTAATGCCTATTAGAATACAGGCATGGTTCAAGGCACTAGAGATACAGAGTGAACAAAACAGATAAAATCCCTGCTTTTGTAGAGCTTACATTCAAGTAAGGGAAGATAGAGAAGAAGCAACTAAATGAGTAAACAATTAGGGTGCCAGATGTTGATAATTATGTAGAGAAAAATAAATCAAGGGTAAAGGAAAAGGGAAAGAAAAGTGATTGTTGGAAGGGGGAAGAGGAGGGATGTTGGCTGTTTTATATAGAATTGTCAAGAAAGGCTTTGCTGATGACGCAGCATTTGAGCAGAGACCTGAAGGAAGTAAGGGAGCAGGACACGAGAATATTTGGAGAAGGAGCTTTTCAGGCATCAGCAAGTGCCTACTTCTCATACATGAAGAACAACAAGGAGGCTAGTGTGACTGTAGCTGAGTAAGGGAGGGAAAGAGAAGTAAGATGGAAAAATAAAGTAGAAGAAACTTGGGAGGGATGCCCTAGAAACTAATTTAATCATTGGTTATCTATGGAAGGTGAGATTACTGGGCAGATGGGAGACAGATGTGAGAAGTAGACTTTTCTTTGTGCATATTTTCAAATTTTTTTGGAAATGTGAATATATTACTTATTCAAAAATAAAATTAAAAACATAAAGTAAAAGTAGCATTTTTGGTGCTTAATTTTTTAAATTAATTTCCATTTTGTTTTATTATCTTTTTTGCTCTCTTTATTTTTTCTTTATTAGAGAACTTTTGAGTTTACAGAAAAATCATGCATGAAATACAGGATTCCCTACCACCACCCCACCACCAACACCTTACACTGTTATGGAACATTTGTTCAATTGATGATACCATTAGCTAAAGTCCATGGTTCAACTTAGGGTTCAGTGTTTCTGTAGTGTGGTTACATGAATTTAAAAAAAAATTTTGTTCTGTTATTATATATGCAATCTAACATTTCCCCCTTTAACCACCTTCAGATATATTTCAGTCCTGTTAATTGCATTCACAATGTTTGTTACATCACCACCACCTACTACCAAAACATTTCCGTCATTCCAAATAGGAACCCTGTACATTTTAAGCCTTATCTTCCCATTCCTTATCCCCACCTTGTTCCCTGGTAACCTATATTCTAGATTCTGACTCTATGGGTTTGCTTATTCTAATTGTTTCAAATCAGTGAGATCATACAATATTTGTTCTTTTGTGTCTGGCTTATTTCACTCAACAAGTTGTATTCAAAGTTCATCCATGTTGTCACATGTATCAGGACTTCGTTCCTTTTTACAGTTGAGTAATATTCCATTGTATTCAATGTATATACCACATTTTGTTTATCCATTCATCAATTGATGGACACTTGGATTGCTTCCATGTTTTGGCAGTTGTGAATAATGCCACTATGAGCATTGGTGTTCCAGTATCTGTTCGATTCCCTGCTTTCAGTTCGTCTGGGTATATACCAAGCAGTGGTATTGCCAGGTCATATGGTGGTTCTGTAATTAGCTTTCTTCAGTAGTATATTTTAATCTCTTTTTTTTGTCCCTGAGCTAGGTGGATTCAAGTTAAATTTGAATTTCAGGTAAAAACAAATAATGCTTTAGTATCATACTTACTTATGCTTCTTATACCAAAATGTTATTTGTTCAAATTCAAATTTAACTTGGCATCCTGTATGTTATCTGGCAACCCACCTTCACCTCTTGTTCTCTTGTTTTTTTTTTTTTAGATTTAAGAATTCATTAGAAATGTTCATAACTGTCAATGACTGAAAGAATTTTTATTGGATACTCTGTTTTCTCCAAATAGGTGAAAAATCAAGGAATACCATTTGCTGTTTCCTTTATTACATATTTTTTTTTCTTCTAATTCATTTGTACCTCAGTAATTGAACTCTTCTTTGTCAAGAATTTTTATATCAGTCATCATCCTAAATTTTTTTTTCTTTATTTGGTCTAGGTTCATGAATTCCTTATTTTTTGGCAGAGGAATTTAGTGATTTCAGCTCTAGAACTTAATAATATGCAGTCAGAGCATGGGGAAAGGGAGTTGTATTTGGCCTGTCCATCGAGTCATATGTTTGTTTCTATTCATTCTTTTATGCCAAATAAATCTGTTGGATCTTGCTTATCTACTCTATACTAAAATAAGTTACTAAACAAGAGCCTGCATCTATAGATAATACATGTCCAGAACAGTGTACAAGCCTTCCAACTTACATGAGGCACAGTTCCCTGATAAAGAAAAATGCCTTCATTATTTCAGATAAAACTATCTGAAAAGATAGTTCTTTTCCACTAAAATAACTCTTAAGCCCTAGTTAGCTGGTGTATGTTTTAATGCTGAATTTAATCAGTTTATCATGATAAACCTACTAATAACTGGATGATCTGTTGGTATTAAGGATTCAAGATGATTGGATTAGATTGACCATTTAGAAATTTACTCAGGCTAAATCCAGTTGATTTAGAAAACAAAAACACTAAATACTATTTCTTAGCCATACTTTTTAAAAATGAATTAAGAAACCTTACATTTTCTTTTAACTCTTTTAAATTTCTTCATTTTTCCCTGAGTTAATCAAATTGAAATCATGTAGTTATATATTTGCTTTAGTAGTACTGCCTCATTAGCTAAATGATACTATTTTGTATACTGATTTCGTTCTGTAGTCTCTTTGTGTTGTCATCAAGGAAACAAATGAGAGTATGCCTCACACTTAAATATTATACACAAAGAAAATCTTTGGAGTCTTATATTTTGTTGATTAATAAATATAGAATTCTATATAGCCATTATCGCTGCAATTGCCGTCATTGAACATGCAAAACTTTCAAATTGTTATATAAAACATGTCATGTTCATGTTAATTTCACTATTAATTACCTATAATTTTGCTGGTTTCTTTTTTCTTTTTCATTTTTAGACCACTTCAATGAAAAAAATAATGTATTACAATATGCGTGTAAAAACTGTTCAGAGGCATCTTAATGAAGACCTTGAAAAACTGAATGAAAGAAAATGCAAACTTCAAAAGTTGCCAGAAGAACGAATAAAACTATTCAGTTTTGCTAAAAAAAATGTAAGATTTAATATTGTAAAATTTATGTGTTCACATTTTAAGAAAACTACTAGACAAAATAGGATTATCTTTTAAATTATATTTTTTTAAATATTAATACCAAGTTTTAAGTCATTTGCTCCCAAAATAATGTTTTAATTCCAGGTACTTAACTTTAAGCTGCATTCTGTGCTTTCAGATCTGCAATTTAAAAATAGTGTTAGTTTATTTACTTAGGACATTTTAAAAAACCTGTGTAATCCAATATGATTCAGTCTTAGAGTTAATAGAGATCTGTTGGACTTAACTTCAGCTGCATTTTTAATTGACACCAGCAGGCTATGCTGAAAATTAAATTTCTTGTTTAAAGTGCTGAAATATCCCTTAACTAATGCTACTAAAATATATAACAAGGTGGGAACTTTAAGTCAAGATATGCTTTAATAAGTCTATATTATGTATGCTTTTAATTTAGAATAAATTGGATTTCCTTTACTAAAAGTAGACCCTGAAAATTTAAGAATTATTTACCCCCAAATAGAACTTTGTACATATAAGCAGTTATTTTACTTTTTATAAAGATACAGAAAAATAATGGATTGTTCACAAAATGTGTTAGAAAAATAGTCAAACTATTTGGGAGTAGGGGAGTAGGATCCTTAGTTTATACTGTACCAGAAGGAATTACAAGTTGCAAACAATAATTATATGTAAAAATGAAGACATGAAAAAATTGAAGAAAGTGTAGATGAATATTTAACTGATTTTAGCCTGCCAAATAGATGCTAGAAATCACCAAAAAAAAAAAAAAAAAAAAAAAACAACAAAAAACCAATATGGGTAAATTTGACTGCAAAAAAAAAAGGTAAGACTCTTGTGTGCTAAGAAGCATCATTAATAAAATTAAGCAACAAATGGCAGCCAAAAAAATTGTTTTCAACAAGCATGATGTACAAAGGTGTGTACTGTAAAAGTACTCTTGTAAAACAAGAAAAAAAATAAATCTCCAAATAGAAAAATTGAGCAAAATGCATAAACCAAGCATTTTACAAAAGAGAAATTTAAAATATGACTAATTAACATTGGAGAGAACTCAACCTCATTTTAAATTTCCAAATGCTGATTAAGATAACATGAAAGATTGTATATATGGTAACAGAATAAAAATTAAAAAAAAAATCCATGGAACTACACTACACAGTGAACCCTAAGTTAATTAATGGACTATAGTTAATAGTACAATTATGAAAATGTACTTTCATCAGTTGTAACAAATGTACCACACCAATGAGAGATTTTAATAATAGAATGGTTTATGGGAATCCTGTATTTTATGCATGATTGTATTGTAAACTTCTCTAATGAAAGGGGAAAGAAGATAATGAAATACTTCATCTACAAAACTATCAAAGCTTAACACATTATACTGCTTTGTCCAATGAAGATGGATGTGATACTATTACACCACTGATGGCAGTGTAACTTTGCCTTTGACCCAGTAAATCTATTCTAACACTCTATTCTGAAGATTTGGATAGATAAAAAGATAAATAGATAAATAAATAAATTTATTTCACTCATTACCACATTAATAACAAAAAATTGGAAGAGTTATTCATTCTTAAGATAGAATAGTATGTAGCCATTAAAAATCAAGTCTTTGAAATATATTTAATATTCTTCTAAAATGAACATGTTTTATTTATTATAGTCAGAAAAATATTTTAAAGTAAAAAATTAATAAAATTTAAATTAGTTTAATAAAAAAATCAAAGGAGACCAGTATAAGGAAATCATTTTATATTTGTTGTTTTCATGTGCAAATGAATGTATTAAATAAAGTCTGCAAATGTGAACAATGATAGCTATAGATTATACACATAGATATTTTTACAAATCTGCTTAATTTGTCTTTTAATGATTGGATATATAGCCATTGTAAAGAGGGAGTCCAGATATTTCTTAAATTTATATTCATATGCACCTCTCCATGTACAGTACAATTTATCTTGAAATCCTTTAAGGTCAGGATTAAGGTGGGGTGATTGAGGCACTTGCCTTAGTTCCAAAATTTAAAGGACTGCCAAAAACCTCAGTAATCAAGATAAATAATATTTAATGTAATATTTTTAAAAATAAAAAAAATGCCAAAAAATTCACAATGAGCAAAAGATCAAAATTTTTTGTAAAGACAAATTCTGTGCTGAGCCTTATAGGAGACAGAAGCAAAAGGAAATATGTGTGCCCCATCTATATACATGTTTTTTTAGTATTTTTTATGGCCATTTTTTTTCAGAACTTTAAATCTGTTAAAAAATATTGAAAAATTTAAAAGTAGGTGGATTAAAACTCACATTATTTTAAATTTAAATATTTTATTTATAGCAAAACGAGAAGTTACTATGATTTTACTTTCCTGGCTATAGTGGAAACAAACTCAATATTTTCAAAATCTACTTCTTTGCTTATCTCATTTCCAGTTGAGAGATTTGTCATGTTTGAAATATTTAAGATCATCACTTGGTCAAAAGAAATTGTCTGAATGAACTTACACCAAAGTTGTAATCACATGCTTGACATGCTTTTTCTGGAGTTTGTTCTATATATTACCTAGATTTTTACTCTGTTAATTTAAATCAACTCTATATTTAATAAATTATGTTTAAAAATTAATGACTGAATTCAGACTTTGCCTTTACTGTGTTTTATTTTTATTTTGCTCTGTGGTACATTGTTTCAACAGCTGGAACGAGAATTGGCTGAAATCAAGGGATCTGGCAAAGGACACGGTGATAGATCCAATAACAGTAAAGTGTCTGTACTTGAAAAATCAAAGAATTGTGAAACTGTTGAAGAAGAACCAAGTTTTCAAAAGAAGATAATGACAAAACTAAATGCCTTGAATGAAAGGGTAACATTCTGGAACAAAAAACTAGATGAGTATGTTTAATGAATTATCCATTTTTTCAAATTTGAAACATGAGAGAATCAGAATATTTGGGGCCATTACTTGAGCTCAGTTCCCTGTCTGCAGGAGTAGAAAGCAATTATAGTACGATAACAGTAAACAAAAACACAAAACACATTTCCAATTCAGTTCCTACCACACATAGGCATCATTGGTTCAAAGCTGGCATACAGTTTTTCACAGAGGCAGTTCTTAATTATAAACAGTGTGGTTTCCCAAGTGACTTCCTGTCACACCACTGCTCTAGTGTCTGCAAACTAAATACATTAGAATTGCCATTAGTGCAGAAAGTGACCACATGAAACAGAAAATCACATGCACAGTTGTCTGGAAACATAGAAACAAGCTCTAATGAGTATCAGCTAGTACCGTGAATTTTTCTATTTACTAGGACACTAAATGGATAAGTTAGTTTGCCCTAAAAGAATACTAAAAATAGCAATAGCTAACATTTATTGGGTTCTTACTCTGTGCCAGATTCTTTGCTAAGAGATTTACATGTATTTCACATATAATCCTCAAAGAGCCTTTTGAGGTTGTAGGTCATGTTATTATTGCCATTTTACTGAGAAAAATGAGGCATAAAAAGGTTAAGCAACTAGATCTTAAAGGCTTAAATGATGGAGTCAGGATAGTCTTCTAACCTTCATCCATTCTGAGGTTAACAAATTCGAGGTGATTTTAGTTGCCAAAAATAGAATGCCTTTTATTTGGTTTAACTGTTCATAACAAACTTTCTTTATCCACTGAAAAAAGCCTTGTGCTTAACATTAGTTAAAAAAAAAAAAATCTATCATGGATTTTAATTCTGAGCTCAGTTCCCTGTCTTTAATTCTGATTGCTATATCATCCTAATGGATTTATATTATATATTTTTTTCTTCAATAGAATTGAAGCAATTTATCGTATTGAAGTAAAGCAAAAGAAGAAAAGTCATGGCTTATTGATCCCATTTTTATTAATTGAGTTGGAGACTGTGGGAAATATCCATTTTGAAGAAGGCACTCGATCTGATGACTGGTAAATCTGTTTGAAATGTAGTTATAGCTTTAAAAATAATTTTAGGTGCTTAGAATCAACTAAAGTATCAACTTATATAATTTAAAATGTCCCACTTTTGAAAGACTTCTTGTGTAGAATATTTATCCATTGAAAATTGGCAATTACCTACTATACCACCTATTCATATATCTGTTTACACCATTGCCATGAGCTAACCTTGAAAATATCCCAATGGTATTCCATTGCTCTTTACCCAATTTTCCTTAGCCTAAGAGCAGAATATATTTTAGAAAAAAATTTATGGTCGAGTATTAATTTTGATATATGTTTAATACTGTGTGTTTTTGGACTGGATGCAGCAGTGGATCATGAAAATGGGGTGAGAAGCGAGGGCAGAGCTGCAGTACCAGAACAGGATCGGCAACAGCAGGTTGCTAACATGGGAGGAAGCTGCCTGGCAAATCTGATGGTCCATGGTCAAGGTGGAATCATTCCAGAGCTAGCTGGAGTCAGGGTGTATGGGGAAACTATGGATGAGAATAAGGAATACACTTAAACCAGGAATTTGTGACAAAAGCACTTTTAGGCAGAAAAAAAAGACAGCCACGTTCCAGAATCAAGGCCTCCTGATAGAAACAAGGAAGTGACTGTGTTGCCTCAACTGGAGGGCACACCCAAAGAACTGACCCTAAAATATTACCAAAAATGTTTTTAAAAAAGAAAACAATGACAAAAAATATTATATTACTAATTGTGACTTTCACATTTCTGGAATCATTTTCTCATAATTGAAGAGCCAGTGAAATAGCTAAAGACTGCCCTAGAACTATACCGGGAACTCGGGTATGTGGAGATGCACTAGGAGGCACAAGAAGCTCTTCAGTGGATTTGGCACAAGGTTACTCACAGCCAGGGTTGAAACAAACACTGATTTTTTGTTTGTTTGTTTGTTTGTTTTTTGTTTTTGGAGAAAATGAAAATTTTGCTTTTTATTTTTAAGGAAAAAAAAAGTTATTGGGTTACTTTAATCCAAGCCCCCTGATTTCTATAAGAAGTGGCTTTTTACTCACTTCTGTGAGTAAAATCTTCTCAAGGACCTTGGTGGTACTTTGGTGGAAAAGTGTGAGAAGTACTGCCCAAGGGAGAAAGAGACCTTTTAAAATACTTTCTTTTGTAGCAATGCATCCATTTGCCCAGAAGTTATCACTGTTTGCTTAACCACAATACTGATTTTTATGTACAAAGATATTAAAGGTGTTCATCACAGTTCACATGTAAATAAGTAAAGACCTTGATTTTTCTAGTGCAAAAATTGAATGGTGTCTGTCTATACAGAATCTGCAGTAATTTTCCAGTATCTCATTTATAGTCACTCAACCTAAACAGAATTGTTTTTTATTGTTTGTTTCTTTTTAACTTGTTGCGAAGGAAGCCCTTTACACAACTATCAGATTAATGAAGGGGTGGACGTAAAAACAAAGTGACCAAAAAGCCATTTAAATAATGATGTCAGCGTGATTGTAAATTAGATAGCTTTAATGGACTTTGATAAGAATTAACAATTGTTATATGGTTTTAGTTAGAATAATCTTGATCGATTTTAAAGAGAAAATGAAACATGTTGACAGAATTTCAAGGACTGTTTTTTTTTTCCTCCCTTTATTATACTACAAGCTTGGCCACCTTATGATCTTTTATGTATGTTAAATAGCTACTAAAGTGTTTTAAATTGCTATGTGCTTCATTTCTAGATGTTTTATTTAAACACTGACTTGTGTTTTATTATTTTTTACTAAAGCCAAGAATTTATTATTTTTTACTAAAGCCAAGAATTTAGCATGTAAATAAAAAGTACTTGAGTAGAGCTAGGACTTAAATGTAGAAGTTTTCCATCAAAATAGCTTTTATTTCTTTATTAAAAGAGCATTGCAGATGTCTAATTCTGTGTCATTCAATATTTCTTATCTTTGTTTCTTTTAGGAAATAACATGGATATTTTTTTCTGTTTCAAAAAAATTCTTATTTTATAGAGACTTGCTAGTTGAGTGGATTGTTGCCACTATAGCATTGTCATTATAGATTCCTATTATTTACCTATGTATTGCCAATTGAGTTACCCATTGACATCAGACGACATTCATCCTGTGGGGACTCCAAAGCATAAAAGATGCTGTCCTTGTGCTTGGGAAGCTTTCAAATTAGTTATTATGGATACAGGGCATTTACAGTTTAAAAATAATAACTTTAGAGTGCAACAAAGTGATACATAAGTGACTCTATAAGCTCCTTAGGGACAGATACGTTCCTATAAGTCATAACATGTAGCACAGGGCTGGATGCATAGCTCAATAGATAATTACTGATTGAAGTTTCTATATCACTTTATAGATAATTAACAGTTTTACTTTTATGTATATAATTACTTTCAGTAGTTAATCTAATTCTTTATATAAACATATTTTATGCTGTACTTTTTCAGGCAGCTACAGCAGCAGAAACTTTTTGTTTTATATTGATAATTATTTAAGTCTAAGTCAGTTATAGTATTTATTAAGTCCTTGCTTAGGATTAAATAAGTGCATCTTAATAGATTTGATTAAGCTCCAGCCCTTTTAAAACATATGCATTCTACATTTGCTAAATGAATGCATCATTAGTATATTAATGAACATCTGTAGGCATCTCTGTGTAACTGAATCTTAGTTGATGATCTGTATCACCGTCGTGGATACTTACACATTCAAATCCCATTGAATGAATGAGGATACTCTATAAAATTCTGACCTCTACAGTTTTTGACACTGTTAACCATTCCTTCCTTGTAACTTCACCTTTCTGGTTTTTGTACTTAGACATTTTCTTTTTTATTTTTATGCTTTCCTTTGGCAGTCTAAATTGCTTACAGCTACAACCTCTCTCCTAGACACCAGTCCTGAATTTCTACTGTCTGTTAAGACATTTCTATCTGAGTATCCAACTGACAAGACAAACTCAACACATTCAAAAGGGAAAGCTGTGAGAGAATATATAACAGGCTTAAAATCAGAAGACCTAGGTTCAAACTTGAGCTGCATGATCTTGGAATCAGTCATTTAAGCTATCTAAACCTTATCTGTAAAATGAGAAAAATCACAATGTACCACTAAAGGTTACTAGTAGTATTAGACAAGGTAATGTGAAAATACTTAGTTCCTGATTTTTATGTTTTCGTATTTCTCTTCCTGCCCACAAAGCACTCCTTTCTTCTGATTCCCCTATTCCTGTCCACGGTACTGCCATCCCCTAAAAAATCCAGGCTTAAAAAACATTGAAGCTATTCTTAACTCCATTCTCCCCATCAATCTCCCCATCCACTCATGTGCCAAGACCCACAGGTTCCCCTTCATAATGTTTCTCACATTCATCCCCTCTGTCCATTGCGACCAAAATTACCTGCACACAGACCTTCATAATCTCCCACCTAGACTATTGCTACAGCACCTAGCACAGTAAACAATATTCATTAATCAATAAATATAAGTTCTTAAGTGGTCTCCCCACATGATCCCTACTGGATGCAGAGCACTCTATTAAAAACATACAAACAAAAAACCCTCTCATAGCTACCTGTAACCTTCCAAATTACATATAGACTTTTCACTCTGATATTCAGTGCCCTCCACTGTATGGTCTCCAAATTATACTCATTCCTTTTCTAAACCTCTTAACTGCTCTTGGAACATACCTGGTACTCTCCCACTCCACCGCTTCCTTCACCCAGAATGCCCTTTGCATCTCTCGCCTGTCAAAAACTTTATCTTCAAGGCTCACGTCAAGGCCATTCTTTTATGATGCATTTTCTTACCATCTCCATCAGATATAGTCATTTTTTTAATCCTTGTAGTTGTGTCTCTCCTTCCCACTGTTTTGCTTGTACTTACCCTATCACTTTCCCTCTCCATTGGTTTACAAATTCATTGAAGGTAGAGCCTGTATTGTATTCATCTTTGAGTCGTTTGTATTTTGTTTATTTGTTTAACACACAGATCCACTGAGCTTCTACTATGGACCACACCCCATACTAGGTGCTAGCACAAAAGTCAGATAAGATGTGGTTCCAGCCCTCATCAAGTCTGTTATCTGTTAGGGAAAGCTATGGTATCAAAACAGCAATAAGTTCTGGGAAAATTGTGGGTATAGAGAAGAGGAGCATTTAAAGCAGAATGGGGGTTTAGAGAAAGTTTTCTGGAAGTGGGGACACTTGAGGGAGATGCTGCAATCTGAGTTTCAAAGGACATGTAGAAGTTAACTATAAAAGAATTGGGGGAAGGTCTTGCCAGACATAGGAAACAGCATGTGCAAAGGTATGGAAAGAGTATAATACATTTGGGGAAATACCAGTAGTTCCACATGACAGGGGCCTAATCATTAAGAACCTTGTGGGCTGGGCAGTGATGAAGTTTGAATTTTGTCCTTAAAGAGACAATGTGGCAGGGTTAGATATTATTTTATGTAAATTCTCAGAAAATTATTTCAGGTTAAACTAAAAAGTGCATTATACTTCAGGCCAGTAACATGTTCCCCTGGATGTAGCACATTTTCAGCAGTGCTTGGAAAGTTATCATTCTCTGTGTGGTACTGATAATATCAAAAGTCATGGTATTTGTCTATCAGCATAGATCTAGTTCTCCCTCCTCTAGCAGTATTCCTGCACTCAGAGAATGATGTTTTTTTCATCCCTAGCATGGCCAGGGATTGAGGTTAAATCTCTATCATGAATTACTTTACTCCTATGATCCCAGATAGTACAAAGCCCATGTCCTCTCAGCACTAGAGTTCCGTATCTCAAGGGCTCCAGCAATTCCATGTAAGGAAGAGACTCACCTGATTCCCAGAGAAGAAAACTCTATGAAAAGATCACACTTCACAAATTTCCTGGTGCTCATTACTGGTTCCTGCATCCCTGGAGGACTGGACTAAAAGTTCGGCATTGTCCATTCATCACTTCCACCAATTCTTGAGCACTTTTGAGCCTTAACAAAATGTCCACTATATAACCGAAAGCTTATCTAAAATGCCAAAAACACTGGTTTCTATCAGGAGGCAGGGAGCATAATAATGAGAGTTTCAGTGGTTGTAAGATGTATTATTCAGGGAATACTACAACCATACAATCTCTTTCGGCCACCAAATAATCTCGTTCTAGGAGAGCAGTAGATTTCCCACCCCAGATGATCATGTGGGTCTTCAGCCAGACATATGAACTAGTAGCCATCTTGCTGGATTGCAGCTCTTGGTTTTTCTGTCTTCTCCAACAGATTATGAGCATTTCTGGGATTTGTTTTGTTTGGGCAGCTCATTTTTCAGCTCTAAGGAAGGAGTATTTGGGTAGTTTTTGGCTGTACAGATTCAGTCTTAGCTAGTAAGAAGGCAGATGCTGTAAATTGGGAGTCCGGATTATAGACTCAGGGGAGAGACCACCCATTATGAAGTTTACCTCTTTGATCTTAGTTCACACCTTGAGCTCAGGCCCTGGCTAATTTGCAGGCAAGAACCTTGATATGTCATTAAAGGAGAATTTATTCAATAAAAGCTCATTGACCTCCTTCTCAAATTGACCCATTTTTTAGTCTCATCTTAATGTAAATTTTGTGCTACTTTAGGAAAAAAAAACAGAATTATTGTGAGCATGGCCAGGTGAGGGCAGCAGAGAGCAAATGAACACCTTAGTATCTGTTCTGAGAGCTTTCCATAGCTGGCTCTTCCTCTTTCTTCAGTTCTCGGCTCAAATATTTTCTTTGAAAGGCCTTCTCTGAGACCCTATTTAAAGGTTCCCCTCATCCTATTCCTTGCCCCAAGTGTCTCTTTCTTCAAAGCACTTATCAGTATAGAAATTATTTTATAGATGTTTTTACTTAGTTATTTTCTATCTACCCCTTGGAATAAGTCTCCATGAGAGCAGGGACCCTGCCCCTTTTACTTCTGTAACATTAGTTTGGAAGTTATTGCAGTAGTCAAACTGAGAGATGATGATGATTTGGAATAGGGTGGTAACAGTGGCAATGATGAAACATATTCAGGATGTATTTTAGGTGTAGAGCCAAACAGACCTGCTGAAGAATTGGATATTTGTAAGGGAGAGAGAGAGACAAAGATTATTCCTGGGTTTTTAATTTAAGCTACCAATTAGATGATAGTGCATATACTGAGTTAGTGGACACTCAGGAAATACAGGATTGAGTTAAGTTTGAGAGGTCTAATATGTATGTGAGTGGACATCAAGTAGACAACTGGATATCCAAGTCTGGTTATACACAGCTAAGTTGGGTAGAGATAAAGGCTGGAAATAAAATGTTGGACTTTAGCATCCTGTATATAAAGCCAAGGGACCAGATGAAATCATCTAGGCAAAGTGTTCATAGAAACAAGAGGAAGGCCAGAGAATGATCCCTGGGCACTGCAACATTTAGAAGTCTGTCCAAGAAAAAAGAACCAACAAAGAAAACCGTGAAGGAGCAGAAAATAGGAGAGCCAGGAGCGTATGATTTCACTGAAGCCAAGAAAAGTGTGTTCAAGAAGGGAGGATTGCTCAACCAATGTATCTTTTAGTCAAAACAAATATTTAATAAGTAATAAAAGAGCAATTATTTTTATGGTTCAAAGTTTAGCATCTCTTTTACCTATTGAATGAATGTGCCCAATTTGAACCCAAATATATCTACTATGTGATTGTGTATTTTTAGCAAAAACCACAAAATATGGACTTTAACTTTTATTAAAAGTTAATTTTGTGTTCTTCAACATGTTAAGGAAATTTTTTGTTCTTTTCTTTTTATTCTCTTTCCCCAAATAGGTTTAATTCCTGCTATGAATTAATTCTATCCCGTTTTTGTACATGGGACTTCAAAACATATGGTATTACGGGAGTGAAAGTAAAACGTGTCATTAAAGTTAATAACCGTATTCTGAGATTAAAATTTGAGGAGAAATTCCAAAAGTTTTTGGAAAATGAAGATATTCATGATTCAGAGTAAGAAGTTAAATTCTATAAGGAACATTTTTATAAAGGTTTGATTTTATTTTGTAAAAGTCTTTCTGTTTTATAAATACCCCGTGTTAGTAAATGTTTCCTTTTCCATGCATCTCCCTTGGCTAGGATGACCTCATAATCTATTGACATTGGTCCTCTTTTTGAGAATGAAGGAGGGTGGAGGTATTAATAATGACACCAGAATATCCGAACTAAATGGAAAATATCATGGGCGGGACCTATGGTCGCCTTATCTATGGCTAAAATTTTATTAAATCAATTCTCAAACTTTCTCTGTTTCAATTAATCATAAGGAGCTATCGAAAGATGCTGGAATGTCTTTTTTATGTTTTTGATCCCGAAGTTACAGTGAAGAAAAAACATCTGCTACAAATACTTGAAAAAGGATTCAAAGAGAGCGAAACAAGCAAGGTACCATTAAATGTCATTTACAATAATGCTTTCTTCCTAACAATTAAAGCTCTGCCACTGGTTAAGCATGATTCTCATTCCTTTTATCCATTTTCATAGCAAACTTGTGTTTCATAAAAAAACTTAATGTTATCATATAAAGTATCATATAAAGAGAATCTTTCCTCTTTGGGTTGTACTAGAGTAAGTCCATTACTTTACTGTCTTAATCTTTTTTTTTTATTTAAACATTTTTTATTGTGAAATATATCGTATGTACAGAAAAGGGATAACTTTCAAAGTACCATTCAATAGGCGGTTAAAGAGCAAATTTCAAAGTATAGTATGGGTTACAATTCTACAATTTCAATTATTTTCTTCCAGAGAGTAAAAAAAATCCATATAATGATTCAGTAGTCATAATCCTTTGTTAAATCCTATCTTTTCTGTTGCTACTCCTCCATCTTACTTAATCATTGTCTCAATCTTCAGGGATATCTGGGCAGTGACAACTGTAACTTGTTCACATTGAAAAGGGGTGTTGACATTATGGGGGGATTGCACCTGGTTGATATTCTTGAATAGACTGGCGCTTCTGGGTTTTGGGACTTATCTGGCATAGGAACGACGTGTTTGTTTAAAGTTTATCGAAAATAAACTTAGTGAGTGAAGCTTTTATAGCATCTCAGATAGGGACCTGGGTATTCTTTAGGATTTTTGGGAATATTGTTGGTTTGGGCTTGGTTTACTATGGCCATTTGCAATATCTCTCGGCTTCTTTTTACTTTGTGTCCCTTTTGTTGATGATCTTGAAATTTGCTTCTTTAATCTGTTACAAATATAAGTCTTTAATCTGTTATAAACTCTTTAGATGGAATCTTCTCCATTTTGAGAAAAATCCATTCACTTAACTTTGCTGTGCTTTCCAACTATCATCCTGTTTTTCTTTTATGTTTTACTGCCACCATTTCTTGATTCTCAGCTTCATTATCCCACCTTGCTCCTGATATTGCTTTATTCCTTATCACTCCAGAGTTCCAAAATATCCCACCGATCTTTCTTGGTCCCCTACTGTCTTGATGAGGCAGGTGGTATAGAGCAGGGCTTCCAGGAACTTTTTACATTAAGACACACATAAAATGATAATATTCCTGAATTTGAATCCTCTCTACTACTCACCAGCTATGTAGATTCACCTCTTTACACCTATTTCTTCCTATTTGTAAGATAAAAATAATGATAGTATCTACTTCACAGATATGTTATTAGGATTTAGCGAGATAATGCCTGAAAATCTTCTTAGACCAATGCCTGACACATAGAAAGTTTTTGATAAATTTTACCATAATTGTCAGAAATATTTGATAATATTAACTGTTTCCTTTTTGAAACCCTCCGTTGGCTTCTATGATATTATGTTCTTGTTTTTCTCCTCTTTTCCTGATTGCCCTGTTTTCATCTCCTTGTTGTTCCACATCTTATTCTCTAAACCTGAGAATACCACAAGGTTAAAGTTCACTTATGTGCCCTTATTTTCTATGTACTATACTCTCATTGTTAGTATCCTGGTAATGTGGGAACGTAGTTGACTAGAAAATCCACTATGTGGCATGTAGAAGGTAAGATGAGCTAGAATTCTGTGCTGTGGTGTGCTCCCAATGAGCAAAGATAAATATCTACATTCTGCATTGCCTAAGAGATGGGCTCTGATTAAAAAGACAAGTTATAGAGACAGTTTAACAAGGTTTGGCATAGATTAGCAGTGTCTTTGTAAAGCAGAGGGCTGGCTAGAGTGAAGAAGACACTTTGTGTCTGGAAACACATACTGAGTCTATCTCTAGGCTGAAGGGGCAGGAACTCCTGCTGTCATTTCAGGATTGGATTCTTTAGTAAATCTGCTCCTGTGGCTCAAGTTCATGCTCTGTCAAATATTCTCTTTTGATACCCATGGACTTAGACAAGAGTCATGAGGAATATCATTCCTTCCTTTTTACGCTTCTCCAAAATCATGTTCTCAGCCAGTCCAACTGCTGATCTCTGCTCTGACACCCACAGCTGCCATTGTTGCCTGTTAAACTGTCTTATCTTCTTATACAATATATCTAAAACCAGGTTTAGTCCTTTGCATATAAGCCACTCCCTCCCAGTCTTCTTTCCTTATTTCTACTAACAGTGCTGGCATTCCCTCCAATGACCAGGCTCAAATTAGAAAAATGTTTGACTCCTCCCTTTTCCATTATCCCACACATCTAATCGTTTTCCTTTTCCAGTGAGTCTTTTTTTACTATCTCACTTACTTTCTTCCTTTCCCTCCCTATTCCCATTGCCTGCCACTACTTTAAGCCCTTCGAATATTCATTCTTATCTTTTCTAGTTGTTTCCTAATGAGCAACTGTGCCCTTGGTTATGCTCTCAGTTCCTTCCATCTTTTGCCTAATACCTAATCTTTTAAGAAAGGTTAAAACACATCTTTAATTGGGCACATTGCATTGTGCCCATGATGAAAAACCTTTAGTATCTCCTCATTACTTACAGTGATG
Source organism: Choloepus didactylus (assembly GCF_015220235.1). Taxonomy (NCBI): domain Eukaryota; kingdom Metazoa; phylum Chordata; class Mammalia; order Pilosa; family Megalonychidae; genus Choloepus; species Choloepus didactylus. The sequence goes on along the minus strand of NC_051310.1, from coordinate 51,911,086 downwards.
GAGTCCAAATTCCTCTTCCTGGCATTTAAGGCCCCTCACAACTTTCACAATCTAGCATCAACCTAATTCCCTGTTACTGATAGCTGGATAAGTAGAAAGTACTCAATATAATTCTTTAGCTGGAAAATGCTTAGTATAGTCTTCAATAGCCAATAGAGAAAAAAAAAAACTGTTTAAGATCACTTCACTCAAGCAGCCTTGAGTTATTCTAAGCATAAAAAAGCTCTTGTTAAAATAACTTGCTGTTTCTCCAATCACAACAACAACAACAAAAAAATTTATTCTCTGTTCCCAGAAACTTTCCCAGCATTGCCTGTAGTAACATGCAAGGGAGGCAACCATATGGTCTCATAAACAGTACCTTCTTAAAAAACAAGCCTGAATGAGGGGAGGACTTCAATATAACAAGAGATTCTGACCAAATAGTTTTCTCTCCTCTATTTTTTTTTCCTCTTCTGCTTTCTTCTGGATTCTGGCCATTTCTTTGTCCATTTTGGGTTATAAAAGCCCAAACAACTCTTCTCACTCTGAACTGGTCTTGGAAAGTTTTTTTTTCCTCCAGTTCCTTGTTGATGCATCTTCAATAAACTCACCTTCTCACCAAAGCAAAGAGACTTGTGTCTCTGTTTGATGCAGGGTCAGGCAGGCCTGACTATTTAGGACCGTGTTTTCTGGTGGTAACAATTCGGCAACCCAGATGGGACCACCGCTGCCTTTCGTGCAGCCCTGATCCATGCCTCATTGGCTGCGGGGCTCCTCTGGGCCCTGTGGCTCTGTGCCTAGTAGCTGCCCAGGAATTTTTCCTGGAGGACCAGGCCCTGAGGGTCAGGTGGAGAATACCTGCCTCGGACAGACACCAGGTGCATCTAGGTGAAGGTGACCTTGCATTCGAGACTTTCCTTGTGCTGGGTAAGTGTGTGATCTTTTGTTTGTTGTGTTCACTTTGCTTCCTTTTGTTTCAATTAGCCTATTGCGTGAAAAAGCTAATTGAGTTGACCCAGGGGTCACGCATGCAGACTCAGTGGGTTTGAGCCCCACTGTCCGTGACCCTGGATATGTGGTTCTCCTTTTGAATTTTGTGCAGTTTGCACAGTTTGCATTTGTGTGGGGAACCAGTTGTATTTGAGGAGCTCCTACTTTGGTGTTCTGTCTTAGTGATTTCTGTTGGTGTTACCCAGCCATGGGAAAATCTCAAAGTGTGCCAGCTATCTCTCCCTTGGGAATCATTCTTAATAACTGGTCTAAATTTGAAGAGTGTTATTTAAAAAAAAAAACTGTTAGTACATATTGCAACTCTGTGTGGCCAAAATATAAATTAAATAAAGGGGCAGAGTGGCCAGAAGATGGGATTCTGACCTTCAGGTAATTATCCAATTAAAAATGTATTACAAGAACAAAAGATTATGAAATTTAGTAAAAGTAACAAATGAGTTGCAGCTGTAGTCAGCTGGCCATTATGTGCAGTATGGCTAGCTATAAAATTTAGCAAAAGTAACAAATGAGCTGCAGCTGCAGTCAGCTGGCCATTATGTGCGATATGGCTAGACTGTCTCAAGAAAGAGAAATCCGCAAGTTAAAGGTAAAGTTACAGTTAAAAAAATATATGCGGACTTCTACCTCTGCTTTAGTATTGGGCCTTCCAGAGCAATTAAATAAGAGAAATAATGATATAAGAAGTGTTGGCCTGTCAGTTTTTAGAATTAAAAAGTCAGGAAAGGAGCCAGCCAAAGAGATCCTTCCAAAAAACCTAAAATCACTGGAAAAACATCAAAAGGTAACTGATACAATTTAAAAATTGGTAAAAGTGCAAACTGTCAAACCAATGTTTCAGGGTAATATCTCTACTAAGGAGTCTGATAATGAGAACGCTAACTCCTTTTCTCTATAGGGATCAAACAGCAAGCAGCCTTGCTGCTCTCATATACCACCTGCTGCTTTCTGTTCTGATGGTGAAAAACCAGTTTTTCCTTCTGATATAGAAGCATATTTAACAGAATTTTACCCCAAAATACTTAAGTACAATTTCCAAATGATAGAAAGTGAAAAGCCTTACTATGATGACTGAGACACATGTGCTATCTTAAAAGTTTGTACTATGGGAGAAGCTAAACAGTTAAAAGTCCTTCTCAACCTTCTCAGATATAGAAAACATTAAAAAAAAAAAACAAACAGAATAGGGCTGAAGCTTTTACTTCAACCATAAATAAATCATAAGTAATGTAACAAAGCTGAATTCAGTTTTGATCAAATGTATACATATCAACATGATGCCATGGTTAAACTAATCATAAAATGAAATAAGTTAAATACAAGTAATAGTAATTTCTAAAGTTTAGTTTTTTTTTTTAATCATCATTTTATTGAAATATATTCACATACCACGCAGTCATACAAAACAAATTGTACTTTCGATTATTTACAGTACCATTACATAGTTGTACATTCATCACCTAAATAAATCCCTGACACCTTCATTAGCACACACACAAAAATAACAAGAATAATAATTAGAGTGAAAAAGAGCAATTGAAGTAAAAAAGAACACTGGGTACCTTTGTCTGTTTGTTTCCTTCCCCTACTTTTCTACACATCCATTCATAAACTAGACAAAGTGGAGTTTGGTCCTTATGGCTTTCCCAATCCCATTGTCACCCCACATAAGCTACATTTTTATACAACTGTCTTCGAGATTCATGGGTTCTGGGTTGTAGTTTGATAGTTCCAGGTATCCACCACCAGCTACCCCAATTCTTTAGAACCTAAAAAGGGTTGTCTAAAGTGTGCGTAAGAGTGCCCACCAGAGTGATCTCTCGGCTCGTTTTGGAATCTCTCTGCCACTGAAGCTTATTTCATTTCCTTTCACATCCCCCTTTTGGTCAAGAAGATGTTCTCCGTCCCACGATGCCGGGTCTACATTCCTCCCCGGGAGTCATATTCCACGTTGCCAGGGAGATTCACTCCCCTGGGTGTCTGATCCCACGTAGGGGGGAGGGCAGTGATTTCACCTTTCAAGTTGGCTTAGCCAGAGAGAGAGGGCCACATCTGAGCAACAAAGAGGCATTCAGGAGGAGACTCTTAGGCACAAATATAGGGAGGCCTAGCCTCTCCTTTGCAGCAACCGTCTTCCCAAGGGTAAAACTTATGGTAGAGGGCTCAACCCATCAAACCACCAGTCCCCTATGTCTGTGGTCATGTTAGCAACCATGGAGGTGGGGTAGGCGAATACCCCTGCATTCTCCACAGGCTCCTCAAGGAGGCACTACATCTTTTTTTTTTTTCCTTGTTTTTCTTTTTTTTTTTTTTTTTAACTTTCCCTTCTTTTTTAAATCAACTGTATGAAAAAAAAAGTTAAAAAGAAAACAAACATACAATAAAAGAACATTTCAAAGAGACCATAACAAGGGAGTAAGAAAAAGACAACTAACCTAAGATAACTGCTTAACTTCCAACATGTTCCTACTTTACCCCAGGAAAGTTACATAATATAGCAACATTTCTGTGAACTTGTTCCTACTATATCCATCAGAAATTAACAGACCCTAGTCATTCCTGGGCATCCCCAGAACGTTAAATAGCTTATCTGTTCTTCTTGGATTATTGTTCCCCCTTAATTGCTCTCTATTGCTAGTTCCCCTACATTCTACATTATAAACCATTTGTTTTACATTTTTCAAAGTTCACATTAGTGGTAGCATATAATATTTCTCTTTTTGTGCCTGGCTTATTTCGCTCAGCATTATGTCTTCAAGGTTCATCCATGTTGTCATATGTTTCACCAGATCGTTCCTTCTTACTGCCGCGTAGTATTCCATCGTGTGTATATACCACATTTTATTTATCCACTCATCTGTTGAAGGACATTTGGGTTGTTTCCATCTCTTGGCAATTGTGAATAATGCTGCTATGAACATTGGCGTGCAGATATCTGTTCGTGTCACTGCTTTCCGATCTTCCGGGTATATACCGAGAAGTGCAATCGCTGGAACGAATGGTAACTCTATATCTAGTTTTCTAAGGAACTGCCAGACTGACTTCCAGAGTGGCTGAACCATTATACAGTCCCACCAACAATGAATAAGAGTTCCAATTTCTCCACATCCCCTCCAGCATTTGTAGTTTCCTGTTTGTTTAATGGCAGCCATTCTAACCGGTGTTAGATGGTATCTCATTGTGGTCTTAATTTGCATCTCTCTAATAGCTAGTGAAGCTGAACATTTTTTCATGTGTTTCTTGGCCATTTGTATTTCCTCTTCAGAGAACTGTCTTTTCATATCTTTTGCCCATTTTATAATTGGGCTGTCTGTACTATTGTCATTGAGTTGTAGGATTTCTTTGTATATGCAAGATATCAGTCTTTTGTCAGATACATGGTTTCTAAAAATTTTTTCCCATTGAGTTGGCTGCCTCTTTACCTTTTTGAGAAATTCCTTTGAGGTGCAGAAACTTCTAAGCTTGAGGAGTTCCCATTTATCTATTTTCTCTTTTGTTGCTTGTGCTTTGGGTGTAAAGTCTAGGAAGTGGCCGCCTAATACAAGGTCTTGAAGATGTTTTCCTACATTATCTTCTAGGAGTTTTATGGTACTTTCTTTTATATTGAGATCTTTGGTCCATTTTGAGTTAATTTTTGTGTAGGGGGTGAGGTAGGGGTCCTCTTTCATTCTTTTGGATATGGATATCCAACTCTCCCAGCCCCATTTGTTGAAAAGACCATTATGGCTCAGTTCAGTGACTTTGGGGGCCTTATCAAAGATCAGTCGGCCATAGATCTGAGGGTCTATCTCTGAATTCTCAATTCGATTCCATTGATCTATATGTCTATCTTTGTGCCAGTACCATGCTGTTTTGGCAACTGTGGCTTTATAATAAGCTTCAAAGTCAGGGAGTGTAAGTCCTCCCACTTCATTTTTCTTTTTTAGAGTGTCTTTAGCAATTCGAGGCATCTTCCCTTTCCAAATAAATTTGATAACTAGCTTTTCCAAGGCTGCAAAGTAGGTTGTTGGAATTTTGATTGGGATTGCATTGAATCTGTAGATGAGTTTGGGTAGAATTGACATCTTAATGACATTTAGCCTTCCTATCCATGAACATGGAATATTTTTCCATCTTTTAAGGTCCCCTTCTATTTCTTTTAGTAGAGTTATGTAGTTTTCTTTGTATAGGTCTTTTACATCTTTGGTTAAGTTTATTCCTAGGTACTTGATTTTTTTCGTTGCTATTGAAAATGGTATCTTTTTCTTGAGTGTCTCTTCAGTTTGTTCATTTCTAGCATATAGAAACATTACTGACTTATGTGCATTAATCTTGTATCCCGCTACTTTGCTAAATTTGTTTATTAGCTCTAGTAGGTGTATCGTCGATTTCTCAGGGTTTTCTAGATATAAGATCATATCATCTGCAAACAATGACAGTTTTACTTCTTCTTTTCCAATTTGGATGCCTTTTATTTCTTTGTCTTGCCGGATTGCCCTGGCTAGCACTTCCAGCACAATGTTGAATAACAGTGGTGACAGCGGGCATCCTTGTCTTGTTCCTGATCTTAGAGGGAAGGCTTTCAGTCTCTCACCATTGAGTACTATGCTGGCTGTGGGTTTTTCATATATGCTCTTTATCATGTTGAGGAAGTTTCCTTCAATTCCTACCTTTTGAAGTGTTTTTATCAAAAACGGATGTTGGATTTTGTCAAATGCTTTTTCAGCATCTATTGAGATGATCAATTGATTTTTCCCTTTTGACTTGTTAATGTGTTGTAATACATTGATTGATTTTCTTATGTTGAACCATCCTTGCATGCCTGGAATGAACCCCACTTGGTCATGGTGTATGAATTTTTTAATGTGTCTTTGGATTCGATTTGCAAGTATTTTGTTGAGGATTTTTGCATCTATATTCATTAGGGAGATTGGCCGGTAGTTTTCCTTTTTTGTAGCATCTTTGCCTGGTTTTGGTATTAGATTGATGTTAGCTTCATAAAATGAGTTAGGTAGTGTTCCATTTTCTTCAATGTTTGAGTAAGATTGGTGTCAGTTCTTTCTGGAAAGTTTGGTAGAATTCCCCTGTGAAGCCATCTGGCCCTGGGCATTTATTTGTGGGAAGATTTTTGATGACTGATTGGATCTCTTTGCTTGCGATGGGTTGGTTGAGGTCTTCTATTTCTTCTCTGGTCAGTCTAGGTTGTTCATATGTTTCCAGGAAATTGTCCATTTCCTCTACATTATCCAGTTTGTTGCCATACAGTTGTTCATAATATCCTCTTATAATTTTTTTAATTTCTTCAGGATCTGCAGTTATGTCACCTTTTTCATTCATTATTTTGTTTATATGGGTCTTCTCTCTTTTTGATTTTGTCAGTCTAGCTAGGGGCTTGTCAATCTTGTTGATCTTCTCAAAGAACCAACTTTTGGTGATATTTATCCTCTCTATTGTTTTTTTGTTCTCTATGTCATTTATTTCTGCTTTAATCCTTGTTATTTCTTTTCTTGTACTTGTTTTAGGATTGATTTGCTGTTCATTTTCTAGCTTCTTCAGTTGATCCATTAGTTCTTTGATTTTGGCTCTTTCTTCCTTTTTAATATATGCGTTTAGTGCTATAAATTTCCCCCTTAGCACAGCTTTTGCTGCATCCCAGAGGTTTTGGTATGTTGTGTTCTCATTTTCATTCGTCTCTATATATTTAGCAATTTCTCTTGCTATTTCTTCTTTAACCCACTGATTGTTTAGGAGTGTGTTGTTTAACCTCCAGGTATTTGTGAATTTTCTAAGTCTCTGATGGTTATTGACTTCTAATTGTATTCCATTGTGGTCAGAGAATGTGCTTTGAATAATTTCAATCTTTTTAAATTTATTGAGGCTTGTTTTATGTCCCAGCATATGATCTATTCTGGAGAAAGTTCCATGAGCACTAGAAAAGTATGTGTATCCTGGTGATTTGGGATGTAATGTCCTGTATATGTCTGTTAAATCTAATTCATTTATCAGATTGTTTACGTTTTCAGTTTCCTTATTGGTCTTCTGTCTGGTTGATCTATCTATAGGAGAGAGTGATGTGTTGAAGTCTCCCACAATTATTGTGGAAACATCAATTGCTTCCTTTAGTTTTGCCAGTGTTTCTCTCATGTATTTTGTGGCACCTTGATTGGGTGCATAGACATTTACGATTGTTATTTCTTCTTGCTGAATTGCCCCTTTTATTAGTATGTAGTGGCCTTCTTTGTCTCTCAAAACATCCCTGCATTTGAAGTCTATTTTATCTGAGATTAATATTGCTACACCTGCTTTCTTTTGGCTGTAGCTTGCATGAAATATTTTTTTCCATCCTTTCACTTTCAATTTCTTTGTGTCCCTGTGTGTAAGATGAGTCTCTTGCATGCAACATATTGATGGTTCATTTTTTTTGATTCATTCTGCGAATCTATATCTTTTAATTGGGGAGTTTAATCCATTTACATTCAACGTTAAAACCGTGAAGGCATTTCTTGAATCGGCCATCTTATCCTTTGGTTTATGTTTGCCATATTTTTCCCTCTCTCTATTAATATCCTTTATTGTACCCATACCGAATCTCTTTAGTACTGAACCTTTCTCCAAGTCTCTCTGTCCTTTCTTTGTTTCTCTGTCTGTAGGGCTACCTTTAGTATCTCCAGTAGGGCAGGTCTCTTGTTAGCAAATTCTCTCAGCATTTGTTTGTCTGTGAAAAATTTAAGCTCTCCCTCAAATTTGAAGGAGAGCTTTGCTGGATAAAGTATTCTTGGCTGGAAATTTTTCTCACTCAGAATTTTAAATATATCGTGCCACTGCCTTCTTGCCTCCATGGTGGCTGCTGAGTAGTCACTACTTAGTCTTATGCTGTTTCCTTTGTACGTGGTGAATTGCTTTTCTCTTGCTGCTTTCAGAACTTGCTCCTTCTCTTCTGTGTTTGACAGTGTGATCAGAATATGTCTCGGAGTGGGTTTATTTGGATTTATTCTATTTGGAGTTCGCTGAGCATTTATGATTTGTGTATTTATGTTGTTTAGAAGATTTGGGAAGTTTTCCCCAACAATTTCTTTGAATACTCTTCCTAGACCTTTACCCTTTTCTTCCGCTTCTGGGACACCAATGAGTCTTATATTTGGACGTTTCATATTATCTATCATATCCCTGAGGTCCATTTCGATTTTTTCAATTTTTTTCCCCATTCTTTCTTTTATGCTTTCATTTTCCATTCTGTCATCTTCCAGGTCACTGATTCGTTGTTCAACTTCCTCTAGTCTTGTACTATGAGTGTCCAGAATCTTTTTAATTTGGTCAACAGTTTCTTTAATTTCCATAAGATCATCCATTTTTTTATTTAGTCTTGCAATGTCTTCTTTCTGCTCTTCTAGAGTCTTCTTGATCTCCTTTGTATCCCGTACTATGGTCTCATTGTTCATCTTTAGTTCTTTGAGTAGCTGCTCTAGGTTCTGTGTCTCTTCTGGTATTTTGATTTGGGTGCTTGGGCTTGGGTTATCCATATCGTCTGTTTTTTTCATATGCTTTATAATTTTCTGTTGTTTTTGGCCTCATGGCATTTGCTGAACTTGATAGGGTTCTTTTAGGGTTTGTAGACCTATTGGAGTCCTTATCTCTAATTTATCAGATCTACAGCTTCGTGGAGTACACTTTCTCTAACTAACCAGCAGGTGGCGTCCACGAGCCACCTGTTCTCCACAAGCCAGTTCTCCCCTGCTTAGCCTTTTTGGTGAGTGGGGGAGTGAGTCTTGTGGGGCCCAATTGGTGTACCAAGCTTGCGTGTGTAGTTGGTGTTGCCTGCCCTGTATATGGGGCGTGTTACTGGGCAGTCGGGGAGGGGGAGTGGCCCTAACAATCAAATCTCCCTGATGATCCTAGAGTTTTAAAGCTGCTGCAATAGTCTAATCCTTCAGTTCAGTCCTGCCACAGTTTGTCTCTGCCACTGACCCACAAGTCCTTGGTATTGGCGTATGGCTCCTGAGACTTGCAAGTGGGCCCCTCTTCCAGGCTGTGCACCCCGGGTCCTCTGTTGAGGGATGACTGTGCTATGTCACAGGTGAGTGCCGTCCCCCCAGGGCAGTTCTGGGCTGCTGGGCTGTGTAGGGAGGCTCCCAGTCTGCTCAGCTCAAATGGTGGCTGAATGGGGCTTTGTTAATTCACACTGCTCCACCTTCCCAACTCTGGGACAATCAGCTGAGGTTGCAGGGAAGGCTAATGTCCACACCCAGTTTTGTGGTGTGTGCCTGTTATTTGAAGCACTTCCGTCACACTGGGTTGTCTGGGGCAGCTCTGGGCTATGGGGCTGGCGATGGGCAGGAGTGTTTCCTGTCCACCAGGATGGTGGCTGTGAGCGGACACCCCCCTTTTCTTGGGAAGTTGTGGTGTTTAGTGAATTTTCTCAGCCACTGGATTATTGCCTTTTGTCTCAGAGCTCTCTTAGTTCTGCTCTTGACTTGACGTGCCCAAATTGCAATTCTTTGACGCTTTCTGTATTGGGCTTCTTAGAGTAATCATTTTAGAAAAAGGAAAAAGGATTAAAAAAAAAAAAAAAAAAAGGGCCCTCCTCAGAGATCTAATGGGTTATTGAAATGCTAATAGACAAAGCAACCAGGGCCATTAAGGAAAGGTCCACAGGGCAGAGAGATCAGCTTTTCTTCGGGATTTGCATATGCGCCTCAAGGCCTGAGCTCCGCCCTTCCCCTTTCTGTGTTCACCAGAACTCCAAAAATCCTCTGCTTTTATTTTGGAGTTTTTCGTGTTATTTTTTTTTTTCTATGCCTGTCTCCTCTCTGCTGGGCTGGCAGCTCTCAGATTCTCTGGTGTCTGGTCTCAATCTATCTATGGTTGGAGTATGGATCAGTAGAATGAGTTTCCGAGAAGGGCTACCACTGCAGTTCTCCCTTCTCCTTCCCGGAGCTGGCAGCCCCTCCTCCCACGGGACTGAGCCTGGCAGGGAGGGGCGCGGGTCCCCTGGCCGCAAAAACTTACAGATTTCGCTGATCTCAGCAGTTCGACATTTTCATAAGTGTTGTATGAAGTATGCCCAAAGACAGATTGCTCTGTGGTGTCCAGTCCACGCAGTTCCTGGCTTTTTACCTACTTTCCTGGAGGAGTAACTAAAACTTACAGCTCACCAGTCTGCCATGTTTCCCCACCTCCTCTCTAAAGTTTAGTTTTTATACAAGTAAAAAGTGTGTTATATTGCTCTTATAGAAATCATAGCTTAATTAGTAGAAATATTTTCTGTAAAGTTTTGCAAACATTCAAGGTTAAGTTTGAATCCGATAATACTGTAAATACCGTCCTTTATTTTTGCTCACCCATGGTTCACCACCTGTAGTTCATCATCCATGGTTCAAACATATAGAATATGACCTAATTAAATGTACCCTAAATCAAGGCTCTATAAATACTCTATAACTTAAACAGAAGGGGTCTTCTGAGCTCATATCCAACTACATCTGGGAGGGACAGAAGTCCCCAGGCTTGGTAATGTGTCAATTTATTTTTGCATTATAAACGTGTTCCTTTTACCTTAAGTGCTCCTTCAGTAGTATGTGTTGAATTGGAAATCTTGTCTTGAGTGCTCTTTGCTTTTAAACTATTGTCTGTCCCTATACTCTTATTTGAGTGGGAGATTACTCAAAGCCTAAACCAGCTGAACCAGGTTAAGACTCAGGTATTTTCTAGAAGAAACTATAGGTTTGAGATGTAAAGAAACATACTGTAACCACTAGCACAAAGTCCCTTTAACAGCCCTGTTTGGCCAGTAAATAAAACAGTGGTTATAAGAGAATACGCTTAAAAAAGGTGGGGAAACAAGCTGTCATTTCATTTCTTCACCATTGATTGATCATTAGAAAAAGTTAATGACACTACCCTCTTGTATGAGAGTCTATAAACATTATATCTATCCCCATTTGGATTTAATCTGTTGTTCAAACAACTATGTTCTATGTATATTCATTTTATATTAGATGAAACATTGTGAATGTATAAAGGTATTATTTGTTTTCTAAGTTATCCATGCCTCCAATAGATATATCCATCAATTACTTGGTAATCACTGTGGTAAACCTAGCGTATATGTAAAAACTTAGTATCTTTACTTCAATTTGTCATCAAAACTCAAATGTTTAACAGTATTACATTGGCACACTACATTTTAAAAATAATAATAAAGAACTTTGCCAAGTAACTAATTAAATTGGGAAAACTTCTCCTCCTAGAGACCAAAAAGCAAATACTTTAGCCCATATCCTCCTAATATGCCCTACATCTGCTGAGATGGCTGCCTTGTGATGCATAAAAATGTGAGCATAGAGGAGCAGCCATGGGATGGCAAATAGCAAAAACATTATAAATCCCTCTCAAATACTCAGATTTAATAACTGTTACACAAGAATGTGAGGCTTATTCCCAGCTTCACCTTCATTCAGTACCCCACAGTATTAGACATATACATAAAACCAATATGCCTATAAAGAATTTAATGAAACTGAGAAGATAAAATACTTTCATGAATTTCAAAATTCATGCAAAATTAAATCATTGTGTTTTTTTGGTGGGAAATCCTTGTGAAAATATTGTTTATCACTGTTTCAAAATGCATTGACTAAAGTTTTTTAACTATTTAGCATTATTCTAACAAGTTAGAGTTTAATGGTAATTGTATGTTGTAAGATGTTTGCTTAAAATAAAATTTCCAAAATCATTTTGGTAACTTTTAATATAAAATTTAAAAATGTGTTTTTATTAAAAGGAAAAAAAAGTAATTTTATCCAGAAAATATTTGATGGGTCTATCTTTAAAAATTTTTTAAACCCTAGTCAAACAAAAGTTTAGTTTTCTGTGTTGAAGCGTAAAAAAAATAAATTAATAAATTTCCTTGGAAGCTGTTTTTAGTAAGAGGTTATTAAAAATATTTTCTGAATAATCAGTATAAAAGGCAGAAAATCTATTTCATCAAAATAACTTCTTGTACTTTATGTTAACTTTATCATGTCCTTGGTTGTTTAAGAATATTGTCTTCTAACCTTTAAAAGAGTTGTCTTTTAACTTTTAACTACTTCACTTTTAGTTAAACAAGAAACCAAATAGTGTTTCAAACCTGACAACTTTTAACATTTTGCTTTCTCAAGGTCAAGCCTAAAAAATATCTTTTTATTCCCAACAGTTGGAAAGAATTTGTTCTTTCACCTTGAAAAAAAATGAAGTCCTAAAATTGGCTAGGTTCATTAGATATGTTATAAGTTGCATGAGAAATATTTAGACAATGTTATAAAAATTAAAAATTTCTAGCCTTTTGGTTACTGATCTGCATAATATTAAACTACAATATAGTACTGCTAGTTGTGGTTTTAGTTATTTTTTAACATGTTAAATGTCACAAAACAACCAAATTTCCTTGTCAGTTACATTGCTTAAGTCGGATGCTTCTCTGAAAGTGCTTACATGTTTAAACTAGGCTCCTAGTACTGTGCATGGTGTCTCCTCATCTGAGTTATTGGCTAGACCTGTTTCTGTGGTCCCTAGAACTATAAAGGTATCAACTACATCACATGGACATGCTGTTACTGAAAACACCTTTTACTATGGACACTTTTGGCTCTGCCTGCCAGATAAAACTTGGTTGCTTTGGCTCTCCAATAGACACTGCCTCCAGACTGGCTGTGTTACACGATGCCAGAGGGCACTGTGAAACCATCCAATGGAACCCTGGAGTCCACCGTCTGTTTTATAGAGGACCAATGATGCTGCACTACAACATGTACAAAGAACCTACCTCGTGGAGCTATTATTGCCAAAATGAGGTGGTTGAAACTGAAAAACATAATGAACACTAAGGCCTGCTCCTATGGGGGAACAGCATGTATAGTATATAAGCTTAACACCTAATGCAGCTCAGAAAAAAAACTTGTGCATTTATTAGCATTAAGTGCTGCACGTGTATACCAAATGAATATAACAATATCTTCAATATTAAATGGTATGCAGGATGATATTGATCATGTTAAAGATTATAGTAAATTGCACTAATTTTCTGAGAGGTTAATTGATTTGTTATAAAATAGAAAATAGCCCTTATTAGCATGGTTTTTATTCTGCTTGCCATATGTTTGTCTTATTGTTGCCTGTATTGTATCTGTGGGTTTATGTCCAGAGCATCTTCCAGATTAATATAAGACCATCTTAACCCTTGCTCAGCAGGAAGCAGTTACAAGAAGGGAGACCTCTGCCCACTTTCCCTTTTATAAGAAATGCTCACAAGATACCGTTTCTTAAGAATAAGAAAATGTCTCATTAAAAAGAGGGGATTTTGAAGATGGCGGCATAGAGACGAGTGGAAGCTAAGTAGTCCCCCTGGAACAACTAAAAAAAACAAGAAACAACTAGTAAATAATCCAGAATAACTGCAGGGGGACAGACGTGACTGTCCACTTGTCATACACCAACCTGAATTGGGAGGAATGTCCGAGATCACAGCATAAAATCTGTAAGTAAGAACTGCACATCCAAATTAGGGGACCCCTCCCCCACAGCCTGAGCTATAAAGCCTCCTGGTGCCAGAGAGAAGCTTTCTCCCAGTGAGCGAATATAGCTCAGCTGAGCTCCAGCTGAGGTTTTAATTAGCAAGTTGGAACTGCTCACTATGAGGTGTGAATCCCCAACAAGTAGACAGAGGCTTTGGGTGACAACTGACCTTGGAGAGCCGCAGGGTCACCTTGGACTAGCTCTGTTCCTTTTTCGACTCAGTGGAGAAAGCCTCAGCCATTTTCAGTTCCCAGTTCTGTGACCCAGACGGGTGTAGCACAGGCAGAGAGAGACGAGACCACTGAAATGCTAATGACCTCCCCCTAGGGCATCTGTCTTCTCTAATAGGAAAGGGGTGGGGCCCAGCTCTACTACCTCCCTTTCATTCAGAACTTACACCAGTCAAGAATTATAGGCTAATCTTTGCATCAGGCAGAGAGCACCCCTGCATGGCCCAGTGGCCCGGGGCTTCCCTTGAGGGATGACGTGCACTAGGGACGTAGCACAGCCTTCCCTCAGCAGAGGTCCTGGAAGATCACAGCTGAGAAGGGGGACCCACTCAGAAAACCCAGGGACACTACATCAGTGCCGGCGGTTTGTGGGTCAGTGACAGAGAATATCTGGGGCAAAACTGAAATGAAGGCTTAGACTCTTGCAACAGCCTTGAATCTCCGGGAACACCTGGGAGGTTTGAATATTAAAGCAGTCCTGCCTCCCTGACCACCCAGATACACGCACCACGTTCAGGGTGGACAGCTCCAACAACAAACCCAAACTGAGTTCACCAACTGAACCCCACAAAAATCATTTCCCCACACACCACAGAGACAGAGTTGGGGACAACTGACTTGAGGGGTATAGGTGACTCACAGACGCCATCTGCTGGTTAGTTGGAGAAAGTGTACGGCACCAACTTGTATTTCTGAAAAATTAGATTGGTATTTTTTTTTTTTACAACTTGAAAGAACCCTATCAAGCAAAGCAAATGCCAAGAGGCCAAAAACAACAGAAAATCTTAATGCGTATGATAAAACCAGACGATATGGAGAACCAATCCCAAACACCCAAATGAAAATATCAGAAGAGACATAGTACTTGGCACAATTAATCAATCAATCACAATTGAGGAATGAAAACATGGCACAGGATATAAAAGACATGAAGAAGACCATGGAACAGGATAAACGGGACATAAAGAAGACCCTGGAAGAGCATAAAGAAGAAATTGCAAGATTAAATTAAAAAATAGATCTTATGGAAATAAAAGAAAGTGTTGGCCAAATTAAAAAGACTCTGGATACTCATAATACAAGATTAGAGGAAGCTGAACAACGACCCAGTGTTCTAGAGGTCCACAGAACAGAAAATGAAAGAAGAAAAAAAAGAATGGAGAAAAAAATCGAAAAAATTGAAAAAGATCTCAGGGATACGATAGAAAAAATAAAACATCCAAATTTAAGACTCATTGGAGTCCCAGAAGGGGAAGAGAAGGGTAAAGGTCTAGAAAGAGTATTCAAAGAAATTGTTGGGGAAAACTTCCCAAACCTTCTACACAATATAAATACACAAAGCATAAATGCCCAGCGAACTCCAAATAGAATAAATCCAAATAAACCCACTCCAAGACATTTTCTGATCAGACTCTCAAATACTGAAGAGAAGGAGCAAGTTCTGAAAGCAGCAAGAGAAAAGCAATTCACCACATACAAAGGAAACAACATAAGACTAAATAGTGACTACTCAGCGGCCACCATGGAGGCAAGACGGCAGTGGCATGACATATTTAAAACTCTGAGGGAGAAAAATTTCAAACCAAGAATATTTTATCCTGCAAAACTCTCCCTTAAATTTGAGGGAGAGCTTAAATTTTTTACAGACAAACAAATGCTGAGAGAGTTTGCCAATAAAAGACCTGCCCTACTTCAGATACTAAAGGGAGCCCCACCAACAGAGACACAAAGAAAGGAGAAAGAGATATAGAGAATTTTAACAGACATATATAGAACCTTACATCCCAAATCACCAGGACACTCATTTTTCTCTAGTGATCATGGATCTTTCTCCAGAATGGACCATATGCTGGGACATAAAACAAGCCTCAATAAATTTAAAAACAAAACAAAACAAAACAAAAAACAATTGAACATATTCAAAGCACAATCTCTGACCACAATGGAATACAAATAGAAGTCAATAATTTTTGAATTGTAACTCCACTATTTACTTCCTACATGATATAAAATACACAAACTCTAATGACAAATCAGTGGTTTTGAACTCAATGTAAAATATGTAATGTTTGAAAGAACTATATAAAGGTGGGAGAATGGAGGAGTATAGGTACATAGTTTATGTGTCCCATTGAAATTAAGTTGGTATCAAAGAAAAACAAGATTGTTATGGATTTAAGAGTTTAATTTTAAGCCCCACAGTAAACACAAAGAAATTATCAGAGGATATGACCATAGAGATGAAAAGTAGGGTATGGATTAAGAGAAATGGGGGAAGGGGCAATGGGGAGTTAAGAAATGAGTGTAAGGTTGCTGTTTGAGGTGAAGGGAAATTTCTAGTAATGGATGGTGGGAAGGTGATAGCATTGCAACATTCTAAATGTGATTAATCCCACTAATGGAATGCTAGGGAGGGGGTGGAATGGGAAGATTTAGGCTGTATATATGTTTCCACAATTGAGGAAAAAAAAAAAAGTCTAAATAGATGACAATTGAATGCCAAGGATGAACCTGGATGGGATTGGAGGATGGAGGACAGGACGCTCAAAGGGACACAGTTGAGACATAAGGAAAAGGAAATATAGAATGTAAGCTTTGTATCATTGGTGAATCTCTTGTACCTCTTAGCTGTGCTTAATGGGATTGCATAAAAGAATGTTCCTGTTCATGGGAATCATATATGTGAATTATAGTGTTTGTTCAAGGATGTGTGCAGCTAGCTCTCATATATTCAGAAGACAGAGCAATAGATGATGGATGATAGATAGGGAGAGAGGGAGGTAGGGAGGGAGGGAAAGAAATAAAGGTGTGACAACATGTTAAAGTTAGTGGATCAGGGTATCGGGGGCTGGGGTCAGGGAATGCTGGAGTTCTGTGTATGGGGTTTGTATTGTTTTTGCAACTGTTCCTATAACTTTGAATTTATTTCAAAATACAATGTAAAGAAAAGGGGGGGGATTTTGATAGCTGGATAAGTAGAAAATACTCAATACAATTCTTTAGCTGGAAAGTGCTTAGTATAGTCTTCAATAGCCAACAAAGGGAAAAAAAAAATGTTTATTAAGAACCCTTCACTCAAGCAGCCTTGAGTTATTCCATCTTTTAATAACTTGCTATTGCTCTAATCTCGTCAACAACAACAAAAACTTATTCTCAGTTCCCGGAAACTTTCCCAGCATTGCCTGAAGTAACATACAAGGGATGTAACCATATGGTCTCATAAACAGTACCTTCTTAAAAAACAAGCCTGAATGAGGGGAGGACTTCAAGATAGCAGGAGATTCCAACCAAACGGCTTTCTCTCTTCTATTTTTTTTTCCTTTCTGCTTTCTTCTGGATTCTGGCCATTTCTTTGTCTGTTTTGAGTTATAAAAGCCCAAACCACTCTTCTCACTCTGAACTGGTTTTGGAAAGTTTTTTTTCCTCCAGGTCCTTGTTGATGCAGCTTCAATAAACTCACCTTCTCACCAAAGCAAAGAGACTTGTTTCTCTGTTTGATGCGGGATCAGGTGGGCCTGACTAGAGCTGTGCTTTCTGACAGTTATCATTATCAAATATCAAATGTCCCAAATGAAGTATGCATGCGACTTCTGATTCTCCTAAACGCAGCTCAATGTCATGCCTCCCTTTGATGAAATGCTGCCTCTTACTTTTTCCCTGTAGAAAACTTACTCATCTCAGCTCAAAGACTTGTGCCTCTGTGAAGCCTTTCCTGAATTTTCAAGCAGTCAGAACCCTCTTACCTACTTTGCAGGTTATTTTTTTTTTTTAAAAGGTAAATTAAAATGGGGAACCGTAAACAAATGCTTTACTCAACAAACCTTTTATTATAACTTAAAACATATAAATTTACATTCATTTTTTCAATCTTTTTGCATAAGACCAAAGCCTTTAAGTATGAGATTGGAACTCTTAGGTAGTCTTTCTTACGTAAACCACAACCAAATTTCTTATTAGTCTTGTGTTCTTCAATGTTGAACATGAACTTAAAGATTCTTGAAAAGCGACTAGAGTGCAAGAGTTCATCTAGTTTGTCTGATCCCCTCTTCCAACACCAAAATTTTCCATTTGCCTCACCCAGCCGTACTTTGACAGAAATTTTTAATGATCAGCCTTTATTGAGTCTTACCAAAGTTTTCCACTAATTTTTTGTAGAAACAACTTTCCTTCTTTTATTTCATTGCTTTATGTAATACATATATATATATAATTTCAATAACAAATACAACTGGCATAAGCAAGTTTGCAAACAAAATTAACTGACTCTTGATAAACATACAACATGATTGGGTGGCATAGAAGTACATTAGTGTTTTAAAAAGTACCCTCTTATTCTTGAATTATCACCAAACTCTAGGTTATTAAGAGAACAGAAAATACTGGGTAATCCTATAAGTGGGTTAAGTGGACGTTGATTAAGTGGAGATTAGTTGAGAGGTTTTGTTTTGTTTTTTGTAGTACATTCATTATCTTGAAATGTAATTATTTGTGTGCATTTCCATATTAGTCCTTGAGAACAGGGACTTTGTTTATAAAGTAGATTCACAGTAGAAATCTGCTAAAAGAATGGATGGGTGATGGGTAGATGGATGGCAATCACATCCATTTCTATACCTTTAAATGTTTTCCTTTTTTTGAAAGTACTTCCTTGTAATTTTCTGGCTAGTGGAATTATGTCTAATCTTCAAGGCCTAGCCATGAACTCATCATCTCTACAAACTCTTTTCTAATCACTTCGATTAAAAAGGATATCTTATTTGACACATCTTATATTTTTAATTATTAAGTATAATTCATATCTTCCCTTCAGCTTAATTGAGGGCCAAAACCATGCTATAGCCTCACAATGCCACACACATAAGTTGTATCCAGTGAATATTTGGTGAAGTTCATTAGAAGTCTAAGAGGGATACTTGCTGGAGTTTGTGGTCATATGAGCCACATTTTAGTATGCATTTTTAAAAAACCTCTTTGGGTAACAGATTTCGATAAGAAAAAAATATACATGTAAGCAATTCAGCATTTACAGAAAAGATATATTTCTAAATCAAATGTCTATGAACATTAAAGTATGATAATTTCAAAACTCTGAAATTGTAACAAGGATGAGTAGACCTGAGTCAAATCATGGCACTACCAATGTGTAGTTCTGTCCTTGAGCAAATTGTATAATCTCTCTTAGCTTTAGTTTTCTTAATACTTAGAAGAGAGATTTTTGTTTGCTTTTTGGAGCTGCTTTCACAGTAAGTAATATGAATATTACTGACAAAATACTTTCAAGAAATAAAGCTAGTATAGTGCAAACTAAGATTTCCATGCATCAACATGATAAATGTTTTGTGTCTGGAAAAGAATGTAGATTATTAGACAAAAAATTATGATATAACAAGAAGCTTCACTGATGTACTATTAATCTACTATCTCATTCCCACAGGGTTTTCTTTTTGGAAGATTGCTAGTGGAGTACTCATTGAAAATGTGTAAAACTGTTGCTCCTGCACCACAAAGCATTGTCAGTCTTGACTTTGGCTTCTTTTCCAGGAGCAAATTTTGTTCTGTATCATTTTTCATAAACATATTTGCATATGAGTTTAAGATATTATATAAATGGCTTAGCAGAATGGAGTTACACATGAAAGTTATCTACTTCTTTTCAGTGAGTCTAGCCTGCAAATTTATTTGCCCAGACATATAAACATAAAATAATAAACCATCTGTATTGAAGTTGAAGTCTTGTTAATTTTGTAAAAATACCCAGACTTTGTTTTTTCTTTGCAGCTGCCTCTCAGAAAAGAAGCTGTTATTCTTGCTAACAGCCTAAGTCTGTGTGAGTGTCCCAGAATTGAATTTCTACAGCAAAAGTCCAAGGATGAGAAGAAAAACTCTTTTGAGCATGAACTCTTCAGACATGGTATGATAAATATTCAGTATTTTTGAACTGTTACATTGAAAGTTATCAAATTTATTAATCATTTTCATATACTTTTTCACACTTGGTTTTATCAAACCAGGAGATTTTCTGGAAACCATGTAACTTAGCATTTACCATTTTAGTGATGCATGACTTTCTAATCTATTACTTCAGTCAGGTTGTCAAGAAATATTTATTGATTGATTATGTGTCAGCATTAATAGGAAGAAACTCATTTATTATGCTCTCTGGACCCCAAAAAGACATGTTCACCCAATCCTAATATCCCAAAAGCCTTAAGTCATTTCAGTAACATCTCTAACTTCAAAGGCTCAGCAAAATCAGCCATGGGTGTCGTTCATCCAGGGGCAAAATCCTCTCCATCTGTGGACATGTGAAACCTAGAAAACAAGTTCTATGGTTTCAAAATACAATGATGGGACATGCATAGGACAGAAATATCCATTTCATACAGCTCATGTGAAATAACCCTTTTCACAGTCTGCTTTTATTCAGTAAGTTGTGCCCTAAAAATGTCATAAAAAAAATTTTATTTCATTCTTTCACACACACACACACACACACACACACACACACACACACACACACACCAAATTCATAGGAAAGAGAAAAGAGAACTTGGCCCATGTCTATGAGATAATCATGTAAAACACTCTGGAAGGTAGGCCTTATTTGCCTTGAATCATCATAATATAAGATGATAAGAAAACCTGGTTTGTGAAGACTGGGATCCTTAAATCAGTTATAGCCTAACATAGGATAAAGACAAATTGTGAAGTGTTTGGATTGCTTTATTAGTTGCCTTATAAAAGATAAACTTTTTTATTATTAGTTTTTTATTTACAAATACTCTCCTACCAAGCAAAAGAGATAAGCTTTTGATATTTAATTTATTCATGGTCCTCAGTATTTGTCTGCAGCCTGAATATTTGTATAAATATAAATGCATGAGCCAATGTGTAGGATACTTCTGGGAGGGGATTCTTTGGCATCTGCAGGCTAGGGAAAAAGACAAACTCATCTCATCCTCCCTGGCTCACCGTCTTCTGCTGTTCATTCTTCAGTTCCACAAATATTTATTGAATGTTTACTGTGTGTTAGGCACTTGGTAAGTGACAGGGATACAATCTATGCAAAACTAGATACAGTACCTCCTTTATGGTGCTTAATATATTAATAAATAATCACATAAATAGATGTAAAATTACAATTATCATAAGGACTACAAAGATGAAGTATCAATGCACAGTACCAAAGAATGTGTAAGAAAGAAAATTGATCAGAATTTGAACAAAAATTTGGTTAACTTAATTCTATAAGAGTGATATTCTAGGCTTCAGACTATAGTTTTGCTAAGGAAGTTCATGCTGAATTAAATTATGTGTATTTTGCAGTTGTTCAGTCAGTTAACAATAATCATAAAATTAAGAAATTAAGCAGTTTATTGAATCTAGAAAGGTTCTTACTTGAAAAAAACACTTGCTTCTCTTCTTTCATTCTTCTTCATTCCATTTCATGAATGGGAATGTTCTACTAGATCTTTCTGGAACATGTTTTTTTAAAAAAAATTAGGTTGATATAGTCCCACAAGCTCCCAATTTACATTTTATAATTTGTACAGCTTTAAAAAAAAAAGTCACTTGAATATTTTATTGTAGTGACTGGAAGATATTTTTTTGGATTACTCCTAGAGCTCCTTAGGATCTAATGAATGTTAAGAATCAAAGGGAAAAGAAGCATCCACACATTCATTAGAAACATATTGAGTGCCTCCCATGATCCAGTCTATGTGCTAGGTGCTGATGATACAGAGATGAATGTTTACCCAATTAACAACAACCAACAAAACTCATTTTCTTATTTTAAATTACTTCTTAAACTACTTATTTTAATTACTTTTCTTATTTTAAACTATTATTTAAAAACATTTCTAAATCATTCTGTTCTTTCCTTCTTCCTCTCTGTACAACTTGGCTCAATATAATCCTAGGACACTGTAGAATTCTCTTTTATAGCCATTTCATTTTTTCAGCAAGTATTTATTGAGCCCCTACTTGGGGTCACAGAGTGTGCCATATGCTGTACAGTAGTAAACAAGTTAGCCAGGATCTCTGTCTTTACAGAACATGTAGTCAAGTTGGGAAAACTGTTAAGATTAATTATTAAGATTAATTATGTTAAGATTAATTATTGTTAAGATTAACATAAGATTAAGATTGTTAAGATTAATTATTGTTAATCAATTATTGTTAATAATTGATTAACAATAATTGTTGTTAAACAACAATTAATTATTGTTAAAGTGATTTCTGTTTTTTCACATTTAGGTATCCTCCTCATCACGAAGGTTTTCCTTGGTCAGAGTGTTCAGGCTCATGAACAAGACTCCATCAGCCAAGCCAACTATCCAATGGTTAATTCAGTGTGCATTCCACAGGAATATTTGCTAAGTATGTCTGCTATAAAGAGAAATATACTTTCATCTTTCTAAATACAAAATGAATTTAATACAGCTGCTTAAAATCTGACCTTACTAAACACAGTTTTTTTACTTTTCAAAAAAATCTATTTATAGATACTAATGAGCTTCTATTTCTCCATTCCCTACCTCAATGATATATTTGCATGAGCAGATATCTTATTTCATAAAATTTTGTTTTATGTTTTTATATTGTGTTAATTATGTTTATATAATTATTTAGTTCTCAAATAATTTAAAAAATCACCCAACTAATAAAGGCTTTGGAGTAATATATTTATCAAAAATATATGGCCATATTGAATAGAAAATGAAAAAATATGAAAAGGAAAAGGATATGAATAATATTAAATCCATTAGTCTAGTGAAAGAATGACCTGTAAGTATTTGCAGAGTTAAGAAGCTGTCTCTTGGGGTGGGGGGAGAGATAAAAGAAAAATAACTCAATAATATAGTATTAGAACTTAACTGGTTTTGTTGTTTATTAATCTAAGTAAGAATGAAAAAATATATTTCATTTTGAATTGTTTTGAGTTTTTTTTGTTGTTCATTTTGCTTGTTTTGTTTTTGTTTTTACTCTAGATTCTATCATGGGACAAAGAAATTGTGATTGTGGCTTTCGGCAGTGCAAGTGGTTTGTCTTCGATCATGATCTTGTTTTGCCAGAATACATCGTTGAATTTGAGTATATTACAATGGTATGACTGTTATGTATTTTTAAAACTGGAATTGCTTAAATGGGAAAATAACAGTAGTTTGAATTCTAATAATAGTATGTCAAACTTAAACCACATATAATGGTTATTCTGTGAAGGATTTAAAGGATTTTCATAAAAGTCATTATGACACCTACATATTTTTATTAAACAAATATATAATACAAGTATTATATGGCTATATTCTCACTGAAAAAAATCAAACTATATTTAAGATAATAGAGAAAAGCATGAAAACCCACCTTCACTTCAACCCCATTGCCACTCCCTTGCATCAAGATATCCACCATTAACAGCTTTGTGGGTTTGCTTTCAGTCCTTTTTCTGGATTTTATGTATATAACACACACATATCATTTCACATAATGAGATCAAGCTCTTAAGTATTCTGTGATGCTTTTTGCCCTTAACAATATGTTTTGGACATATTTCCACCTCAGCTCAATATAGGTCTATACTTCATTCTTTTGGTGATTGCATACTATTCAGTGATAATATCATTTGACTCTTTCTCTGTTGGTAAGCCATATAGATTGTTTCCACGTTTTTACTATTAAAAACAGGATTGCAGTAAATGTCATTGTAGATGCTTCTTTATACAAAGATACATCCTTATACAAATTTTTTTGCATTTAGCCAATGCTGGACCATTTTACAAATTTCTAACAGTATGTGAGTCTTATTTCTTTGCTTTCTTGTCAGCACTTGATAGTATCAGTCTTTTTTTTGCCACTCTGATGAGCAAGAAGAAGAGGATATTTCATTTTTTTTTAATATTCTTAATGATTATTTAGTTTTGTGAATCACCTTTTCATATCTTACCATTTTTCTATTGGACTCTGGCTTTTTCATATTGTTTGGGAAAACCCATCATATTCATTCTGCATATTAATCCTTTATCTGATACATAGATTTCAAATATTTTCTGCCTCTTATGTTTTAAGTTTGTTATTTTTAACAAAAAATTGTCATTTTAATTTGTAATTTCTAAGTTAATCTTTAAGAAATCAAACTTTTTCCTGTGTGGGTTTCTGGTTTTATGTCTTGTGCCAAAAACTTATATAAATATTCTTTATTTTCTCCCAATATTTACGTAGCTTGTTTTAAAACTTTACCTTTTTAAATCCATGTAGTAATTGCTTTGACAGGTAGGGGGTCAAAATTAAGTTTCTTAAAAATGAATAACTATTTGTCCAAGCATCACCTTTTCTTGCTCTATTTTAAAATAGCATGTTTAACATTAAAATTGTTTTTATGAGGGTCTTTTTCTAGATCTCTCTATTCTGTTCCACTGATCTCTTTGTCTATTCTTGGGACCATCACATATTGTTTGGTTATAGTATGTTTTGATATGTGACAGGGCAAATCCCTCCCTCCCTCACTCTGAACATAAAGTTTTTTGATCTGCTCTTCAAAGTGATATCTCCTGTATATGTTTTGACTAGATGTTACATTTCTGCTCCTATTTCTTTGTCAATTCAATCCCTTCTGCTTTATGTCTTAAATTTCTAGTCCTTTGTTGGCACTCTTAGGAAATATTTTTAAAATTATGTTTTGCTATTTTTTTAAGGAATTTTTAGTAGGAGGGGCTGGACACACTCATGCTTAGCCCACACTCTGAATTTTCTCTCACAGATTTTTTAAGTGATTCTGATCATCATAGATATTCCTATATCACTGAAAGAAGTTAATTCATCTTTTCTACATAGTGTATTTCTTTTTCAAAATGATAAATACAGCAACTGAATTTTCAACATTTTTAATAATTTTTTAGGTCAAGGCTCACTCTTTGTTTTCTTCATTCAACAATATTATTCTAGAAGACAGCAAAAAAGATTCAGAAAGATCGATATTGTCCCAGGATTTGAAATTTGATGATGAAGTTCTGAAAATGGAGCCCAGGATCAAGCCCAGACCAAAACTTATTAGTTTGGATGATAAAACAATACTTTCTCTTGCCAAGACTAACATTTACAGTCATATTGTGGTGAGTATTATGAGGAATAAAATTTGGGGACTGAGACCTTGAACTTGGAATCAGAATCTACAATGTGAAGTATAAATAGATGCTATACCCACCTACCTGATGACTCCGGGTATCATGCTAAGTTAAAAGTGCCCAGCTTCCTTCTTCCAGGAGAATTAGATCATGCTGTCCAACTGTAATATAATAGGGGCCACATATGTGATTTAAAATTTTCTAGTGGTCACAATAGAAAAGTAAAAAGAAATAGGTGAAATTTTAATAGTATATTTTAATTAACGCAATATATCCAAAATATTGTAATTTAACACACAATCAGTAGGGAGATTCATTTATGAGATATTTGAAATATGGAGTATGTTTTACATTTACGGCACATCTCATTTCAAGCTAGCCACGTTTCAGGTGCTCACTGTCCATGTGTGGCTAGAATACCTTAGGTCTAGAGGCTTGCAAGGGATTTTATTATTGAGTAATCAGTAAGTTCAAATGATGAAGATGAAGAAAGAAATCAGTTTCTAGGACTAATCAATGTAAAATATGGGAGCTTTATCTTTACAAAATTAATTGACGGAATTTTAGTTAATTATTAAAGCTACTTTCTTTATACTGAGGCAAATCTATTGAGATATTATGTCCACCTCAATCTCTCTCATATCTGTCCATTTATAATCTGCTGCTAAACTACCGTCATCTCTGACCTGGATTACTGCCATAGCCTTCTAATTGGGCTCCCAGCACTCTACCACCACAACATGGCACAACCACAGGAGATACCATTCACCTTATATTCTATTAATATGCTTTTGGATGCCATTCACTGTACAACTGACTACAAGGTGGCAAATCTAGGAAAATCCCTCCTAGAGCTATGCAACAGACACCCTGTCCTGCTTTCAGTTTGAGCTCCCAATTCATTTTCCAAATTGAAGCAAGAGTCATCTTTTCAAAATGCAAATCTGATCATGTAACCTCTGTTTCCCCTTACCATTCCTACTTAAAATTCTCACATGGCTCTTTTGCTTTTTAAATAAAACCAACTTCCTTTATGTAGCCTATAAGATTTTGCATGGCCTGGTACCTTGCCTACATTTCCAGTCCCTTTTCATTTTACTCTCTCTCTCTAGCTCTCTGAGATCAGCCTCTTTTCTTTTTATCATATGTGCTGTTTTTGCTGCCAGCACAGGGCATCTGTACTTTCTGGTCTTTCTGCATGAAATGTTCTCCCCTGGACCTCCTTCTCCTAGATCTTTTAGATCTATAGAGAAGCGTTAGAGCCTTCCCTGACCTCTGAGTTTAGGTCAGATTACTTTGTTATAAGCTATGTGTCTGTAAATTCCTTGGGGGGAGAAGTATGGCTCTTCCTTGTCATGTGTGTCCCTAGCACAAGAGCCACCATATAAGGTGGTACAAAGCTACATTGCACAAGAGGGCCACATCTAATGGGCACCTTCCACATCATGGAATAGTGTATCTACTACAAAAATTTTCTACATATGTTGGTAAAATTTCTTGTTCTAAAAAAATCAGTATAATGAAACAATTTTCTAAAAGCTGGAAACAAAAGTGTCTTGAGAAAATGGTACCTTTTTCTCATTTACTCATAACCATTGTATGGACTAGCATCAGTCAGCTCTGCTAGTACCTAGCACAGTACGTGGAACACATTTGACACTCCTCAGATATTTGTTTTGTTTTGTTTTGTTTTTTAAAAAAAGAATGTCTTCTTTAGCCAAAGGTTCTTGCAGAGAACGTGTTGTTTGATCCTGCAGAAGTAAAACAACAACAACAACAACAACAACAAAAAGAACCTGATACACCTCAAGAGGACAGATTATTCTTACATGACTTGTATCAGATAAATACTCCTATCCTTCTGTGTGTGCACTGAAAGCTGAACTACAGATAAAAACTCAAAGATGATTTTTGTTTTCTTGAAAGTCAATTACATTTGCTGCATTGCTACGTTTCTGGATCCATTGTTTAAGAAGACAAATTTTTTCTCAAGCAATCGAATGAAATAAAGAATGCAAAAATATTTTTTAAATAAGTGAGGTCAATAATTTTAAGTCCACTTCTGAAAAGATTCAGAAAACATCTCCTTTGAGGAGTTTATAGGATTGCTTTAGTGACACTGCATCATTACCATATACCAAATATTCAATTCCAAGAGATAAAGAGGAGATTAAGTCTTTACTTTAGCCAGTTATTAGAGAGGAAGGAAAACATCATAACATGATGGCCATCTTGACCATAAATCACAATCTTTATCATAAATGTGCAATAGAGTGATTTCAGAGACAGTCTTACGTCTGAGAATTTATTGCTTCTGGACTATAATGTCAAGATCTAATATTTGAGTAATAAATTTTAATAATAAAATTTTAATAATGAAATGTTTGAAAAATGAATGTCTTCTAATTTAATTGGGTTCCCATTCCATGCATTGCTGTTGGTTAAAGAGATTGAATAAAGATTAAAAAAAAAAAAAAAAAAAAAAAAACAGTAGCCCAAAGTAGGTCCCTCTGTCATCTTTGGTTTTATCATTTGAAACACACCACACACACACACCACACACCACACACACACACGAGAAGAGGGAAATAGGGCTTCATATTACCTAGGCCTGCTTGTGACTCCTAGGTGACTTTGCATTAATTTATTACTATCCATAGCAGATGAATGGAAAGGTCTTTTTTTTTTTCATCTTTAATCTGCCCTATGCTGCCTATGCCAGCAAATCTTCTAGGGATTCTCGTAAGAATACTAGATATATACAACAAGAATGTTTGGACATCACAACCTTTCCACTCCTTCCTTTGTTGCTGTTAATATAAGAGAAATTCAGGGTAACATACCTCTTATCTGCTTATCCATCTTCCCCACTAGTTTGAATTTCTTGTGACATATAGCACTATATAGAAATGAAAACCCCAGAGTTTTCCAAAGTGTATCTCTTATAGTTCAATTAAACAATAGAAATTAGAGTTGTCAGTTATTGATGTTGGCTTTTGCATTGATTATGTACCTAAAATTTAGTGAGAATTTACTATGTTTAGGACAAGGAGGGGTAAGTATTTGGGTTTTCAAATGAATAAATTATTTTCTGCCTAAGGGACATTAGGTTTAGTGGAGGAAACAGATGTAGGTACTGAGGAGAGCTTCACAGAAAGCAGTGAGTTTTGAGCTGAGTTTTAAAGGATATTAGAATTTAATTGTTTGCTTCTTTCAGGCAGAAGCAAGTACTCTCAATATAAGCATAGGGTTTGAAAGATCCTGCCATCTTCAGCGAACACTTGAGAAATTCAGTGTGTCTAGAACATAGGATGCATGATGGTGGAAAGATAAGGTATAGACTGGATACAAGAAAGATAAGTGAACGCTGAACTGGAAGAGTAGGAGGTTGTAGCCACATTAGGACAGACTTTGAAAGGCAAATTAAAACACATGGATTCTTTTCTTTAAGAAACAGTCTCCCTGTTTTTAAAGACCCTAACTTTGGCACCTTGTGGATGGATTTAACTGAATGCAGGCTGGTGGTAGGTTCTGTTGCAGAAGTCCAGAAGAGAAATAGAGTCTGAAGTTAGGCACTGGTCATGGTGATAGAAAGGAGCAGTTCATTTGAGAAACAAATGTGTATGGGCCCAAATGTATGTGGAAATGAGGGTAACAGAGTGATCAACAATATCTTTTAGAGAGATAATAAAGTTCTTCATCAGGATTGAAAAACGTGGGGTGCCAAGCTGACAGGGAAGATGGTGAATTCAGTTGTGGACAGGTATCTGTGGAATCAATCATGGATGGTATGTGAATAGAATTAAACTAGTCTGCAGTAACTCTTATAGATAATTTTTATATCTATTAGAAATTTAACTGTTTCTCCCCGATGGGAATTTAATTATGTCCACAGTATAGGGTATAAGATGGAGGTGGTGGGGTGAGGAGGGTTGTGAAGTAGGCATCTGATTTTATCATGGAAATTTCCATTTCTTGTGAAGGCTGTGGTCAATTGTATTAAAAAACTTTCTTGTGCCATTGTTTATTTAGTAGGTTACACATAAGTTCAGTCTTCATTTGATACCCTTCATGGAGGGATAAAGACAGAAAAATATGTAGAATATCAAGGTCTCCTCTAAATGTAAAACTGTAATAGCCCTTATTTTTATATAACCTAGCATGAAATAGACATGGAAAGCTTCTGCCAAACTCTGATGTAGAAATTGTCTTAGCACTCTTCCACCCCCATAGTCTTTCTCCATTAGGACCCACCATAGTATCGTAAAATCCTCTGTCTTTCTTCCTTGGTCCAGTACCCTCCTACAGTTTCCTGAAATCAAGGTTTATCCTTGCCATCCTCTCTTCCGTGAGTGCCTAGCCTATCTGAACCCTTTAGGACCTACATTGTTTACCAACTAGCCTGAGATATATATTATCTGCCCTAACAAATACTTTAACATATATATTTAACCATTTTTTGGAAAGAATTCCATGCAATTTTGTTGATAAACTTAAGCCAAGTAGAAAATCTCACTCATCAAGAAAAGGATCCACTGATGCTATTATAAACGGTACCTTCTAACACCATACATTAGCTTTTTTCTTATTGGTTCTCTCTTAATGTTATTTAAAATAACTGCTTTCTTATGTTTTATTATATTGGCTCAAGTAATTGTTCCAAACATTTTAGATATCCACACATCAGTATGATGTGGAATGTAATTGCTCATAATTTTTTCATTTTTATTTTGATTTTACTTCAGAGTTTGAACCTACATGGAAACAGCTTGAGTAAACTGAGAGACCTCTCCAAATTAACAGGACTTCGAAAGCTTAATATCAGCTTTAATGAATTTACATGTTTAGATGATGTGTACCATTTGGTAAGATCTGTCCTTTTGAAATTACTTATTTTATAAAATAAAATCATTGATCTAATGGATAAATCATATGTGTATTTATGACCTTACATGTACCATTTTCAAGATTATGTAGCCCAAAAAAGGGACAAAGCATATGTACACTATATGTTACTTTCTTTACAATAGGTCTTTGATTTAGATTCAGTTTTCAGACCAAATATACACCTGTGATCATATTTGATTTCTAGTGACTCTAAAATACATATATTAAAATTACTCCACACTTGTTTTTAAAATTTCCTTTGAAAATTCTAATTTTCTTCTGCTGCTCTTGTTTTTCTCTTCTTTTTCTCCATCTTATCAGTCTCTGTTTCTTCTTCGTCTTTTCCTAGTCTGCCACATCACAGCTAATGTCAAGTTTTTTCCATCTGTTCCACCAGGTTGTTAATTTTCTTTATTTCTGAACTGAACTTTCTATTTGATTGTCACTTGCATAGCTCTTCTGTGACTTGTGTTTGTCTTCTCATATCTCACTGGGCAAATATAGTAATGTACATGTACACGTAGGCATGGAT
Organism: Choloepus didactylus; assembly: GCF_015220235.1. Taxonomy (NCBI): domain Eukaryota; kingdom Metazoa; phylum Chordata; class Mammalia; order Pilosa; family Megalonychidae; genus Choloepus; species Choloepus didactylus. The sequence goes on along the minus strand of NC_051310.1, from coordinate 51,880,790 downwards.
CTTCTCTGATTTTGTTGTCCTTGTTATACATCATATAACAAAAATAATTTCATATGTGGTTCCAGAACTCAAACCCAGCATCCCCCATGTCCGTGGGTTCCAGGTCATTAACATAATTGCCAAGAATATGTCATCATTCTCATCCCTTACTCATTCTCTACTCTACCTCCTCACGATTATATCATAGCCTTTGCATTGATTTTTCTGCCTTTGTGATAGTTGTTAATTTGCTTACTGACCTCAGATTTTAGTATTAAATCCCCTTTCTTTTTTCTTACAATAGTTCTAACTCCTTTTAAGCTAGTAGAATCCCTATAGTCTTGGTTCAGTATTAAGCAGAGGAAGGAAGGCAGTTTAATAGAGGTTCCAGAAATATATGTAGATTGTTGGCTTTTTTTTTTTCAAACTTACAAGATAGTTCTAAAAAATAATACAAACTCCACAGAGACTCCAGCATACCACTATCCAATCCCCAGACACCCAGATCCACAAATTTTAACATTTTGCTACATTTGCCATATCGTGCTATCTATCTACCTAGTGATCTATATCAATCCATTTTATCAACTATTGAGTATAGGTTGTATACATGATGTTCCTAGAACATTTAATACTGCCATGTTCATTTCCTAAGAATAAGGGTATGCACTTATGTAACCACCTAAGTACACTTATCAAGTTCAAGAAATTTAGCACTGACATAAAGCTTACAGTATATATTCCAGTTGTTTCATGTGTCTCAATAATATCCATTTGAGCCTTTTCTCCTCCTTTGCTAGATCCTATCCAGGATCATGTATTGCGTTTAATTGTCATTGCTTCTTTAGTTGCTCTTTTTTTTTTTTTTTTCCCTAATTGTGGGAGTATATACAGCCAAAACTTTCCTATCTCAACCACTCCCAACCAAGCACACCATTCAAAGGGATTTATCTTATTCACAATATTGTGGTACTCTCACCACCTTCCATTGCTAAAACTTTCCTATCTCCCCAAACAGAAACCCACTACCCATTATGCATTAACTCCCCATTCCTCCTGCCCTGCACCCCTGGCAACCTGTACTCTAATTTCTGTCTCTAGGAGTTTGCATATTCTTCAATATGTTCTTTATAGTTACTGTGGGGCTTAAATTTACCATCCTAAATCTACAACAATCTTGTTTGCTTCCATACCTGCTTAACTTCAGTGATGTACACAAACTATGTTACTATATCCCACTGTCCCCCTACCTTTCTATAGTTCTGTCACAGATTACATATTTATACCTCATGAGTCCAAAACCACTGATTTATCATTGCATTTTATGCATTTGCCTTTTAGATCCTGTAGGAATGGAAAAGTGGAATTACAAACCAAAAATACAGTACTACTGGCATTTATATTTACCTATGTCATTACCCTTCCCCAGAGATCCTTAATTCTTCATGCAGCTTCTATGTATTGTCTAGTGTCCTTTTCTTTCAACCAGCACAACTCCCTTTAGCATCTCTTATAGGGCCAATCTACTGATTAGATAGAATCCCTCAGCTTTGTTTATCTGAGAATGTTTTGATCTCTCCCTCATTTTTTTTTATTAGAGAAATTGTGGGTTTACAGAATAATCATGCATAAAATACCAGATTCCCATACACCACCCCACCACCAACACCTTGCATTGGTATGGCACATTTGTTATAACTGATAGCAATTTTTTATAATTGTATTATTAATTACAATCTATGGGTTTAACTTAGGATTCACTGTTTGTGTGGTGTAGTTCCATGTATTCTTTTTACTTTTTATTCTGTTGCCACATTTGCAATCTAATGTTTCCCCTTTTAATTATTTTTACATATGATTAAGATATAATAGATGTAACAGATAATGCTGTTAATTGTGTTCACAGTGTTCTGCTACCATCACCACCTCCATTACCAAAATATTTCCATCATTCCAAACAGGAACACTGTACACATTAAACCTTAACTTCTCTTTCCCTATCCCCACACCATCCCATGGTAACCTATGTTCTAGATTCTGACTCCTTGAATTTGCTTATTCTAATTGTTTCAAAACAGTGAGATCATACAATATTTGTCCTTTTGTGTCTGCTTATTTCACTCCACATGATGTCTTCAAGGTTAATCCATGTTGTTGCATGTATCAGATTTCCTTCCTTTTTACAGCTGAATAATATTTGATCGTATGTATATACCACATTTTATTTATCCATTTATTGGTTAAGGGACACTTGTGTTTCTTCCATCTTTTGGCAATTGTGAATATGAACATTGGTGTTCCCATATCTGTTCGAGTCCCTGCTTTCAATTCTTTTGTATATACACCTAATAGTGGGATTGCCAGGTTGTATGGTAGCTCTATACTTAGCTTTCTGAAGAACTGCCAAATTGTCTTCCACAGCAGCTGCACCATTTTATATTGCCACCAGCAGTGAACTCGTTCCTATTTCTCTGCATTCTCTCCAACACGTATTTCCATTATTTTAATAGCAGCTATTCTAATAGTGTGAAATGGTATCTTGTAGTTTTGATTTGCATTTTCCTGATGGCTAATGAAGCTGAGCATCTTTTCATGTACATTTTGGACATTTGTATATGTTCTTTGGATAGATGTCTGTTCAACCCATTTTTAAATTGGGTTGTTTGCTTCTTGTTGTTAAGTTGGATTTCTTTATTTATTCTGGATATTAATCCTTTATCGGATATGCAGTTTCCAAATATTTTCTCCCATTATGTATATTGTTGTTTTACTTTCATGATGAATTCGTTTGAGGGACAAAATTTTTAAATTTTTTTGAGGTCCCATTTGTCTATTTTTAATTTTGTTATTTGTGCTTTGGGTGTAAGAAACTGTTGCCTAAGACATGTTCTGAAGATGCTGCCCTACGTTTTCTTTGAGGAGTTTGATAGTTCTAGGTCTTATGTTAAGGTCTTTGATCCATTTTGAGTTGATTTTTATATATGGTGTGAGGTAGGGGTCCTCCTTTTTTTTCTTTTGCAAATGGGGATCCAGTTTTCCCAGAACCCTTTGTTGAAGATGCCATCCTTTCCCAATTGAGTGGTCTTTGCCACTTTGTCAAAAATCAGTTGACCATACATGTGAGGAGTGATTTCTGAGCTGTCATTTCTGTTCCATTGATCTGTATGTCTGTCTTTGTACCAGAACCATGCTGTTTTGATTACTGTGACTTTCTGATAAGTCTTAAGATTGGGAAGTATGAGTCCTCCAACTTCATTCTTCTTTTTCAAGATGGTTTTAGCTATTTGGACCCCTTACCTTTCCATATAAATACGATGATTGGGTTTTTCATTTCTGCAAAAAAGGTTGTTGGAATTTTGGTTGGGATTGCATTGACTCTATAAATTGTTCTGGGTAGTATTGATGTCTTAACAATATTTAGTCTTCCAATCCATAAATGTAGAATATCCTTCCATTTAATTAGGTCTTCTTTAAGTTCTTTTAGCAATGTTTTGTAGTTTCCTGTGAACAAATCCTGTTTTATCCTTGGTTAGATTTATTCCTAGATATGTGATTCTTTTAGTTGCAATTGTGAATGGAATTTTTCCTTTATTTCTTCTTATGATTATTCATTGCTTATGTATAGAAACACTACTGATTTTTAGGTGTTGATCTTATACCCTGCCACTTTTCTGGATTCATTTATTAGTACTAGGAGCTTTGTTGTTTTTTTTACAGGATTTTCTGTATATAGATTCATATCTTCTGCAAATAGGGAGAGTTTTATTTCTTCCTTTCCAATTTGGATGCCTTTTATTTCTTTTTCTTTCAAAATTGTTCTGGCAGGAACTTCCAATACAATGTTGAATAACAGTGGTAACAGTGGGCATCCTTTCTTGTTCCTGATCTCAGAGAGAAAGTTTTTCAGTCTTTCACCATTAGGTAGGATGTTAGCTATGGGCTTTTCATATATGTTCTTTATCATGTTGAAGAAGTTTTCTTCTATTCCTAGTGTTATAAGTGTTTTTATCAAGAAAGGGTTCTGTGTTTTGTCACATGCCTTTTCTGCATCAATTCAGACGACCATGCATTTTTTTCCCTTCATTCTGTTAATGTGGTGTGTTACGTTAATTGATTTTCTTATGTTGAACCAACCTTGCATGCCAGAGATTAAACCCACTTGATCATGGTGTATAATTCTTTTAATGTTTTGTTGGATTGCTTTTCTCTTGCAGCTTTCAGAACTCTCCTTGTCCTTCACATTTGATAGTGTTATCAATATATTATGGAGTGTATTTTTCTTCATGTTTATCCTATTTGGGCTTCTTGGATGTGCATATTCATGTCTTTTGCTAAGTTTGGGAAGTTTTCTGTCATTATTTCTTTGACTATTCTGCCCCTTTCTCTTTTTCTTCTGGGACTCCCATAATGTGTATATTGCTGGATTTGATGGTGTCCCAGAGTTGTCATAGGTTATTTTCACTTTTTTCTTTCTGCTCCTCAGCCTGACTCATTTCAAGTGTCTTGTCTTCAAGTTTACTTATTCTTTCTTCTGCTAGCTCCAAATTGCTCTTGAAAGCCTCCTGGGCATTTCTCATTTCTGTTATTGTGGTCCTCAACTCCAGTAGTTCTGTTATGTTCCTTTTAAAAATTTCTCTTTATTTAGACTCTCATATTGTTCATTCATTGTTTTCCTGATATCCTTTAGTTCTTTCTCTGTACTTTCCTTTATCTCCTTGAGCATTTTTAAGATCATTTTTTTAAAGGCTTTGTTCAGTATATCCACATTCTGGTCTTCTTTGTTGGTGTTTCTGCTATTTTTATCTTCTTCTTTTGGGTAGGCCATCATTTCCTGTTTCTTTGTTTGTCTTATACTCTTATTGCACACTGTACATTCAAATATTTTAAAATAATACCCCTGGGATTTACTCCCTGGGATGTCTGTTTCTTGGTTTTATAACAGCTGGTGATAAGTCAGAGATTTTCTTGATCTTAAGCCCTCCTCTCACGTGGGTTTTCCTTAGGCAAATTCAGTGTGTCTTGTCCTGGGCTTTTATTTGCTAATTGTTTGAGTCCTCTGTTTGCAAGAGTTTCGTTGTCCCATTCCCAGAAGACAGACCTCCCTCTCCCAGGTATTTGATGCTAGCAGGTCTTTGTACCAGATTGTCCACCTCTATGGTTTTTACACTTCTTTCATTGTTTCATGCTGCTTTTTCCTGGAGGGCAAAGAGTTTCACCCTTGAGAAGACTCTCCCAAGTCAGTCTTTCCCAACCAAAACAGAAGGACCAGGAGCCACAAAGGGGTAGCAGACCAGCTCCAAAGTGCCCTGGGAAGGAGACTCCAAAAGCTTCTCCCTACTGCCCCCAAAAGTGAGCCTTCCTGGCCTACCCAGCAAATGCAGCCCTTCAGATAATTTCCCCCTGCATCCCTGAAGATGTGCTGCATCTTTAAATCTTGGCTGCATGCACCCCTTTTCAGGAAGTATTGAAACAATGGCTGCCAAAGCCTTTGTGAGGGCGGGGGTGACACGATGGCTTATTGCCTTTTTCCAGGGCATGTTGAAACAATAGCTTCTCAAATGCTAATCTTCAGACAAGTTCCAAAGTGTGGGACAAGTTTTCCCCAGTCTGTGATGAAAACTGGGGAAAGAAGAGCTATGTAGTAAGTTTTAAAAACTCTAAACTGATTCCATTTAGGGTTGTTCTCTTTAAGATTATGCCTTTCACACTTTTATGCTGTCAAACATCCTTCCATTCTAGAAATTATGATAACGATAGCCAACAATAGTTTTGTTTTGTTTTACTGTGCTTACTCATGAGCATAAAAAGTCAGTATGTAGGTTTCCAGAATTTTTTTTTTATGTTTTAATGTTCTGTGCATCCAGTTTTTGAAACCTGAACTGCTGTATTAAGAGTATTATTCCAAAAGTATAACTATGTGTCCTAAGGGAGTGATTAATTCTATGCTGAGCTGAAAGAGTTGTTTGAATTAAGCTGTGGAGAAATGAAATTCCTTTTTAACCTATAGAAATAATTTTATTTTTAAAACTTTGTTGCAAAATAGTTTTTTAAAGTCCTGTTTATCTCTTCCTTGTTCTTGGTCTGAGTTTTCTATACCTTACAAGCAAGTTTTATTTGCAACAAATATAAGTATCAAATTAAAATTTTAAAAACCTCTTGCAAACAAGTAAAACTAAGATTGCAATAGATAAATAGGTGTAGACAAAAACAGTTGTTAAAAGAAAGTTAAAAATGGCTAATATAGACAAATGGAAAAATATTCAACTTCACTAGTAATAAACAATATGAATTAATTACGGCATTCTTTTTACCTTTCAAATTGGAAATGATGGGTGGGGGGTAAGGAAATGGGCATGCTCATATTCAACTGTTAGAAGAATAAATTGGTACAATTTTCCTTAAAAGCTATTTGGCATTATTTGTCAAGAGTCTTAACAATACAAAAATCTTTGGCACCAGTAATCCATTTCTGTTCAGAAAAAGATAATCAGAATTGCAGTTAAGAAGATATTGCATTTGAGGTTGTTTGTTTCAGTATTGCAACAATTAGGAACAATGTGAAGATTCATGCTAAAATATTTAAAAAAACAATTATAATCATTTATTAGAATATTCTGTTATGAACAGTCATTTTGAAGAATATTTAGTTATGTTGAAAATATTAAAAGGATAAAAATTTCTATATAATATAATGCTTTATATAAGATATGTGTGCATCTAATAAAAATGTTTTAGTGGTTCTTTCTGAAAAATAGGATTATGTATGCTTTCTATTTTTCTTTCATTTATTTACTGTATTTTCCAAATTTCCAACAAAGAACATGCATTAATTTTATGATTTTTTTGAAAATTATTATTAAAAATCATGCACTTTTTAAAAAAACTTATAGCATAGAATCAATAGGGTCAGTTTCTACCTCTGAAGATGTGCCTTTTTTTAACCAGACAGTGGGTTCAAAGGTATAGACCAGAAAACCAGATATTAAGAAGTAGGATTCCTTGTTTGTTAGGGACTGGTTACCTTGCCAATTTCTCTATGCAAGATATTTCTTAATATTCTCTTCTATGAAAATAAACACTGCCACTCTATTTTCCAAAGATGAGGTGAGAAATTAAGAAAATGACTAAATGAAATACCTATAGCTCTTTAAGAGACTACATCTGTTAATCCCATTATTACAGTATAACCACTGTTTAGGTTTTCTGTGAGGATTATCAAGAAGCATTTAAAGCGCTTAGAGAACCGTAAAGAAAGAACTATGTAAATACAAATCCTGGTTCCTTATTTATTTATTTAAACCGTTTTATTCAGGCACCATACAATATATCCAAAGTGTGCCATCAGTGGCTCAAATATAATCACAGAGTTGTGCATTCATCACCACATTCAATTTGAGAACATTCTCATTGCTCCAAAAAGAAGAATCCCATATCCCTTATACCCCACTGTTGTTGACACTTAGCACTGTTATAGTACCTTTGTTAAAATTGAGGAAAGAATATTACAATATTACCGTTAGCTATAGCCCATAGTTTGTATTAGCTGTATTTTTTCCCTTATACCACCCTATTATTAACACCATGTAATAGTAACATACATTTACTCTGATTCATGTTAAGAATATTCCTGTAGTTGTACAATTAATCACATTCATCATTCACAGCAAGGTTCACTATGTTATACAGCCCCATGTTTTATCCTCTAGCTTTCCTTCTGACGACATACACAATCATAAACTTCCCCTTTCAACCATAATCACTCCCTATAATTCAGCATTCAAACCATGGTTCTTTTAACATCACTTCTATTTGTATGTGTTGCAGTGTAACCTTGAATATCTGGATGCAAGTCATAATCATGTGATAACCCTTGAGGGATTTAGAGGTCTGATGAAACTGAAGCACTTAGATTTGAGCTGGAATCAACTGAAAAAATCTGGTGATGAGATAAATATCTTATACAAACACACCACAAACCTCCTCACTCTTGATATTCAACATAATCCATGGCAAAAGGTATGCAACAGACATGTTTATAAACAAGCAAGCATCTTATTTCAAAACAATTTTCTTACTGTATTTTATTGTTCAATAATAGCCAAAAATAGGCAAACTATCTTTGTTTTCCTAGAATTCCTTTAAGTCTTTCATAAATTGAAATCAGTAATCAAGCGAATCAAATGTTACTACAAGAAAAATCTATAATTTCATGTCAGATTTTTTGTACCTTCTCTCTCATAGTTTGAGAATATTATGACTTTAAGAGTTGTTAATGTTCTTGTCATTTGAAAACTTGAGGAAAATTTTTATAGCATGCTATGCTAAACTGTATTGTAAAGAGACATAGGAAACAAGAATAACAATATAGTGAGAGAATTATACTATTAAGAGAAAAACATGATTTAATTTATAATATATCCTAATCTATGATTGAAAAACATGTTTTGCAACATGTTTTGCAATTGTGTTTTACATTATTTGCATTACTTGTTCTTTTTTTTAACTCCAGGAGTCACTTCCCCTCACAAAATTGAATTACTAAGACGTGGTTCTGTTATGAAAGGAAATTTGATTGAACATTATTTATCATCACACAAAAAAATATGTAGATTAATGCTAAGTAAATTTTGAGACTCTTCCTTTCCATCTGTATGTAAGGCTATGTTGAACATTTTTAAAAGGGGCTAAAGCATGATTGCTTCTATCAAACTGACCATATAATTATGTTTATGTTGTATTCCTTCATATTTACTCAGTAAAATTGAAGAATATTTTTCTTTGGCCAAAGCAGACTTCCTGGATGATCACAGAGCAGCCATTTCCCTGTTGCCAAATTGGATGTCAAGGGCTAAAGAACCATATTGAATCATACATAGAACTTATTAGTTTATGCTGATTTAGATCATCAATATAGACACTGCAGTTGTTCTTTTAACACTTCACCAGAGGCATTTTTCAACAACTTATGGGATTCTCTCCTTCATAAGAGCAGAATTTTGCAACTTCAAACATAATAATTAATTCTTAAATATAATTTAATTTCAACTATTATTTAAATAATTAAGCTTTTAATTTTAGATATGTATCATAAATAAGTAGACACATAATTTTGAGTACTATGGAAAGGAATGAATAGGCATTCTTTCTCCATGCCATAACATACGTAATATTCTATAAAAATTAACTTTCTGCTATTTTTCCCAAGCCAGCCACATTGAGGCTGAGTGTTATTGGCAGATTAAAGACTCTTACTCATTTAGATGGACTCCTCATTTCTGAAGAAGAGGCAGTTGCAGCTATGAAATTTATTACTGGAACAAAAATTACTGAGGTTGGATTTTACTATTTAATGTTTCTCATGCTGTTTATAACATACAAATAATAGTTCCTATTTCTGATGAATGTTTTGCATTCTCTCTTAGCATGTTAATAAAAAGAATCAATTAATATATAATAATCATAACACTTGGATGTTTGTCTCTGTTTAAATGTACCCATTTAAATAGCAACTGGCTATAAGAATTCCCTTGATACATCCCTGCACAGTACTCCAAAAATACCTCTAGGGTAACTGTTTTTTTCCTAGTCACCTGAATTCATCAGAGTCCTTTCTAGAGCCTACATGAAAATATGCAACACTCTTTGGATAAGGTAAGCTTAGAGGCCTTGAGAAAGCATTTGTTGAAGTGTCTTCCTAGTATTGATATTATATGTTTCTGGCTTAAAAGAACAAAGCTTAGTAATGTTGGGGAAAAACCACACCTATGTTATCTAGATTAAGAATGCCATACTTTGGCCAAAGTAGCTTTAACATCCTAAATACCTCCGCTCTAGTTATCTAGTTATTTACTTATTGTGGGGCATTTGAATATTAATGCCTTAAACAATGTCATATTTAATTTTTGATCTATTCAAAATGAAGTGAAGAATCTTTTGTTGGTAAAAATATAACTAACACTCCTGAAGGATTGGGGATTTACCCTCCCCTATTAATATACTTTAAAATAATGGGGTGGTGTGAACAGAGAGTTAGACAAGTAGAACAATGGAACAGAATAGAGAACCTAAAATAGACACACACATTCATGGAAACTCGATAAATTACAAAGCTGCCTTTGCAGATCGGAGTGCTATTTAATAAAAGGCCCTGAGACAAGTACATTAAGGACATTGTGTAAAAGACAAAGCCAGAAATGTTTTAGAAGAAAATATCAGAGATTATCATTATGGCTTGAGTTAGGGAAGAATTTATTAGGCAAGAAACAAAGAGCATAAACCATAAAAGATGGAATTTATCTACATTAAAATTAATATATCTCTTCCTCAAAAGATACTATAAAGGAAGTGAAAGGACAAGCTATGTACTGGGAAAAATAAATTTACAACACATCCAGAACATATAAAGAAAAAGACAACCACTTGAATCAAACAATGGGCAAAAGATTTAAAAAGACACTTCATAGAAGAGGAAATAAGAACAACCAATTAACTTAGGAAATTAGTAATGAAGAAAATGAACATAAAAACCGCTATGACCTACCAATGTATAACCACCAAATTGGAAAAAATTGTAATGCCTGACAATATCAAGTTTTAGCAAAGATGTAAAGGTTACAATTGGTACAAACTTTGGAAAACAATTTGGCATTATCTAGTAAAACTGAAAATATGCATACTCTACAACTCAGATTTTTCTTATGAGCATATACTTTAATTTGCATGTATGCGGAGGCGGGGCAAGATGGAGGACTGGTGAGCTGTAAGTTTTAGTTACTCCTCAAGGAAAGTAGGTAAAAAGCCAGGAACTGCGTGGACTGGACACCACAGAGCAATCTGTCTTTGGGCATACTTCATACAACACTCATGAAAATGTCGAACTGCTGAGATCAGCGAAATCTGTAAGTTTTTGCAGCCAGGGGACCCGCGCCCCTCCCTGCCAGGCTCAGTCCCCTGGGAGGAGGGGCTGCCAGCTCCGGTAAGGAGAAGGGAGAACTGCAGTGGTAGCCCTTCTCGGAAACTCATTCTACTGATCCATACTCCAACCATAGATAGACTGAGACCAGACACCAGAGAATCTGAGAGCTGCCAGCCCAGCAGAGAGGAGACAGGCATAGAAAAAAAAAAAAAATAACACGAAAAACTCCAAAATAAAAGCAGAAGATTTTTGGAGTTCTGGTGAACACAGAAAGGGGAAGGGCGGAGCTCAGGCCTTGAGGCGCATATGCAAATCCCGAAGAAAAGCTGATCTCTCTGCCCTGTGGACCTTTCCTTAATGGCCCTGGTTGCTTTGTCTATTAGCATTTCAATAACCCATTAGATCTCTGAGGAGGGCCCTTTTTTTTTTTTTTTTTTTTTAATCCTTTTTTCTTTTTCTAAAACAATTACTCTAAGAAGCCCAATACAGAAAGCTTCAAAGAATTGCAATTTGGGCACGTCAAGTCAAGAGCAGAACTAAGAGAGCTCTGAGACAAAAGGCAATAATCCAGTGGCTGAGAAAATTCATTAAACACCACAACTTCCCAAGAAAAGGGGGGTGTCCGCTCACAGCCACCATCCTGGTGGACAGGAAACACTCCTGCCCATCGCCAGCCCCATAGCCCAGAGCTGCCCCAGACAACCCAGTGTGACGGAAGTGCTTCAAATAACAGGCACACACCACAAAACTGGGCGTGGACATTAGCCTTCCCTGCAACCTCAGCTGATTGTCCCAGAGCTGGGAAGGTGGAGCAGTGTGAATTAACAAAGCCCCATTCAGCCATCATTTCAGCAGACTGGGAGCCTCCCTACACAGCCCAGCAGCCCAGAACTGCCCTGGGGTGACGGCACTCACCTGTGACATAGCACAGTCATCCCTCAACAGAGGACCCGGGGTGCACAGCCTGGAAGAGGGGCCCACTTGCAAGTCTCAGGAGCCATACGCCAATACCAAAGACTTGTGGGTCAGTGGCAGAGACAAACTGTGGCAGGACTGAACTGAAGGATTAGACTATTGCAGCAGCTTTAAAACTCTACGATCATCAGGGAGATTTGATTGTTAGGGCCACCCCCCCTCCCCGACTGCCCAGAAACACGCCCCACATACAGGGCAGGCAACACCAACTACACACGCAAGCTTGGTACACCAATTGGGCCCCACAAGACTCACTCCCCCACTCACCAAAAAGGGTAAGCAGGGGAGAACAGGTGGCTCGTGGACGCCACCTGCTGGTTAGTTAGAGAAAGTGTACTCCACGAAGCTGTAGATCTGATAAATTAGAGATAAGGACTTCAATAGGACTACAAACCCTAAAAGAACCCTATCAAGTTCATCAAATGCCACGAGGCCAAAAACAACAGAAAATTATAAAGCATATGAAAAAACCAGACGATATGGATAACCCAAGCCCAAGCACCCAAATCAAAAGACCAGAAGAGACACAGCACCTAGAGCAGCTACTCAAAGAACTAAAGATGAACAATGAGACCATAGTACGGGATATGAAGGAAATCAAGAAGACTCTAGAAGAGCATAAAGAAGACATTGCAAGACTAAATAAAAAAATGGATGATCTTATGGAAATTAAAGAAACTGTTGACCAAATTAAAAAGATTCTGGACACTCATAGTACAAGACTAGAGGAAGTTGAACAACGAATCAGTGACCTGGAAGATGACAGAATGGAAAATGAAAGCATAAAAGAAAGAATGGGGAAAAAAATTGAAAAAATCGAAACGGACCTCAGGGATATGATAGATAACATGAAACGTCCAAATATAAGACTCATTGGTGTCCCAGAAGGGGAAGAAAAGGGTAAAGGTCTAGGAAGAGTATTCAAAGAAATTGTTGGGGAAAACTTCCCAAATCTTCTAAACAACATAAATACACAAATCATAAATGCTCAGCGAACTCCAAATAGAATAAATCCAAATAAACCCACTCCGAGACATATACTGATCACACTGTCAAACACAGAAGAGAAGGAGCAAGTTCTGAAAGCAGCAAGAGAAAAGCAATTCACCACATACAAAGGAAACAGCATAAGACTAAGTAGTGACTACTCAGCAGCCACCATGGAGGCGAGAAGGCAGTGGCACGATATATTTAAAATTCTGAGTGAGAAACATTTCCAGCCAAGAATACTTTATCCAGCAAAGCTCTCCTTCAAATTTGAGGGAGAGCTTAAATTTTTCACAGACAAACAAATGCTGAGAGAATTTGCTAACAAGAGACCTGCCCTACTGGAGATACTAAAGGGAGCCCTACAGACAGAGAAACAAAGACAGGACAGAGAGACTTGGAGAAAGGTTCAGTACTAAAGAGATTCGGTATGGGTACAATAAAGGATATTAATAGAGAGAGGGAAAAATATGGTAAACATAAACCAAAGGATAAGATGGCCGATTCAAGAAATGCCTTCACGGTTATAACGTTGAATGTAAATGGATTAAACTCCCCAATTAAAAGATATAGATTCGCAGAATGGATCAAAAAAAAGGAACCATCAATATGTTGCATACAAGAGACTCATCTTAGACACAGGGACACAAAGAAACTGAAAGTGAAAGGATGGAAAAAAATATTTCATGCAAGCTACAGCCAAAAGAAAGCAGGTGTAGCAATATTAATCTCAGATAAAATAGACTTCAAATGCAGGGATGTTTTGAGAGACAAAGAAGGCCACTACATACTAATAAAAGGGGCAATTCAGCAAGAAGAAATAACAATCGTAAATGTCTATGCACCCAATCAAGGTGCCACAAAATACATGAGAGAAACACTGGCAAAACTAAAGGAAGCAATTGAGGTTTCCACAATAATTGTGGGAGACTTAAACACATCACTCTCTCCTATAGATAGATCAACCAGACAGAAGACCAATAAGGAAACTGAAAACCTAAACAATCTGATAAATGAATTAGATTTAACAGACATATACAGGACATTACATCCCAAATCACCAGGATACACATACTTTTCTAGTGCTCACGGAACTTTCTCCAGAATAGATCATATGCTGGGACATAAAACAAGCCTCAATAAATTTAAAAAGATTGAAATTATTGAAAGCACATTCTCTGACCACAATGGAATACAATTAGAAGTCAATAACCATCAAAGACTTAGAAAATTCACAAATACCTGGAGGTTAAACAACACACTCCTAAACAATCAGTGGGTTAAAGAAGAAATAGCAAGAGAAATTGCTAAATATATAGAGACGAATGAAAATGAGAACACAACATACCAAAACCTATGGGATGCAGCAAAAGCAGTGCTAAGGGGGAAATTTATGGCACTAAACGCATATATTAAAAAGGAAGAAAGAGCCAAAATCAAAGAACTAATGGATCAACTGAAGAAGCTAGAAAATGAACAGCAAACCAATCCTAAACCAAGTACAAGAAAAGAAATAACAAGGATTAAAGCAGAAATAAATGACATAGAGAACAAAAAAACAATAGAGAGGATAAATATCACCAAAAGTTGGTTCTTTGAGAAGATCAACAAGATTGACAAGCCCCTAGCTAGACTGACAAAATCAAAAAGAGAGAAGACCCATATAAACAAAATAATGAATGAAAAAGGTGACATAACTGCAGATCCTGAAGAAATTAAAAAAATTATAAGAGGATATTATGAACAACTGTATGGCAACAAACTGGATAATGTAGAAGAAATGGACAATTTCCTGGAAACATATGAACAACCTAGACTGACCAGAGAAGAAATAGAAGACCTCAACCAACCCATCACAAGCAAAGAGATCCAATCAGTCATCAAAAATCTTCCCACAAATAAATGCCCAGGGCCAGATGGCTTCACAGGGGAATTCTACCAAACTTTCCAGAAAGAACTGACACCAATCTTACTCAAACTCTTTCAAAACATTGAAAAAAATGGAACACTACCTAATTCATTGTATGAAGCTAACATCAATCTAATACCAAAACCAGGCAAAGATGCTACAAAAAAGGAAAACTACCGGCCAATCTCCCTAATGAATATAGATGCAAAAATCCTCAACAAAATACTTGCAAATCGAATCCAAAGACACATTAAAAAAATCATACACCATGACCAAGTGGGGTTCATTCCAGGCATGCAAGGATGGTTCAACATAAGAAAAACAATCAATGTATTACAACACATTAAAAACTCGAAAGGGAAAAATCAATTGATCATCTCAATAGATGCTGAAAAAGCATTTGACAAAATCCAACATCCCTTTTTGATAAAAACACTTCAAAAGGTAGGAATTGAAGGAAACTTCCTCAACATGATAAAGAGCATATATGAAAAACCCACAGCCAGCATAGTACTCAATGGTGAGAGACTGAAAGCCTTCCCTCTAAGATCAGGAACAAGACAAGGATGCCCGCTGTCACCACTGTTATTCAACATTGTGCTGGAAGTGCTAGCCAGGGCAATCCGGCAAGACAAAGAAATAAAAGGCATCCAATTTGGAAAAGAAGAAGTAAAACTGTCATTGTTTGCAGATGATATGATCTTATATCTAGAAAACCCTGAGAAATCGACGATACACCTACTAGAGCTAATAAACAAATTTAGCAAAGTAGCGGGATACAAGATTAATGCACATAAGTCAGTAATGTTTCTATATGCTAGAAATGAACAAACTGAAGAGACACTCAAGAAAAAGATACCATTTTCAATAGCAACTAAAAAAATCAAGTACCTAGGAATAAACTTAACCAAAGATGTAAAAGACCTATACAAAGAAAACTACATAACTCTACTAAAAGAAATAGAAGGGGACCTTAAAAGATGGAAAAATATTCCATGTTCATGGATAGGAAGGCTAAATGTCATTAAGATGTCAATTCTACCCAAACTCATCTACAGATTCAATGCAATCCCAATCAAAATTCCAACAACCTACTTTGCAGACTTGGAAAAGCTAGTTATCAAATTTATTTGGAAAGGGAAGATGCCTCGAATTGCTAAAGACACTCTAAAAAAGAAAAACGAAGTGGGAGGACTTACACTCCCTGACTTTGAAGCTTATTATAAAGCCACAGTTGCCAAAACAGCATGGTACTGGCACAAAGATAGACATATAGATCAATGGAATCGAATTGAGAATTCAGAGATAGACCCTCAGATCTATGGCCGACTGATCTTTGATAAGGCCCCCAAAGTCACTGAACTGAGCCATAATGGTCTTTTCAACAAATGGGGCTGGGAGAGTTGGATATCCATATCCAAAAGAATGAAAGAGGACCCCTACCTCACCCCCTACACAAAAATTAACTCAAAATGGACCAAAGATCTCAATATAAAAGAAAGTACCATAAAACTCCTAGAAGATAATGTAGGAAAACATCTTCAAGACCTTGTATTAGGCGGCCACTTCCTAGACTTTACACCCAAAGCACAAGCAACAAAAGAGAAAATAGATAAATGGGAACTCCTCAAGCTTAGAAGTTTCTGCACCTCAAAGGAATTTCTCAAAAACGTAAAGAGGCAGCCAACTCAATGGGAAAAAATTTTTGGAAACCATGTATCTGACAAAAGACTGATATCTTGCATATACAAAGAAATCCTACAACTCAATGACAATAGTACAGACAGCCCAATTATAAAATGGGCAAAAGATATGAAAAGACAGTTCTCTGAAGAGGAAATACAAATGGCCAAGAAACACATGAAAAAATGTTCAGCTTCAGTAGCTATTAGAGAGATGCAAATTAAGACCACAATGAGATACCATCTAACACCGGTTAGAATGGCTGCCATTAAACAAACAGGAAACTACAAATGCTGGAGGGGATGTGGAGAAATTGGAACTCTTATTCATTGTTGGTGGGACTGTATAATGGTTCAGCCACTCTGGAAGTCAGTCTGGCAGTTCCTTAGAAAACTAGATATAGAGCTACCATTCGATCCAGCGATTGCACTTCTCGGTATATACCCGGAAGATCGGAAAGCAGTGACACGAACAGATATCTGCACGCCAATGTTCATAGCAGCATTATTCACAATTGCCAAGAGATGGAAACAACCCAAATGTCCTTCAACAGATGAGTGGATAAATAAAATGTGGTATATACACACGATGGAATACTACGCGGCAGTAAGAAGGAACGATCTGGTGAAACATATGACAACATGGATGAACCTTGAAGACATAATGCTGAGCGAAATAAGCCAGGCACAAAAAGAGAAATATTATATGCTACCACTAATGTGAACTTTGAAAAATGTAAAACAAATGGTTTATAATGTAGAATGTAGGGGAACTAGCAGTAGAGAGCAATTAAGGAAGGGGGAACAATAATCCAAGAAGAACAGATAAGCTATTTAACGTTCTGGGGATGCCCAGGAATGACTATGGTCTGTTAATTTCTGATGGATATAGTAGGAACAAGTTCACAGAAATGTTGCTATATTATGTAACTTTCCTGGGGTAAAGTAGGAACATGTTGGAAGTTAAGCAGTTATCTTAGGTTAGTTGTCTTTTTCTTACTTCCTTGTTATGGTCTCTTTGAAATGTTCTCTTATTGTATGTTTGTTTTCTTTTTAACTTTTTTTTTCATACAGTTGATTTAAAAAAGAAGGGAAAGTTAAAAAAAAAAAAAAGAAAAACAAGGAAAAAAAAAAAAAGATGTAGTGCCCCCTTGAGGAGCCTGTGGAGAATGCAGTGGTATTCGCCTTCCCCACCTCGATGGTTGCTAACATGACCACAGACATAGGGGACTGGTGGTTGGATGGGTTGAGCCCTCTACCATAAGTTTTACCCTTGGGAAGACGGTTGCTGCAAAGGAGAGGCTAGGCCTCTCTATATTTGTGCCTAAGAATCTCCTCCTGAATGCCTCTTTGTTGCTCAGATGTGGCCCTCTCTCTCTGGCTAAGCCAACTTGAAAGGTGAAATCACTGCCCTCCCCCCTACGTGGGATCAGACACCCAGGGGAGTGAATCTCCCTGGCAACGTGGAATATGACTCCCGGGGAGGAACGTAGACCCGGCATCGTGGGACGGAGAACATCTTCTTGACCAAAAGGGGGATGTGGAAGGAAATGAAATAAGCTTCAGTGGCAGAGAGATTCCAAAACGAGCCGAGAGATCACTCTGGTGGGCACTCTTACGCACACTTTAGACAACCCTTTTTAGGTTCTAAAGAATTGGGGTAGCTGGTGGTGGATACCTGAAACTATCAAACTACAACCCAGAACCCATGAATCTCGAAGACAGTTGTATAAAAATGTAGCTTATGAGGGGTGACAATGGGATTGGGAAAGCCATAAGGACCAAACTCCACTTTGTCTAGTTTATGGATGGATGTGTAGAAAAGTAGGGGAAGGAAACAAACAGACAAAGGTACCCAGTGTTCTTTTTTACTTCAATTGCTCTTTTTCACTCTAATTATTATTCTTGTTATTTTTGTGTGTGTGCTAATGAAGGTGTCAGGGATTGAT
The DNA here is from genome assembly GCF_015220235.1 of Choloepus didactylus. NCBI lineage: Eukaryota > Metazoa > Chordata > Mammalia > Pilosa > Megalonychidae > Choloepus > Choloepus didactylus. Next base: position 51,862,394 of record NC_051310.1, on the reverse strand, counting down.
TTAGGTGATGAATGTACAACTATGTAATGGTACTGTAAACAATCGAAAGTACAATTTGTTTTGTATGACTGCGTGGTATGTGAATATATCTGAATAAAATGATGATAAAAAAAAAAAAGAAAGAAAAAAAATAAAATAAAATAAATTGCATGTATGCACCAGGAGAAATGCACAAGAATATTCATGGTGGCAATGTTTATAATAGCCAAAATCTGAAATAAACTCCAGTGTCTACTGACAGAAGAATCAGTAAGGAAATACTAAACAGAAGTGAAATGTGAATGAACTACAGCTACATGCAGCAGCTTAGATGAAACTCATGAATATGTTGAGCAGAAAAAGCAAATCATAGAAGAATACATACAGTATTGTTGAGTTTATATAAAGTTCAAACATATGCAACACTAAATGATATATTGTTTATGGGTGCAAATATAGATACTAAGATTATAAAGAAAACCAGTAAATGGTAGGCACAAAATTTGAGATAGTGATCCACATCAGAGAAATAGTGGGAGGAAGTGTTAGGATGGGGCCCACAGATAGCTTCTAGGGGATTAGTTATATTCTAGTTCTTAAACTGGTTTTGTGGGTGGGTATGTGGGTGTTTGTATTGTAATAATCCTTTTAGAGTTTTGTAACTATTCTATATAGTTCAGGATTTGCTAAAACAACAAAAAGTGTGAAATATTAAACATGTATCTAAACAAAGAAGATTTCATATTTTAAAATTATTAATTGGACTCCTCACCTGCTCTGAGACAATGCTTTTAACTATAGATAAATGAACCTCTCTGCATTATTTCCTGTATTCATCATATGTTTTTTATTTTATTAGTTATCTCTCTTACGGCATTCTAGTACTAAAGAGGAGAGACCACGGATACTTAGTATATGGCCTTCTGCCAAAATTCTGACACAGATTTCAAAATTAGGACCACATTCACATCTGGGTGTAAACTGGTACTTGAAGGTAAAAGTTAATTTTATACCTAATATAAAAGCTTAATTTCAATTGATTTTTAGTCATCTTTGATCTGTGTGTCATAGAGAGGGCACACATAGGCAAGGGGTAGAAAATTGGAAAAGCCAAATTTGAAAAGGGAGGTTAAGTAGTGAATAGTGTGTCACAGGGGCTAGGCCTCAGTGGGAGTCACCATATATTTGGAGATTTTGTATGAAGGTACACTATGAAGCCAAAGGCAGAGTCTAATAATAGGCCAAAATAGGTGAGCAAACTTGTAAGGCTCAAAGCCAGAGAGTGAGTCAGAAGTCTAGGTGGCAAAGTGAAAAGGATCAGGAATCTAGGCATGGGGATGGGGAAACTGGCCAGAATTCAGCCAAGTATAAAGAAAAATTTAAAGGCGCACCAACAGTTTCTTGCTGCATAAGTTGCCCTTATACATCTTACCAAAGATGGAAACTGGGCTAAGTGAAGTTGAACGTTGAAAATGGAAGACACTAGTGGCATTATTTTTATTATGGGATGTATACAGAAATTGAGCTGCAAAGAAGGCCCAATGACAGCCTTAGCTGACCACATGGGGTATTCTAGAATTAGAATGGCCCATTAAATTTGTCCCAAGTTAGGCTGATATGGCCAGGCTTTATATTCCTCCAGCAGTGGATATGGGTCACCCTGGGAAGGAGCATGACCTTGAGCATGGCAGCTCCGTGCAGCTGAAGCGATCCCTGAAGGGACTGACAGCTAAAGACTGTGCTGACAGCACTTCTAGCAGCTGAAACAAGTCCTTCACTGCAGGGCTCTGACTGGCACATCACACTATGACCCCATATAAATTCCTCTTTGGAGTTATGATCTTGTAAAATTTTTCTATTTTGTAAACTAAGAGCTTTGTAATATCCTTAGTTCCTGAAGGAATTCCTTTGATATCTATTTAACACATTTGAATTGTTTCATTCATCTTTTATCTTATAACATGGATTGAATTTATTGGTGAGATTCAGAAGTAACATATAGTATCAATTATTCTACAGATAACTGCCTTAAATTTAGATGGGCAACATCTCTTTGAAATCACGAATTTAGAAAAATTGGAAAATTTGAAATGGGCATCATTTAGCAACAATAATCTCACTAAAATGGAAGGTTTAGAATCCTGTATTAAATTGGAAGAGCTCACATTAGATGGAAACTGCATCTCAAAGATAGAAGGTAAGGTATTTGGGAACTTAGGAGTCTTAAAATAGAAATATCTAAATAACAACCCTGAAAAAAGAAATAACTCTGAGGCCAGAATTTCTGAAGGGGAAGGTCCTCAAGCAAATACCAAGAAGGTTTGGAGCAGAATATTCTAAACATCTATTTTTGGGATCATTGACTAATTGCTATACATAATGAGCCCAGCTGACTGACTTTGACCTCCTCTGCTTTCCCTCTCCTCTCCTCTGTGACAATGTTTACTATCATCCATTGCCAAATTTAGTACATACAGACTAGGTAGTCATTAATGTCTTTAGAGTTGAATAAGTGAAAGAATGAGGTATGCTTTTGAAAGGATAAAGTAGCTCAGTTCATTTCTCAAAATATAGAACTAAGATTACATTTGGAAGTTGAAGACTTGTTTTGACTGTTTAAAATTCAATATTAAAACATTTCTTTTGGGGCCAGAGAGAATGAAAGAGGCTTTCCCTGCCTATTTCCTTCAAGCTTCCTGGATCCTTTACTGCATTTGAGTTTATGCTCATTTGCATCTACAAAATAGGTGTTTGAAAGGCATGTTCTGGAATACACTAAATTAAATATTTTCCAACCCCTTCCCAGCTTTATTTTACTCTTATCCCCATTTAAAGCTTTGAATTTGGAAAGAAACTGAAAGCAAACTTCCATGGCTTGCTAACAACGTCCTCTTATTCTCCCTCCCCAATATACTCAAAAGGGTAACTAACTCTTAGGAATTAAAAAAAAAAGCAATATGTCTGCATCTGTGCACCATTTGATTGAAAAGGGAAATATATATATACAAATTTGAGTACACAAATACACAAACAAACATAACTTACCTGAGTATAGACTATTTCTGGATTTTGGTAACATGATTTTTGGGGAAGGAAGGTAAGAACTGGAAATAGCTGGGAAAGAGACTAAATTTACACTTCATTCACTTTTGAATTGTTAGATTAATTTTAACATATACGTTACTATTTTTTCATAAAGTAGAAAATTTTCAAAATTTCAAAAAATTATGTCCACAAAAGCAGGTGTGAAACATCTTTAACAACAGCATGTATTATATTACACTTTATTTTAATGACTGTTAAAATGTGTTTCTAAAACATGCTTGATCATAAGAGTCACTTGGGGTACTTACTGAATATGCAGATTCACAGGCTTCTCCTCTAT